>NC_089838.1:336230688-336845688 GCF_035609145.1 Eleutherodactylus coqui | reverse complement strand
GTTATTATAACTCTGGCAGAGCAGGTATTTTTTTCCCAATTAAGGAAAGCAAATGGCGAAGCCAGCAGTAAAGCGTAGCTGGGTGCGTATGATTTAGCAATGTTGTTCACGCAGCTCACACGTGTCCACCGGCGTTAGGACGGACAGAGGCTGGACAAATAGATTTGTTTTCAGTTTTTTTCCACCAAAAGGCAGCACTGCGTATATTCTATGAACATGAGAAGTTTAATAACTGTGCTGTGTCCCTGCTTATGTGTCACAGAACGTGAGGGTAGCAGAGTTATTATAACTCTGGCAGAGCAGGTATTTTTTTCCCAATTAAGGAAAGCAAATGGCGAAGCCAGCAGTAAAGCGTAGCTGGGTGCGTATGATTTAGCAATGTTGTTCACGCAGCTCACACGTGTCCACCGGCGTTAGGACGGACAGAGGCAGGACAAATAGAATTATTTTCACTTGTTTTACAAGCAAAAGGCCGCACTGCGTATATTCTATGAATAATAACTGTGTTGTGGCCCTGCCTATACAATTCTTTCCCTGCAGTATCAATGGAGGGTGGAATGCTCTGCAGAGGCGATTTTGAGAAGCCCAAAAAAAATGCAGCACAGCTAACAGCAGCCAGCACAGTACTGCACACGGATAAATATGGCCCTAGAAAGGACCGTTGAGGTTCTTGAAGGCTACACTCACTCCTAACACTCTCCCTGCCTATGCAGCACTTCTGTCCCTAATGCCAGGTGCAACGCTCTGCAGAGCCGATTTTGAGAAAAAAAAAAATGCCACTGCTAACAGCAGCCAACACACAGCTATCAGTGGCCCTAATAAGGACCTTTGGGGGTCTTGAAGCCTACACTAACTACCAATTCTTTCCCTACAGCAGCTCCGGTACAAACAGCACTGTCCCTCATCTAACTCACACGGCATCTGAGGCGAACCGCGGGAGGGGCCGACTTTTATGTTCGGGTGACACCTGATCGCCCCAGCCACTCACAGCAGGGGGGTGGTATAGGGCTTGAACGTCACAGGGGGAAGTTGTAATGCCTTCCCTGTCTTTCAATTGGCCAGAAAAGCGCGCTAACGTCTCAGGGAAGGAAGTGAAAGTAACCAGAACACCGCATGGTGTTCGTTACGAATAACGAACATCCCGAACACCCTAATATTCGCACGAATATCAAGCTCGGACGAACGCGTTCGCTCATCTCTAATTGTAATCTATCGCCGAAACAAAACATACTCGCACCTTCAAATCCACAGAATAAATTTCAAGAGATACCTCGGAATAAAATGGCGTTAGCAGGTGTATATCGCTGTGGTAGGAAAAGGTGTAAATGTTGGGCTTACATTACACAAGGAAGGAAGGAGGTTTATTGTCAACGGGAGCCAAAAAAGATAAAAATTGATCAATTTCTGAACTGTAGTGCAAAATGTATTGTATATTTGATAGAATGCCCTTGTGGGCTAGAATACATCGGACGTACTACTAATTCGTTAAGCTCACGTCTGAACCAACATAGATACAATATTACCACAGGGTATACAAAACACAACGTGCCACGCCATTTTTTATTTAAACATCAGAAAGATCCGAAAGGTATCAGAATGACCCTGGTAGAGCATATTCACACACATTCATTTGCACACGAGATGTTTTGGATTAACAGGAAAAATACATTATCCCCATTTGGTTTAAATGACGTTTTGGAAAAGATCTAGGTTCAAATGTATGATGTAAAATCCATTTCTTAATTAACTGTGGAGTTTTTTATTTTTATATCTGTTACCATCTCGTTTATCACTATGTATTTTTTAAAGATACAAATATTAAATTCCTTTTAGAATATAATTATTATATGAATTTAGATTGATGTATGAATAGGATTCTTAATTATTGTTTGCTTAACATATTATGTAGATTTTTGTATCTTTTGGTGGTGATATATTATAATGAGAGTGTAAAATAGATATTATTGCTTTAGATATGTTGCCATTTATCATCTGTTTAAATAAGCTCGCTAAGTGGAGTTTGAGGTCAGGAGTACATGCGCTAGTCCAAGATACGCCATTCCTTTCCTTTAAGTATGTTACACACCAAGTATACGCAAACTCCGTACGTCTTTTACGTACACATACGCAGTAACCCATAAGACACTGTTTCACCTAGCAACCGGATGCTTGCTGAATATGTCCCAGTCAGCTCGACCGGCGTCCGGCGCCATGTTTGTCCGACCGTCAGCTCCACAAGGTAAGCATCACTATAAAAGAACTGTACTTTATATATGTCATGCTTGAAAAGGGCGTTCATAGAACGCTGAAACGCGTTGCACTGCACTCTATATCTGCTATTTACATAAGATTTTATGGAGATACAATTACAATTATTTTATGGAGTATAACAGAAGGACTTCGGTGAATTATCCTCATTAAAGATCTACAGGACTGAGCGCAGGAGAAAAGCCTTTTCTTTCTATTTGTTATATTTGTCCTCACTCGGGTTTGTCTAAACCGCTTGGGGCTATTTCTTCCTGCTGCTCTCCTCTATTTTTGAGGATATCCAGGGATCTTTACAGAGTATACTACAGGCATTCCGGGAGCATCAGTGCAGGCGGGTTACCCCAGATTCACCTCAGGGGTCTCGCTGTGCACCAGGTGAGTTCAACTATATACTTCATTGGATGTATATGCGGTGGCGCGGATCGTTGCTATATGTTCTTATGTATCAAGTTGAAATTCATGAATGAGATGTCAATTTGACTTCTGCTGCATTTGTAGGTCACCATAGATTGCCTAGACTGGATATATAGTAACATAGTATGTTAGGCTGAATGAAGACAATGTCCATCTAATCCAGAGGAAGGAAAAAAAAAGAGGCAGATGCCAATTTAGCTCATTTGGAGGAAAAAAACCTTCCCAACTCCATAATGGCAGCCAGAGTATTCCCTGGATTACTGTTTGAGATCAACAACCTAATGTCTATATCCTGTAATATCATAGCGCTCTAGAAAGACATCTAGTCCCTCTTAAATTTCTCTATGGATTTTGCCATCACCACGTCCTCAGGCAGAGAGTCCCACAGTCTCACTGCTCTTACAGTAAAGAACCCCCTTCTGTGCTAGTGATGAAACCTGCTTTCTTCTAGACGTAGCGGATGCCCTATTGTTACCGTTGCAGTCCTGGGTATAAACAGATCATGGTAGAGATCCTTGTATTGTCCCCTCATGTACTTATACAGAATTATTTGGTTGCCTCTGAACTGTCTTTTTTTCAGGGTAAATAATCCCAGTTTTGGTGCCTCTCTGGGTATTCTAATCCCCTCATTCCATGTATTAATTTAGTTGCCCTTCTTTGTACCCCTCAAGCACTGCAACATCTTTCGTGAGCACCGGTGACCAGAACTGTGCGCAGTATTCCATGTAAAGCCTGATAAGTGCCTTATATAGTGGGAGGATAATGTTCTCGGCCCTCGCCCCTATACCTCTTTTAATGCACCCCAAGACTTTATTAGCTTTTGCAGCAGCTGACTGGCATTGATTGCTCCAGTTAAATCTACAATCCACTAGTACCCCCAGGTCTTTTTCCATCTCCCTTTTTCCTAGCAGTACCCCATTCAGTGTATATTGGTGACATCTGTTTCTCCTGCCCATGTGCATAGTCTTACATTTATCAACATTGAACTTCAATTGCCATTTTTCTGCCCAAACCCCCGGCTTATCTCGGTCAGTTTGTAGCGTACATTGTCCTCCATTGCATTAATTATATTGTATAATTTCATATCATCTGCAAATATTGATATTTTACTGTGCAGCCCCTCTATCAGGTCGTTGATAAATATATTGAACAGAATGGGGCCCAATACTGAACCCTGTCGCCCCCCACTAGCAACAGTGGCCCAATACAATTGTATTCATCTTCATCTATCAGAAGGATGGCTCATAACAGGTAGTCAGCTACTGGATATGAGCGTGGAGGTTTCCATTAACTGACGGTAGCAGAGATACCTGGTACATTTATTCTTACCGTAGTGATGACAGAGAACATGCACAGTCCGAGGAAGAGCAGCAGCTTCTTCATTGTCCGCTATGTGGTCTACAGCGTCTCTGTCTGCAGCTTTTACTGAACTTTGTCCTTAAAGAAATATAAGGAAATAGTAAAGCAATAAATGGAAGAGTAGACAGCAGGGGTGGCACACTGTTCTCCCTTCTGAGAGGGGAATATTATTTTCTCTTGCACTCTTCCCTCCTGCCTTTTGTATAAATCCCCTTGAGCACCTCTTACACAATATTTAGCATTTCACTATGTATACATAGACATACAGCTAGAGATGAGCGAGCACCAAAATGCTCGGGTGCTCGTTACTCGTGACGAAATTATCGCGATGCTCGAGGGTTCGTTTCGAGTAACGAACCCCATTGAAGTCAATGGGCGACCCGAGCATTTTTGTATTTCGCCTATGCTCGCTAAGGTTTTCATGTGTGAAAATCTGGGCAATTCAAGAAAGTGATGGGAACAACACAGAAACGGATAGGGCAGGCGAGGGGCTACATGTTGGGCTGCATCTCAAGTTCCCAGGTCCCACTATTAAGCCACAATACCGGCAAGAGTGGGCCCCCCCCCCCCCCTCCCAACAACTTTTACTTCTGAAAAGCCCTCATTAGCAATGGATACCTTAGCTAAGCACCACACTACCTCCAACAAAGCACAATCCCTGCCTGCATGACACTCCGCTGCCACTTCTCCTGGGTTACATGCTGCCCAACCCCCCCCCACAGCGCACACCAAAGTGTCCCTGCACAGCCTTCAGCTGCCCTCATGCCACACCACCCTCATGTCTATTTAGAAGTGCGTCTGCCATGAAGGGGAACCGCAGGCACACACTGCAGAGGGTTGGCACGGCTAGGCAGCGACCCTCTTTAAAAGGGGCGGGGCGATAGCCCACAATGCTGTACAGAAGCAATGAGAAATATAATCCTGTGCCACCGCCATCAGGAGCTGCACACGTGGGCATAGCAATGGGGAACCTATGTGCCACACACTATTCATTCTGTCAAGGTGTCTGCATGCCCCAGTCAGACCGCGGTTTTTACTTCATAGACACAGGCAGGTACAACTCCCTATTGTGAAGTCCCTGTGGACCGACAGCATGGGTGGCTCCCTGGAACCCACCGGCGGTACATAAAAATATCCCATTGCATTGCCCAACACAGCTGAGGTAGTAATGTCGTGCTTAATGCAGGTGGGCTTCGGCCCACACTGCATGCCCCAGTCTGACTGGGGTTCTTTAGATGTGGAAACAGATGCATTTATAATTCTCTGTGGACCCACAGCATGGGTGGGTGCCAGGAAGCCACCAGCGGTACATAAATATATCCCATTGCATTGCCCAACACAGCTGAGGTAGTAATGTCGTGCTTAATGCAGGTGGGCTTCGGCCCACACTGCATGCCCCAGTCAGACTGGGGTTCTTTAGAAGTGGAAACAGATGCATTTATAATTCCCTGTGGACCCACAGCATGGGTGGCTCCCTGGAACCCACCGGCGGTACATAAAAATATCCCATTGCATTGCCCAACACAGCTGAGGTAGTAATGTCGTGCTTAATGCAGGTGGGCTTCGGCCCACACTGCATGCCCCAGTCAGACTGGGGTTCTTTAGATGTGGAAACAGATGCATTTATAATTCTCTGTGGACCCACAGCATGGGTGGGTGCCAGGAAGCCACCGGCGGTACATAAATATATCCCATTGCATTGCCCAACACAGCGGATGTAACGTCAGCTGTAATGCAGGTGGGCTAAAAATTCATTTGATTACACTGTAGGCGAGGGCCCACAAAAATTGCTGTATCAACAGTACTAATGTACATCCAAAAAAATGGCCATGGCCAACCAAGAGGGCAGGTGAAACCCATTAATCGCTTTGGTTAATGTGGCTTAAGTGGTAACTAGGCCTGGAGGCAGCCCAGTTTAACGAAAAATTGGTTCAAGTTAAAGTTTCAACGCTTTTAAGAGCATTGAAACGTATAAAAAATTTTTAGAAAAATTATATGAGTGAGCCTTGTGGCCCTAAGAAAAATTGCCCGTTCGGCGTGATTACGTGAGGTTTCAGGAGGAGGAGCAGGAGGAGGAGGAGGAGGAATATTATACACAGATTGATGAAGCAAAAATGTCCCCGTTTTGGATGGTGAGAGAGAACGATGCTTCCATCCGTGGGTGCAGCCTACGTATTGCTTAGGTATCGCTGCTGTCCGCTGGTGGAGAAGAGAAGTCTGGGGAAATCCAGGCTTTGTTCATCTTGATGAGTGTAAGCCTGTCGGCACTGTCGGTTGACAGGTGGGTACGCTTATCCGTGATGATTCCCCCAGCCACGCTAAACACACTCTCTGACAAGATGCTAGCCGCAGGACAAGCAAGCACCTCCAGGGCATACAGCGCGAGTTCAGGCCACGTGTCCAGCTTCGACACCCAGTAGTTGTAGGGGGCAGAGGCGTCACGGAGGACGGTCGTGCGATCGGCTACGTACTCCCTCACCATCCTTTTACAGTGCTCCCGCCGACTCAGCCTTGACTGGGGAGCGGTGACACAGTCTTGCTGGGGAGCCATAAAGCTGGCAAAGGCCTTGGAGAATGTTCCCCTGCCTGCGCTGTACATGCTGCCTGATCTCTGCGCCTCCCCTGCTACCTGGCCCTCGGAACTGCGCCTTCTGCCACTAGTGCTGTCGGATGGGAAGTTTACCATCAGTTTGTCCACCAGCAAAAGAGTGCAAAGGCTCTCCTTATACCGTGGATCGAGCAGTGTGTACACCCAGTAATCCGTAGTGGCCAGAATGCTTGTAACTCGAGGGTCACGAGAAAGGCATCCTAACATGAAGTCAGCCATGTGTGCCAGGGTACCTGTACGCAACACATGGCTGTCTTCACTAGGAAGATCACTTTCAGGATCCTCCTCCTCCTCCTCTTCCTCCTCCTCAGGCCATACACGCTGAAAGGATGACAGGCAAGCAGCATGGGTACCGTCAGCAGTGGGCCAAGCTGTCTCTTCCCCCTCCTCCTCATCCTCCTCATGCTCCTCCTCCTCCTCCTGAACGCGCTGAGATATAGACAGGAGGGTGCTCTGACTATCCAGCGACATACTGTCTTCCCCCGGCTCTGTTTCCAAGCGCAAAGCGTCTGCCTTTATGCTTTGCAGGGAACTTCTCAAGATGCATAGCAGAGGAATGGTGACGCTAATGATTGCAGCATCGCCGCTCACCACCTGGGTAGACTCCTCAAATTTTCCAAGGACCTGGCAGATGGCTGCCAACCAGGCCCACTCTTCTGAAAATAATTGAGGAGGCTGACTCCCACTGCGACGCGCAAGTTGGAGTTGGTATTTCACTATAGCTCTACGCTGCTCATAGAGTCTGGCCAACATGTGGAGCGTAGAGTTCCACTGTGTGGGCACGTCGCACAGCAGTCGGTGCACTGGCAGATTAAACCGATGTTGCAGGGTCCGCAGGGTGGCAGCGTGCGTGTGTGATTTGCGGAAATGTGCGCAGATCCGGCGCACATTTCCGAGCAGGTATGACAAGTGGGGGTAGCTTTTCAGAAAGCGCTGAACCACCAAATTAAACACATGGGCCAGGCATGGCACGTGCGTGAGGCTGCCGAGCTGCAGAGCCGCCACCAGCTTACGGCCGTTGTCACACACGACCATGCCCGGTTGGAGGCTCAGCGGCACAAGCCAGCGGTCGGTCTGCTCTGTCAGACCCTGCAGCAGTTCGTGGGCCGTGTGCCTCTTCTCTCCTAAGCTGAGTAGTTTTAGCACGGCCTGCTGACGCTTGCCCACCGCTGTGCTGCCACGCCGCGTGACACCGACTGCTGGCGACGTGCTGCTGCTGACACATCTTGATTGCGAGACAGAGGTTGCGTAGGAGGAGGAGGAGGGTGGTTTAGTGGAGGAAGCATACACCCCCGCAGATACCACCACCGAGCTGGGGCACACAATTCGGGGGGTGGGTAGGACGTGAGCGGTCCCAGGCTCTGACTCTGTCCCAGCCTCCACTAAATTCACCCAATGTGCCGTCAGGGAGATATAGTGGCCCTGCCCGCCTGTGCTTGTCCACGTGTCTGTTGTTAAGTGGACCTTGGCAGTAACCGCGTTGGTGAGGGCGCGTACAATGTTGCGGGGACGTGGTCGTGCAGGCCTGGGACGGCACATCGGGAAAAGTAGTGGCGACTGGGAACCGAGTAGCGCGGGGCCGCCGCCGCCATCATGCTTTTGAAAGCCTCCGTTTCCACAAGCCTATACGGCAGCATCTCTAGGCTGATCAATTTTGCAATGTGCACGTTTAACGCTTGAGCGTGCGGGTGCGTGGCGTCGTACTTGCGCTTGCGCTCAAACTGCTGCGCTAGCGACGTCTAGACGCTACGCTGAGAGACATTGCTGGATGGGGCCGAGGACAGCGGAGGTGAGGGTGTGGGTGCAGGCCAGGAGACGGTAGTGCCTGTGTCCTCAGAGGGGGGTTGGATCTCAGTGGCAGGTTGGGGCACAGGGGGAGAGGCAGTGGTGCAAACCGGAGGCCGTGAACGGGCATCGTCCCACCTTGTGGGGTGCTTGGCCATCATATGCCTGCGCATGCTGTTGGTGGTGCCTCCCCAGCTGATCTTGGCGCGACAAAGGTTGCACACCACTGTTCGTCGGTCGTCAGGCGTCTCTGTGAAAAACTGCCACACCGTAGAGCACCTTGACCTGTGCAGGGTGGCATGGCGCGAGGGGGCGCTTTGGGAAACAGTTGGTGGATTATTCGGTCTGGCCCTGCCTCTACCCCTGGCCACCGCACTGGCTCGGCCTGTGCCCACACCCTGACTTGGGCCTCCGCGTCCTCGCCCGCGTCCACGTCCTATAGGCCTACCCCTACCCCTCAGCATGGTGTATTACCAGTGATTTGATTTTCCAGGCAGGAAATAAATTGGCGCAAGCCTGCTGTTAAACGTAGCTGGCTGCGTATGATTTGTTTACTATCTCCACCCACCAAACACGTACACAGAACGCTGAGGACTGACAAAGGCAGGGCACATAGAATTTTTCCCTTTTTTTAAAAAGAAAAGGCCCACTGACTATATTCAATCAGATAAGAAATCTGTTCCACAGAAATGCAGTTATATGAAGTGCAGCAGAGCGGAGACTTTTCACAGGCAGCAAATAAATTGGCGCAAGCCTGCAGGACAAATTGAATGTTTCCCTTTTTGGGAAACGGAGCGCCCACTGACTATATTCAATCAGATAAGATATGTGTTGCACAGAAATGCAGTTATATGAAGTGCAGCAGAGCGGAGACTTTTCACAGGCAGCAAATAAATTGGCGCAAGCCTGCAGGACAAATAGAATGTTTCCCTTTTTGGGAAACGGAGGGCCCACTGACTATATTCAATCAGATAAGATATGTGTTGCACAGAAATGCAGTTATATGAAGTGCAGCACAGCGGTTACTTTTCCCAGGCAGGAAATAAATTGGCGCAAGCCTGCAGGACAAATAGAATGTTTCCCTTTTTGGGAAACGGAGGGCCCACTGACTATATTCAATCAGATAAGATATGTGTTGCACAGAAATGCAGTTATATGAAGTGCAGCACAGCGGAGACTTTTCACAGTCAGGAAATAAATTGGCGCAAGCCTGCAGGACAAATAGAATGTTTCCCTTTTTGGGAAACGGAGGGCCCACTGACTATATTCAATCAGATAAGATATGTGTTGCACAGAAATGCAGTTATATGAAGTGCAGCACAGCGGTTACTTTTGCCAGGCAGGAAATAAATTGGCGCAAGACTGCAGGACAAATACAATTTTTCCCTTTTTTGGAAACGGAGGGCCCACTGACTATATTCAATCAATAATATATGTCTTCTGGCCCTGCCTACACAATTCTCTCCCTGTAGTATTACTGCAAGGCGCAATGCTCTGCAGACAGCCGATTTTGAAAAGAAAAAAATATGCAACACTGCTAACAGCAGCCTGCACAGTACTGCACACGGATAGATGTGGCCCTAAGAAGGACCGTTGGGGTTCTTGAAGCCTACACTCACTCCTAACACTCTCCCTACAGCAGCACCAGCAGCAACACTTTCCCTCAGCTAACTCACAAGGCATCTGAGGCGAGCCGCGGGAGGGGCCGACTTTTATACTCGGGTGACATCTGATCGCCCCAGCCACTCACAGCAGGGGGGTGGTATAGGGCTTGAACGTCACAGGGGGAAGTTGTAATGCCTTCCCTGTCTTTCAATTGGCCAGAAAAGCGCGCTAACGTCTCAGAGAGGAAACTGAAAGTAACCGGAACACCGCGTGGTGCTCGTTAAGAGTAACGAGCATCCCGAACACCCTAATATTCGCACGAATATCAAGCTCGGACGAGTACGTTCGCTCATCTCTACATACAGCATATATACAACTTGTGATCCACAGCTGCCGGTAAGGGGGATGAAAAATGTAACCTGTTGCAGCCTGGTAAATGCTATAACTGCTAGTGTTTAACTTTATATAAGTCTTTGTTGTGGCTCGTGTGGACATTGTGTAAGCTAACTCGATCTCATTCACAGTCGCCATATTGAAGATTTACTTAAGTGGGTACTGTGTTAGGTAGGGCACGTGTTGATGGTATTCGCACCCTGAATGGTTGTGACCTGTCAGAGGACTGAGGGAGGGAGAGAGAAGCAAGCAGAAATAGGAGATGGCAAAGAAAGCTGCCAAGGACTTTGTGTAGCAGTCCAAGAGTAGGGGCAGCTGAGGGACTCCGTGGGCTGTGCAGTGTTGCTGGAGCAGTGCTATACTAGGAACGATTACTAAGAGTGTACTGCTGCAGGGGTTTTACTGTGAAATCACAATCTCAACCAGAGAGATACTATAGAGGCTGATGATTCCTTTTACGGCTTATCAGATCAGAGACTGGCAATGGACATTAGAGATTCCTTTTCCACATCATAAGACAGAGGACACTGGAGTTTATAAGTGAGAAAGTACCTCAGTAAAAACTAAGTGTGCACAAATCAATTACCAAAATAAGATAGTAAGCAGGCCTGCTAGATAAAGACTCAGACAAACCACATTATTAAGCCAGAACCTTGTTGAATCTTAAGGTCAAGAAAAACGTATAATTTTCTTTCTGTGTACAAGTTCTCAGATGACTCTTTTGCAAAATACAAACTGTGTGTGGCAATCTGCCAATCTTGACTTATTACCTCCTCTTGTACAGGTACTTATCTGTAAAGGTGTGTAACAATTGTATTTGCTTACCATATGAGCCAAGTGTTGTGATTATTAGATAGTGAAAGGCAAGCCTTACTGCTAAAAACATGAGTGTTGCCTAACAGTTACTTACTAGAGATGAGCGAACGTACTCGTCCGAGCTTGATGCTCGGGCGAATATTAGCGTGTTCGGGATGCTCGTTACTCGTAACGAGTACCACGCGATGTTCGGGTTACTTTCACTTTCATCTCTGAGACGTTAGCGCGCTTTTCTGGCCAGTTGAAAGACAGGGAAGGCATTACAACTTCCCCCTGTGATGTTCCAGCCCTATACCACCCCCCTGCTGTGAGTGGCTGGGGAGATCAGATGTCACCCGAGTATAAAAGTCGGCCCTTCCCGCGGCTCGCCTCAGATGCCTTGTGAGATAGCTGAGGGACAGTGCTATAGTGTTGGAGCTGCTGTAGGGAGAGCGTTAGGAGTTAGTGTAGGCTTCAAGAACCCCAACGGTCCTTCTTAGGGCCACATCTAACAGTGTGCAGTAGTGTGGAGGCTGCTGTTAGCAGTGTTGCACTTTTTTTTTTTTTCCAAATCGGCCGTGCAGAGCATTGCGCCCTGCAGTAATACTACAGGGACAGAAGTGTTGGTTAGGCAGGGAGAGTGTTAGGAGTTAGTGTAGGCTTCAAGAACCCCAACAGTCCTTCTTAGGGCCACATCTAACAGTGTGCAGTACTGAGGAGGCTGCTGTTAGCAGTGTTGCACATTTTTTTTTCTCCAAATCGGCCGTGCAGAGCATTGCGCCCTGCAGTAATACTCCAGGGACAGAATTGTGTAGGCAGGGCCAGAAGACATATTTTATTGATTGAATATACGCAGTGGGCGTTTCCTTTAAAAAAAAAAGGGCAAAAATTCTATTTGGCCTGCAGGCTTGCGCCAATTTATTTCCTGGCTGGGAAATCACCGCTCTGCTGCAGTTAATAACACTGCAGTTCTGTGACACACAGCAGGGCCACAACACATTATTGATTGAATATAGTCAGTGGGCCTTTCCTTTTAAAAAAAAGGGCCAAAAAATTCTATTTGGCCTGCCTCTGACAGTCCTCAGCGTTCTGGGTACGTGTGTGCTGGTTGGAGAATGTAAAAAAAATCATACGCAGCCAGCTAAGTTTAACAGCAGGCTTGCGCCAATTTATTTCCTGGCTGGGAAATCACCGCTCTGCTGCAGTTAATAGCACTGCAGTTCTGTGACACACAGCAGGGCCACAACACATTATTGATTGAATATAGTCAGTGGGCCTTTGCTTTTAAAAAAATAGGGCAAAACAATTCTATTTGGCCTGCCTCTGACAGTCCTCAGCGTTCTGGGTACGTGTGTGCTGGTTGGAGAATGTAAAAAAAATCATACGCAGCCAGCTAAGTTTAACAGCAGGCTTGCGCCAATTTATTTCCTGGCTGGGAAATCACCGCTCTGCTGCAGTTAATAGCACTGCAGTTCTGTGACACACAGCAGGGCCACAACACATTATTGATTGAATATAGTCAGTGGGCCTTTACTTTTAAAAAAAAAAGGGCCAAAAATTTCTATTTGGCCTGCCTCTGACAGTCCTCAGCATTCTGGGTACGTGTGTGCTGGGTGGAGAACTTAAACAAAAATCATACGCAGCCAGCTAAGTTTAACAGCAGGCTTGCACCAATTTATTTCCTGGCTGGGAAATCACCGCTCTGCTGCAGTTAATAGCACTGCAGTTCTGTGACACACAGCAGGGCCACAACACATTATTGATTGAATATAGTCAGTGGGCCTTTCCTTTTAAAAAAATAGGGCAAAACAATTCTATTTGGCCTGCCTCTGACAGTCCTCAGCGTTCTGGGTACGTGTGTGCTGGGTGGAGAACTTAAACAAAAATCATACGCAGCCAGCTAAGTTTAACAGCAGGCTTGCGCCAATTTATTTCCTGGCTGGGAAATCACCGCTCTGCTGCAGTTAATAGCACTGCAGTTCTGTGACACACAGCAGGGCCACAACACATTATTGATTGAATATAGTCAGTGGGCCTTTCCTTTTAAAAAAAAGGGCCAAAAAATTCTATTTGGCCTGCCTCTGACAGTCCTCAGCGTTTTGGGTACGTGTGTGCTGGTTGGAGAAGGTAAAAAAAATCATACGCAACCAGCTAAGTTTAACAGCAGGCTTGCGCCAATTTATTTCCTGGCTGGGAAATCACTGCTCTGCTGCAGTTAATAGCAATGCAGTTCTGTGACACATAGCAGGGCCACAACACATTATTGATTGAATATAGTCAGTGGGCCTTTCCTTTTAAAAAAAAGGGCCAAAAAATTCTATTTGGCCTGCCTCTGACAGTCCTCAACGTTCTGGGTACGTGTGTGCTGGTTGGAGAAGGTAAAAAAAATCATACGCAGCCAGCTAAGTTTAACAGCAGGCTTGCGCCAATTTATTTCCTGGCTGGGAAATCACCGCTCTGCTGCAGTTAATAGCACTGCAGTTCTGTGACACACAGCAGGGCCACAACACATTATTGATTGAATATAGTCAGTGGGCCTTTCCTTTAAAAAAAAAAGGGCAAAAAAATTCTATTTGGCCTGCCTCTGACAGTCCTCAGCGTTCTGGGTACGTGTGTGCTGGGTGGAGAACTTAAACAAAAATCATACGCAGCCAGCTAAGTTTAACAGCAGGCTTGCGCCAATTTATTTCCTGGCTGGGAAATCACTGCTCTGCTGCAGTTAATAGCAATGCAGTTCTGTGACACACAGCAGGGCCACAACACATTATTGATTGAATATAGTCAGTGGGCCTTTCCTTTTAAAAAAAAGGGCCAAAAAATTCTATTTGGCCTGCCTCTGACAGTCCTCAACGTTCTGGGCACGTGTGTGCTGGTTGGAGAAGGTAAAAAAAATCATACGCAGCCAGCTAAGTTTAACAGCAGGCTTGCGCCAATTTATTTCCTGGCTGGGAAATCACTGCTCTGCTGCAGTTAATAGCACTGCAGTTCTGTGACACACAGCAGGGCCACAACACATTATTGATTGAATATAGTCAGTGGGCCTTTCCTTTTAAAAAAAAAGGGCCAAAAAAATTCTATTTGGCCTGCCTCTGACAGTCCTCAGCGTTCTGGGTACGTGTGTGCTGGGTGGAGAACTTAAACAAAAATCATACGCAGCCAGCTAAGTTTAACAGCAGGCTTGCGCCAATTTATTTCCTGGCTGGGAAATCACCGCTCTGCTGCAGTTAATAGCACTGCAGTTCTGTGACACACAGCAGGGCCACAACACATTATTGATTGAATATAGTCAGTTGGCCTTTCCTTTTAAAAAAAAGGGCCAAAAAATTCTATTTGGGCTGCCTCTGACAGTCCTCAGCGTTCTGGGTACGTGTGTGCTGGTTGGAGAAGGTAAAAAAAATCATACGCAGCCAGCTAAGTTTAACAGCAGGCTTGCGCCAATTTATTTCCTGGCTGGGAAATCACCGCTCTGCTGCAGTTAATAGCACTGCAGTTCTGTGACACACAGCAGGGCCACAACACATTATTGATTGAATATAGTCAGTGGGCCTTTCCTTTTAAAAAAAAGGGCAAAAAAATTCTATTTCGCCTGCCTCTGACAGTCCTCAGCATTCTGGGTACGTGTGTGCTGGGTGGAGAACTTAAACAAAAATCATACGCAGCCAGCTAAGTTTAACAGCAGGCTTGCGCCAATTTATTTCCTGGCTGGGAAATCACCGCTCTGCTGCAGTTAATAGCACTGCAGTTCTGTGACACACAGCAGGGCCACAACACATTATTGATTGAATATAGTCAGTGGGCCTTTCCTTTTTAAAAAAAGGGCCAAAAAATTCTATTTGGCCTGCCTCTGACAGTCCTCAACGTTCTGGGTACGTGTGGTTGGAGAAGGTAAAAAAAATCATACGCAGCCAGCTAAGTTTAACAGCAGGCTTGCGCCAATTTATTTCCTGGCTGGGAAATCACCGCTCTGCTGCAGTTAATAGCACTGCAGTTCTGTGACACACAGCAGGGCCACAACACATTATTGATTGAATATAGTCAGTGGGCCTTTCCTTTTAAAAAAAAGGGCCAAAAAATTCTATTTGGGCTGCCTCTGACAGTCCTCAGCGTTCTGGGTACGTGTGTGCTGGTTGGAGAAGGTAAAAAAAATCATACGCAGCCAGCTAAGTTTAACAGCAGGCTTGCGCCAATTTATTTCCTGGCTGGGAAATCACCGCTCTGCTGCAGTTAATAGCACTGCAGTTCTGTGACACACAGCAGGGCCACAACACATTATTGATTGAATATAGTCAGTGGGCCTTTCCTTTTAAAAAAAATTCTGGGTACGTGTGTGCTGGGTGGAGAACTTAAACAAAAATCATACGCAGCCAGCTAAGTTTAACAGCAGGCTTGCGCCAATTTATTTCCTGGCTGGGAAATCACCGCTCTGCTGCAGTTAATAGCACTGCAGTTCTGTGACACACAGCAGGGCCACAACACATTATTGATTGAATATAGTCAGTGGGCCTTTCCTTTTAAAAAAAAGGGCCAAAAAATTCTATTTGGCCTGCCTCTGACAGTCCTCAATGTTCTGGGTACGTGTGGTTGGAGAAGGTAAAAAAAATCATACGCAGCCAGCTAAGTTTAACAGCAGGCTTGCGCCAATTTATTTCCTGGCTGGGAAATCACCGCTCTGCTGCAGTTAATAGCACTGCAGTTCTGTGACACACAGCAGGGCCACAACACATTATTGATTGAATATAGTCAGTGGGCCTTTCCTTTTAAAAAAAAAGGGCCAAAAAATTCTATTTGGGCTGCCTCTGACAGTCCTCAGCGTTCTGGGTACGTGTGTGCTGGTTGGAGAAGGTAAAAAAAATCATACGCAGCCAGCTAAGTTTAACAGCAGGCTTGCGCCAATTTATTTCCTGGCTGGGAAATCACCGCTCTGCTGCAGTTAATAGCACTGCAGTTCTGTGACACACAGCAGGGCCACAACACATTATTGATTGAATATAGTCAGTGGGCCTTTCCTTTTAAAAAAAGGGCCAAAAAGTTCTATTTGGCCTGCCTCTGACAGTCCTCAGCGTTCTGGGTACGTGTGTGCTGGGTGGAGAACTTAAACAAAAATCATACGCAGCCAGCTAAGTTTAACAGCAGGCTTGC
Organism: Eleutherodactylus coqui; assembly: GCF_035609145.1. NCBI lineage: Eukaryota > Metazoa > Chordata > Amphibia > Anura > Eleutherodactylidae > Eleutherodactylus > Eleutherodactylus coqui. The sequence continues at coordinate 336,829,322 of NC_089838.1, read as the reverse complement.
GCCAATTTATTTCCTGGCTGGGAAATCACCGCTCTGCTGCAGTTAATAGCACTGCAGTTCTGTGACACACAGCAGGGCCACAACACATTATTGATTGAATATAGTCAGTTGGCCTTTCCTTTTAAAAAAAAGGGCCAAAAAATTCTATTTGGGCTGCCTCTGACAGTCCTCAGCGTTCTGGGTACGTGTGTGCTGGTTGGAGAAGGTAAAAAAAATCATACGCAGCCAGCTAAGTTTAACAGCAGGCTTGCGCCAATTTATTTCCTGGCTGGGAAATCACCGCTCTGCTGCAGTTAATAGCACTGCAGTTCTGTGACACACAGCAGGGCCACAACACATTATTGATTGAATATAGTCAGTGGGCCTTTCCTTTTAAAAAAAAGGGCAAAAAAATTCTATTTCGCCTGCCTCTGACAGTCCTCAGCATTCTGGGTACGTGTGTGCTGGGTGGAGAACTTAAACAAAAATCATACGCAGCCAGCTAAGTTTAACAGCAGGCTTGCGCCAATTTATTTCCTGGCTGGGAAATCACCGCTCTGCTGCAGTTAATAGCACTGCAGTTCTGTGACACACAGCAGGGCCACAACACATTATTGATTGAATATAGTCAGTGGGCCTTTCCTTTTTAAAAAAAGGGCCAAAAAATTCTATTTGGCCTGCCTCTGACAGTCCTCAACGTTCTGGGTACGTGTGGTTGGAGAAGGTAAAAAAAATCATACGCAGCCAGCTAAGTTTAACAGCAGGCTTGCGCCAATTTATTTCCTGGCTGGGAAATCACCGCTCTGCTGCAGTTAATAGCACTGCAGTTCTGTGACACACAGCAGGGCCACAACACATTATTGATTGAATATAGTCAGTGGGCCTTTCCTTTTAAAAAAAAGGGCCAAAAAATTCTATTTGGGCTGCCTCTGACAGTCCTCAGCGTTCTGGGTACGTGTGTGCTGGTTGGAGAAGGTAAAAAAAATCATACGCAGCCAGCTAAGTTTAACAGCAGGCTTGCGCCAATTTATTTCCTGGCTGGGAAATCACCGCTCTGCTGCAGTTAATAGCACTGCAGTTCTGTGACACACAGCAGGGCCACAACACATTATTGATTGAATATAGTCAGTGGGCCTTTCCTTTTAAAAAAAATTCTGGGTACGTGTGTGCTGGGTGGAGAACTTAAACAAAAATCATACGCAGCCAGCTAAGTTTAACAGCAGGCTTGCGCCAATTTATTTCCTGGCTGGGAAATCACCGCTCTGCTGCAGTTAATAGCACTGCAGTTCTGTGACACACAGCAGGGCCACAACACATTATTGATTGAATATAGTCAGTGGGCCTTTCCTTTTAAAAAAAAGGGCCAAAAAATTCTATTTGGCCTGCCTCTGACAGTCCTCAATGTTCTGGGTACGTGTGGTTGGAGAAGGTAAAAAAAATCATACGCAGCCAGCTAAGTTTAACAGCAGGCTTGCGCCAATTTATTTCCTGGCTGGGAAATCACCGCTCTGCTGCAGTTAATAGCACTGCAGTTCTGTGACACACAGCAGGGCCACAACACATTATTGATTGAATATAGTCAGTGGGCCTTTCCTTTTAAAAAAAAAGGGCCAAAAAATTCTATTTGGGCTGCCTCTGACAGTCCTCAGCGTTCTGGGTACGTGTGTGCTGGTTGGAGAAGGTAAAAAAAATCATACGCAGCCAGCTAAGTTTAACAGCAGGCTTGCGCCAATTTATTTCCTGGCTGGGAAATCACCGCTCTGCTGCAGTTAATAGCACTGCAGTTCTGTGACACACAGCAGGGCCACAACACATTATTGATTGAATATAGTCAGTGGGCCTTTCCTTTTAAAAAAAAGGGCCAAAAAGTTCTATTTGGCCTGCCTCTGACAGTCCTCAGCATTCTGGGTACGTGTGTGCTGGTTGGAGAAGGTTAAAAAAATCATACGCAGCCAGCTAAGTTTAACAGCAGGCTTGCGCCAATTTATTTCCTGGCTGGGAAATCACCGCTCTGCTGCAGTTAATAACAGTGCAAGACTGCAGTTCTGTGACACACTGCAGGGCCACAGCACATTTATTATTGATTGAATATAGGCAGTGGGCCTTTCCTTTAAAAAAACAGGGAAAAAATTCTATTTGGCCTGCAGGCTTGCGCCAATTTATTTCCTGGCTTGGAAATCACCGCTCTGCTGCAGTTAATAACAGTGCAAGACTGCAGTTCTGTGACACACTGCAGGACCACAACACATTTATTATTGATTGAATATAGGTAGTGGGCCTTTCCTTTAAAAAAAAAAAGGGAAAAAATTCTATTTGGCCTGCCTCTGACAGTCCTCAGCGTTCTGGGTACGTGTGTGCTGGGTGGAGAACGTAAAAAAAATCATACGCAGCCAGCTAAGTTTAACAGCAGGCTTGCGCCAATTTATTTCCTGGCTGGGAAATCAAATCACTGGTAATACAGCATGCTGAGGGGTAGGGGTAGGCCTAGAGGACGTGGACGCGGCCGAGGACGCGAAGGCCCAAGTGAGGCTGTGGGCACAGGCCGATCTCCTGATCCAGGTGTATCGCAGCCGACTGCTGCGCGATTAGGAGAGAGGCACGTTTCTGGCATCCCCACATTCATCGCACAATTAATGGGTCCACGCGGGAGACCTTTATTAGAAAATGAGCAGTGTGAGCAGGTCCTGTCGTGGATGGCAGAAAGTGCTTCGAGCAACCTATCGTCCACCCACAGTTCTGCGCCATCCACTGCTGAAAATCCGAATCCTCTGTCTGCTGCTCCTCCTTCCTCCCAGCCTCCTCACTCCACTACAATGACACATGCTCAGGAGCGGGAAGACTCCCAGGAACTGTTCTCGGGCCCCTGCTCAGATTGGGCAGCAGTGGTTCCTCTCCCACCAGAGGAGTTTATCGTCACTGATGCCCAACCATTGGAAAGTTCCCGGGGTCCGGGGGATGAGGCTGGGGACTTCCGGCAACTGTCTCAAGACCTTTCAGTGGGTGAGGAGGCCGATGACGATGAGACACAGTTGTCTATCGGTGAGGTAGTAGTAAGGGCAGTAAGTCCGAGGGAGGAGCGCACAGAGGATTCTGAGGAAGAGCAGCAGGACGATGAGCTGACTGACCCCACCTGGTTTGCAATGCCTACTCAGGACAGGTCTTCAGAGGGGGAGGAAAGGGCAGCAGCAGGGCAGGTTGCAAGAGGCAGTGCGGTGGCCAGGGGTAGAGGCAGGGCCAGACCGAATAATCCACCAACTGTTTCCCAAAGCGCACCCTCGCGCCATGCCACCCTGCAGAGGCCAAGGTGCTCTAAGGTCTGGCAGTTTTTCACAGAGACGCCTGACGACCGACGAACAGTGGTGTGCAACCTTTGTCGTGCCAAGATCAGCCGGGGAGCCACTACCAACAGCCTCACCACCACCAGCATGCGCAGACATATGATGGCCAAGCACCCCACAAGGTGGGACGAAGGCCGTTCACCGCCTCCGGTTTGCACCGCTGCCTCTCCCCCTGTGCCCCAACCTGCCACTGAGATCCATCCCCGCTCTGAGGACACAGGCACTACCGTCTCCTGGCCTGCACCCACACCCTCACCTCCGCTGTCCTCGGCCCAATCCACCAATGTCTCGCCGTCACTAGCGCAAGTGTTTGAGCGCAAGTGCAAGTACGCCGCCACGCACCCGCACGCTCAAGCGTTAACCGTCCACATAGCCAAATTTATCAGCCTTGAGATGCTGCCGTATAGGGTTGTGGAAACGGAGTCCTTCAAAAGTATGATGGCGGCGGCGGCCCCTCGCTACTCAGTTCCCAGTCGCCACTACTTTTCCCGATGTGCCGTCCCAGCCCTGCACGACCACGTCTCCCGCAACATTGTACGCGCCCTCACCAATGCGGTTACTGCCAAGGTCCACTTAACAACGGACACGTGGACAAGCACAGGCGGGCAGGGCCACTACATCTCCCTGACGGCACATTGGGTGAATTTAGTGGAGGCTGGGACAGAGTCAGAGCCTGGGACCGCTCACGTCCTACCCACCCCCAGAATTGCGGGCCCCAGCTCGGTGGTGGTATCTGCGGCGGTGTATGCTTCCTCCACCAAAGCACCCTCCTCCTCCTACTCCTCCAACGCAACCTCTGTCTCGCAATCAAGATGTGTCAGCAGCAGCAGCACGTCGCCAGCAGTCGGTGTCGCGCGGCGTGGCAGCACAGCGGTGGGCAAGCGTCAGCAGGCCGTGCTGAAACTACTCAGCTTAGGAGATAAGACGCACACGGCCCACGAACTGCTGCAGGGTCTGACAGAGCAGACCGACCGCTGGCTTGCGCCGCTGAGCCTCCAACCGGGCATGGTCGTGTGTGACAACGGCCGTAACCTGGTGGCGGCTCTGCAGCTCGGCAGCCTCACGCACGTGCCATGCCTGGCCCACGTCTTTAATTTGGTGGTTCAGCGCTTTCTGAAAAGCTACCCACGCTTGTCAGACCTGCTCGTAAAGGTGCGCCGGCTCTGCGCACATTTCCGCAAGTCCCACACGGACGCTGCCACCCTGCGCACCCTGCAACATCGGTTTAATCTGCCAGTGCACCGACTGCTGTGCGACGTGCCCACACGGTGGAACTCTACGCTCCACATGTTGGCCAGGCTCTATGAGCAGCGTAGAGCTATAGTGGAATACCAACTCCAACATGGGCGGCGCAGTGGGAGTCAGCCTCCTCAATTATTTTCAGAAGAGTGGGCCTGGTTGGCAGACATCTGCCAAGTCCTTCGAAACTTTGAGGAGTCTACCCAGGTGGTGAGCGGCGATGCTGCAATCATTAGCGTCACCATTCCTCTGCTATGAATCTTGAGAAGTTCCCTGCAAAGCATAAAGGCAGATGCTTTGCGCTCGGAAATGGAGGCGGGGGAAGACAGTATGTCGCTGGATAGTCAGAGCACCCTCCTGTCTATATCTCAGCGCGTTCAGGAGGAGGAGGAGGAGCATGAGGAGGATGAGGAGGAGGGGGAAGAGACAGCTTGGCCCACTGCTGACGGTACCCATGCTGCTTGCCTGTCATCCTTTCAGCGTGTATGGGCTGAGGAGGAGGAGGAGGATCCTGAAAGTGATCTTCCTAGTGAAGACAGCCATGTGTTGCGCACAGGTACCCTGGCACACATGGCTGACTTCATGTTAGGATGCCTTTCTCATGACCCTCGCGTTACACGCATTCTGGCCACTACGGATTACTGGGTGTACACACTGCTCGACCAACGGTATAAGGAGAACCTTTCCACTCTCATTCCCGAAGAGGAAAGGGGTTCGAGAGTGTTGCTATACCACAGGACCCTGGCGGAGAAGCTGATGGTAAAATTCCCATTCGATAGTGCTAGTGGCAGAAGGCGCAGTTCCGAGGGCCAGGTAGCAGGGGAGGTGCGGAGATCGAGCAGCATGTACAGCACAGGCAGTGCAACAGTCTTTAAGGCCCTGGACAGCTTTATGGCTCCCCAGCAAGACTGTGTCACCGCTCCCAGTCAAGGCTGAGTCGGCGGGAGCACCACTGTAAAAGGATGGTGAGGGAGTACGTAGCCGATCGCACGACCGTCCTCCGTGACGCCTCTGCCACCTACAACTACTGGGTGTCGAAGCTGGACACATGGCATGAACTCGCGCTGTATGCCCTGGAGGTGCTTGCTTGTCCTGCGGCTAGCGTCTTGTCAGAGAGGGTGTTTAGTGCGGCTGGGGGAATCATCACAGATAAGCGTACCCGCCTGTCAACCGACAGTGCCGACAGGCTTACACTCATCAAGATGAACAAAGCCTGGATTTCCCCAGACTTCTCTTCTCCACCAGCGGACAGCAGCGATACCTAAGCAATACGTAGGCTGCACTCGCGGATGGAAGCATCGTTCTCTCTCACCATCCAAAACGGGGACATTTCTGCTTCATCAATCTGTGTATAATATTCCTCCTCCTCCTCCTGCTCCTCCTCCTGAAACCTCACGTAATCACGCCGAACGGGCAATTTTTCTTAGGGCCACAAGGCTCACTCATATAATTTTTCTAAACAATTTTTATACGTTTCAATGCTCTTAAAAGCGTTGAAACTTTAACTTGAACCAATTTTTCGTTAAACTGGGCTGCCTCCAGGCCTAGTTACCACTGAAGCCACATTAACCAAAGCGATTAATGGGTTTCACCTGCCATCTTGGTTGGGCATGGCCAATTTTTTCTGAGGTACATTACTACTGTTGGTACACCAATTTTTTTGGGCCCTCACCTACAGTGTAATCATAGTAATTTCTATGTTCTTCGCCTGCACTCATGGTACAGAAAGGTGTGTGGGGTTGGCCTACACTTTAGCTACATAAATGTAACTGGGGCCTTGTCTATACTGCAGCTACTGAAATGTGAAAGAGACTGTTATCTCCCTAAACTGCTGCGATGGGAATGTTACTGGGGCCTGTCTTGAGTGCTACTATTACTGAAATGGAACTAAGACTGCGCTCCCCCTATACTGCTGCTAGTGATATGTTAGTGGGGCCTGTCCTAATGCTACCGCTGAAATGTTAATAATTCTGGGCTCTGCCTATACCGCTGCTAATGGTATGTCACTGGGGTGTGGAAACAGAGGCTTCACAAAGACATGATGGCGGCGAGGCGATTTCCCACCAACGCTGTTACTGTTAAGGTGCATATAACCACGGACACGTGTAGAGGACACATAGTGCCTCCAAAACATCCCCTTCCTCCTCCAACAATGAAAACATTCTTGGCAAATACCTTTGCATTGGTCCGTCTGGTGGCAGTCCAAGAATTTCACCTTTAACGACACAAGAGAGCACCACCACCATCCCCCCGCCACGGCCCACTTAATCCTGGCCACATTCCGAAAACCAACTACATAAAACCGCGCTACCACGTCCGCAGTCACCACCACATTACCACCAACGAGGTTACTGTTAAGGTACATATTACCAGTCTGACTGGGGCATGCAGTGTGGGCCGAAGCCCACCTGTATTGTATCTGACGTTAGCTCTGCTGAGTAGGGCACTGCAATGGGATATATTTATGTACCGCCGGTGGGTTCCAGGGAGCCACCCATGCTGTGGGTGCACACATAATTCCCATTGCGGAGTTGGACCTGGCTGTGACTATTTATAAAAAACCGCGGTCTGACTGGGGCATGCAGACACCTTGACAGAATGAATAGTGTGTGGCACATAGGTTCCCCATTGCTATGCCCACGTGTGCAGCTCCAGATGGAGGTGGCACAGGATTGGATTTCTCATTGCTTCTGTACAGCATTGTGGGCTATCGCCCCGCCCCTTTCAAAGAGGGTCGCTGCCTAGCCATGCCAACCCTCTGCAGTGTGTGCCTGCTTTTCCTCTGGCAGACGCACTTATAAATAGACATGAGGGTGGCGTGGCATGAGGGCAGCTGAAGGCTGGGCAGGGACAATTTGGTGTACGCTGTGGACACTGTCGTGCGGGGGGGGGGGGGAGGGGGTTGGGCAGCATGTAACCCAGGAGAAGTGGGAGCGGAGTGTCATGCAAGCAGTGATTGTGCTTTGTTGGAGATAGTGTGGTGCTTAGCTAAGGTATGCCATGCTAATGAAGGCTTTTCAGAAGTAAACGTTGTTGGGAGGGGGGGGGGGCACTCTTGCCGGTATTGTGGCTTAATAGTGGGACCTGTGAACTTGAGATGCAGCCCAACATGTAGCCCCTCGCCTGCCCTATCCGTTGCTGTGTCGTTCCCATCACTTTCTTGAATTGCCCAGATTTTCACACAGGAAAACCTTAGCGAGCATCGGCGAAATACAAAAATGCTCGGGTCGCCCATTGACTTCAATGGGGTTCGTTATTCGAAACGAACCCTTGAGCATCGCGATAATTTCGTCCCGAGTAACGAGCACCCGAGCATTTTGGTGCTCGCTCATCTCTATTACTTACTCCTCATCTATCTCATTAAGTATATTTACTTCTTGTTAGCAGTTGTAATAAAAAACATTCTTTTCTAAGTCCCGTGTCCACCTCATATCCTGAATCCTGTGTCCCCTACCACCTACCGCGACAGTATGGCATGTCTTGCCTCTCAGGGTGATGTCTCTGCTTGGTACAAAAGGTAAATTGCGGAACAAAGGTTGTTGTGCTGGCTGCAGGGATGGAGTGAGCAACAAGTATGAAAAGTTAATGCACAGTTGGGTGTGTTCTGAGGTTAGAGCCATGAAAGAAGCTCTCAAAGCCTTTTGTGAAGAGGTTGGAGCCTTGTATTAGGAAAAGAAAGCACTCATCCAGTTAGACATCTGGTCATAGACCTGCCATATTGCCAAGAAAGTAATAAATCCTCAAATGTAGCCCCATTTAGAAAAAAAGTATGCAACCTCTCTTTAGTGAGATTGCACGCAAATGTGGCTAATTTAATAAAACTGTCCCCAATTTTGTCCACTTTAGCAACAGTGTCTATAAATGTGACCACATGAGTAATAGTGCCCCTACAAATCTCTGTTAGTAACAGTGCTCCCAAATGTGGCTCCTTATAGTAAACATATCCCCAAATGTGGCCCCTTTAGTAATTGTGCCAGTTGTGGTCTCTTAGGAAGAGTACCCACAAGGATGGCTCCTTACTAGAGATGAGCGAGCACCAAAATGCTCGGGTGCTCGTTACTCGAGTCGAACTTTCAGTGATGCTCGAGAGTTCGTTTCGAGTAACGAACCCCATTGAAGTCAATGGGTGACTCGAGCATTTTTGTATATCGCCGATGCTCGCTAAGGTTTTCATTTGTGAAAATCTGCAAAACACAAGAAAGTGATAGAAACGACACAGAAACGAATAGGGCAGGCGAGGAGCTACATTTTGGGCTGTATCTCAAGTTCCCAGGTCCCACTATTAAGCCACAATAGCGGCAAGAGTGAGACCCCCCCCCCCCCTGTGGCAGAGAAGAACGATGTTAGCCCATTGAATTCAATGGAGCCGTCAATACAGCCGACTCCATTGAAAGCAATGGGCTGCCGGCGATCGTGGGATGAATTGTCGGGAAAGGGTTAAATATATAAGCCCTTCCCTGCAATTCATCCAGAAATGTGTAAAAATAAAAAATATATATATACTCACCTAGTGCCGGCAGACGGAGTTCAGCGCGGTAGGCTGCAGTTCTCCTGAACTGCTCTGAACAGCTGTGAATAGTATTCAGCAGCCGGGGATTTAAAATCCCCGCCTGCTGAATAAGATGCCTCTGATTGGTCACAGCCTGACCAATCAGAGGCCAGCCCTCACTCACACCCATTCATGAATTCATGAATGGGTGAGTGAGGGCTGCCTCTGATTGGCTCAGGGGCAGGAGAGCTGCCCCTGAGCCAATCAGAGGCAGCAGTCACTCACCCATTCATGAATTCATGAATGGGTGTGAGTGAGGGCTGGCCTCTGATTGGTCAGGCTGTGACCAATCAGAGGCATCTTATTCAGCAGGCGGGGATTTTAGATCCCCGGCTGCTGAATACTACTCACAGCTGTTCAGAGCAGTTCAGGAGAACTGCAGCCTGCCGCGCTGAACTCCGTCTGCCGGCACCAGGTGAGTATATATATATTTTTTATTTTTACACATTTCTGGATGAATTGCAGGGAAGGGCTTATATATTTAACCCTTTCCCGACAATTCATCCCGCGATCGCCGGCAGCCCATTGCTTTCAATGGAGTCGGCTGTATTGCGGCTCCATTGAATTCAATGGGCTAACATCGTTCTGCCGGGACAAGGTAAGTATATATATATTTTTTATTTTTACACATTTCTAGATGAATTGCAGGGAAGGGCTTATATATTTAAGTCCTTCCCGACAATTCATCCCGCGTACGCAGGCAGCCCATTGCTTTCAATGGAGTCGGCTGTATTGCCGGCTCCATTGAATTCAATGGTCAGTGCTCGTTTAATCGAGACGAGTATCGCGTGGTGCTCGTCTCGAGTAACGAGCATCTCGAGCACCCTAATACTCGAACGAGCATCAAGCTCGGACGAGTATGCTCGCTCATCTCTACTCCTTACTCTAAAGTAGGTCCTCTGGCCACCCAGTGCTGCTATCAGTGCAAATTTTATGTCACCACCGCTCAGTTACCTGACCGCACCAGAGCCCTACTCCTCATCTGTGCCTGCAGTGTGTTCTGATCGCTGGAGACATGGAGGAACAGTTGGGCTATGATACAGCCGGGTTAGTTGACTGAACAGTGATGACAGGAACTGAAACTTTCTGTCACCTCCACTCAGTCACGAGACCTGGCAGCATCAGAGCCCAACTGCTCCTCTGTGTCTCCACTGCTCAGACCACGCTGCTGGGTTAGGTGACTAAGCTGTGGGGACTGGTTGTTTGTGCTGATAGTAAAGCTGGATGGCGGGAAATGCTATAGTAGAGGGAAAAAAACAGCAGACATATTAATTTGGCTTCTGGGTGCCCTAGCCTAGGGGCCGGGTCACAGTTGCAGTTCCAATTGCTCACCACTGCTCTTATACAGTACCTACACAGGTACCACCCTGTGATGCAAGATGTGCCTTCTGTTTCATCCAACAGATGCACTCATCTTGCCAAACACAGTACCCAGTGAAGAACAGCAAAAACATGGCCACCGGGACTGGGATCAAGACAAATCATACAACGTCCACGCAGGCCAGAACAGAGACTGTCACACTCCCCTAACTTCCTGGTTATGCACAACTCCGTATTTAAGAATAAGTAGAAGTTTAGTTTTTATTCACATTGGTAATGAGTGGTGTTAGATAGTGTTTTTATACCTGAAGCTGTATAGGAGCTGCAATGAGGGTTTTGTCAGGAGATACTATTTTATTTGTATCAGGCAGAAATACAAAACAGTGAATTAAAAACTAAGCAACATTTTAATTTAATTAATATCAACATTCCTGATGATGGGACAACTGGATGTCCTAGGGCAGTGGTGGCGAACCTATGGCACGCGTGCCAGAGGCGGCACGCAGAGCCCTCCCTGCTGGCACGCGCCCTATCTGCCGCTCACAACTTGTGAATACCAGCAGGTTGCTGGGAATTACCTATTGAGGCAGAAGTGGGTAAGAAAAAGTTAATATGCATGCCGGGACCAGAAGAGAAGCTGAGCTTCCAGGAGGAGGGAGAGGAGGAGGGGGAGGTAAGTATGTGGGTCTCGGGAGGGGCACTGTGGGGTGTCACTACTGCACTGGGGGGCCACTGGGGGGTGTCACTGCTGCACTAGGGGGTGCCCCTGCTGCACTGGGGGGTGTCCCTAATGCACTGGGGGCCGCTGGGGGGTGTCACTACTGCACTGGGGAGCCGCTGGGGGGTGTCCCTAATGCACTTGGGGCTGCTGGGGAGTGTCCCTAATGCACTGGGGGGCCGTTGGGGGGTGTCACTACTGCCCTGGGGGGCTGCTGGGGGGTGTCCTTAATGCACTGGGGGCTGCTGGGGGTGTCCCTAATGCACTGGGGGCCGTTGGGGGGGTGTCACTACTGCCCTGGGGGGCCACTGGGGGGTGTCCCTAATGCACTGGGGGCCGCTGGGGGGTGTCCCTAATGCACTGGGGGGCCACTGGGGGGTGTCCCTAATGCACTGGGGGCCGCTGGGGGAGTGTCCCTAATGTACTGGGGGCCGCTGGGGGAGTCACTATTATCGCTGTGGGGTGGGGGACACTATTACCACTGGGGCCGCTGTGGGGTGAGGGGCACTATCACCGCTGGCGCCGCTGTGGGGTGGGGGCCACTATCACCGCTGGGGCCGCTGTGGGGGTGACTATAACCGCTGGGGCCGCTGTGATGTGGGGGTCACTATTACTGCTGGGGGTGCTGGGGGGGGGGTGTCACTATTACCGCTGGGGGTCACTATTACTGCTGGGGCTGCTGTGTGGTGGGGGTCACTATTACTGCTGGGGGGGTCACTATTACCGCTGGGGTATGTTTACACGTGGCGGAAATGGGCAGGGCTCTTTCAAAATAGACCGCGTGCAGATTCTGACTACTTTTTGGATGCGGAAATGCTGCAGAATTTTCCACAGTATTTTCCGCTGAGGACGTTCTGCAGTATTTCCACATCCAAAAAGCAGTCAAAATCTGCCTGCTGTCTATTTTGAAGTAGCCCTCTCCTTTTTAGAACGACAGGAGTAAAATCATACGTCGTGATAAGCCCCGCCCCCTGACATGTTGGCACTTTGCGATAATTAAGTGGGTTTTAGGTTACAGTTTGGGCACTCGAGCTCTAAAAGGTTCGCCATCACTGTCCTAGGGGGACGTGCTCTATAGTTCTATTATCCTGCCAGTAGATCTCAGCAGAGGGTTGGTTTATCAAATCTCAAGGATTCAGATGCTGTAATACTGCAATTTGGGCACTAGGTGGCAGAGAATTGTATGAATGAGGCAGAGTATGAATGGATGGATTTCTGAATGATACTAGATGACTGATATAAATGGATCTGTCAGTGAGTTGATACAATATGGAATAGTTAGTGATTGAAGGATGAATGAAGGCATGAATGAATAAATGACTGGATGATAAGAGGAGCAGGTGAATGAAATATTTCTATGTGTATATAAAGGAGACATCAACTAAAATGAAGAATTCATAGATGGATTAAAGACGGGTAGGCAGGTGGGACACATCCTGTTCTGTATCCTGTTGGTAAGTTCTTAGGTTGTTAGGGAGGGTAAACAAAACCAGATAAAGCGCTTCTCTTTCCCTTATCGCAGGGTTTCCCATCACTGACCCGGACCAGCGGGTTGTATCCCAGTGTTCCAGAGTAATCTGGAGAGAGGAGATACTCCACCGGAAGACATCCTGTTCCCGGAGCCTCCGTCTCACCTGCTCCTCTGCCTTCCCAGACTATGAAGAAGATTGCAAAATTTGGGAAAGGCGTTTAAAGAAAGGTGATGTCTGTAATACATTAACCCCTTAGTGACGTGGCCTATTCTGGCCCTAAGGATGGAATGATTATTTCGGGATTTTCATCTCCACATTTCAAAAGCCATAACTGTTTTATTCTGTGGTCGACCTGGCCATGCTAGGGCTTATTTTCTGTGTGGCGAGCTGGAGTTTAAGCTTGTATGGTATAAGATTTATACATTTTTTCTTTGAGGGCAGGGAGAAAAAACACTACAATTCTTCCATTATTTTTTGGGGTGTTTTTTACAGCTTTAGGGCTTATGCAGACGACCGTATATCGGCTGGCCGATATACGGCTTCCCTCTGTGAGGGGGAGGAGGCTGAAGAGGCGGGAGCAGTGCACTGAGCTCCCACCCCCTCTCCGCCCTCTTTCCGCCTCCTCCCCACCTCCTCTCCGCCCCTCGGCACTATTTGCAATGAGAGGTGGCGGGGCAGGGCGAAGCTAAGTTTCAGAACTTAGCTCCACCCCCATACCACCCACTCTCTTGCAAATAGTGCCAAGGGACGGAGAGGAGGTGGGGAGGAGGTGGAGAGAGGGCGGGAGCTCAGTGCACTGTTCTCAGCTCTTCCAACCTCCCCCCCTACAGAGAGGGACGCCGTATATTCGCCGATATACGGTCATCTGAATAAGCCCTTAATCATATAGCATGCATGACAATGCTAAAATCATATACATTTTTAGGCCTCGGTCACACGTGCCATTTTCCGTGCGATCTGCGCATGCGATTGCGATCTGCGATGTTAAAGAACCATTGCTTTGCAATGGTATCGGATACATGAGCATTTTTTATGCGCTCGTCCGATAAATTATAGAACAGAAATCGCAGATCGCACCTATCTGCGATCTGCGATTCCTGTTCTCTTCTGTATATGTGCTCAATGGGGCCGGCGGCAGCAGCGCCGACCCCATTGAGAACATATAGTAGACAAATCATTCTCCTCTGCCACAGCTGTAACACCTGTGGCAGAGAAGAATGATGTTTGCCCATTGAATTCATTGGGCTCCATTGAAAGCAATGGGCTGCCGGCGATCGCACGATGAATTTTCGGGAAGGGCTTAAAATTTCCCTGAAATTCATCCAGAAATGTGTAAAAAGTTAAAAAAATATATACTCACCTTGTCCCGGCAGACGGAGTTCAGCCGCGGCCAGCCGGCAGTTCTCCTGAGTTCTGCTATGAGTAGTATTCAGCAGCCGGGGCTCAGCGCAGGGACCAATCAGAGGCAGCTCTCAGCTGAATGACAGCTGAGAGCTGCCCCTGATTGGTCCCTGCGCTGAGCCAATCAGAGGCAGCACTCACTCACCCATTCATGAATTCATGAATGGATGAGTGAGAGCTGCCTCTGATTGGTGAGAACTGTGACCAATCAGAGGCAGCTCATTCAGCAGGCGGGTATTTTAAATCCCCGGCTGCTGAATACTACTCATAGCAGTTAAGGAGAACTGCCGGCTGGCCGCGGCTGAACTCCGTCTGCTGGGACAAGGTGAGTATATATATTTTTTTTACTTTTTACACACTTCTGGATGAATTTCAGGGAAGGGCTTATATTTTTAAGCCCTTCCCGAAAATTCATCGTGAGATCGCCCGCAGCCCATTGCCCATTGCTTTCAATGGAGCCGGCTGTATTGCCGGCTCCATTGAATTCAATGCGCTGGACAGCACTGGACAGCTCCGGTCCGTTTCTAATGAAACACGGCTAGGAGCAGTTTTTTGGGGTGATTTTTCGGCCCCGGTCACACGATTTGCGGATGCGCATCCGTCATGCGATCCGCAAATCCCGGGAAAAAACGCCCGTGTGACCGAGGCCTTAGAGTTTTCAACTTTTGTAAAATAACTTTTTTTTAAATATATATTCAAAGTCCTCTAACGTTTTTATTTTCCCATTGACGGAGCTTTATGAGTGTTTGTGTTTTGAGTGACGAGCTGCAGTGTTTATTGGTACCATTTAGGAGCACATATGGCTTTTTAATCACTTTATAGCATTCTTTTGGGAAGTAAAATGAACAAAAAAAGCATTTTAGCTCAGTATTTTGCTTTTTTCTTACAGTGTTTTCCATGCAGGATAAAAAGTGTGTTCAATTTACTGTACAGGTCATTATAGATGCAATCGTACCAAACGTGTAAGCTTGTATTTATTTTTTGCAATAAAGAGGGGAAAGTGTGTAAAGGAAGAACTTTTTTTTTACATTTTTTGTAGGGGACTTGAAGCTATTGATTTATGGTCACTCTGATAATGCTTCTGCACTGCAATGCATTATCACTAATCCTAGCAATCACAGTCCATGGTAAACCTGGGCGCCATTGTCATAGCAACCCTTCAGCCCTCCACAATTATAAGGCAGAGGGCCAATGCCATCAAAGAGGGAGCATCCTCCTCCCTCTGTGAAGGCTTTGCATGCCACAATCAATACTGATAGTGGCATTTAAGGGGTTAACAACAGATATCAGTGTTCTCCCAGTCACAGCCAGCTCCCACTGTAGATGACACACATGCTTTCCATATTGCCTAAATGTATGCTCATTTACGGGAACTTCTTCCCAGCCAGAGTGCACATTTACGCCCTAGGGCGGGAAGGGGTTAAAGGCTACTCTGGACAGCTTTGGGGTGCGAAATGTTTACTTGCATATATGAATTATTGAGAATAAATAAGGCAGTTGGTTATGGAGAAGAGGAATTAAATGGTCACAATAGTGATTATGTATGGACATAGTATTCATATATATATATATTATGCTTGCTTCATACCAGCAGCTTTCATCTGTTTCTGACGGTTTGTTGGCAATGGCCACAGTCAGAGCTAGTTCCAATGGTGCCCATTTAACTCTTTAAATACTGCAGCCAATGCTGACAGCAGGGTCTAAGTAGCTAGCCAGAGACCGGGCACCTCTGGCACAACATCAACCCTCATGTGACGCAATTCTGCTGCCGATGGGCTGGCATGGCTTAATAGACTGCCAGTTAAAACTACAATATACTGCAATAGTGAAGTATTACAATATGTTGTACAAGCGATTAAACAATTACAAGCTAAAGTCCCCCATGGGGACAAAAAATACAGACATTTATGTTTAATTAAAACATTGAAATAATTAGGAGAATTGTTAGCATGTCTGTAAAAGTCTGAAATATTAAAAAATTGCATTATTTATCACGTAAGAAAAATAGAACAACGTGGGGGTTTTTATCACGCTGCCAATAAGAAGCTGAATAAATCAGTGATTGAAGGGGTTTTTCAAGACATAAAAAAGTTAAACCGGCTTTAAATGAACCAAAATTGAATACTCACCTTACACTTTGGCAGTGATGTTCCACAAGTCCGATCTTGCCGTATCGTTGGGAGCGCCTGAGGGCTTACTGCTCAACACCTGCTTCTTGCGCAGCTTGGCTTAATGACTAGATGAAGAATACTTTCCATCCTACAAAGTATTTATAATAAGGGGTTATAGTGTGAAGAGCGACTCTTCACATTACATGCAGGTACGGATGTAGCAAACGCTACTGTGATAACTGCATGGGCGTTGGCACTCCACAGTACATTCCCAATAGAACCATATCCACTATCACTTTACTCACTCAGTTGGAGCGCTCATGTCTCAGTGTTCATTGTGCTTGGTCATTTTTTGGCTTGCTTGTTTTGAGGATGGAGAAGCTTCCTGGTCACGTTCAGTTGGGAGCCTTCTTACCCTGAGCTCTCCCTCGTGAGCGCACCGGGCTCTGCCCAATCACCATAACTTACATTTTATGAGTTTTCTTATAGTAAAACCCTCTAAATCTTACAGGTCTTTCCGGTTTTCAGACTCCAGCATGATTCTGAGCTAGTTTGATTCTGGTTTCCTATAAAAAGCGCAGAATTATCCAGCTTCACAGGGGTCTGTTTTTTGTAACTGTTGGTTGTTTGTGTATGTGCTTAACCCCTTTTATTTTTCCATTTTCGTTCCCCCCCCCCTTCTTTTTCTGCCATCTTTCATTGCGTCTGGTCTCCACAGCGTACAAACTGCAACAAAATGACCTGATAACTTTATTCTATGTGTCTTTATGACTATTCCAAACTTGCATCATTTTTTTTCTGTACGGCTTGTATTTTTTTTCAAAGAAGCTTCATTTATTAAAATTTTTTTCTGCCACCATCTTCTGCGCGCAATAACTTTTAAGATTTGCCATCAACATAGTTGCGCGGGGGCTCATTAGTTGCAAGATATCCTGTAGTTTATGTCGCTACAATATCGGAATACATATGACTTTTTGATCGCTTTTTATGACATTTTTTCTGGGAGACAGGGTGACCGAAAAAGTGCATTTCTGGTGTTCTTTATTTTTTGTTTTCAGATGACATTCACTGTGTGGGATAAATAATGTAATACTTTGATAGATCAGACTTTTACGGACGCGGCGAAGCCAAATATGTATTTTTATTTAGTTTTATTTTTTTAAATCAACTTTTTTAGTATTTTCAGGTATTTTCCATTCAAGATATAGTGAACACACTACATTCGCCGTCAAGAAAGAATATGAGCAGTATTTTAGCCAAGGTCTCGCACAATTTAAGATATTTACTAAAACTTGGGTACTGCCACAAACAATGATCTCAGTCTCTTCAGGCCTATTGTTAGCCGGAAAAAGTGCTGTAAGGGAGCCTTGTGAGCTTCCCAGACCATAGGAACATTGTGATCTCCAGCAGAATTGATCCTGAAGTATTCCTCAATCAATTCCCCTATGTGAGATCTTTCCTCTGTGGAGTTCAATAAAGCCTCGTTTAAGCACCACCTCCTTTCGCGTGGGGTTTCACGAAAAGCACAGACATCCACATGCAAAGGGGCGTAACTGATATAGTTATGGAGTCGATTTTAGCTTTTTCAAGATGTGACAGGAGACCAGGGGAGACAAAGAGATAGTCCAGCCTTTGATAGGAGGAATGCACATGGTAGAAATAGGAAATATCTTTAGTAGAGGGGTGTAGAAAAGCAAGGCGTCCACAATTCTTCATTCTTGTACGGACCGGGATAACATTTTAAGTTTCACCTGAGAGACCTGAGAACGGTCCACCGAGAAATCTAGTAAGGGGTTCAAGGTGACCTTTAAAGCCCCTCCAAGTACAATGTACCCCTCCGCAAACTGTTTGAGAACCTCTAATTGTTTAATCAACCATGAAATTGGATCAGAATTGGGTGCATACAGATTAGTGATAGTCATTTTGGTGTTATTTATTGAGACTCTTTCCTCCCCATCAGTGTATTGCGCCTCAAGGGTAATGGGGGAAGATTTGTGAAAAAGAATGGAAACCCCTTTTGAAGCAGAACAAGGATGAGAATTATAGTGGCTTTTGTGGAAAAGCCTCCCTAGTGGGGACATATGTCTATTGTTTTTGAAATGTGTCACCTGCAGCAGCAGAATTTTTGCCCCATACTTTTCTAGAAGTTGGGCAACATTACGTCTCATACCAGGAGAGTTCAGACCCCGGACACTGAATGATGTGAAACGGATACTTTAACTAATGGAGTACTCACTGCCCTATATCCTTTCCAGTACCTCGTTGGTAACTGGATTTATGATTAATCGCTATACACTGGAACATGGACATTATATTCCATCTTGGCCTCTAAGCAAGTTATTTATTAGACTGTTCCCACGCCAGTGATGGGCTATTTAGAGTGGGCTTCAGGTTTTTATGACAACTGTATACTGATCTGCTTGATGCAGGTGCAATAGCGCCAGTGGTCCATACATTCAGTGTTATCCCTGTGAGAGCTCCACATTAGGGCATTATTGTCCATGCAATGCTATACCATTGTTACATAGCATTGAGCCTAAGCTATACAGGCACTATTCTATCTAGTTTATGATTTTGGGCCAACACTGTATCTCCATGACAACAGCTTGGTGTTGACTTGTTTGGCGTATGCGCAGTGGTTCGTTGTTCCGTGCACCTGCTGTAAATCTCGCTTGAGTTCAGCAATTCCACGCATGAGCGATATAATATTTGAACACTATGCAATTGAATTAGATGGAGTTTCTATACACGCCACAGCCATTCCTGATCCCACACCTACTGCCAGCCAGCCAGTAAGTGTGTACACCTCCTCTGGGAGGTCTTACCATTTTAAATGCATGTTATGATTGGTTTCTGTGGTGTATATATTGTCAGGTTGGTGTGGTTGTGTTCTAGCTTGACAAAGACCCCAGGAGGGGTTAAAAGGTTGCATATATTTTTTGTATATGGACTAATAAAGAAGCATCATATTTATGCATATTTCACAAACCCGGTTATGCTGCTCAATATTTGCAACTTTTGAAGTGGACTGTTCACCCTGGAGTTAGGACCTCTTCTTTGAGCTTTGCTGCTGTTATCGGACCACACCGGTACCAATCTGATGACCTCGTTGCCAGGTGCCAAATTGGTAGATATGGAAGCTCGTGATGAGAAGATTTGCTAGCAATTATCTATCAATAGGATGCAATCACTCCATGTTATGTCAAGACACTTCTCCATGAGAACTCAATGAATTCTACTTTATTATCAACATTACCAACTCTTATACAGAAAAAAGAGGGCGTATTCACAAGTTACTTGGTACAAAGATTAGTGTTACATAGGTGACAAAGCTGATTGAGCATAAGGCTTATTGACATCTACCAAATAGTCTCAAAGCTCTTAAGGGTCGTCTTAGACATAGAAATTACTGCAGTCAGGATATTGTTATCGCACTAGACTCTATTTCTGCTATAGTTGTGTGTCTTCTCTGTTAACATAGCTTAGCCTTATTAAATTTGTCTGTTGACTTCTTATCTTAAAATCCTACTTACCGGCACTACAAAGCATAGGTTTTAGTCTTCTATTTAAGGGTCAGTAGTCCAATACAAGGTAAAAAAACATACACTTATTGCATTCTGAAACTTAACGCTTTATATTCCATGACACTTTTTGCTTTGTGCCTCACAGCATTGGTGTTCTCTTGGGAGTGCTGCTGTGTCTCAGTGCTTGTAGTGAAATGGATGCCGTCCATAACAGTACTGGTCATGCAGATACAGAACGATATCTAGAGAACAAAATGGTAAGATAAACAGCGAGAATATAGATGTTAATAATACAGGTAAATTATATATATATATAATTCTGGCACCTAAT
Organism: Eleutherodactylus coqui; assembly: GCF_035609145.1. NCBI lineage: Eukaryota > Metazoa > Chordata > Amphibia > Anura > Eleutherodactylidae > Eleutherodactylus > Eleutherodactylus coqui. The sequence continues at coordinate 336,809,340 of NC_089838.1, read as the reverse complement.
CTGCGTGTGTATGTTGAAGATCGCTAATTAGGGAAAAAAAAATAAGGGGGGTGGGGGGTGAAAGTGAAGAGGTAGGGAAGGGAAGTGGGGTATTTGAGATAGGAGGGGAGAGGGTACAAGGTAAAGCTGTAAGTATCTGCGCAGGCACAGTATATATGCACTAGTCTTGAGGAAGATATAGGCTGTTACCGTGCAGATCACTAGGAGCCCTTATAGGTAACGGGGGAAAAGTTACAATGAGAACAAAATAACTTGGGAAACTAATTAAGCCTGGTCAGACAGGCACCATCATGGACCAACACTAAAAGGAAAAACCAAGTGTATTTTTTCAATAAAGAGAGAAGAGGTACACTTCAAACCATTAGAAGAACTCTAACTGTGAAAGAGGTGGAAAAAGAATGGAAGGTGAGCACAGAGAGCTCCTAAACATACTCCATCTGTCAAAATGTCCTGGATCACGTAAACAAAAACAGAACGGATCAAGTCCAAGAGGATAAGGCTCTTAGATGAGTTGCCTCTAGGGGATTTAGGGTTCCCAACCAGCTGCCAACTTTCTAGGGAAGTCAGGCGGGGAAACCTAGGAAGCTCCATCAGTGGAAGCCAGCACAGCAGGTCAATCAGCTCATTTTCAAGCTGGTGTCAGCAATTTTGTAAATCCTCAGGGGAAAAAATGTTGATTCTTCGGCCTCCCCAGGTGATCCCCCGGTCAAAGGGGAACACCCAGGTGTATGTGCCCTTAAGGCCTCCAGTAGCGGCCACAGCATATAGCGTTTAGCCAGGGTAGTCAGGGCCAGGTGTTGATAGAACTATATCAGCACCCCGGTATATTTCAGATCTTTACTATTTCTAGCAGCTTCTAGCATTGTGAGGGTGTCAGGGAACACCAGGAGTTAACAAATTACATCCCTCAGAGGGTCTGAACAAGAAGGAGGGGGTCTCAGTGCTGTATGTATCAATCAATGGAGATGTGAGATGCTCTGTCTGGACCAAGTAATAGTGGGAACAATTCTGTGGCCATCTTGGGCAGTGCCTCCACGGCCCAAGACTCGGGAAGGCACTTAAGTCTCACATTGCTGCGTCTATTGCAATTTTCAAGGTCCTCTTGTAATTATTCTGTTCAGTTGGGAGTGATGTTCTTTAACTGTGCTAGCTCCCCCCAGTCTGCAGTAATGGCGGCTGAGGAAGACTCAAGCTCTTCCACTTGTCTCCCCATATGTCTGACCTCATCTTTAATTTCAGACAGGCCAGACATTACAAGGCGCAGAGCCCTAGAGATCAATTCCCTCATGAAGCTCTTGAAGAGCTGCTCACTTTCATCTCCTTGGGTAGAAGCCTCCTCCTCCCATTCTGTACAGTGAATAGCTGCTGCTGACAAATTCGGTAACATCTTGCTGGCAGCATGGGGAGGATTGAGAACTTTGTTCTTTGAGGAACCTCTGCATGTCAGCTTGTCCTTTACCTTTGCTAGTTTTTCCCATTGTATGGGACTTCTTGCTTCTGCTTTAGTTGTATGAAGGTGCCCTTGTGACAGAACTTTTTCATCAAGCTCCGCCCCCAATGATTCTCTATTGACTAGAAAGTTTATTGCAGGCAGACAGGAAAAATTGAAGAAAGGTTAAGACTAGAGATGAGCGAACACCAAAATGTTCGGGTGTTCGTTATCCGGAACGAACTTCCCGCGATGTCCGGGTGTTCGTTTCGAATAACGAACCCCATTGAAGTCAATGGGCGACCCGAACATTTTTGTATTTCGCCGATGCTCGCTAAGGTTTTCATGTGTGAAAATCTGGGCAATTCAAGAAAGTGATGGGAATGACACAGTGACGGATAGGGCAGGCGAGGGGCTACATGGTGGGCTGCATCTCAAGTTCACAGGTCCCACTATTAAGCCACAATAGCGGCAAGAGTGCCCCCCCCCCCCACTGTCAGCATAAAGATCGTTCTCCTCTGCCACAGCTGTAACAGCTGTAGCAGAGAAGAACGATGTTTGCCAATTGAATTCAATGGAGCGGCAATACAGCAGGTTCCACTGAATGCAATGGGCTGCCCGCAATCGCAGGATGAATGGTCGGAAAGGGGTTAAATATATAACCCCTTTCCTGCAATTCATCCAGAAATGTGTTACACTAAAAATATATACCGGCGTATAAGGCGACGGGGCGTATAAGACGACCCCCCAACTGTCACCTTATACGCCGGTAATACAGTGGAGCAAAGAATAAAAAGCATTACTTACGTTTTTAGATGATCTGCGGCGCTCCTGCAGGCTGTCACTCCCTCCTAATCCACGGCAGAGTATTGCTTTCTGGAGGCAGGGCTTGAAATCCCTGCCTCCAGAAAGACACGTGCCTTCAGCCAATCACAGCCAATGACAATGATGTCATTGAATGGCTGTGATTGGCTGTGTTTCTGGAGGCGGGGATTTCAAGCCTTGAAATCCCCGCCTCCAGAAACACAGCCAATCACAGCCATTCAATGACATCATTGTCATTGGCTGTGATTGGCTGAAGGCACGTGTGCTTCTGGAGGCAGGGATTTAAAGCCTTTCGTGGAGAAAGGAATACTTTGCCGTGGATTAGGAGGGAGTGACAGCCTGCAGGAGCGCCGCAGATCATCTAAAAACGTAAGTAATGATTTTTATTCTTTGCTCCACTGTATTACCGGCGTATAAGGTGACAGTTGGGGGGTTGTCTTATACACCCGGTCGCCTTATACGCCGGTATATATTTTTAGTGTAACACATTTCTGGATGAATTGCAGGAAAGGGGTTATATATTTAACCCCTTTCCGACCATTCATCCTGCGATCGCCGGCAGCCCATTGCATTCAGTGGAACATGCTGTATTGCCGCTCCATTGAATTCAATGGGCAAACATCGTTCTTCTCTGCTACAGCTGTTACAGCTGTGCCAGAGAAGAAGGATTTGTCTTCTATATGTTCTCAATGGGGTCAGCGCTGCTGCCGCTGGCCCCATTGAGCGCATATAGAATGCATCCATAGCGAACCGCGGGAGGGGCAGACTTTTATATCAGGCGGACACCTTATCTCCCCAGCCACTCACAGCAGGGGGGTGGTATAGGGCTTAAACGTTGCAGGGGGAAGTTGTAATGCCTTCCCTGTCTTTATATTGGCCAAAAAAAAGCGCTAACGTCTCAGGGAAGAAAGTTAAAGTAACCCGGACACCGCATGGTGTTCGTTACGGATAACGAACATACCGAACACCCTAATATTCGCACGAATATCAAGTTTGGAAGAACACGTTCGCTCATCTCTAGTTAAGACCTTCCACACAAGACTCCATGCAAACAATTCCACCTCTGAAACTTGTTTAGAACTCTGGTGTAAGATCTCCGTAAAAATTTAGGCCAAGCCTGTGCAAGTCTTTTTTTTTTTAAATCATACTTTATTAAGATTTTCACAAATCAGAATAAACATAGCTTTTCGTAATATTAAACTTCAGAAATACAACTGCGGCCTTAGTGGCCCCTTGGAGTAACATTCTGGAGCAAAACAATGCAGCCAAAATCCTCTGACACTCTCAGGTGAGGCCTATGAAACCTCTACAAAACAGTTGTTTTATTACTACACAGTCATGAACCAGAATATTAATCCAACATGAGACAAACATCAAAACTCCAAAAAAAAAAAAGGGGGGGGGGGAGGGGGCAGTGGGGAAGGAGAGGGGAATAGCTCTCTAATGAGTCTACTGATATAGTGCACTACTTGGTGTGTAATATACAGCCCAATGATGTGCCAAGTTTCATTTGTTTAAACTGTGTTAAAGTTGAGTGTATATGTGTTTCTGTGATTCGGGTCAGCAGCCCCAGCACTGGGAATGTGATGCTGAAGGGACACACCCCTATGAGGTCAGCCTGCCTGTCTGCAGACCCAGTATGAGAAGGAAGCAGAATGTGATGACACAGAGAGAGCAGCAGCCATCTTTGCAAGAGAGAGAACCAAGTGTCTGTGCTGTATTGAGAGTGTGTGGAGATCTTAGAGGACTTTCCTGTGCAGCTAACCTGTGTGTAATTCAGTCCAGAGGCAGACAGAGGAAAGAGACAGTATGTTCAGTGGAGCCATGCTGAAAGGACTGTGCCCAGTGGCTAACCAGTAATACTGACATTGTGGCTGTGGACATTGCCGCCAAAGCTAAAGACTGGCAGTGCTGTTGAGTACCGGACGGTAACTGCACAACCCCTGGCTTATATCACCCCGCGGTGTATGGATTCTGCAGGACTGTCAGTGTGCCGAGCTACTTGCTGTTGGATCCCATTGCATCCATTCGGTTTTCCTGCCTGCTGAGAAGGATCTTATTGCCTCGGATATTGTGATAACCGTGCGGAGAGGACGCTTCACTATACAAGGAAGGAACGACATTGGGCCCCAACGCGCGCTTCTACACACTGTAAGCAGTCCACCCGGACCACTGGTAAGAGGGGTACGCACCCAAATATGAAGTTAGGGTCAGTTAGGGATAGTTTGGGGACTATTGTTCTTTCAGTGTCCGTGCTGTGGAGGTGGACATAGTAACCGTGGAATACATTGTGAAATCTAACTTGAATTGTTTAAACTATACTGTGTATTTTGCTTGTCATTATTCTTGTTCTTTTACCATTAACTTGCCTTTATTAACCTGTAGTAAATACATTTTTCTTAAAGGGGTTGTCCCGCGCCGAAACGTTTTTTTTTTTTTTCAACAGCCCCCCCGTTCGGCGCGAGACAAACCCGATGCAGGGGTTTACACAAAAAACAGGATAGTGCTTACCTGAATCCCCGCGCTCCGGTGACTTCTTACTTATCTGCTGAAGATGGCCGCCGGGATCTTCTCCCTCGGTGGACAGCAGGGCTTCTGTGCAGTCCATTGCCGATTCCAGCCTCCTGATTGGCTGGAATCGGCACGTGACGGGGCGGAGCTACACGGAGCCGCTCTCCGGCACGAGCGGCCCCATTGAGAAAAGAAGAAGACCGGACTGCGCAAGCGCGTCTAATCTGGAGATTAGACGCTGAAAATTAGACGGCACCATGGAGACGAGGACGCTAGCAACGGAACAGGTAAGTGAATAACTTCTTATAACTTCTGTATGGCTACTAATTAATGCACAATGTACATTACAAAGTGCATTAATATGGCCATACAAAAGTGTATAGACCTACTTGCTTTCGCGGGACAACCCCTTTAACTTGACCACCCCGTGTGCGTCCTTTCTGGTTGCGGAGACCAAATCACCTGCTTTGCTTTCGGTTCACAAGTGCACCAGATGTAAATGAGGTTTCACTCCATCCAACATTCGTGTAGTCACTTAATCGCTCAGAGGTCTTTCTTCAGTATCTGCCAGGGATCCCAAATATGCAAAAACTTCTCATTCGAACCCCTCGACCAACTAGTAAGCTCTTCCAGGTTGTACAGAAGATCCACCTTATCTGTCCAGTGCTCCAGTGTAGGGGGTAATTTTTGAAGCCAAACGAGCGGGTTAAGTGCCTTTGCAGCACCTATTAAAAAAAAACAGCTTATGTGTCAATGGGTGAAAAAGAGTGGATGGCTTCCAAAAAAACACCATTGCAGGTGTGATTTTCAGATTATAAGAAGAAAATTTCTGCAGCACCACCTCTACCTCCCGCCAAAAGGGAACTACCATCTGACACTCCCACCAGGTATGAAGGAAAGAACCAACACCGACATTACATATCCAGCATCTGTTGTGAGGAACAAGTCTGCTGGAAGTTGTAGTGCTCCAGTATTACACAGCTAGACCTGTTTGCAGCCTTCTGTATAATTTTTTTCTGGCTGCAGTTTGCGTTACAATACCACTGTCAGCATAAGAGTGTATGCAAATAATTCCATAATTATTTACACTGGTCTGTGTCTGCAGTGAATTATACGCACAGCCCAGGGCCAACACAGCCACGTTTAGAGGGAAAGTGATATAGACAGTATACATCCTATATTCTTTTTCAAACCCCCAAAAAACAAGCTTCTTCTTTGGGCTACATCTCACCGTCTCAATCTAGCTGGGTGCCTGCTGGGGGTTGTACTGCTTCACTATTTCATAGCTAGGCCTGTTTGCAGCCTTCCGTATAATTTCTTTCTCTCTGGAGTTTGCATTACAATACCGCTGTCAGCGCGAACGTGTACGCCAATAATTCCATAATTATTTACACCAGTCTGTGTCTGCAGTGAATTACACCTCGGTCTCACCGCTAAACAGTACTGTAATATTACCGGGGCCACTGCTAAGTATTTCAACTCAGCTACTGTGCAGAGCGTCCCACAATACCATTTCCGTTGGTGGGGTTGAGATCGCCGCAGTTACCAGCAGTATCCACTGGCTTTACAGTCTTCTTCCACTCCACACAGCCTCTATAATCTACAAGTCTCTGTGAGAAGTAAATTACCCCTAGGTATCAGCGTGAGACAGCAGGTTACTTTTTCCTAGTCACAGCATAGAGCCTCCGCTATCTACAAGTCTCTGTGTGCGGTGAATTAAGGCCCAGTGGTCAGTGCTATAGAGTGGGATAATTTATTTGGCCCCTGCTGTATTCGTAATCCGCCATGCTGAGGGGTAGGAGTAGGGGTCGAGGACATGGACGCGTACGAGGACGCGGAGGTCCAAGTGAGGGTGTGGGCACAGGCCGAGTTCCTGGTCCAGGTGAATCACAGCCAACTGCTACGGGATTAGGAGAGAGGCAACCTTCTGATGTCCCCAGCTTCATATCACAATGTATGAGTCCACATGGTAGACCTTTATTACAAACAGAGCAGTGTGAGCAGGTCCTGTCGTGGATGGCAGAAAATGCATCCAGCAATGTATCAGCCACCCAGTCTTCTACGCAGTCCGCTGCTGCAACTCTGAATCCTCTGGCTGCTGCTCCTTCTTCCTCTCAGCCTCCTCACTCCATGAAAATGACACATTCTGAGGAGCAGGCAGACTCCCAGCAACTGTTATCGGGTCCCTGCCTTAAGTGGAAAAAAATGGTTTCTCTCTCACCTGAGGAGTTTCTCGTGATCGATGACCAACATTTCGAAAGTTGCCAGGGTCCGGGTGATGAGGCTGGGGACTTCCGGCAACTGTCTCAAGAGCTTTCAGTGGGTGAGGAGGATGATGATAATGAGACACAGTTGTCTATCAATGAGGTAGTAGTAAGGGCAGTAAGTCCGAGGGAGGAGCGCACAGCGGATTCGGAGGAAGAGCAGCTGGATGATGAGCTGACTGACCCCACCTGGTTTGCTAAGCCAAGTGAGGAGAGGTCTTCAGAGGGGGAGGCAAGTGCAGCAGCATGACAGGTTGGAAGAGGCAGTGGGGTGGCCAGGGGTAGAGGCAGGACCAGAGCGAAGGATCCTCCAACTGTTTCTCAGAGCACACCCTCGTGCCAAGCCTCCGTGCAGAGGGCTAGGTGTTCAAAGGTGTGGATGTTTTTCAGTGAAAGTGCGGACGACCGACGAACAGTGGTGTGCAACCTGTGTCGCACCAAGATCAGCCAGGGAGCCGCCATTACGAGCCTCACCACCACCAGCATGTGCAGGCATATGATGGTCAAGCACCCATAAGGTGGGACGAAGGCCGTTCACCGCCTCCGGGTCACACCACTGCCTCTTCCCCTGTGCTCCATTGTGCCCCACAGATCCAACTCCCCTCTCAGGACACAGGCATGAGCGCCTCCCGGCCTGCACCCACACCCTCACCCTCACCTCCACTGTCTTCAACCCCATCCAGCAATGTCTCTCATCGCAGCGTTCAGCTTTCGCTAGCGCAAGCGCAAATAGGCCGCCACGCACCCGCACGCTCAAGCTTTAAACGTACATATTGCCAAATTAATCAGCCTGTAGATGCCTCCGCACAGGCTTGTTGAAACTGAGGCTTTCAAAAACATGATGGCGGCGGTCCCGCGCTACTCGGTCCCCAGTCGCCACTATTTTTCCCGGTGTGCCGTCCCAGCCCTACACCAGCACGTCTCCCGCAACATCAATCGTGCCCTCACCAATGCGGTTACTGGGAAGGTCCACTTAACCACGGACACATGGACAAGTACAGGCAGGAAGAACCACTATATCTCCTTGACAGCACATTGGGTGAATTTGGTGGTGGCTGGGACCGAGTCAGAGCCTGGGACCGCTCACGTCCTACCCACACCCAGAATAGTGGGTCCTACCTCGGTGCTGGTATCTGCGGCGGTCTATGCCACCTCCTTTAAACCCTCCTCCTCCTCCTACGCAAACTCTACCTCTCAATTAAGAAATGTGAGCAGCACATTGCCAGCAGTCGGTGTGGCGCGGCACGGCAGCACAGCGGTGAGCAAGCGCCAGCAGGCCGTGCTGAAACTACTCAGCTTAGGTGACAAGAGGCACACGACCCCTGAACTGTTGCAGGGTCTGACAGAGCAAACAGACCTCTGGCTTTCGCCGCTGAGCCTCCACTTGTGTGACAACGGCCGTAACCTGGTGGCGGCTCTGCAGCTCGGCAGCCTCACACACGTGCTATGCCTTGCCCACGTCTTCAATCTGGTGGTTCAGCGGTTTCTGAAAAACTACCCGCACTTATCTGACCTGCTCGGCAAGGTGCGCCGTGTCTGCGCACATTTCTGCAAGTCCACCACGGACGCTGCCACCCTGAGGACCCTGCAACAGCGGTTCAATCTGCCAGAGCACCAACTGCTGTGCAACGTGCCCACACAGTGAAATTCTACACTGCGCATTTTGGCCAGGCTCTATGAGCAGCGTAGAGCAATAGTGGAATACCACCTCCAACATGGGTGGCGTAGTGGTGGTCAGCCTCCCCAATTCTTTACGGAGGAGTGGGCCTGGATGGCAGACATCTGCCAGGTCCTCGAAAACTTTGAGGAGTCTACCCAGATGGTGAGTGGCGACGCTGCTATCATTAGCGTTACCATCCTGCTGCTATGCCTGCTGAGGAGTTTGCTGCAAGGCATAAAGGCCGACGCTTTGCGGTTGGAACAGGAGATGGGGAATGACAGTATGTTGCTTAATAGCCAGACCACCCTCATGTCTATATCTCAGCGCATTTTGGAGGAGAAGGAGGAGGAGGAGGGGGAAGAGACTATTGGGCACACTGCAGAGGGTACCCATGCTGCTTGCCTCTTATCTGTTCAGCATGTATGGACTGTGGAGGAGGAGGAAGAGGAGGAGGAGGAGGAGGATCCTGAAAGTCATCTTCCTAGTGAGGACAGCCATGTCTTGTGTACTAGCACCCTGGCACACATGGCTGACTTCATGTTAGGCTGCCTTTCTCGTGACCCTCGCGTTAGACGCATTCTGGCCAGCACGGATTACTGGGTGTACACACTTCTCGACCCACGTTTCAAGGAGAACCTTTCCACTCCCAATCCAGAAGAGGAAAGGGGTGCGGGAGTGATGCAATACCACAGGGCCCTGGTGGACAAACTGATGGTAAACTTCCCATCTGACAGCGCTAGTGGCAGAAGGCGCAGTTCCGAGGGCCAAGTAGCAGGAGAGGCGCGCAGATCAGGCAGCATGTTCAGTGCAGGCAGGGAAACACTCTCCAAGGCCTTTGCCAGCTTTATGGCTCCCCAGCAAGACTGCGTCACCACTCCCCAGTCGAGGCTGAGTCGGAGAGAGCACTGTAAAAAGATGGTGAGGGAGTATGTAGCCAATCTAACCACCATCCTCCGTGATGCCTCAGCTCCATTTAACTATTGGGTGTCAAAGCTGGACACGTGGCACGAACTTGCGCTGTATGCCCTGGAGGTGCTTGCTTGCCCTGCCGCTTGCGTCTTGTCAGAGAGGGTTTTTAGCTGGGGGAATCAAAGCTGGGGGAATCATCACGGATAAGCATACCCGCCTGTCAACTGCCAGTGCCGACATGCTTACACTCATAAAGGTGAACAAAGCCCGGATTTCCCCAGACTTCTCTTCTCCACCGGTGGAGAGCAGCAGAACCTACAGATTCATTTTGCAGCAACCGCAGATAAAAGCATTCTTCTCTATCACCGGAAAGAAGGGGCATTTAGCTTTGTCAATCTGTCTCTGATATTAGGCCTCCTACTCCTTCTCCTGAAACATCTTGTCATCACGCTGAACTGCCAATTTTTCTGCGGCCCAAAAGGCTCATCTAACAATTTTCTTTCGAATTTTTCAAAGTTTCAAAAGTATTGATACTTTAACATGAACCAATTTTTTGAACAGGGCTGCCTCAAGGCTGTGTTAAAAATTAAGAAATAGCAAGCTGTATCTTAAAAAAAAATATTTATGGTTTTCACCTGCCCTCTCGGTTGAGCAATTTTTCAGGGGTACATTTGTACTCTTGATACACTAATTTTTCTGGCCCTCGCTTATACTCTTAACTAATTTTTCCGGCCTTCGCCTACAGTCATGGTACCCCAATTTTCAAGCATTCGCCTATACTCTTGCTACACAAATTTTACTGGGGTCTGACTATACTTCTGCTACATAAATGTTACAGGGGTCTGCCTATACTGCTGCTACAAAAATGTTACAGGGGATTGCCTATACTGCTGCTACCGAAATGTTACTGGCGTCTGCCTATACTGCTGCTAGAGAAATGTTAATAGGGTCTGCCTCTACTTCTACTACAGAAATGATACTGGGGTCCACCTCTACGTTGACTACAGAAATGTTACAGGGGTCTGCCATACTGCTGCTACAGAAATGGTACTGGGGTCTTCCTTTACTGTTGCTATTGAAAAGTTACTGGCATCTACCTATACTGCTGCTACAGAAATGTTACTGGCGTCTGCCTCTACTTCGGCTACAGAAATGGTACTGGAGTCTGCCTATACTTCTACTAGAGAAATGGTACTGGGGCCTGCCTATACTTTTATAACAGACATGTTAATGCGGTCCGCCTCTACTTTTACTACAGAAATGTTACAGGGGTCTGCCTATACTGCTGCTACAGAAATGTTACAGGGGTCTGCCTATACTGCTGCTACATAAATGTTACAGGGGTCTGCCTATACTGCTGCTACAGAAATGTTACAGGGGTCTGCCTATACTGCTGCTACATAAATGTTACAGGGGTCTGTCTATACTGCAGCTACAAAAATGTTACAGGGGTTTGCCTATACTTTTACTACAAAAATGGTACTGGCGTCTGCCTATACTACTGCTACCGAAATGTTACTGGCGTCTGCCTATACTGCTGCTACAGAAATGCTACTGGGGTCCGCCTCTACTTTTACTACAGAATTGTTACAGGGGTCTGCCTATACTTCTACTACAGAAATGGTACTGGGGTCTGCCTATACTACTGCTACCGAAATGGTACTGTGGTCTGCTTATAACTTTTCTACGGAATGTTACAGGGGTCTGTTTATACTATGGGTGCCCACAGACTTCCCATCGCAGTGTTTTACCTATCTGTCCCAAAAACACTGACTGACTAGGGTATGAATTGTGGGCCGAGCCCAATATGTATTTTCTCTCTCGCTACCCCAGTTATTCTGGGCACTGCTTTGGGCCAAACAAGAGGAGGGATACTGCACTTATGAGACGTTCACAGCTGCACTAGCATCGGAGTCCGCTCTGTGTCAGTGATAGCTGAGGGTTTGTGCAGGGGCCTATGTCCTCAGCGCAGTTAAAGTCTGCCATGTTTGGGCACTCTGATTTCTTTATGGTTCTTGTCTTGGATCGCCTAAGATGCACCTATGCTGTGGGTGCACACAGACTTCCCATAGCGGTGATTTACCTGTCTGGCACAAAGACACTGACTGACTTGGGCAGGGGGCAGAGTGCAGATGGCTTTCCCCTTGCAGTGTCGATTGAGCTATCCGACATCAACACAGAATGAATAGTATGTGGGCACATGGATTCCCCATTGCTATGTAACTCGCGGCACCTTGGGTCACACAAGATGGAGGCTGGGAACGAGCTTGACCCTGGGCCTGCTCACGTGCTTCCCACACAGAGTATTGCTGCATTGTGGAGATGTGTAGAACTGCTGGTACTTGAGTCTCCTTTATGCCCACGTTTGCAGCTACTGGCGGAGGTAGCACAGGATTGGAATGAAGATCGAACGTCCATTTCTCATCAATTCTCAACAGCATTGTGGGCTATCGCCCTCCCTTTCAAAGAGAGTCGCTGCCTGGCCCTGTCAACCCTCTGCAGTGTGTGCCTCCGGTTCCTCCTCATCGCAGACGCACTTGAAAATAGACATGAGGGTGGTGTAGCTATGAAGTGAACGTGTGGCATGCAGGCAGCTGAAGGCTGCGCAGGGAAACTTTTGTGTGCGCTGTGGATGCAGAGTCGTGCGGGGGGGTTAGACAGCAATGCCAGCATGTAACCCAGGAGAAGAGGCAGCGGTGTCACCCCCAGGCAGTGATTGTGCTTGGTTGCAGGTAGTGTGGTGCTTTGCTAAGGTGTGCCTTGCTAATGAGGCTTTGTCCGGAGTAAAAATTGTTAGGGGGGGGGGGGGGCAGACTCTTGCCCCTATTGTGGCTTAATAGTGGGACCTGGGAGCCTGGGATGCAGCCCTGCATGCTGCCCCTGCCCTGTCCTATCCGTTTCTGTGGTGTTTCCATGACCTTCGGATGTTTTCACGAGTTTCACAAGTGAAGACCTGTCCAGAGCATCGGTCATATACAAAAATGCTTGAGTCCCTCATTGACTTCAATGGGGTTCGTTACTCGAAACGAGCTCTCGAGCATCGCGGGAAGTTCGACTCGAGCAACGAGCTTGCAAGCTTTTTGGTGCTCGCTCATCTCTAATAAATACCATTCTGTTAGTCACCGCCCACTGTTCAAGCTTGTCTAAATCTTTTTGAATACTCTCTCTCTCTCTCTCTCTCTTGCATAGTGTTAGCTACTAGAGATGAGCGAGCACACTTGTCCGAGCTTGATGCTTATTCGAGCATTAGGGTGCTCGAGATGCTCCTTACTCGAGACGAGCACCACGCGGTACTTGAGTCAATTTCATTTCCTTCCCTGCATGTTTTGTGCCATTTTCTGGCCAATAGACATGCAGGGAAGGCATTACCACTTCCTGCTGTGATGTGCCAGCCCTATCCCATCCCCCTGCAGTGAGTGGCTGGCGAGATCAAGTGACCGCTGAGTATCTAAAGCGGTCCCGCCCACGGCTCGCCTCAGACACAGGCTGACAGAGATCAGGGAGGGTGCTGCTGGTGCTATAGAGAGAGTGTTGGTGTCTTCAAGAACCCCAACAGTCCTTCTTACGGCCACATCTGACCGTGTGCATTACTGTTGTGGCTGCTGGGGCAGTTTTGCACATTTTTTTTTAAATCTTGGGCTGTGCAGGCTATAGTGTTCTCAGTCTGCAGCCAATTATACAGAGTATAGGGGCAGTACTGATCAGGCAGGGACAGTGGTAGTGTAGAATCCTGTCAACAAGTACCCCAACAGTGCTTCTTAGGGCTACCTGTGACCGTGTGCATTTTACTGCCTGGCTGCAGGGAGTTGTAGTGGCTCACTATTACCCAGCTAGGCCTTTTTCCAGCCTTGCGTATTATTTTTTTCGGACTGCAGTGTGCGTTACATAACCGCTGTGAGCCTCCAAATGCAGGCCAATAATTGCCTAATTTTTTACACCGCTCTGTGTGTGCCATTAACTTCACGCGCAGCATGCGGCGACAGCCCCTGATAGGGGAAAGACATATACATGCTATATAGGCTGTTTACATTTTCAAAAAAATTTGAAAAAAAGCTCCTTCTTAGGGCTACCTGTGACCATGTGCATTTTACTGCCTGGCTGCTGTGAGTTGTAGTGGCTCACTATTACCCAGCTAGGCCTTTTTGCAGCCTAGTGTATAATTTTTTTCGGACTGCAGTGTGCGTTACATAACTGCTGTGAGCCTCCAACGGCAGGCCAATAATTGCATAATTTTTTACACCGCTCTGTGTTTGCCGTCAATTTCACGCACAGTGTGCAGCGACAGCCCCTGATAGATAGAAAGACATATACACGCTATCTAGGCTGTTGGCTTTTTAAAAAAAATTGAAAAAAAGCTCCTTCTTAGGGCTTCCTGTGACCGTGTGCATTTTACTGCCTGGCTGCTGGGAGTTGTAGTGGCTCACTATTACCCAGCTAGGCATTTTTGCAGTCTAGCGTATAATTTTTTTCGGACTGCAGTGTGCATAACATAACCGCTGTCAGCCTCCAACTGCAGGCCAATAATTGCATAATTATTCAGACCGCTCTGTGTCTGCTCTATTCGTAATACACCATGCTGAGGGGTAGGGGTAGGCCTAGAAGACGTGGACGTGGACGCGGGCGAGGAAGCGGAGGCCCAAGTGAGGGAGTGGGCACAGGCCGAGTTCCTGGTCCAAGTGAATCGCAGCCGGCTGCTGTGGGATTGGGGGAGAGGCAAGTTTCTGGGGTCCCCAGCTTCATATTACAATTTTTGGGTCCACGTGGTAGACCTTTATTACAAACTGAGCAGTGTGAGCAGGTCCTGTCGTTGATGGCAGAAAATGCATCCAGCAATGTATCGACCACCCAGTCTTCTATGCCATCCACTGCTGCAACTCTGAATCCTCTCGCTGCTGCTCCTCCTTCCTCCCAGCCTCCTCACTCCATGAAAATGACACATTCTGATTAGCAGACAGTCTCCCAGCAACTGTTCTCGGGCCCCTGCTTTGATTGGGGAAAAAATGGTTCCTCTCTCACCTGAGGAGTTTGTCGTGACCGATGCCCAACCTTTGGAAAGTTGCCGGGGTCCGGGTGATGAGGCTGGGGACTTCCGGCAACTGTCTCAACCCTGCATGTTGCCCCTCGCCTGCCCTATCCGTTTCTGTGTCGTTTTCATCACTTTCATAGGTTTTGCAGATTTTCACCAATGAAAACCTTAGCGAGCATGGGTCATGCACAAAAATGCTCGAGTCGCCCATTGACTTCAATGGGGTTCGTTACTCGAAACAAACTCTTGAGCATCGCGGAAAGCTCGACTCGAGCAACGAGCACCCAATCATTTTGGTGCTCGCTCATCTCTATTAGCTATCCCTCCTAGCTTTGTGTCATTGGCAAATTTGATCAATTTGCCCCTATCCAATTTTCTGGGAATTCTCCCGTTCTTCAGAAATTTTCCAAGATTATGGAGAGAGCTTCAGCAACTACCTCTGCTGCTTCCTTTAGTATCCTAGTCTCAATTCATCTGGACCTTGAGACTTGAATTCATATTAGTTAGCTAAGTGTTCCCTCACCATCTCTCTGCTTACAGATAGCCTGCATTCTTTTATTCCCACAATAACACAGGGAAGATCAGCTGATGTTCCATCGACTTTCTGAGAGAAAACAGATACAAAATAGTAATTTAATAGTTTGGCCTTCTCAATATCATTCTTAAGCAATTCACCATTTTCATCTTGTAAGCATCCAATAGCATATTTGACTTTTCTTTTGCTTTTGACCCCCAAAATCCTTTTTTATTGCCTTTAGCCTCTGTTGCAAGCCTCAATTCATTATAAGCTTTAGCTTTTCTGACACTTGCCCTACAGTTTCTGCAGACTGCAGTATATGCTTCTTTAAATATCCCCCCCCCCCCTCTTTATCCATTCGATAATCAAACTTTTCCTTGTTTTTAACATGTGTGCAAGTACTGTGTTCATCCATCCTGGTGTCTTTAATTATCATAATTGATGCTTTATTTATAATCCATTTGCTCCTCTTTTCTAATTTATTTGTTCTTATCATCATGACATTCCGGCTTTTGAAGTGTGACAACTTCATCAAGTTAAAAATAATTTATGACACCAAATGTTTCAGGAAGGGAAGTTTTTGTGATTCACATTGCTAACACAGAGTCCACTGAGGCCAACAATAACATCTCAGAACAAGGGAGAGAGATACAAGAAGATGCAATAAGTTTCATGTGGTAGTGAGTCTTTATTCACCTTCTTTAGCTGTGAAGTCTTCAATAATCAGGATGAAGGAGTACATGATAAGGCCCATCTGTCTTTGTGCTTCCACTGTAGATGAACTCCTGTGGGCCATTCACTGCTCTCGGTACAGATCCTACTGTTCTACACTGCTCCTAGTACAGATGTTTGTGATCCCCACTGCCTCAGGTACATATCATTTTAGTCTCCACTGCTCCTGGTACAGATCCTTATTGTCCACACTGCTCCAAGTACAGATCATTGTGGTCTCCACTGCTCTTGGTACAAGTCCTTGTTGTCTCCAGTGCTTCTGGTGCAGATCCTTGCGGTCCACATTGCTTTCAGTATAGATCCTTGTGGTCCCCACAGCTCCTGGTGCAGATGTTTGTGGTACCCACTGTTCCAGATACAGATCCCTGTAGTCCCCAATGCCCCCCAATACAGACCCTTAGGAATATGGATCCTATGTTAGAGAATTATATTCCTGTATTTCACCTGTGGGTGTTTCTTTTTGATGATTTTTTTAAACTTTCTTCTCATCAACCAGTTTGTTGTTTCTAAACTACTTTAACTTATAGGTAACTTTGCATTATCTGGGGTCAATATTTGTTACCTGTAGCTACTACAGACAATTTACCAAAGAGCAGAATTATAGGATAATATACCTTCTATCTCTCTAACTGCATGCCTTAGTTACATTGTTACATAGTCAGACAATAGAGGCAGGTCAGTCTTTTTGGATTATTATACCCTTAAATACCATTAGTTTTTGGATAAGCATCTCACTCTTTTTTAAATGCTGTCGTTGTCTCCGCCGTCGCTACCTGTTGGGGTGTGGCGATCTATAGTGTGGCAACTTTAGGAAGGCTTTATTTTATAGATGTATAAATCACCTTTGCTTCACATGTGATGAATGTTGGTCCTTTGCTGAGTTCTTGGGAAAGAATAAAACCTGTTCCAGTTCTTTGTGTTGCCTGCACATGCATTTATACTTATAAATGAGATCACTGCTAAGGAGTCTCATCTCCAAACTCAACAAGCACTTTTTTTCCAACCTCTCATTATTAAATGGTACGAGAGGTCTCAATTTTAATCTAGTCAGCCACCTTTGAACCCTCTGCTTCTCCATCCTCTATAGGACTACCACCGTGACAACGTGATTGTCAAAGGACTTTCTAATGTTAAAAATGCATTGCACAAAAATTGCAAAGCACAAACTTGCATTGCATATTTAACATCCACTGCTTGACATCAAGTGCCGGTAACCAGAATGCCCATGCCCTTCTCTTGCTTTGTTGTTTCCAGTTTAATGTATATACAATAAAACAATTCCTGCGGCTGTGGTGCATCACTTTACACGTATCGACATTAGTATTCACCTGCCATGCTCTTCCCTATGCTACTTGCTTGTTCAGGTCTCCCTATAATTTTTTTATAATCATGTGGAGCTAACATATTTTATCAAATATTAAGAAAAAAAGGTCCCATGTTAGCCAATAGAGCAAAATGTGGATCTTTACAGTAAGAAAAACCAAGTAATGTTGTAGATATGATACCTTTTAACGGGTAACAAAAATACACAATGTTAAAGTGGGCTTTTGAACTTACTCAGGGTTCTTCTTCATGTTTAATAGATCTGAAGAGGTGTGTGTGTGTATGTATATGTATATATTAGCTTACCCGTTGTGTGTTGCTGCGAAGACAGACAGACAGACATTCATTTTTATATATATAGATAACAACCAATTACAGTGCAGCTTTCATGTTACCTCAGCGATATAATATATGACAACCAATCGCAGCGCAGCTTACATGTTACCTCAGCTTTATAATATATAATACTCAATCACAGCACAACTTTCATTTTACCTCAGCATTATAATATATAACAACCAATCACAGCACAGCTTTCATGTTAACTCAGCAGTAGAATATATAACAACCGATCACAGCGCAGCTTTCATGTTACCTCAGCAGTATAAGAAATAGCAACCAATCACAGCACAGCTTTCATGTTACCTCAGCACTAATGGAAATAGCAACCAATCACAGCACAGGTTTCTGTATACCTCAGCAGTATAAGAAAAGCAACCAATCACAGCACAGCTTTCATTCTACCCCAGCAGTATAATATATAACAAGAATCACAGCACAGCTTTCATGTTACCTCAGCGGTATAATATATAGCAATCAATCACAGCACAGCTTTCATGTTACCTCAGCGGTATAAGAAATAGCAACCAATCACAGCACAGCTTTCATGTAACCTCAGTAGTATAAGTAATAGCAACCAATCACATCGCAGCTTTCATGTTACCTCAGTAGTATAAGGAATAGCAACCAATCATAGCACAGCTTTCATGTAACCTCAGTAGTATAAGGAATAGCAACCAATCACAGCGCAGCTTTCATCTTACCTCAGCAGTATAATATATAGCAACCAATCACAGCACAGCTTTCATGTTACCTCAGTAGTATAAGTAATACCAACCAATCACATCGTAGCTTTCATGTTACCTCAGTAGTATAAGGAATAGCAACCAATCACAGCGCAGCTATCATGTTACCTCAGCAGTAACCAATCACAGCACAGCTTTCATGTTACCTCAGCAGTATAAGAAATAGCAACCAATCACAGCGCAGCTATCATGTTACCTCAGCAGTAACCAATCACAGCGCAGCTTTCATGTTACCTCTGTAGAATAAGAAATAGCAGCCAACCACAGCACAGCTCACATGTTACCTCAGTAGTATAAGAAATAGCAACGAATCACAGTGCAGCTTTTATTTTACATCAGAAATAGTAACCAATCGCAGTACAGCTTTTATGCTCCGTAAGCAGTATAAGGAATAGCAACCAAACACAGCGCAGCTTTCATGTTACCTCAGCAGTATAAGGAATAGCAACCAATCACAGCGCAGCTTTCTTTTTACCCCAGCAGTATAAGAAATAGCAACCAATCACAGCGCAGCTTTCATTTTACCTCAGCAATATAAGAAATAGCAACCATTCACAGAACAGCTATCATGTTACCTCAGCAGTATAAGAAATAGCAACCAATCACAGCACAGCTTCCATGTTACTCCAGCAGTATAAGGAATGGCAACCAATTACAGCACAGCTTTCATTTTAACCCAGCAGTTTAAGAAATAGCAAGCAATCACAGCGCAGCTCTCATGTTACCTCAGCAGTATAAGGAAAAGCAACCTATCACAGCGAAGCTTTCATGTTACCTCAGCACTATTGGAAATAGCAAACAATCACAGCACAGGTTTCTGTATACCTCAGCAGTATAAGAAAAAGCAACCAATCATATTGCAGCGTTCATGTTCCCTCAGCAGTATGAGGAATAGCAATCAATCACAGCGCAGTTTTCATTTTACCCCAGCAGTATAGTAAATAGGAAGCAATTGCAGCGCAGGTTTCATGTTACCTCAGCAATAGTAGAAATAGCAAGCAATCACAGCGAAGCTTTTATTTTACCTCAGTGGTATAAGAAATAACAATCAATCACAGCACAGCTTTCATGTTACCTCAGCAGTATAATAAATAGCAACCAATCACAGCGCAGCTTTCATGTTACCTCAACAGTATAATATATAGCAACCAATCACAGCGCAGCTTTCATGTTACCTCAGCGGTATAAGAAATAACAATCAATCACAGCACAGCTTTCATGTTACCTCAGCAGTATAATAAATAGCAACCAATCACAGCGCAGCTTTCATGTTACCTCAGCAGTATAAGAAATAACAATCAATCACAGCGCAGCTTTCATGTTACCTCAGCAGTATAATAAATAGCAACCAATCACAGCGCAGCTTTTATTTTACCTCTGTGGTATAAGGAATAACAATCAATCACAGCACAGCTTTCATGTTACCTCAGCAGTATAAGAAATAGCAACCAATCACAGCACAGCTTTCATGTTAACTTAGCAGTATAAGAAATAGCAACCAATCACAGTGCAGCTTCCATGTGACCTGAGCAGTATAAGAAATAGCAACCAATCATAGTGCAGCTTTTATGTTACCTCAGCAGTAGGTAGAGATCCACCTCACAAAACAAGGGGTGAAAACCGCAATTTAAAAACCAACATCCCCTACTGGGAAACAATGCTATATACATATGCATAACTTAAACCAATGAAGGGCGAGCCTCCACAAGACCTCAGCACAGACCCTTTTTATCTTCAAGATTGAAAACCAAGCACAAAAATGGTCAAGACCAACAGGGACAGGAGCAGAGATCAGACGGGAACCCCAAGACCAAATAAAAATCAAAACGAGATGGATAAATATCTTAAGAAAAAACATAACTCTCCAGCTGCTCAGAAAAACAAAGCCATAAACGACGCACAACCAGACCCAGATCTGTAGGACTCTGACGCAGACACTGCATCGATCACCTCAGAGCACAACGAAGAACAAGATCAAGGAGCAATCTCAAAAGCCTTCTTCAAACAATTCCTAACACAAGCTATCTCGCCGTCCTAAAGGAGTTAGCGGACATAAAAACTGAAGTGAAACACATAGGACGAAGTCGAGAACTAGAAAACACACAAGATATTCTCCTCCAAAGTACAGCGCTACAAGCCAACCTATCAGCACAACAACACCACCTGAACCAGACTATGCTACTACTCAAGGACCAAGAAAATAGAAGCAGACGCAAGAACATCAGCTTCAGAGGGATCCCCGAGTCCATTACTAGAGAAGCGCTCGAATCTGCAGCATCACAAATTTTTCAGACCCTTCTTGGAGAAGTACGTGCAAAGGACATAAAAATAGAACGCATACACAGAGCTCTGCGCCCTAAACCTTCGCCCACAGACCCACCAAGGGACGTAATTTGTGGCCTCTTCAGCTATGTGGACACTTCAGCCATCCTCCAAAAGGCACGAGAGGTCCAGAACATCCTCCTAGACAACTCCAAAATCCTACTCTTCCAAGATCTTGCTCCAAGTACACTGGCAAAGGGACGGATCCTAAAACCCCTAACGGATGCCATGAGAGAAAAAAAACTCCCAATAAAATGGCTCTTTTCTTTTGGTCTTGCCACCTTCAAAGAGGGCCAACAAATCTCCATCAGATCGCCGGAAGACCTTAAAGAAGCTTGGCAAATATTAGAAATACCACCAATCGACATCCCATCGTGGCTCCTGGTCCAGCTGCAACACCAGATACCACAGCTAGTGAAGCCGGATGGATGGAAGCTCTCTACAAAACGCAAAAAGCCCCAAAGGCAAACCGACTACTGAACAATAATACGCATAACTTGACAGTTGTTGTTCTCCTTCCTACTTTTTCTCCCTTCTACAGGTAAACTTGAACCCCCCCCCGTTCATGCACAAATTTCTTTGTGGACTTTAATACGCCGGGACTCTGGTGAATTCACCTTTCTGGGACTCGGGAGTTGACAACCTCACATCTGCTAACCATACACCTAACTACCGTTATAAATGTCATAGTTTTTGTTTCAGAGACCTCTCTTTTCTCTCCGCTTCCTCCCCCACCCTCCACACGACCAACCCGTCCTGTCACCCACTGGGGCGGACTTCTAGGAGTGGAGCGGTGAGACGGTCGCAGCCTCAGGCGGACAGCCCGCTAACGCCCTGAGAGCACCAACCCAGCGGGACGGAGGAAAAGAGAACTCACATGTTACACATTGAATCTGACCAACTTTACAACAACTGTTACCTGATGTTTAATCAACCCTGAGGTCTCGGCTGCTCGCCCAATTCCCCCTACCCCTGTTGGACACGCTCGCCCTAAACCCCCACACACGCGGCTGTGTTGAGAAGACCCAACAAGTCGGCATACTCCGCACACCATATATGGGTCGGAGTGAGACTGACATCTTTGGGCCTTACACACACCCGAGCAGATTTCAATTTTCTTGCTCACTACCTAATATAATGAGCCCTGTTTACAAGTTCTGTTTTAACAAGATGACTAACCATTTATGCGCGATGATGCCTAGAGTTTTGTTAGGCACTACCTTCCTCTCTTACAATTGCAATGGCAGATCTTAACTGTACTTCCCTCAATGTAAGAGGAATGAACACCCCCCAAAAACGAAGCCAGATCTTTACTTTACTCAAAAAGCTGAAGTCGGAAATAGTGTTCCTACAGGAAACCTATTTTAGACACAACCACTTTCCCAAACTCCCCATCTTCCAATACAACAAATGGTACCATAGCACCCACACCTCAGCCTCGAGAGGGGTCTCAATAGCAATAGGAAATAATATCCCCTTTAACATAACCCTCATGAAAACAGATCCGTACGGTAGATTCCTATTTCTAAAAGGCACGATAGCGCACAAAAAAATCCCGGCAATATTAGCAAACAAACCAAAGGAGGTGACTGGAGCATGGACTCATCTCAGCTCAATAACTATAGCCGAGATACTAAAAAACTACCGCTTTACCAATCCATCCCAAATCAAAGAATTAATCCCAGATAAACCAGTGAACTTCATAGAGAGCCTAGATTTATATAATTCTATCAAAAGATTCCAAACAATCTTCTGTAACAGAACAAGAGACCCCCTCTGGTTCGAGGTCTATCTATGCTTTACGCCCCTCCCAAAGAAAAACATGACCATCCTGTATAAGAGCCTGCTACTCAACCAAGCCCCAGAAAAACCTTGGTTTATCAGAGAATGGGAAAACAAGCTAAAAATTTCCCTAAACAAGAAGGAGACCCAGAAAGTCCTCAGCAACTCGCATGGATTCTCCAGGTGCGTCCGGATACAGGAAAACTCTTATAAAATCATCACTAGATGGTATAAAACGCCCGACTACCTATTTAAAGCAAACCTTTCGCCAAATAATTACTGCTGGAGATGTGAAGCCGACAGAGGCTCTCTACTACACATCTGGTGGCAATGCCCTGCTATAAAACCCTTCTGGGAGAAAATTACTGACCAGATAAACAAAATATGCAAATCATCATACACTTTTACCCCAGAAGAGGTCCTCTTGTGGAAACCTACTCCACAATTCACACCAGCCAAGAAGCACCTGCCGACTATACTCCTAACAGCAGCCAAATTAATCATCCCCCTCCATTGGAGAGAAAAATCAACCCCCAACTTAGACCTCTGGAGGGACAAAGTTTCACAGATTTATAGATTTGAGGAACTGGTAGCTTGGGAGACGGCAAGCAGAGAGAGTTTCCTAGTAGTATGGAAGCCCTGGATCCACTATTCCGCAACACCCCAATAAGGACCTGACCTCCCACTCAAAAACTTGACCCCCACCAGAGCTCATTTAGGCACACCGCAGCATCTCTTAACACGAAAACACGACATCTCGCAGTTTCTTTTTTTGTATTCTATGTTACCCCCTTTCCTAGCTTAACTCAATAACTCTTTCACTTACGCCACACCTACAAACTGTTTGCTGTCTTTGCTACGCATTTATTAGCACTCACACCCATTATACAGCCTCCCTCACACAGAACTAATCTGCTTCGAGACCTTATAATCCTACTATAACTGAAGACCTGCGTAGCCTACTATGATCATTTTCTATTGCATAATCACCTATGTTTGTATTAAAACTATTAATGTGGATTTTCTTCACCGTGAAATAAATGAGATTGTTTAAAAAAAAAGAAATAGCAACCAATCACCGCACAGCTTTCATGTGACCTAAGCAGTATAAGAAATAGCAACCAATCACAGTGCAGCTTTCATGTGACCTAAGCAGTATAAGAAATAGCAACCAATCACAGTGCAGCTTTAATTTTACCTCAGCAATATAAGGAATAGCAACCAATCACAGCGCAGCTTTCATGTGACCTAAGCAGTATAAGAAATAGCAACCAATCACAGTGCAGCTTTAATTTTACCTCAGCAATATAAGGAATAGCAACCAATCACAGCACAACTTTCATGTTACCTTAGTAGTATAAGGAATAGCAACCAATCACCGCACAGCTTTCATGTTACCTCAGCAGTATAAGGAATAGCAACCAATCACAGCGCAGCTTTCATGTTACCTCAGCAGTATAAGAAATAGCAAGCAATCACAGCGCAGCTTTCATGTTACCTCAGCAGTATAAGAAATAGCAAGCAATCACAGCGCAGCTTTCATGTTACCTCATAAGTATAAGAAATAGCAAGCAATCACCGCACAGCTTTCATGTTACCTCATAAGTATAAGAAATAGCAACCAATCACAGCGCAGCTTTCATGTTACCTCATAAGTATAAGAAATAGCAACCAATCACAGCACAGCTTTCATTTTACCTCAGCAGTATAAGAAATAGCAACCAATCACAGCACAGCTTTCATTTTACCTCAGCATTCTCAATATCCAGCAATTGTCTTGCGAAACGTTCGGCGGATGCATCATTTTGTGGTTGAACACTCATCCTGTTGCTCGTAATGCCTTTTTCTTTCGTGCTTGAGATGGAAATCGAACCATATTTGTCTGGGGGCATAACTGTCGACGATGCTTGCACGTGCGCCACCTATCGTAGGATAGTTGTACTATGCCAGTAATCTTCGGAGGAGTGTACTCAACAACTTCCCAAAGTTTCATGGGGATCGGATGAATGGTGTAGTAATCCAGAAAGGACAAACAGACAGACATACATTTTTATAAATATTGATGAAAAGGCATAGACATGGTGTGGTTAATTTTCACTTAAAACAATGCCACAGAACAGGATGAGTAGAGGAGTAAATACTTAATTAGTCCACTGATAAATGATGTGAAAGTTTTATGGTCTCTAAATTGGTGTTGAGGGGTAAACCAGGCCAGCGCGTTATCTCTGCTATAGTTTTCTCATGATCTTCAGTCACGCATGAACCCTCTTGAAATATTTAGGCCTGTGTTGAAAGTGTCAAAGATGGTATAAACTTGTACTCCCAACTTCTTCTATGACGCTGAGATTTGAAGTTGTCTTTTAATATAGTAACATTCATATCTTCTATGTTGTGTCCATGACTAGAAAAATGCTCAGCAACAGGCAATTATGTCTTACTTTCTTTAATTGTGAGGTGAAGAAAGCTCATCCTCGCTCTCAGTTTTTGTCCTGTTTCTCCAACATAAAGGGCCCCAACAGGACATTTACTGCATCGGATCAGGTACACAACATCAGACATGAAACATGTGAATGTGCCGGTATCTTATAATCCAGCTGTGTGTTGGGGATTTGTATCCTGTCCGCAGTCAGTACATGTGAGCAGGTCTTACAGCTCCTTACATTACAGGGATAAGTTCCTTTTTGTGTGTCAGAGGGCAATGCACTCCTAATTATAAAGTTCCTCAAATTTGGAGGTTACTTGTAACATAGGAGGGGGGGGGGGGGGTCCAGGAATATGATTTTCAGATGGTCATCCTTGTAAAAGGTATGATGGAGTTTCTTTGCGGTTTTCCTTAGTACCTCTAGCTGTGAATTGTTGGTCATTACTAGAGGCACACAATTGTTTCTTTCCTGTATTGGAGTAGTTGACTTCTGGGTATCCTGGTGGCTCTGGTGATTTGATCATCAATTGAGGTGGGATGGTAGCCCTGATTCAAAAATGTCCTTTTCAGATGCTGTACATGTTCCTCTCTGCCTGCTGGTTAGAGCAAATTCGGTAGTATCTGATGGCCTGGCTATAGACAATTGACTTTCTGATGTGTTTATGATGGAAACTGTCCCATCTGAGGTATGTGGGCTGATCAATAGGTTTTATGTACAGGGATGTCTGTATTGTACATCTTCAACCCCATTGAAAACAAATTCATAATAAAGAAATAAAAAATAATTGGGCCTAACAGAGATCATTAAGGCCCCCATACCCTAGTACAGATCCTTGTGGTCTTTACTGCTGACACTACAGATCCGTATGGTACCCACTGCTCCTAGTATAGACCCTTGAGAGGTCCATTGCTCCTGCTACAGATCCTTGTGGTCCACACAGCTCCCTGTACAGATCCTTGTAGTCACAAATACTCCCTGTAAAAATTTTTGTAGTCCCCACTACTCTCTGTACAGATCCTTGATGTTTCCACTGCCCACAGTACAGCTCTGCATGGTGATCACTGTTCCCGATATAGATCTTTGTGATCCATGTACTGCTCCCGATACAGATCCTTGTGTTCCTCACTGCTGTCATCGCAGATCCTTATGGTTCATATTGCTCCCGACACCAATCCTAGTGATTACCCCAGCTTGCACTACAAATCCTTGTGGTCCCCTCTACTCCGAGCACAGATCCTTCTGGTTCCATGCTTCCAGAATAAATCCTTGTAGTGCCCATCCACTGCTCCCGGTACAGATCATTGTGGTTCCCATTGCTCCTGGCACAGATCCTTGTGGTCACCACTGCTCCCACGACAGATCCTTGTGGTCCCCACTGCTCCAAGTACAGATTCTTGTGGTATCCACCTACTGCTCCCACTACAGATACTTGTGATCCCCACTGCTCCTGGTACAGATCATTGTGGTCACCACTGCTCTCAATATAGATCATTGTGGTCCCCACTGTTCCCATTACAGATTCTTGTGGTCCCCACCGACTGCTCCTGGTACAGATCCTTATGGTAACATTGCTTCTGGCAGAGATCCTTTTGGTCACTACTGCTCCCATTACAGACCCTTCTGGTCACCACTATTCCCACTACAGATTCATGTGATCCCCACCCATTGCTCTGTGCACAGATCCTTGTGGTTTTCACTGCTCCCGATACAGATCCTTTTGGTCATCACTGCTCCTGGAACAGATCCTTGTGGCCCTCACTGGTTTATTTATATGTACATTATATGTTTGTACCATAGGCGTAACTTGAAGCTCCTGGGCCCTAATGCAAAACCTGTAACAGGGCCCCCAACTATAATGCGTTATTCATAGTACTGGCCTCCCCATATGGAGAAGAGAGCCCACTAAGGCTTGTGGGCCTGGGTGCAACTGCATCGACTTTCTTGCACATATTCTGGATGGTGGTGTCAGATTTATGATGAAGAAGACACCCACAATTAGCAACAAACTTACACACAATACTCAAAATATATCAAATCTAAATTGGTTCAATCTAAAGGGCTGCTTTCACTGTGGAAATGGAGTTTGCAGCCTATGTAAAAAGATCGTACAAACAAAAAGGTTTGCAATGCCTAATCCCAAATATGACATACACTCATTTATCAACTGAAATTCCACCTATGTAGTGTATCTGATTTTTTGCAGTCTGTGTCAATTACACTATGTTGGGTGCACGTCCAGAAAACCTAAAACAATGTAGGACAATGTACAGCTACAAACCAAGATAAGCTGGGGGCTTGAAGAGGAAAATGGCAAATGAGGTTTAATATTGAAAAATGTGAGGTTCTGCACATGGGCAGGAGAAACGGATGCCACCAATATACACTAAATGGGGTACTGATGGGGAAAAGTGATATGGAAAAAGACCTGGTGGTACTAGAGGACTGTAGACTTAACTGGAGTAACCAATGCCAGTCAGCTGCTTCAAAAGCTAATAAAGTCTTGGAGTGCATTAAAAGAGGTATAGGGGCGAGGGACGAGAACATTATCCTCCCACTATATAAGGCACTTGTCAGGCCTCACATGGAATACTGTGTACAGTTCTGGACACCGGTGCTCAGGAAAGCTGTAGTAGTGCTTGAGTGGGTTCAAAGAAGGCACAACTAAATTAATACATGGAATGAAGGGACAGGAATACCCAGAGAGGCACCAAAACTGGGATTATTCACCCTGGTAAAAAGACGGCTAAGGGACGACCAAATAACTCTGTATAAATACATGAGGGAACAATACAAAGATCTCTTGCATGACCTGTTTATACCCAGGACTGCGACGGTAACAAGAGGGCATCCGCTACGCTTAGAAGAAAGAATGTTTCATCACCAACACAGAAGAGGGTTCTTTACTGTAAGAACCAATGGGGTTGTTGATCTCAAATGTTGATCCAGGGATTACTCTGGCTGCCGTTATGGAGTCAGGTAGGAATTTTTTCCTCCATAGGAGCTAATTGGCTCACTGGGGGGGTTTTTTGCCTTCCTCTGGACCAACAATGGGGGGTTGAAACAGGCTGAACTAGATGGACATTGTCGTCATTCTGCCTAACCTACTATGTTACTATCATAGTAAAGATAAAAAAAGAATTCAAAATAAAAAAGATCATGGGTGTATCTTTGTACAAGCGATGGACCTGCAATAATCGCATTACCAAGTATGAATTCTAGCATTAAAGCGCATACTGACTGATAAACCAGATACAAATATAGAGCTAAACGACGTGGACCATTAATCACTTAGCGTATAAAATTAGTGTATAATTTAGTGTGTGCAAATAAGAACAGGTTTGTGGCAATTATTAAATGCCTATAAAAACCTAAAGAAACGCCCACACACACAAACTGCATGTCATTTCAATAAACCACATAATAGTTTAGCAGTAAATCGCATGTAACATTCCGTGTACAAGAAATACTCAACACTCTGATAGTGACAGCCCCCCATAGCCCCGTAGTGTAGGGGGCTCATCACCTGCATCGGTAGTAGAAAACCAATGATTATGTAGAAATACATTTGACAGCTTTTTGCATTCTAGACTGTCTTAAAGAGGTTTTCTAGCAGCAGGTTTTGCCGGCCACGCAGACACCTCAGCTGCTGCTTTACTCTGAAGTGAATGGCAGCGGGCGTCCGTGTGTGGGCATCACTGCTCTGTTCACTTCAATGGGACCGCCAGAGACAGTCAACTAGCTATCTCTAGAGGTCCCATTGAAGTAAATGGAGCAATGGCAGTGGTGCCGATGTGCAGCTACCCACTGCCATTCATGTAACCTCTCCCTAAAGGTCCTGGCACGAAATTAAAGAAAGCCAACTGTCTATTCATCCACCCATCCCTTGCTCCCTTCACTGCATCCGTTCTGGAAAGATTTCAGACATGTTTACTTTATTTTTTTACATTTTGTTATCTTGTGGCTTTGTGCAAAATAAAAAAAAATATTGTACGTTTTCCCCGTTTGGCCCCTATACCCCTGATGATGAGTCCTGGTAAAGCATGGTGGGGGAGCTGGTTTTAGCGCAGAGCCTCATGTAGTTTATTCTGCTAGACTTATGTCAGACTCAGCTTATCTGACAGTATTTATCACACACGCTGGCAGTTCATGCAGGGATCTAATCACTTGCTCAATCTTCAGTATACAGCAATGTACTGCTGCATAGTAGTGCGCACCATTTGTAGCAAGTGTTATGGTCGTGACCCTGGTGTTTGTGCATAATTAGCAAGGCAGGATATTGTTTCTCTTAGACCGGTTTTATCTAATGTATTACACTAATTCACACTGTATCGAGTCTCTGATCTTTTTAATTCATTGCTACCACAGTGTATTTTACTACATATCAATAAAGGTTACTTTTTAAGGCGACCCAACTGTGGGTTTCATCCTATGGCAAAGGCTGTGGTGGGATTGGTAACATTTTGAATTGACCTAAGTATTAACACTAGAGATGAGCGAGCGTACTCGTCCGAGCTCGATGCTCGTTCGAGTATTAGGGTACTCGAGATGCTCGTTACTCGAGATGAGCACCACGCGGTACTCGAGTCAATTCCATTTCCTTCCCTGCATGTTTAGCGCCATTTTCTGGCCAATAGACATGCAGAGAAGGCATTACAACTTCCTCCTGTGACGTGCCAGCCCTATCCCACCCCCCTGCAGTGAGTGGCTGGTGAGATCAAGTGACTGCTAAGTATATAAGGCAGTCCCGCCCGCGGCTCGCCTTAGACACACGCTGGCAGAGATTAGGGAAAGTGCTGTTCCTGCAATAGGGAGAGTGTTAGGCTGTCAGCGTCTTCAAGAACTTCAACGGTCCTTCTTAGGGCCACATCTGACCATGTCCATTACTGTTGTGGCTGCTGGTAGCAGTTTTGCACATTTTATTTTATTTTTTTTTGTATATCGGGCGTGCAGCCCCATTACAGCTATAGCGTTCTCAGCCTGCAGTCTGTACTACGTAGTATAGGGGCAGTATTGTTCAGGCAGGGACAGTGGTAGTGTAGAATCTTGTCTACAAGAACCCCAACCGTCCTTTTTAGGTCCACATCTGACGGTGTGCATTACTGTTGTGGCTGCTGGTAGCAGTTTTGCACATTTTATTTTATTTTTTTTGTATATCTGGCCTGCAGCCCCATTACAGCTATAGGGTTCTCAGACTGCAGTCTGTACTAAGTAGTATAGGGGCAGTATTCGTCAGGCAGGGACAGTGGGTAGTGTGGAATCCTGTCTATAAGAACCCCAACGGTCCTTCTTAGGGCTAGCTGTGACCGTGTGCATTTAACTCCGTGGCTGCTGGGAGTTGTAGTACCTCAGTTTTGCACAGCTAGGCCTGCTTGCAGGCTTCCGTATAATTTTTTTTTTTCTGGCTGCAGTTTGCGTAACATAAGCGCTGTCTCCCTCCAACTGCACGCCAATATTTCAAAATTTTTTTACACCGATGTGTGTCTGCCGTCAACTGCACGTGGGCGAGGATGCAGAGTTCCAAGTGAGGGTGTTGGCATAGGCAGAGTTCCTGGTCCAGGTGTATCGCAGCCGGCTGCTGCGGGATTAGGAGAGAGGAAAGTTTCTGGGGTCCTCAGCTTCATATTCCAGTTTTTGGGTCAACGTCGTAGACCTTTTTTAAAAAATGAGCAGTGTGAGCAGGTGCTGTCGTGGATAGCAGAAAGTGCATCCAGCAATGTATCGACCACCCAGTCTTCTACGCAGTCCACTGCTGCAACTTTGAATCCTCTCGCTGCTGCTCCTCCTTCCTCCCAGCCCCCTCACTCCATGAAAATGACACATTCTGATGAGCAGGCTGACTCCCAGGAACTGTTCTCGGGCCCCTGCCCTGATTGAGAAAAAATGGTTCCTCTCCCATCTGATGAGTTTGTCGTGACCAATGCCCAACCTTTGGAAAGTTCCCGGGGTCCGGGGGATTATGGCTGTGGACTTCCGGCAACTGTCTCAAGAGCCTTTAGTGGGTGAGGAGGTCGATGATGATGATGAGACACAGTTGTCTATCAGTGAGGCAGTAGTAAGGGCAGTAAGTCTGAGGGAGGAGCGCACAGAGGATTCGAAGGAAGAGCCGCTGGACGATAAGCTGACTGACCCCATCTGATTTGATAAGCCAACTGAATACAGGTCTTCAGAGGGGGAGGCAAGTGCAGCAGCAGGGCAGGTTGGAAGAGGCAGTGGGGTGGCCAGGGGTAGAGGCAGGGCCCGAGCGAATAATCCACCAGCTGTTTCCCAAAGTACCCCCTCGCGCCAAGCCACCATGCAGAGGCCAAGGTGCTCATAGGTGTGGCAGTTTTTCACTGAGAACGCGGACGACTGACGAACAGTGGTGTGCAACCTTTGTCGCGCCAAGATCAGTCACCACTACCAGCCTCACCACCATCAGCATGCGCAGGCAAATGATGGCCAAGCACCCCACAAGGTGGGACGAAGGCCATTCACCGCCACCGGGTTGCACCACTGCCTCTCCCCCTGTGCCGCAACCTGCCACTCAGATCCAAACCCCCTCTCAGGACACAGGCACGAGCGTCTCCCGGCCTGCACCCACACCCTCACTTCCGCTGTCGTCGCCCCATCCAGCAATGTCTCTCAGCGCATGCTCAAGCTTTAAACGTGCACATTGCCAAATTGATCAGCCTGGAGATGCTTCCATACAGGCTTGTGGAAACAGAGGCTTTCAAAAACATGATGGCGGTGGCAGCCCCATGCTACCAAGTCGCCAATAATTTTCACGGAGTGCCATCCCAGCCCTGCACGATCACGTCTCCCGTAACATTGTACGCGCCCTCACCAACGTGGTTACTGGCAAGGTCAACTTAACAATGGACACGTGGACAAGCACAGGAGGGCAGGGCCACTATATCTCCCTGATGGCACATTGGGTGAATTTGGTGGAGGCTGGGACCGAGTCAGAGCCTGGGAACTCTCACGTCCTACCCACCCCCAGAACTGCGGGCCCCAGCTCGGTGGTGGTATCTGCGGCGGTGTATGCCACCTCCACTAAACCTTCTCCCTCCTCCTCCTCTTCCTACGCAACCTCTACCTCGCAATTAAGATGTCTCAGCAGCACATCGCCAGCAGTCGGTGTCGCGTGGCGTGGTAGCACAGCGGTGGGCAAGCGTCAGCAGGCCGTGCTGAAACTAATCAGCTTAGGAGAGAAGAGGAACATGGCCCATGAACTGTTGCATGGTCTGACAGAGCAGACCGACCGCTGAGCCTCCAACCGAGCATGGTCGTGTGTGATAACGGCCGTAAGCTGGTGGCGGCTCTGCAGCTCGGCAGCCTCACGCAAGTGCCATGCCTGGCCCACGTCTTTAATTTGGTGGTTCAGCGCTTTCTGAAAAGCTACCCACGCTTGTCAGACCTGCTCGTAAAGGTGCGTCGGCTCTGCGCACATTTCCGCATGTCCCAAACGGACGCTGCCACCCTGCAGACCCTGCAACATCAGTTTAATCTGCCAGTACACCGACTGCTGTGCGAGGTGCCCACACGGTGGAACTCTACGCTGCACATGTTGGCCAGGCTCTATGAGCAGCGTAGAGCTATAGTGTAATACCAACTCCAACATGGGCAGCGTAGTGGGAGTCAGCCTCCTCAATTCTTTACAGAGGAGTGAGCATGGATGGCAGATATCTGCCAGGTCCTTGGAAACTTTCAGGAGTCTACCCAGATGGTGAGCGGCGATGCTGCAATCATTAGCGTCACCATTCCTCTGCTATGCCTGTTGAGAAGTTCCCTGCAAAGCATATAAGCTGACGCTTTGTGGTTGGAACAGGAGAGGGGGAAGACAGTATATCGCTGGATAGTCAGAGCACCCTCATGTCTATATCTCAGCACGTTTTGGAAGAGGAGGAGCCTGAGGAGGAGGAGGGGGAAGAGACACCTGGGCCAACTGCAGAGGGTACCCATGCTGCTTGCCTCTCATCTGTTCAGTGTGTATGGCCTGTGGAGGAGGAGGAGGATCCTGAAAGTGATCTTCCTAGTGAAGACAGCGATGTGTTATGTACAGGTACCCTGGCACACATGACTGACTTCGTGTTAGGATGCCTTTCTCGTGAGCCTCGCGTTAGACACATTTTGGCGACTACGGATTACTGGGTGTACACACTGCTCAACCCACGGAATAAGGAGAACCTTTCGACTCTCATTCCCGAAGAGGAAAGCAGTTCGAGAGTGATGCAATACCACAGGGCCCTGGTGGACAAACTGATGGTAAACTTCCCATCTGACAGTGCTAGTGGCAGAAGGCGCAGTTCCGAGAGCCAAGTAGCAGGGGAGGCACCGAGATCAGGCAGCATGTGCAGCGCAGGCAGGGGAACACTCTCCAAGGCCTTTGCCAGCTTTATGGCTCCCCAGCAAGACTGTGTCACCACTCCCCAGTCAAGGCTGAGTCGGAGGGAGCACTGTTAAAAGATGGAGGGAGTACGTAGCCAATCGTACCAACGTCCTCCGTGACGCCTCTGCTCCGTACAACTACTGGGTGTCAAAGCTGGACACGTGGCACGAACTCGCGCTGCATGCCCTGGAGGTGCTTGCTTGCCCTGCTGCTAGCGTCTTGTCAGAGAGGGTGTTTAGTGCAGCTGGGGGAATCATCACGGATAAGCGTACCAGCCTGTCAACTGCAAGTGCCGACATGCTAACACTCATAAAGATGAACAAAGCCTGGATTTCCCCAGACTTCTCTTCTCCACCAGCGTAGAGCAGCGTTACCTAAACATTTTTTTCGCTTCAACCACGGATGCAAGCATTGTTCTCTATCACCGTAAAAAAAGGGACATTTACCTTTGTCAATCTGTCCTCCTCCTCCTGCTGAAACATCATGTCATCACGCTGAACTGCCAATTTTTCTAAGGTCCAAAAGGCTCATATAAATTTTTCAAACAATATTTCTACGTTTCTAACTAAAGCATTGGAACTTCAACATGAACCAATATTTTTAACAGGGCTGCCTCCAGGCTCTGTTACAAATTAAGCCACAGTAAGCTAAAAGATTAATGGGTTTTATTCGCCTACACTCATGGTACACCAATGTATCAGGGGTTGGCCTACACTCTTGCTACAGAAATGTAACTCGGGTCTGCCTGCCTATACTTCTGCCACCGTAATGCTACAGGGGTCTGCCTATACTTCTGGAACAGAAATGTTACTTCGGTCTGCCTATACTTCTACTCCTGAAATGTTACATTGGTCTGTCTATACAGTTACTACTGAGATGTTATTAATACTGGGCTCTGCCAATACTGCCGCTACGGAAATATTACTGGGGTCTGTCTATACTGTTACTACTGAAATGTTACTGGGCTCTACCTATACTGCTGCAACTGAAATGTTACTGGGGTCTGCCTATACTGTTACTACTGAAATGTTACTGGGCTCTGCCTATACTGCTGCAACTGAAATGTTACAGGGGTCTGTTTATACTGTTACTACTGAAATGTTACTGGGCTATGCCTATACTGCTGCTACGGAAATGTTACTGCGGTCTGTCTATACTGTTACTACTGAAATGTTACTGGGCTATGTCTATACTGCTGCTACGGAAATGTTACTGGGGTCTGTCTATACTATGTGAGGGATTAGCGTTTAGGGGCAGTAGCAGCGTGGGCATCCGCGGCCAGAGACAGTGACACCGGGCAACAACGTTCTTTAATCCAGGCTTTGCCTGCGTTTATTGCAGCAGAAACAAAACCAAAACGGAAATAAACACCTGCTCGTCTGAGCGCTCACTATACATATGCTTGTTCCTGACTACTCACTGTCAGAATACTTCTTGCTTGCTGCACACAGCCAGTCCGGTCCTCAGACCTGTGGAGGTCTCACCACACCCTCCTGGGTGTTGAGGTTAGGGGCGTCACCCTGTCAACCTCGCCTTTTGGCTCTCTCACAGCCCACACGCTGGGCTAGCCGGGCTCCTTGCTCCACAGAGCCCTCTCTCTGGCTCTCTCAGCCAGATGCTCTCTCTGGCTCTCAGCCAGATGCGCTCTCTCTGGCTCTGACCTGCAGGCCCAGGCTTTATAAGGCCTGGTACCAGCCTCACCTGGTACGTGGGAGTGACCATCCCACCCTTCACTTTGTTCACTCCAGGAAAAGCCGGCCCGGACTATGCGGCTTGGAGCCACTTACAAACACTACAACGTGTCAGTAACATAGCGTTACTGACACAGAAATGCTGGCTTCCTCCACCGAGCCCAGGCCGCTCGGTGGCACGTATCCACCCTCCAGCATTTTATCAGTCACTGTCTCACAACTGTTACTACTGAAATGTTACTGGGCTATGCCTATACTGCTGCAACTGAAATGTTATAGGGTTCGGTCTATACTGTTACTGTTGAAATGTTACTGGGCTCTGCCTATACTGCTGCTGCGGAAATGTTACTGGGGTCTGTCTATACTGTAACTACAGAAATGTTACTGGGGTCTCCCTAGACTTCTGCAACATAACTGTTAGTGGGGTCAGCTTATACCTTTGCTACAGGAATATGACAGGGGTCTGTGCTAAGTATGGGTGTACTAAGCTTTCCCATCGTGGTGTTCTACGTATCTGGCCCGAAAAAAAAACCTAGACTGACTAGGGCATGGAGTGTCAGCCGAAGGCAACCTTTTTTTTTCTCTCGTTAGCTCAGCTATCCGAGGCACTGCAATGGGATTTATTTATATACCGTCAGTGGGTTCCAGGGAGCCACGCATGCTGTGGGTCCACACAGACTTCCCAGAGCGGAGTTGTACCTGCCTCTGCTATTAATGAAAAAAACCCAGTCTGACTTGGGCATGCAGTGTGGACCGAAGCCAACCTGTATTTTATCTGACGTTAGCTCAGCATTTGGGGGCACTGCAATGGGATTTATTTATGTACCGTCGGTGGCTTCCTGGGACCCACCCATGCTAAGGGTCAACACAGACTTCCCAGAGCGGAGTTGTACCTGCCTGTGACTATTAATAAATAAAACCCAGTCTGACTCGGGCATGCAGTATGGGCCGAAGCCAACCTGTATTTTATCTGACGTTAGCTCAGCTGTCCGGGGCACTGCAATGGGATTTATTAATGTACCGTCGGTGGCTTCCTGGGACCCACCCATGCTGTGGGTCCACACAGACTTCCCAGAGCGGAGTTGTACATGCCTGTGACTATGAAAAAAAGCCAGACTGACTCTGGCATGCAGTGTGGGCCGAAGCCAACCTGTATTTTATCTAACGTTAGCTCAGCTGTCCGGGGCACTGCAATGGGATTTATTAATTTACCGTCGGTGGCTTCCTGGGACCCACCAATGCTGTGGGTCCACACAGACTTCCCAGAGCGGAGTTGTACCTGCCTGTGACTATTAATGAAAAAACCCAGTCTGACTTTGGCATGCAGTGTGGGCCAAAGCCAACCAGTATTTTATCTGACGTTAGCTCAGCTGTCCGGGGCACTGCAATGGGATTTATTAATGTACCGTCGGTGGCTTCCTGGGACCCACCCATGCTGTGGGTCCACACAGACTTCCCAGAGCGGAGTTGTACCTGCTGTGACTATTAATGAAAAAAAGCCAGACTGACTCTGGCATGCAGTATGGGCCGAAGCCAACCTGTATTTTATCTGACGTTAGCTCAGCTATCCAGGGCACTGCATTGGGACAAACAAGAGGAGCGATACAGCGCTAATGAGACGTGCACAGCTACGCTAGCATTGGAGTTCGTTCTAGGCCCGCGATTGCTGAGGGTTTGTGCAGAGGCCTATGTCCTGGGTGCAGTTAAAGTCCGCTTCCTGCCTACAATTGCTTCAGCTGTTGGCCGAGGCCTATGTCCTGGGGGAACTATAACTGCGCCAGGGTGGGGCTGTGCAACTTTTTCCTGGGTAATCCAGTCATTGGAGCGGTGAAAGGAAAGGTAACTGATTTACTGAGCCCATCGCAGATGAACTAGCATTGAAGTCCGCTTCATGCCCGCGTTTGCTGAGCGTGTGGGCTGAGGCATATGTCTCGGGGGAAGCGCAAGTATGCCAGGTTGGGGCTGTGAAGCTTTTTCCTGCTAATCCAGTCATTGGAGCGGTGAAAGGAAAGGTAACTGATTTAATGAGCCCGTCGCAGATGAACTAGCATCGAAGTCGGCTTCCTGCCTACGATTGCTGAAGCTGTAGGCCGAGGCCTATGTCGTCGGCGCGGTGCAAGTCTGCCATGTTTAGCCGCTCTGATTTATTAATTGTTCATGTCTTGGGTTGCCTAGGACCCACCTATGCTGTTGGTGGACACTTAGTTCCCATTGCGGTGTTTGACCTGTCTGGCACAAAGGCACTGACTGACTTTGGTAGGGGGCAGAGTACAGATGGCTTTCCCCTTGCGGTGTTGATTGAGCTATGCGACACCTAGATAGAATGAATACTGTGTGGGTACATGGATTCCCCATAGCTATGTAACTCATGCCCACGTTTGCAGCTCCTGACGGAGGTGGCACAGGTTTGGAATGAAGATCGAACGTCAATTTCTCATCGATTCTTTACAGCATTGTGGGCTATGGCCCCGCCCCTTTTAAAGAGGGTCGCTGCCTGGCCCTGCCAACCCTCTGCAGTGTGTGTCTCCAGTTCCTCCTTATGGCAGTTCCTCCTGATCCCGGACACACTTATAAATAGACATGAGGGTGGTGTGGCTATGAGGCCAGCGTGTGGCATGAGGGCAGCTGAAGGCTGCGCAGGGATACTTTTGTGTGCGCTGCGGACGCAGGGTCATGCAGCGGGGTTGGGCAGCATGTAACCCAGGAGAAGAGGCAGCGGTGTGTCCCACAGGCAGTGCTTGTGCT
The DNA here is from genome assembly GCF_035609145.1 of Eleutherodactylus coqui. Lineage (NCBI taxonomy): Eukaryota > Metazoa > Chordata > Amphibia > Anura > Eleutherodactylidae > Eleutherodactylus > Eleutherodactylus coqui. Next base: position 336,771,728 of record NC_089838.1, on the reverse strand, counting down.
TGGTTGCAGGTAGTGTGGTGCTTAGCTAAGGTGTGCCTTGCTAATGAGGGTTTGTTCGAAGTAAAATTTGTTAGGGGGGGGGGGGCTCACTCTTGCTGATATTGTGGCTTAATAGTGAGACCTGGGAACCTGAGATGCAGCCCAGCATGTTGCCCCTCGCCTGCCATATCTGTATCTTTGTCGTTTCCATCACTTTCCTAGGTTTTGAAGATTTGCACAAATGAAAACCTTAGCGAGCATCGGCGATATACAAAAATGCTCGAGCCGCCCATTGACTTCAAAGGGTTTGTGACTTGAAACGAACCCTCGAGCATCGCGGAAAGTTTGACTTGAGCAACGAGCACCCGAGCATTTTGTTGCTCGCTCATCTCTAATTAACACCCTTTATTATGACACTTGACATTTAGCTCTGGGGGCCTTCCATTTTTCTTCATCATCTTTGAAATGTTTCTACACCTTGGTGGCTTGGACATAAAAGATCCCCTGTCTATATAAGGTCTCTCAGCTCACAATGCATATCTGAAGAAGGCACAGATCTGGAGAAGGCTACTAAAACATTTCTGTTGCACTGAAAGCTCACAAGAGCCCAGCAGCCTCCATCATTCTTACAAGGAAGAAGTTTGGAACAAGCAGGACTCTTCCTAGAGCTGCCAACCCACCAAAGTAAGCCATCGGGAAGAAGGGGCTTGGTAAGAGAGGAGACCAAGAACACCATGGTCACTTAGACAGAGCTCTAAAGATCCTGTGTGCAGATGGGAGAAACTTCCAGAAGCTCAACTATCACTGCAGCACTCCACCAATCTGTGCTTTATGGCACAATGACCATAAAGAATCATCGCCTCAGTAAAAAGACACATGATTGTCGCCCGGAGTTTACCAAAAATCATCTACAGGACTCTGTGAGAAACAAAATTCTCTGCTTTGACGGAACCAAGATTGACCTTTTTGGCTTCAAATCTAGGCGATATGTCTGAAGGAAACCAGGAGCCGCTCCTCACCTGCCTAATACTATCTCTGCAGTGAAGCCTATCAATAGAGTATAATGCAAAAATCCTGCGCCATGAAGGAAAACGCTCTTTATTATTAGCTACGCGTTTCGACACCAGAATGTGTCTTTGTCAAGGTAGTACTAGCTTGACAAAGACACATTCTGGTGTCGAAACGCGTAAAGAGAGTTTTCTTTCATGGCGCGGGTTTTTTGCATTATACTCTATTGATTTTTGTGCCGACCGAGCTTGTAAGCACAAGTCTGGATCACCCCGGACGTCGCTCCCGGATCATTCAGCCAGAGAAGGAAAGAAACCTATTTTAAAGTCAACGTGGACAACAGGTGCCGGAGGGTTAATTTCCTTTTCATCGAGTTAACCCTCCGAGCACCAGGTTAGTCCAAACCATTATCTGTTTTAGCAAGAACTACAAAAAACATATGAGGCGCATCTTACTGTCTTAATTGGAAACATTTCTACAGTGAAGCCTAGTGATGGAAGCATTATGCTGGGGGAGAGGAGATCAGTCAGGGTTGATGGAAAGCTGAATGGAGCAAAGGACAGAGATGATGAAAACCTAATCCAGAGCGCAAGGGACCCAAGATTGGTCAGAAGGTTCACCTTCCAACAAGACAATGACATTAATCACACAGCCAAGACAACACAGGAAGAGCTCAGGGACAACTCTGTGAATGTCCTTGAGTGGCCAAGCCAGAGCCCTGACTAAAACCGAATCGAACATTTCTGGAGAGACCTGAAAATGGCTGTCCACAGATGGCCCCCATCCAACCGGACAGAAAACAGAAAATACAGAGGACTAGAGGCCATAATTGCTGCCATAGGTGCTTCAAATAGGTATGGAGTACAGGGTAAAAATACTTCAAGTCAATGCAAAAGTCCACAACATAACAACATATAGGAAAAAGTGTAAGGGTTGAAGACTTTCTGGACCTACTATATGTGGTATTTAAGAAGGAAAAAACTGGCTCAGTTGTTACAGCTGTTGCATAGAAGTACACATTTGACCAAGGACAACATCTTAGGGGCCAAGTCAGATGGGCTTTTTTATGTGCACATGTTACATGCATTTGCCATTCACATGTATTAAGAGCCAATGCTTTTCAATGGCAGCGGTCATATGTCCGATGTTTACCTGCGCACAAAAATGTGCAGCAGTAAGTATAGCGCAGCGGATTTTAAAACACAGGTAATGGCGGCATCCATCTTTTTTGGATGTGAAACATCCAGGGGTTTCACCTTGTGCCTAATGTGGCCGGCGGCAGCAGCGCCGGCCCCATTGAGAACATATAGTGAAGATGGCGATCCTCTGGCACAGCTATGCTGTGCCACAGGGAAAAATGGAATGTGAGAAATGCACCTCGAGGATAATAATAGATCTGAAGGACATAAATGTAAGAGTCTTATCACCCGGAACATGATGGATTAGCCCTGGTAAGGGGTATCCCACTGGCACCCTCTGTCCTAGACAGCATGTAAATGGTGTCTTTGTCCCTGATCCAACAGGGCTGGAGAGACATTAGGAGCCATTAAGCAGTCTGGAGCCCAGGTGCTCACATTAATGGTCAGCAAAAGTGTATAAAAAGGCACCGCACTCAATGGGTACAAAGAGGCATTGGTCCATCAACTGTAGTGCAGTGTAAAGAAAATTTATTCCACTGCTACGGGTTTCAGCACTACAAATTTGTGCCTTTGTCAAGCATATATAATAAAGCAATACATATAGGTACAGATGTATAGACAAACTAACAGAGAGATGTTCGTCATGTGCCCTAATCGGTGCATAGTGATGTAATCGGAGGGGAGGAATTCTCCTCCTTCAATGTGGAATAGTCACGGGACCTGGCTATCAGAGGCTGTCGGGATCCGAGGCAGCACTCAGCTATTGAATGACAGCTGGGAGCTGCCTCTGATTAGTCACAGTGCTCAGCCAATCAGAGAAAAAACCTCAGAGCAGTGCAGGGAGAAGACCCGGCTCGAAGCACCTGAACCCTGGAAGCTGCGGAGAGGTGAGTATATATTTTTGTTATTTTTTACACATTTAAGGGATGATTTTCAGGGAAGGGCTTATATTTAAAGCCCTTCCCCGAAAATCACTGCAAGGCTGTAACGCCAGATCCTTTGAATTCAATGGGAGAACATTGTGCTCCTCTGCCACAGCTGTGACAGCCATGGCAGAGCATTTCTTTATCTCCGCGGGGAGTCCCCTTGTCACTAGACACTGTGACAATGCTGGACACTGAAAATGCTGTCACAGTGTTCAGTGACAATGGGATTCCTCACGGAGATGAAGAAATCCTCTGCCACAGCTGTCACAGCACATAAGAACGCCCAGCTGACTGAGCCCTTAAGAAGTTTGTATGTTCTCCCTGTATTTCTGTAGGTTCTCTTGTAGTTTTTTGTGGAATTAAAAGAGATGACCATAAGAAGGCCACCACCATGTTAAGCACTAATTTAGGGGTTTTGGTTTAAACTAATTCAGGCTGAACAACATTTTTTACCGAAATTCAGTTAACCGGCCAAACCAAACCATACAAAAGTTCGCTAAGCTGTACTCAAGAGCAAAAAGACTGCTGAGAGTGCATGATTTCCACTCATTGACATGGGTCGCCTTAGAGCCTCGCAGGTCTGCTGTGTACTGCTATGGACTGTATCTCTGATGCTGTAAGGGCTGAAGGGCCATGCCATTCTTTTACTTTTAAAGATTGTATCAAAGGTTGCATGAAGTAAAGACCGTTACTGCATTTACTGCATTGAGTGTTTGAGTCTCTTTAACTATCTGAGGGAGCCCACAATATGGCTCTTGAGTGATGGCCTAGTAGAGACTGACACACAAACGATCACAAAGGATGTCTGAAACTGTATTCTTGGTAGGTCAAACTTTTGGAAGTTGCAGGGGGCATCAATGTAAAATAGTGGTCTGTAAATAATTTATAGTGGCCGGACTGGTGACTTTGAATGAAGTCTGAGGTCACAAACAGAGACCTGCAATATTTTCCACACCAAAGTGTAGTTTGCTGGTCTGTTTTGCTGCTATATACATTGACTGCAGTAGAAATATCCCCTCTCCCAATATACAGACCACGTATTATATAGGCATATAAGCGTAATGCAGCTTCTTTCTCTGCTCTGTCTAATAGAACAAACTTTTACACGAGCACTAATATATCCTCTGTAGAATATCTGGCCCTATTAACAGCAGACCTTGTGTTATATAGGCATGTAAATAAGATGCAGCTTCTCTGTCCTGTGCTCAACTGTAAAATGGCTGCTTTTACACGGTGTGTATGTTATATATAGCTAGGTCATGTGATGCATGCGGCCAATGAAACTGCTGCCCATAAGCAAGATGGAGGACACATTTGGTAACATCAGCAAGGCTGTTGATTGGCTGCATGCTGATCTCCTTTTGCATTTTGGGAAATTTGATTTTTCAGCAATTCTCACTAAATATCAGTACAGACGTATTCAATTCAATTTTGCAAGAATCAAGACAATTTTTTCCTCGGGCTGATCAAGACGAGTAACACCACTTTCTGCCATCATACTTTACATGCTCCGAGTCATGGAGGTTCTGTGTCTTCCATCAACTATTTGATGCATTTTTTTTCAGTCTTAGAAACAGTGGAATGTCTTTTTCTCTCTGTGATGTCCTATGACCGGTATCAGGCCATCTGTAACCCTCAGCATTACACGGACCTTACATTTTGTATGACAGCTGTTCTCTTGTGTTAACTGATATTTGCTTTTATACTAAAGTAAGGGATTTGCTCTTAAAGGGTTAAGTTGCTATGGTGATGGACTTTGCAGATGGGCCATAAAGTGCACCAAAATTGCTGTGCTAAGTAAAATTAAGCATACGTACTGGGTTCTTTCGAGAAGGGTGAAGCCCAGATATAAAAAGGGACAACTGGAACTGCAGAGTGTTGTGAACTGTGATGCTGACTTCTAGAGGAGACCTGGAGATTGGATTGTTGTGGCTAAAGACCACTGGAACAAAGAAGCGAGAGACAGAAGCAGCTGCCTCTTTGGGGAAATGGCAAAATGGACAGCTAAGGACAAGAGTCTAAGCTCTGACTGAGTGGAAGAAAGGCTGACGATGATTCAGTGAAGAGGACAGTGTGGTACAGTCACCCTACTGACTTCAGACAAGCGGGGAATGAAAAAGAGGTGTCAGCAGCACAACTTCTTGCCCAAATATGGCTGGACAGATACACATGCAAAGTCACCAGTCAGGTCTGATCCAAAAGAGACCCACTTCATCATGCAGAAACTGGAGTAGAGGTGACAGGATACATGGTGCGATTAAAGTATTTCCTTTATTCCTCCACCTTAAAATAGCATACAACGTTTCGACCCAAAAGAGTCTTTCTCAAGTATAAAATTGAGAAAGAATACAAAGAATTTGGATTTGCTGATTCCCCATCACTTCCACGACGGGGGTCACTCCATCAGTCAGTTGAAGTTTTGCGTGATTGATGGGTGCCCCTGACGGTTAGACGGGTTGACAGAGTTAGGGCTTTAAAAAAGAAAGAGCTTCGATGGATTTATGTACTCAACACTTTAAGTCCGAAGGGGTTAAATCATGAGTACAATGTATCTCAGCTCTTGTAGCTTGGGGTATCTGATTGATCGGTATCATGCATGCATATTCAGTATAGCATGATTTATGTATTTTTAATTTTAATTCATGTTTGTTTCCATTTTAGATGCATTTTGGCCTTGTCGTGTCGGTGGTCTCTATCCGCTTTATACATCCCCTTATGAAGCGTGTGTTGGATGGAGAATATACAGTGAATATATGATTCTGGATATACTCTAATTTTCCTAATTAATAAGGCATGATAATTAACATCAATATAAGATTCTAATATTGGAACAGTAGAATAAATTAGAGTGATAAATAATATTGTTATGAAGAGGCTAGTTTAGAATAATATTGTAACGGCTGATGATAGACATATATATACCCTGTTTCCTCGAAAATAAGACGCGTCTTATATTAATTTTTGCTCCCAAATATGCGCTATGTCTTATTTTAAGGGGGTGTCTTATTTTTCAATGAAGAATTCCCATTTATTGTTTAACAAAAAAAATGAACATTTATTACCGTATATACTGCACAGTACCGTAGTTGTCACCACAAACCAATATAGCTAGACAAACTGTGAAAACAAAGCAAAAATTACTCAATGACAGTCATGTCATCATCTTCTGGCACAGAAAATTTGCCTGACTCACATACAGGGCCACAAAAAATAAAAGCTGTAAAGTACCTGGCTCCCAGACACTGTCTGGAGAGTGTAATGCTCACCCCCTAAGGCTGGAAATACACTCTGTGAGAACCCAGCCTTAAGAATCACACATATGGTTGCCTGACTCACACACAGAGCCATAAAAAAAAATAAGGGCTGTAATTTAAGTAACGTACCTGTCTGCAGACAGAAGTTCCTCTTGTAAGCAGGGATGGTATTGCAGCTTCCGTCCACCAGGGGGAGCTCATCACAGCAGACATGTACAGCAGCAACAGAACGACAGTATGGAGTTTTCCAGCCAGCAAGGGGAGCTCACAACAGCACACTCGTACAGCACAGGAGGAGGTAGGAGACAACGGGGATGGCAGCAGGGGACAGGCCTCTCGACTTGCCTGCACACTTTAGTATGCCTTATTATTGGGGCGTGCCTTATATTTGCGATTTCTCCAAATTTCTTAATGTGTCTTACTTTCGGGGGTGCCTTATTTTCGGGGAAACACGGTGTATATATATATATATATATATATATATATATATATATACATATATAATTCTCTGTATCCAGGTGCACCACTTGGGAATGATTTGCGGTTTGCGCATGCGCGGTACCGGTGAAACGTCTGTATATGGAGAGTTGCTATGGAGTGGAATGCATTATTCACCGCATTTGTCTGCGCGTGCATTGACGAGGATCTGGGCTGATGTATCGCAATACCTTATGTGAATCACGTGATCGAGCTATGCGCAATGGCAATTCTTGGACACGCAGATGGAGGGGACGAGCGCCATGGCAACCCCTGACCCAGGTGGTTCTGAGGATGGAAAGTGAGGACACCTAATCTGTATTCTGATTTGTTAACTCATTATGCTTGTTTATGATATAAATGTGTATGTAATAAAGGAAATATTGTAATCACTTCAGACAAGCGGGGGTTTGTAGCAGGGGAGATTCCCACACTTCGGAACTATAAGTAAAGCCAGCCTCCGAAGAAAAAAACTTTAGATGTGCACACCAAGTAAAGGGTTAAATTCTAGTAAGCATGCAGGAGATAGGGCTTATACTAAGGACACTGAACTATTGATACATTTTTGAGACTCATGGACAGTGTTATTTAAGGGGACATTGTGCATGCCTCTTCTAAGGGACTATACTACAGAGTAAATCCCAAAAGGGAAGCTGTGTCATATACTCTATAATCTGGTGTTTTGTGAAATGGTAACAATATTAGGTAAGCTTTGTTATCATTGCTAGCAAGGTATTATTGTTTCTGCAAATTGCTCACAAGGTATTTGCCAGGCAGAGAGATGTGGATCCACCTTGCCACACACTGGATTGACTTTGGGCTATCTAAGGAGGCATTACCGGAGGAACCCCATTTTTCATACTTGCCCCCTTAAAGTGAGATTCTGACTTTGCTGTGGGGCTTCCAAGCTATTACACGCACAGACAACCCAGTAATGTAGCTGCTGATGCTGCACTTGGCCAAAGTACAGAACCTGATGGTGTAAATAGGGGCATAGTGGAGAGACACGCTGGAGGTGCTATGAAAAGGTTTAGGCTGTAGGTTGGGGCAGGCAGCAAATGATAGCAGAGGACGAAATACAGAGCTGAGGTCAGGTGAGCACAGTAGTCAGAATAGTCAATAATCAGGTGAGGGTCAGAAGCAGGTGCACACAAACTGGAGCTATGTCACAGTGGGTAATGAGATCGATTGCTTGGGCAACCACCCCTGCATGCAGATGCCTAATATAGGCAGTGCAAGGACAGGATTGGAGGAGAGCAGTTTTTGGGAATTTACACTGGCCCTTTAAGAGAAGCGGTAGGAATGTTCACAAGCCCTATGGGCAGAGACCTGGGAGCGAGCAGAGGAGTAAAGGTAGTATGCAGAGCATGTATAATAGTGATGTCTGATCACAGCCCCAGCCACAGGTGAGCAACGGCATGCTGTGACAGTATTGTACCACATTTTAGCTAGTGAAAGTTAATTCGCAGGCCTTCGAAAGTTCGACCACATACTCAAAATTGTTGCATTCTTGTTCAATCCTACCTTCTTGTTTTAAATAAATACTGTGTAACCTGGTTAGTCCATATGCAGTATTGTAACCCAAATCCTGCATCACTACACTTCCACCCACAGCATTGACTCTTTTAGTAATGGATGAGTCATTTACACTTCTGCGGACCAAACATCATTGTCCCTTTCTTCCGGGACTTGGATCCTTTACATGAACTTTGCTGCACAGACACTTTTTCGTGAAAACGGAAGACATGATGCCGTCTGTATCTTTTGTACTTACTATATGTACTCTTATTAGGATTTCATATGCTTTTATCATCACCACCATACTGAAGATCCTGTCTGTGACTCTCTCTGGGCTCCCTGAATTAGGGGCCTGGTCATAACTGTGACCCTTGCAACCCCTGTAGCTATGCCTCTGCCCCTCCCCTTTTCCCCGCTGTGCCCCTGTGCAGGGTTGAGGTGACTATTCAATGTCTATAGAAATCATAAATAATCATTTCTTTTTGACAATAAAGCACATAACAGTTAAACCATAAATCACACCGAATACTGTATGTCCAAAAAATTGCTACAAAAATAGCATCTAACCCTTACAATGATAGTGACTCAGCTTCTCATAGTCTCATAGTGTAGGAGGATCATCACCTACATGGTTACTATACAACCATACATTTTATTTTATATATAGGGGGGTGGAATAATGGAGGAGCTGGAGAGAGGAAGGGGTAACGTAATATGGCTGACAAAATAATAAAGATTAATTGTAGACACTCTCCAGTCAGGGCAGCTAGGCACAAAGCGTTTCATTTATGTTCAAGGCATTCTGTAGCTTCTTAGTGTTTTGAGTGTCTTATCTGTGTTATACGGCATGTGTTCGACTGCTGTGACTGTAAAGACAATACAATTGCAGCCAAAGAATAGTTCCTGAGCGCTCTGATATTAAATCCTTTCCTATGTCATTATGGCAGAAGGTATTTTTCCTATCGCTACATGAAAGTATCCACTTCCAGGCAGAACACTTTTTCTTTTCCAGGGCTGATTTTTAACTTGATAGTACATTTTTCATAGTAAGGACTTTCCCTTTGCTATGTAGTCATTGCTTTAGTGAACCACTAATGACAGATGTGTTGGCCATGTTACATCTGTAATGCAATAAAGCTTTGGCAACAGAGAAGTATGGGTACATCCCTCTTATTGTCCTCACAAATAGCTATAACAGCATAAAAACAATCCAGTATGGAGAGTCCAATGCCTGACTCGAGTGTCTCTTCCACAGCTTCTTCTGGGGCTTATATGTTTTGCACACTTCTTTCTTTCTCAGGAAACAGTTCTTGGGTCTTTGTTCTGCCTGCTTGTGTTTCAAAATGAAACATTTCTAAATGATTGTATTTTATTGCAAATATGTGTGTTTTATTTTAATGCAAAATGAATACAAATTGCAAGTAAAAAAAAAACTTCAAGCAATAATACTTGATATATGGAAGAGGTGAAGCAGCAACAAAACTCTACACAGAAAGATATGACAAAGAACACATTCCAGGCAGCATAGAGTCTTGACTTAGCTTAGCTGGGGAGTCTGCATTGCTGAGCAGCAACAGTCAGGATGAAGGAATACATGATAAGACCTCTCTGTCTGTGTGCTTCCACTGCAAATGAACTTGTGTCTTAAGACCCCCGTCATAGTAAGGACATTACAGTTAAGTCATCTAAACCTGCTGATAATGGCGGGGGGAGATGACTATCTAATTTGTATGGAGGCGGCTCAATTTTTTCTCCTGTAGGGGATTTTGGGAGAAGGCAGGAAAAGGGACAATGCTAAATTCTTCTATTCCCTGGGAGATAAGTCATCACCAGAGCAGTTTGTCTGTGACTTATCTCCCTAAACACACAAACTGTCACTTGAGCTAAATGATGGTGTGTATGGGACAGCAGGTGGAAACATCTCTCAGATGAATGCTTATTCATCCGACAGGTATTGATGGTGTATATGCCCTTTAAATGTGAACATTTTTTTACCAAACTGTATCCCATTTCTGACACCAAATGCTTTATGACGGGTACTTTATGATTCGAGTTTATAAAAAGGAGCCCACTAAGCCAAGCAATTTAAGAAGTAGCAATTGATTTAATAAACAGCTATGAAACAATGCAGAGAGACGGATATACAACGATGTACCATCCAGGAAAAGAATGACACGCCAATATACAATACAGGGAGAAAGTTACAATAGAGAGAGAAAGAAATACAGCAGGATGTAATTCAGAGATAAAGAGACACAATAAGGTACAATCCGGAGAGAGAAAAAGATACAGAAAGTCACATTTAAACGCTATAAAGTCTTTATTTAGCCTAATTGTTCTTTGGAAGTCCATATTGCAGGAGAGCAATTAACAGGATGAAGAATGGATGATAATTCACCATTATCTATGCACTTCTGTCATAAATCTGGCACATTCTATGGCTGTCTAGTCTAAGTTTGTGCTATCTAATTACACTGGCCAACCAAAAAAAAAATATTTTGGAATTTTTCCTTAACTTCATGAGCCAAATCTTACAAATTTTGCGGGGAGAAAAACAAATATGACAAAGAAATGTTTTCATTAGCTCCAATTTCTATGATATACAATAGGTGGAAGTATGTTATTTTAATGGATTAAGAGAAAAGTATACATTTTAATTACATATGCTAACAACATTGAAAGTGCATTTGCCATTTTTTTTAATGACAGTTACATTCTAAGACTTCTAAACTGATGGCAGAATTCCTGGCAGGTGGTTCAGTGTGAAGAGAATCATGTGGGACTCCATGAGATTGTTTTTTTTTGGCTTGCCTCTTGTAAATGAGTTTCGGAGCATCCCTACACACAGAACAGCAGTAATCCGCAAGCATTGCTTCATTCCAACGGCCCTGATATCTTTGTTCTATTACAGAAATATCCTAGTGGAATCTTTCTCCGTGACCATCACTGACAGCTCCACAACTAGGAGGGAAAACGTCTAGGTGGGAGTGGAGAAAATGGATTTTAAGGGACTTGTTGCATGCGAGTTAATGCTATTTTCCAGAAGTATGTCACCAACTGAGTGTAGTTATCATCTGTTGCCTAAGAATCCAAAGCCTAAGAATAACTCCCTTTAAGGATTGCCAAGCTTTCTTTTCTTTTCCCTCCAAAACTTGGTCAAACCAGGATCTTTTACAATTTGTCGAATTTGTGGCCCACCAAAAATACCTTCCTTAACCTTTGCATCACTCAATCTGTAGTGGATATACACAGGATCTATACCCCAGTGACAGTGGACATACACTTTTATATACCTGTAGCAGACATTCTCCCTCATATATCCTTTATATACTATACAGTCTTTATCTTCTATATACCTATGAAAGTATTTTTCCATCCCTTGTTTACTATTACACATATATATCTTTATATATCCACTTCCTCATACAGGAATATACAGTCAAACTCTCTGTTTCCCTATTCCTAGCAGACTTTAGCAGAAGCAAGCCAGGCACACGAAACCGCAGTCTTAACATCACCGCTTTTAGCAAACACACTAGTCAACATAAGCAGTTTACGGGAAGTTCATGCAAATAATTACGGGAAATTTATTCAAATAATTCAAGTCAGACCCTCCAATCATACCGGACCATCCACATGTGGTACCTAAGACAACTCGCTCATCCCATCTTGCCCCCTCCTGACTGATACCATGTGACGGGCAACGCCAAGAACAAGAGATGACCGGATGCAGGAAGAACCTTAAAGAACTTATCCAATTTTCTATCCATACGTTTTATCTATGCAATCTTTGGCCTGCCCATAAAGGGTAAATATGTTAAACTCTATAAAAGAGGCTACGTACCCACAAATAAAGCAGAAATGGGGAAGTTTTTATATACTGAACTTGTGTCAGTGTGATTGCTTCAGGCTGTGCGCACAGCCTCATAACAGTAATTTGAAAGGATGCAAACATTTCTATTGATTATGCCGTGGACCCCCAAAGGTCATCCATGACAATCTAGGAAATTTGTCTTTTAAGTACTTAAATGCCTGTGCTTCCTGGTTCATACCTTTTGACAACATTTTTCATTAAGCCCAGCCTTATATGAAGGGGTGGAAGAAGAACATCTTTTGGGTCCATGAGAGGCTCGGCAATTACATTTTTCTCAGTAGAGTCAAGAGTTCTTGCAGGCCAGTCCGCTTGAATGTAATGTGATTTCCTATTCCTACTGTCCCACATACATAAAAAGCAACAGTATTTAGTGTACCCCAGATGCATTCCTAAGAGTACAGCGATGACTGTTAGATAGCCACAGATTTCGCATGACCAACAGGAATAGAAGGAAGAAGGTTTCAATTGTTAAGTAATACAGCTTTCAGACTAAACTTGGAGGAGTCTATGAATAGCCTCCATTCAGTTGGATCATCGTTTAAATGCAAACATTACATCAAGTCATTAACCTCGCAGCAAACAACCAAATTGTTTTTCTTCTCAAAAGGAAGCAGTTGCCTCTGACGTTCTCTGTACTGTGAGACCCAGACATTACGCTGAAGAAAATTCCCTAGAAGATCCACCTTCTCCTTTGTCAAGTCAAGATCTCGAATGAGATCACTCAAGTCCACTTGACTCAGTCTGTGTGTGTATCATCTTTTACCTCAAAGTCAGGGTCATGGGATGTGGAAGGCTTGTTGGGTTCTTCTTTTTCCACACTTTCTTCATTTTCTACTTCAAGCTCATAATGTTGGTGTGAAGTAGGAACTGGTAAACGATCTGAATGTGGAATAAGTCGAATAGCAGATGGAAAATTCGGTTATTGAACTGTTCCTGTTTTCTTTATTGACAATCCTGCCTTTATAGGCGGAGTCAAGCAGAAATAGCAGTCATCTGTATGGTTTGTAGGCTCCTGCCAACCATAGGCACATCAAAAGCTGTAGATTGTTTTTTTTTTATTTCTCAACCATTCTCGTAGTTTAACTGAACAAGAGTTGCAACATATATGTGGAGCCCCTAATCCTGGTCCCCTACCCATATACCAAAATAATGATGATAGACAGTGTTCACAAGAAGCGTCAGATTGCATTTCTGTGACAAAAATGTTATTTCACCACAAATAACAAAAATTGTTCACTAAATTTACAAAATTTTCTGGCATTTTGATATAGCAAATTTTACACTTCAAAAGCACTCCAAAACCAGAAATTCTGAAAAAAAACAAAAACAGAAACAATATGAAAAACTCAGTCATAGCAACATTTATTATGTTTATAAGTTACAAACATGTCGGTTGAGAGGTGTGACAACCCCCCCCCCCAAAAAAAAATAAAAAAATAAAATTACATGTCAATGTTTCTCTAAAGCAAAAGCTAATTGGTCATTTTTATGGTGATTTTTGAATTCAGCAGATAGAAATACATAAGAATACACAAATTTTGAGCCCAAAACAAAATCATCATTGGGCAGTGTTATTAGATGACATTAGTAAATCTTCCTACTGTATTAATATATCACCAAATTTTTTGTACAAGAATTAAAGGGGTTATTCCACTTCTCTAGCCATAGACTCAAGATATTGATCATCATTTGTACTATCCTAGCAGGTACAGTAAAAATTCCCAGCTACAAAAACAAAATTCTAAGGTGATTGAATTGTGTGAAGTAAAGAAATAAGTCATACTCATCTCCTTATGTATCCCTCGTCTTTCGCAGGAGCCTCAGTCGCCACCACTTTGAACCCATAAGAGTTTGCTTTGATAATTCCGCTTTACCGAGCTCTTCAATTCGATGCCTCTGTGTTTTGTTCCAGGTAACTAGTAACTAATAGAATTTACCAGGTTTGGCTGGACAAAGGACATGGCCCTCTTCTTGCTCAAGATGATATGGAGAGAATTCTTCTCTGCCCAGGACCATATTACAGTTACCAATCTAGGGCTGGATACCAATGACCTACCTAGACTCAGGATGTTCGAAGAACTGGAACGGGATGGACAGCAAGCTATAGGGGAGGGTCCCTTTACTGAATTGAAGTTAAGGAGTACTAAAAACCCTCCACAGGGACAATCCCCTTATATCGATATCTTTGAAAAGATCGTACTACAGGACAATAACTAATATAGGTTTAGCTGTAAAACCTGAACTTAATAATAATAAGAGGGATTAACATACTTTTGGCCCCACCCTATACATATTGTGCCCTAAAACTCACCAACAGTGCCCAGAAATATAAAAACATACTGTACAGTTAGTGGTAAAGATTGTTTGGTGTCTAATGGGCTTTACAAACTAAAATACTATTTAGCAATTGTGTTCACTCATTGTAGTCTTGTCTTTTTCCTGAAACTTACCAATTTCTAAAAGTCAAATTATTCTTTCCTCAATGCAATACACTTTTTAAAAAAACATTTCTTGTTCCTAATGGGCCAATTCCCTTTTATTGAGCTATATCTTCTGCTTATAGGAAGATGGAACTTGAAATCATGAAACTGTATTTATTTGGGCTCATTTTGTTGTGCAAATCCAACACTTCTAAAATTACATTTAGAGGCATACTGTATCATTAATGAAGCATTCCTACGCTATTGGCATAGCTCTATAGTAACGATTTGTCAATGGCTATGCAAATGGCATAACACACTAAACAAAAGCTCAGCACGTTAAGTATACAGATGTAGTGCTCTGTGCATGCTACATCTGTATGATCGAAAAATGACAATAATGGGCAAATGTCAAAAAATTAAATCTTCACACATTTGCTCAACTCTACTGAGCAGAATTACTAGAAGTCCTATGTACTGTCACAAAGGGGTTGGGTATTTCTGCAATATTCAGTAACAGTGGCATTTTTTGGTGAATTTGGAGAAACAGCCTGTTACAGTATATTAGCTGTGTTTAGCTTTTTACGCTGTTCTTGTTTGATTGCCGAATGTTTGTAAATTTTAAAATAAACTTAATTTGTAATGAGGAGGGAATTTTCATTTCAACTGCTATTTAAATCTAGTATTTGAAATTCATTGAAGGGAAGTATGTTAAGGTGAAAATTTCTCTTCTCCTTTTCTAATTTCTAATTATGAATCCATGAAGACCAATTAGATGAGAAAGATATTCTTGGAGCAGAATGTCCCAAATGGAAAATCAGTTTGGGATTTCTCTCTGCCATTACTGTAATGATTCATCTACAGTATAAAAGAGATGATCTAGAAGGAAAACGGTTTGTGACATTTGGAATGAAACAAGATAATATATACCTTTCTAGATTCTCTCTCCAGGCAAGAAGCTTTCTTACAATATCTAGTAATTCTTAATACGCGATGTCCAGCTTCAGATCACTTTGTGTATTTCTACTGCTTTGTACACATGATAAATGCCCGTTTTTAATAGCAGCATGCTAGTGTCTAAAACAAATCTAAAATATATTCCTATGAAAAAATGCAACATAAAAATTTCAGCAAAATTACTGAAATAATTCTTACAGGATTTCAGAATTCACAAAGTTTAAATTATTTTTACTTCCTCCTTCTTCTGGTCATCTACTGTGTGACGGTATGTGGAAACCTCATCATTATTCTGGTGGTGGCCTACAGTAGATTGTTCCACTCTCCCATGTACTTCTTCCTCACACAACTGTCTTTCTTAGATATCCTACTTTCTACAACTATCGTGCCCAACCTGCTACGTATCTTGTTTCATGAAGGGGGTTTTGTGTCTTTTTTTGGCTGTTTGACTCAGTATCATTTTTTTTTGGCTTCAGAATCATTGGAATGTCTTCTCCTCACCGTGATGTCCTATGACCGGTATCAGGCCATCTGTAACCCTCTACATTACACCTCCATCATGGACCTCACATTTTGTATAAAGGCCATTCTCTTGTGTTATTTGATTATGCTTGTTGTTATATTGACTTTTTCAGTAACAATGAGTCATTTGGACTTCTGTGGACCCAACATCATTGACCATTTCTTCTGTGATTTTAACCCAGTTCTTGAATTGTCTTGCTCAGACACTTATTTGATCAACATAGAGGGCGTAGTAGTCTGCGTGCCTTTAGTAGTTTGTCCATTTACTCTTATTATTGTTTCATATGTCTATATTATTGCCACCATAATGAAGATCCAATCTGTAACGGGGAGGCAGAAGACCTTCTCCACCTGTAGTTCTCACCTGTCGGTGGTCTCCTTATATTATGGGTCACTTATTGCTAGCTACTTATTTCCAAATGAGAAAAGTGCAAAGAAAACTTTCTCTCTGTTCTACACTGTTATTACTCCACTCCTTAACCCTATAATATACAGTCTGAGTAACAGACATATAAAGGAGGCTCTGAAAAGACTCTTCTTGAAAATGTGTTTAGCATTCAAATTTTGCTGGCTTCATGATCTTTCTGTGTTGTCAGTTGAGTAACATTTTGTGATGCAGGATATAAAAGAAAAGTCACTCGCATAAAACAGGTTACCAGTGAAAGCTTTTCATGTTTGTTTAAACCGTCTTCTTGTAGGTAAATATTGTCAAAATTATGAAGGAAGCACAAATATCATATATTAGGGTCTGGTCTGGGGACTGATTTATTTTTGTCTGCTTTGAAGTCTGATTGATTCATGGATATGACCCTGGGTCTGATTTTTTTTTAGATGTGATTTTTGTAATTCAGGGGTAGGAATTTAGAGGTCATGCCTGAGGTCTGAATTAATTTTGTGGTCTAGTATGGGATATCAATGTAGCTGTTTTAAATCTGAAAGACTATTGTGATCTGGTATGAGGTCTGAACACATTTTGGGGTCTGGTATGGGATTTAATCAGTTTAAAGGGCTTGGGGTCTGAATGATCATTTGAGTTAGTTTTGAGGTTTAATTTTTTGTCTGCTTTGGAGTTTGATTGATTCATAAGTGTTATATTGGCTTAGAATTTTTGGGGGATCAGAGGTTTGTTTCACTTACGGATAGGAAGTTTCAGATGAATTTGGGGGTCTAAAATGGGGATACGTGAATTTAGAGGTTGGGGGTCTCAATGATCATTTGGGTCTTTACATGGTCTATTTTGGACTTCAGGATGCACTGATTTGGGGCGAATTTTCATGCTCACATTTCAAAAATAATAACTGTTTAATCTTACTGTCAACATAGCTACATGAAAGCTTGTTTTTTGCGTGGCAATCTGCAGTTTTATTGGCACCAAATTTGGACAATATAATGTACCGTATAACTTTTATATATTTTTTTTTTTGATCAGGAAGAAAAAACACAAATTCTGTCATTGTTTTTTTTTCTTTAAAGCATTAATCATACAGTAAAAAGTGTGTCTATGGACAGTCTAGATTCAGTGGGTGCCATGAATTGTGGTGCACAAATGATTCAAGATGCACCAAATGTATTAACAGGCTGAAATCTCTTAATACATTTTGATGTATCTTCCAACAGGGAGCTTCAGATTAAGAACAGTATACAAAAGGCCGATTGTAGTAAATCTGCCCAATTAGGTGCACAAATTTGCAGTTAAACAAAGTTTAATGTAACTGGAGAGATTTATGATAGTACATTTGCCAGAATTCTGTTTCAGACCCTTTTTTTGAGCTGTGCTCATCAAGGGGTATGGTTGATTCCAAAGAAACGTTGCCTAAATTGTGTCAATATACATCAAACTTTTGTCACAGAGTGGTGGGACCAGTGGATGCGTGTGGGGATGCACACAAGGCAACTGGGTTCAGGATGACCTCAAAAGACCACCAATGGGAAGGATCGTCTGACTGTCCGACAAGCATGAGCTGCTCCAACTATTTCATTGTCTGCCATTACCCAAGTGGCACCAACATTACAGGCATTTGCCTCTGTTGGAACCATTTTGAGGCACTTGGTCTCATGGCACCCATTAAGTGTACTGCCTTTGACACCCACTGTTACCTCCATTTGCAGTGGTCTTGTGAACGATTCTGGTTGTCTTCAATGACAAATGCAGGTTTTAGTTTGGGAACTGATGATGGCCATGTTAGAATCTAGAGACCTAAGGATAAGTGCCACAATCTTGCCTCCACTGCTGATTTGATGGTCTAGGAGGCCATCACATATAGTTGTCAGTCACCCCTAGTAGTGATATGAGGGACAATGACAGGTCAGAGATATGTTCAAGACATCTTGCAGCCATATATATTGCCTCCCATTGCAGGGCTTCCAAGAGGCATTTTCCAACAGGATAATGCACACTGCAACGGTGTCACAGGTATGCTTGCACAACATTGCCACATTTCCTTGGACTACCTGGTCACCAGATTTATTGCCAATAAAACATGTGTGAGGCCATCTGGGATGCCAACTACGGCAGCCTATTAATTTGCATGAGTAATTACAGCGAGTGTGAATGGATATGCTGCAGGATACCATACAGAACCTGTATGTCTCCATGCCCCCCCACCCCCCATCACATCTTGCACCCAACCTAGAGGTGGCCCAACAGGGTACTAGAGCCTTTCTTCAAGTGTTTATTTTTTCACAATGTATCATCCTTTTACTCTGATATTGTAATCACTTATAGCAACGTTAAAATCACGCAGAGAATGCTCCATTCAATCACGACAACTCCTGTAAATATATTAAAAAGAATAGGGCCCAATTCTGAAGTAGCCCACTCATAATGATTGCCACGGGTTCATCGTCTAAATGTCCTTAACCTGTGATATATGGCACCAAAGGACACACCACATGGTCAATTTATCTCCAGCTCCCTGGATCTTACACTTTTGTAAAATGGAGCATAAATCACACCCAGCCTTGTCTGGTATGCTGCAAAACTCTTCACTGCCACCATTGACCATTTTCTGACAGGTAAGTCAACCACCCTGGTTCTGCTCACTGTATGGATACTAGCCTACTCAGTTTCCACCATCACACTTTGAGGCTATGGATCACTTAAGGTATCAAGGATGATTCAATAATATTTGAAGCTTTATTTCTAAAAAGGGTGAGCAGAACTTAGCTAAAAATATACAGAAGGAGTAATTTTACAAAAGGATAAAGAATAGAGATGAACGAACCTACTCGGACACGCCCCTTTTTCGCCCGAGCGCTGCGATTTTCGAGCACTTCCGTACTTGGGTGAAAAGATTCGGGGGGCGCCGTAGGTGAGTGGGGGGTTGCAGCGGGGAGTGGGGGGGGGAGGGAGAGAGAAAGGGCTCCCCCCTGTTCCCCGCTGCTACCCCCCACTCCGCCACACCTCCCCCCGCCCCCCGGCGGCCCCCGAATCTTTTCACCCGAGTACAGAAGTACTCGAAAATCGCGGTGCTCGATCGAGTAATTACTCGAAACGAGTATATTCGCTCGTCTCTAATAAGGAACATACAAATACACACAAACAGCATTAAAATAAAAAGAAATACAATAATAGTAAATATCACTCTATGAGCTGGATTCAAATAGTCCTGTCTACGAGGAGCAAACAGAGAGATGGACAGTCCTGCATGAGATGTAACTCCTGCGTCCGGCAATGGGGAAGGGATCCCTCTATGGTTTTAAAGGCTCTTACAGCCACGCCTCTGCCGTCCTCCTGTAATATCACTAAAGGACTGTCTAAGTATATGTGCAGATTTTCTGGATGGAAACCCAATTTAATAATGTGGCCATATTTACCTAGAAGGCCATCCAGTAGGGAAACTATGGCCGCCATATTTCACAGCATGAATTACCAGTGATTAAATATCTAACACCACACATACAGGATTATTAGTTTGGCAGGATGACATAGCTACAGGAGTGGATGCATTATGTTTGTGGGATGTTTCAAAGATATACCTGATGTCTGGCCAAAATTCTTAGATTATTTATAATCACAGTTATTAATGTTTCCTTTATCTCATCTCAGTGGTTGGATGTCACAGTCAGTAAGTCTGTGAGAATGCATATTAGAAGAGAAGAAGGCCAATGGATTCTCCTGCAACTGGATAGTTATGTTATCACACAAGAAGGGCTTCCCTGCTTGTCCGAAAAGATAGAGATGAGATCAAAGATCCCCAGAGAGGTGTGAATATTAATGCTTTCCTTGTCAGGATGTGCACTTCATTTGCGTGGAAAAGCGCCTTTGTGCACTGTTTGCAGAGCCCAGCATGTGGTCTGAGCTCTGCACACAACTCCTTTGTTCTTGCACGGGGTGTCAGCAGAATACAATGTAATCTCTGACTCCCATGCAGAACACAGCATGCAGTCTCTGTTATCTTCTCTCCAGCTGAACAATGGATTTTAAGCTCACCTTAAAGTCATCATTCAGTTGAAGAGTGAATGATGGTAGCAATTACACGCAACAATTATCGCTCATATGCCACAGTTTGCACACATTTTGAGTGATAATTGTTGCGTGTAAATGGGCCTTGACTCTCCCTGCTCAAAATGGCTGATACCAGAGACATTTGCTTATAGGTGAATCTAACAGTCTCATTTCATTACAATGGTGACCCAATTAATGGTATGTGCCATTAATAGCCACCCTCTGCTTTCTATCATTTTTTTAAATCTTTTTTTATTGCAAGAATTGTTGTAGAAGTCAAAACAGATAAAACATGGCTTTACAGTACATATAGTCAGATTTTGAAATAGTTGGACATGGAAGTACTACTTGAACTAGTTCCAATAGAGAATTAATTATTGGCTTGCTCTTTATTTCTTTGGCTGATATGTATTTATATTTGCTACTATACATTTTCAGCAATATTTCTGTGCCGTTTTGGATTTTAGGTGTTTTTAAAGGCTGTGTACTTAAAGAGGTTATTCGGAGATATACTTTTTTTTCAAAAAACTTGCTTCGTTTACTCTAGTAAAATAACAGAATGCATAAATACATATTCACCTCACCTGCTCCTCTGCATGTGCTGTTTCACCACTACTCGGTCCCCACTGATCTTGAACTCTTGGAGGGGAGTGATGATGACAGGGTCATGTGAATACTACAGCTATTTACTGGTTGAAGGAAACATGTGACTGGCTGCAGCAGTCAGAATGAACTTTTTGTCTGTGACGTCATTGCCAGCTCCATGCATTTGGAAGTGAAGATCAGTAGGGACTGAACAACAGTGAAATAGCAGCTATGAGGAAGTGAAGGTAGGCACGGGAAAGCACCAAATGGATATTATCATGTATAAGAAAATCCTTATGATGAATGACTCACATGGCACCAAGCTGAGGCCCCCTTATAAAGAGGGACTAACCGCTCGGCACCTGAAGTCCAGGTGTGCTTGTAGATATCAAAACTTTATCCCAGGTCTGCTGTATCCAGTGGTCCAAGGAGGCAGCAGAGAGTAATCCTCAACACTCTAAGGTGAGGGAGGTAAATCCAAGAAGCCATCAAAATAAAAAAGCTCTTTTGCGCTCCAAAAAGTTTTGGAAATCTCCAATATTTAATGTCCACAAACATGGGTGTTTTAAAACCAGCAGACTGACAACAGTAAAAGGCAGGCAGTTTGCCAATGTCTAACATACAATGCGTTTCTGCGCCTAAAACGCCTTTATCAAGCATCCTTTATAAAGCTTGATAAAGGTGCTTTAGGCGCAGAAACGCGTTGAATGTTAGACATTGGCAAACTGCCTGCCTTTTACTGTTGTCAGTCTGCTGGTTTTAAAAACCCTCATGTTTAGGGATATTAAATATTGAAGATTTCCAAAACTTTTTGGAGCGTAAGAGAGCTTTTTTATTTTGATGGCTTCTTAGCTATGAGGAAGTGGAAGAGGTGAGTATGTATTCTCTTATTTTAGTAGCGTAGGCTGAACAAATTTTTGAAAAAAAGCATAAGTTTACTTACTGGCAATCAGCTTTCCATGAGCCCATAACAGCACCAGTGAAGGACCATCTCCCACTCAGACAGGAAGCAGGAACCTCCAAGATCTCGTTAAAGTAAGGGGACCAGATGTCCTGATTTAGGAAGGACAGTCCTGCTTGTGGACACTGTGACCCGCTGTCTGCAAACACCCCAGTGGAACAGCCATTTGTTCCGCTTTCGGAATGTCAGGTCCCCATTGTAGTGATTACCAGCAGGGGTGCTGCAGCGTCCCAGGCGGTAATTACTCTGTAGCTTTGAGGGCTGGAAACACACGCTGATGGCAATGTGTGCATCTGGGATCATCGCCCCCCCCCCCCCCCCCCCTCCCATCACTTCTCCTCTTTGTTTCTGCAAGAGAGTAGAGGGGAGGAGGCGCTGCTGAGGGCGCACACACTAATACCGGCAGCAGCGCTGATGTTACCATGAGGCCGGACAGGGACCACGGGTGGCAATGGCACAGTTCACTGCGGCGTGCTGGGATGGTGTTGCTCCCATGTTCGGGTCGGTGAGTGGCGGCACCGTGCTTCGGTGTGCGGGCATGGATGTGGCGCACACGTGCCTGCTATCAGGTGCACGCGCTCTATCTCTGTGAATTATAGTTTCAGCCAGCCAGCTTGATTGGCAAGGGGCGGAGACTCCTAAATATAGTCTGGCAGCTGCTGATAGCAGTTGCCAGTTATTGGTTTTGTTCCCTGTGTGCTTGACCTCAGTCCTGCTCCAGTGGAAGTTACCCTGTCTCGATCCAGCTCTGCCTGTGTTCTGTGGTTTTCCTGTCGTGTTTGTTTATTCTATCTGCCTAGCCTGTCAGTACTAGTAAGTTGTCATCTGCATAGGTACGGCGGTTCCTTCCTGTCCAGCGTAGGGTCAGTGTTGGCGGCCTGGACCGGTCCACCTTTGGGGCTACCTCCAAGAAGAGACATTGGCGTGGGTAAGGGTCAGGGAGTCCCATGCCGTGCATACCTGTGCACAGTAACTGTGCATAATAACTGTCCCAAAAAATATTTTCCTGCGTTTTTTTGAGGTGGGATTCACGATGTGAATGGAGTCCTACAATACGATTACTGGTCAGATTTGTGACCTGGCCGGGATTGTTCAGGACCTGTCAGGGCGTCTCAGCCATCATGAACAGAGGTTGGTTGTGCCCGCTGATCCAGTACCTGAACCTAAATGCCCATTACCTGAGGTGTTCTTGGGGGACCGTAAAAAATTCTTTGCCTTCCGGGAGGCTTGTAAGTTGTTCTTTCGCTTGTGGCCTCGCTCCTCTGCGTCCGAGCCCCAACAGGTGGGGATTGTTATGTCTTTGCTCAGAGAAGGGCCTCAGTTATGGGCCTATTCTTTATCGGCTGATTCCGCTTGTCTGCAGTCAGTAGACTCTTTTTTCATTGAGCTCAGGAATATGTTTAATGAACCCGATCATGCGGGTTATGCAGTCAGTAAGTTGTTGGCCCTACGCCAGTTGGCAGAAGAATATTGCTCTAGTTTCAGGCAGTATTCAGGTGAATCTGTATGGAACGACTGTGCGCTCAAAGATTTATTTTTGGTGGGGGCGTGGCCTGGCTGTGAGCGAAGATGGCGGTGTAAACCCAGAGCACCGTCCGAGAATTCACCCTCAGCAACTCCACAACAACGATCGGGGACTTAACTAGCTGTGAAACAGCCTCTTACCTCTCCTGCAGCCAGCGATGTCTCGCCACAGACCATCCCGCTCACAACCGTGGCACCTGGAGGAGTTATTTTCAGCGCCAGAGCTCACGCGTGCTCATAAGGAGAACAGCCAGACCAGCCCTGCAACACGAGTGGAGGAAAGGGAAAGTGATAGTGCGCCCTCCGACTCTGCAGCTGGCTCCCCTCCGGAGAGAGGAGCAGAAGAGAAGGTGACTGCTCACTCATCTCCCCTATCACACGGGCACACAGGAGGGGAACCTCATGGTTCACAGCCATCTGCTACAGCTTCTAAAATGGCGTCCTCAACATCACCTCGTGGTGGGGGCGCTTCTTCCCCCTCCGATAGCCCCCTCAAGCAAAAACCCAGAAATGGTAACACAAATCCTCCATCTCCTCAAACCCCATTCATGAAGGAATACATTAAAGCGCTACCATCTTCAGCTCAACCTGCCTCTGAAGCGTTCATAAAAGATATGATTATTGCCTTAAGTGACTCAATATATACAAGCTTTTTTTTCGCTTAATACCTCTCTCACAACCACAATAGAGTCCATTGGGGAATGTGTGGCCCGCACAGAAAATAAAATGGGCGAGATCACACAGTCCCATAACTCTCTCATTGACGCTCACTATGACCTGGCAGATGAAGTCTCCCAACTTAAATCAAAACTCGCAGACCTGGAAGACAGAAACAGGTGAAATAATATAAAGTTCTGTGGTATTCCAGAGTCTATTACAACGTCTGAAATCGCCAAATACCTAAACCAACTAATGCGTACGCTTCTTCCTGAAGCGCCCTCACAAGACCTAATTATCGACAGAGCGCATAGACTTCCCAGATCTAAATTTATCGCTGAATCGACCCCAAGAGACATAATAGCTAGAATTCACTTTTATCATACCAAGGATGCGCTTATGGCTGCAGCTCGGAAGATAAAACAACTCCCATCTCCTTACTTAGACATTCGTTTATATGCAGACCTATCCCAGGCAACCATGGCTGAAAGACGAAAAATTTCAGAAATCACTTCTGCACTAAGGCAAGTTAACATCCAATACAGATGGGATTTCCTATCAAGATCCTGATTCATAAAGATGGCACAACTCAAGCCCTACTCAAACCAGAAGATGCCGCTCACCTACTCAAATCATGGGGAATAGATCTGCCTCCAGCTCCTCGTCCTCAGAGGGCCTCCAAAAATCCAAGGAAACAACTCCAAGACTGGTCTCAAAAGTGAACTCTTGCCCCAAAATTGAATCCAATGCCACTTATTTTGGGTGACTCTGGAGTCTTCCTCCCAGGTGAACTTTTCACCCCCCCCCCTTTTAAAAGAAACAGGACTGACCGGTTGTCACTCCTTTAGTTTCTCTGCCGTATTGTTACTACTAACAGTATACTCATAGTTGTTTTGTTTCAACTGTTTACCACTATTTCATACCAAAACTAAGTTACAAATAATAGAAATTTATCGTACACGATAGTTTTTGTTCCGATACTTGTTCTAATAAACAACCTTTTGAAGTTCAACCAAATTCTTTTCTTGCTAACACAGGAATTTCCACATACTCGTATCCTCAAAATTAAACATTATAATGACGATCAAAGTACTATCCTTAAACGCCAACGGAATAAACTCACCATACAAAAGGTCCTCCCTGTGGAAAGAAGCCCTAAGATCTAAAGCAGACATTGTCTGCATTCAGGAGACCCACTTCGCAGCTTCTGCCACTCCTAAATTCTCCCACAAGAATTTCCCAAAAATCCTTCTAAAAAACAAGCTGGCGTACTAATCGCATTCAAAGATTCAATTCAATTGGATATCAAACACCAAGAAATAGACTTGAAAGCAGATACCTGATTCTGTCAGGCCTTTTGAATCAAAAGCTATTCACACTAGTAAATCTATATGCCCCAATAGGGGTCAAATACGGTCCTTAAACAAAATTATCAAAAAGATTAGAAGATGTAAGGTGGGTAACCTTGTCATATGCGGTGACTTTAATGTAACACCTGACAATCTACTAGACTCCACCAGAGGCCCTCAAAGATCGACTCCTTCTCTAGCGCCGTGGTTACACAAAGAAGCATTACTGGATTCTTTTAGATGTTTGAATGCCTCCTCAAAAGAGTTTTCCTTCTACTCACATAGATACAAATCATTTTCCAGAATAGATTTAATACTAGTGAATAGACCTACTCTATCCTTAGTCAAATCAGCCCAAATTGGTAAAATCACATGGTCTGACCATGCGCCAGTCGAGATTTCCATTTCTCTCTCAGAAACAACACCACAGCCAAAAAAATGGAAAAACCATGTTTTTCTCTTAAAACTTCCCAAATATTTTAATATTATCTCGTCCTCTTTGGAAGATTGTTTCAAACACAACTGCACTCCTGAAGTTTCCCCTTTAACCATCAGGATCTAGGGCTACATTTTATGCTTCCAACAACAAACCAACACGCATGTTGGCCAAAAGGGCTAAAAAACAGATCCAAAAATCCCAAATCCCCTATATTTTGGACCCTCAAAATCCGTCAATTAAAATCTCCCATCCAGCTCAGATCGTCGATGCCTTCCGACAATATTATGAAAAACTATACAACCTGAAAAAAGATACCAACACCCCCCAACCATCCACCCCCACTATTAACAACTTCCTCAACGACATAGAACTCCCAACTCTTTCTCAAACTCAACTAAACTCTCTAAACTCCCCAATACTTCCTTCTGAAATTATTAAAACTATCAAGACTCTAAAGTCTCAAAAAGCCCCTGGGCCTGATGGCTTCTCGAACGATTATTATAAAATATTCCACACCTCACTTACTTCTCACATGTCTCATGTGTTTAATCAAGGAATTTCAGATGACCTTTTTCCTAGTGAATCCCTGGAGGCAACAATAGTAACCATACCCAAACCAGGCAAAGACCCTACCACCCCATCCAACTTTAGACCCCTTTCCCTTTTAAACTGTGACATTAAAATTTATGCAAAAACCCTAGCACAGAGGCTCCTAGAGATCTTGCCGGAAATAATACACTCAGACCAGGTGGGACTTAGGAAGGGTAGGCAAGCTTCAGATGCAACCAGAAGAATTCTGAATCTTCTATACAAACTTGAACACGAAAATAATCCAACAGTCTTGGTCACACTTGATGCTGAAAAAGGATTTGACCGACTCCACTGGGAATACGCATTCACCACCCTTCGTAAGTTCGGACTCTTGGGCAACATTTTCAGCGCGATTAAAGTGTTATATACCAATCCATCGGCAGGGGTTTTGGTGGATGGCACGCTATCTCGCCCTTTCCCCATAACAAATGGCACTCGGCAAGGCTGTCCACTTTCACCATTACTATTCACATTAATAATGGAGCCCCTGGCTGAGAAGATAAGAACCGACCCAAACATCCATGGCATTCCAGCAGCACATAGACAACACAAAATTAGCTTATTCGCTGACGATGTCCTTCTCATACTGACAAATCCTATTCACTCACTGAGAGCTACCCAAAAGATCTTGACCGACTTTTCGGAAAAATCCTACTATAAATTAAATTCAAACAAATTCCAAATCCTTGGAGTTCATCTCAACGAAACTTCAAAAAAAGCCATACAATCCGAATTTCTCTTCCAGTGGCAAACAAAAAACATTCCCTACTTAGGAATCAATCTGTCCTTCCCTACTTCAGATCTGATATTAGCCAACTTTCCCCAGCTTCTTGATGACATCCTAAGAGATCTAGACCAATTTCAATCTCAACCCCTATCCTGGTTGGGCAGAGTCGCATTATATAAGATGCTAATTTTACCTAAAATTCTCCACTATTTCCGCACACTCCCTATACCAATTCCTAAACTAACTTTAACCAGCTTCCAGAAGCAACTATCTAAATACATATGGCAAAACAAAAGACCTAAGGATAGCACTGTCTATACTAAACTTAAATAGATACCAAGGAGTTCTGGGACTCTCCAACATAGAATCATATCATAAATCTACTATATTAAGTCACTTAACTCCCTGGATATGGAGAAACCCAAAACTTAATTGGCCATCAATAGAAACAGAACTAAACAGGCAAAAACCGCTAAAATCTCTTTTACTCGCAGCTCTTATTTGTACCCACATACCCCCTTTGCTGAAATCTTTAGAAGCCTTGCCTATCTCATTTTCAAGGAGTGAGGCGGCTGGGAGGAAGGAGGAGCAGCAGCCAGAGGATCCAGAGTTGCAGTCCCTAGGCCGAGGGGAAGTGCGTAGAAAACTGGGTGGTCGATACATTGCTTGACGCATTTTCTGCCATCCACGACAGGACCTGCTCGCACTGCTCTATTTGCAATAAAGGTCTACCACGCGGACCCGTAAATTATGATATGAAGCTGAGAACCCCAGAAACTTGCCTCTCTCCTAATCCCGCAGCAGTCGGCTGTGATTCACCACGACCAGGAACTCGGCCTGTGCCCACATCCTCACTTGGACGTCCGCGTCCTCGTCCATGTCCTCGACCCTTACCCCTACTCCTTATCATGGCAGATTAAGAATAGAGCAGGGCCCAAATAAATTACCCCACTGTACAGCACTGACAACTGTGGCTTAATTCATCGCACACAGAGACTTGTAGATAGCGAAGGCTCTATACTGTGACTTGAAAAAATTAACCCGCTGTCTTGCGCTGATACATAGGGGTAATTTACTGTTCACAGAGACTTGTAGATAATAAAGGCTGTTTGGAGTGGGAGAAGACTTTAAAGCCAGTGGATAGTGCTGGTAACTGAGGCTATCTCAACGCCACTAAGGAAAGGCACAGCGGCAGAGCTTAAATACTTTGCAGTGGCCCAGGTAATATTACAGTACTGTTTAGCGGTGAGACCTCTGTCTAATGCAGTGCAGACACAGAATGGTATAACTGAAGTCGTTTGCAGCAGGCTTGGAGATGTTAGAGTGCAGTTTCACGGTGAGAGCTGGTTGTACGGCACTGCAGCCTGAGAAAACTATTACTGAAAGGCTGTATACAGGCCTAGATGCATAATACAAAAATGGATGCACTAAAACTCCCAACAAGCCAGAAGTATAATGTGCATGGCCAGATACAGCCGTAAGAAGGAGCTTTGAGGTTTTTCACGGAGGATTAGGAGAACTGTATAGTGTAAATAACTTTCCCTATAGAAGTGTCTGTGCCCCAATACTCTGTGTCTAATTCACTGCAGACAGAGAACGGTATAAATAAAGTCATTCGCAGCAGGCTAGGAATTATTTGAGTGAAAAAAATAAATAAATGGTGCACTACTGCTCCAAGCCAGACACAACAGTAATGCACACGGTCAGTTGTAGCCCTAAGAAGGACCGTTGGGGTTCTTGAAGACCTACACTAACACTATCCCTGAATGAGCAGCAGCACTTTCCCTAACCTCTGCCAGCGTGTGTCTGAAGTGAGCCGTGGGCGGACCACTTTAAGTACTTGGTGGTCACCTGATCGGCCCAGCCACTCACTACTGTGGGGTGGGATAGGGCTGGCACATCACAGCAGGAAGTGGTAATGCCTTCCCCGCATGTCTATTGGCTAGAAAATGGCGCTAAACATGCTGGAAAGGAAATGCAATTGACTCGAGTACCGTGTGGTGTTCGACTCGAGTAACAAGCATCTCGAGTACCCTAATGCTCGAACGAGCATCAAGCTCGGACAAGTCTGCTCGCTCATCTCTAGTCATATCTTTGTCATGGAATATAAAGTGTTGCGTTTCAGAATGCAATAAGTGTATGTTTCTTACCTTGTATTGGACTATTAACCCTTAAATAGAAGACTAAAACCTATGCTTTGTAGTGTCAGGAACTAGGATTTTAAGATAAGAAGTCAACAGACAAATTAAATAAGGCTAAGCTATGTTAACAGAGAAGACACACAACTATTGCAGAACTATTGTCTAATGCAACAGCAATATCCTGACTTAGGTAATTCTGTGTGTGAGACGAGCCTTAAGAGCTTTGAGAATATTTGGTAAATGTCAATAAGTCTTGTGATCAATAAGTATTTTCACCTTTGTAACAGTAAGCTATGTAACACTAATCTTTGTACCAGGAAACATTTGGATACGCCCTCGTCTTTCTGTATAAGAGTTGGCAATGTTCATAATAAAGTAGAATTCGTTGAGTTCTCATGGAGGTGTCTTGACATAACATGGAGTGATTTCATGCTATTGATAGATAATTGCTAGCAAAATCTCTTCATCACGGGCTTCCATATCTACCAATTTGGCACCTGGCAATGAGGTCATCAGATCGGTACCGGTGTGGTCCGATAACATCTTTAATTGGCAATTTCCTAGATATAATACAGAGGATCCATAGGGTCATAAACAGAGTCGACACAGGTATAGTAGACACTATAACAAGACTCATCTACAGTTTGGCTTCTCTTCAGCTACAAAGTCTACAGATAAATCCACCAGGTGAACGAATGTTTTTTGGGTTTTTTTTGGACAGAGCTCCTACAACTCGTGTAAGGGACAAAGAAATAGTGGTGGTCACCAATGGAGAGGGGTCCATAACCATTGAAAAGCGTACAAGGGAAGCTCTAAACAGATGCCCCAGGTTTGGAGCCACACCTCACCTTCAGACAACAAGAGGACTTAGTGGTAAAATATCTTCTAAACCACTATCTGAAAAACAGCTGTCATTACTAGGTTTATCCTACTGTCCTGTCCTGCATTTTCATTGGTTCCAACTTGATTTGGACCTACATAATTTCTTTAGGAGACTTAGATTGAAATCTTTCTTCTCTACAAAGGTGATCAGTCCCGTTGCTGTTGTGCAGACTAATGCCGATGAGGGTTTGTCCTTGGGTGGTGTTGGTCTGCAGAACAGAAGTGATTTTTAACCTCCACTTAGTGATTATTGTGTTGAAACCTATATTAAACTAGATTGACGTGTGCTATGCAAACATAAAATGGGTTCATTCACATTAGCAATGTTTCCCTACATGGCGACATGCTGCGATGCTATGGAGGGAAAAAATTGCAGCATGTACTTTCTTTTTGCAATATTGCCCATTGTTTTCAA
The DNA here is from genome assembly GCF_035609145.1 of Eleutherodactylus coqui. NCBI lineage: Eukaryota > Metazoa > Chordata > Amphibia > Anura > Eleutherodactylidae > Eleutherodactylus > Eleutherodactylus coqui. The sequence goes on along the minus strand of NC_089838.1, from coordinate 336,740,936 downwards.
TTGGGCCAGGGGCAGCAGTGCTGGCCCCATTGAAAACACTGGGAGAATATTGTGATCCCCTGCCGTGGCTGTGACAGCCATGCTGGGGAATTCTTCCAGCCTGCAGAGATGAGAAGGCTGTTTCCATGTGAAAACGCCTCACAAACCAGGGGTTTCCAAATGGATTGCAAGGGTGATATCAGGCCATGACTTACAATGTGGGTTATATGACCCTATGACAATATAACAGCAGAGAACACAACACATGTCTATCTTTTTAAATAGAACTCTAGCACCTGAGATGTTTATAGATGTGTTCATGTAAAGCTTTCTTAATATCGTTATTCTTTAAACTGTATATAATGGGGTTGATTAGAGGGGTGAAAACAGTATATAGCAGTGATAGGACTTTACTCGTGGTCGATGACTGTCCTCTTTTTGGGACAACATAAACAGCAAACAGAGACCCGTAGAATATGGAGACCACAATGAGGTGGGAGCTACAGGTTGAGAAGGCTTTATGTCTACCAATACTGGTTGGGATACTTAAAGTGGTGACAATAATCTTAAAATATGAAAATATAATTATTATAATAGGGATTATAACTATTAGACTACCCAGTAAAGATACCTCCAGCTGAACACCGTTGGTATCGGAGCAGGAAAGTTCTATAATAGGAACAAAATCGCAGAAGAAATGGTTAATGATGTTCGGTCCACAAAAATGTAGCATCAATATTGATAGGATGACACACAACATAATGGAAAATCCAACTAACCAAGAAATGGTGGCCAATATCACACAATATTTGCTCGTCATGATAGCAGTGTAACGGAGGGGGTTACAGATGGCCACATATCTGTCATAAGACATCACTGTGAGAAGAAGACACTCAGATCCATCTGAGGCACAGAAGAAATAAAGTTGAGTGATGCAGTCAGTAAAACTAATAGTTCCTCCGCTGTAATATGGCATGATTTGGAGCATTTTAGGGACAATATCTGTGGTCAACAAGATGTCACTGATGGACAGTTGTAAGAGGAAGAAGTACATTGGAGTGTGGAGGTTCCTGCTGGTGGACACCAGGGTGATGATTAGGAAGTTCATAAAAATTGTAAAGCAGTAAACTACTAGGAGCAGAAAAAACATTAGATTTTTTATATTCTGACTAGCCTGAAATCCAACAAGGATGAATTTTGTAACAGCTGTCATATTATTCTTCTCCAATGTGTCTGCTATGGGAGACTGGGTGAGAAAGGGTCCAGTCCAGGTTGATTGTGTCTTCATTTTATTGATGGGGAGAAGTTGATCAGTGATGTTGTCTTCCGAAAGGCTGTAAGATCATCAAAAATGTATTTAAGCTATAAAAACATTAAGAGGCATCATGAAATACTATTCCGCATGGCTAGGAATCAAAAGTAGCAAATGAAAGGGGGTGAATTTTCATCTTACCCATAAGACGCTTGTCCTTTACTGTATACTCATTGTGATTCTAAACTTTTATTGGTCTCCTGACATTGGCTATTCCAACTTTTCAACTACTAGGAAAAAATGGAAATCATAATTAAAAATTTGAGCCTGCATAGAGGCACGAGGCATACATGTGGGTCCATATTACAGAGCTGTGTGCATGCTGTATGGTGCCTCTAGACAAAGATATAGCGGTACTTGAAAGTCTGTGAATCCTTCAGAATTTTCCATATTTCTGCTAATATTTGATTTAAAACTATGTCAAATTTTGACTCAAGTCCTAAAAGTAGATAAAGAGAACCAAAAACAAAAGAGTAAAAAAATATTAGATCTGGTCAAAAATTTGAGGAAAATAAACCAATATCACATTTCTGTGAGTGGCAAAAGTATGTAAACATTTGCTTTCAGTATTAGGTGTGACACCAAACCCCTCCCCCTTGTGCAGCAATAACTGCATCTAAATATTTCAGGTAATTGTGAGAGATGAGCGAGCACGCTCGGTAAGGTCAGTTATTCGAGAGAGAATCACTCTTCTCGAGTAACTGCCTTCTTGTCCGAGTGTGCTCGGGGGGCGGCGCGGGGGTGAGAGAGTAACTGAGTAACTGACCTTACCGAGCGTGCTCGCGCATCTCTAGTAATTGTTGATTAGTCCTGTACATTGGCTTGGGGAAAATTTTTAGCTATTGATCCATGCAAACCAGCTCCAGCTCTATTGGTGGGTTTCCTTCTATGAACTGCTTGCTCCTTTTCCTTCCATAACATTTCTATACGATTAACCCCTTAGCGCCTTAATGACCGAGCCAAATTTTGGAAATCTGACACGTGTCAGTTTAACATAGAATAACTCAGTAAAGGTTTTGCATATCCAAGTGATTCTGACATTGTTTTTTCGCCACTTATTGTAATTCATTTACATAGTAAAAATAGTCTGATAGATGTTGCGTATATTTATTAAAAGTACAGAAATTGGGGACATTTAAAAAAATAGTCATTTTTTCACATTTTCAATTGCAATATCTTAAATATGTGCAAACACACTGTACAAATGTTTCATAAGATATATATTCCCACCTGTTTACTTTATTTTTAATGCACATTTGAAAAACTTCAGTTTTTTTAAGCATTTAGGAGACGTACAAATTTAACATTGATTATCAACATTTTGAGGAACACTTTGTTTTCCAAGCCAAGCCAAGATTGTAAAGATTCATAGGTGTCACAATGATAGATACCCCCACAAATGACCCTTAATGTATTCACTGAGGGGGTCAGGAGTATTTTGACTCCACAGTTTCTTTTCAGGAATTAATGCAATTTAGAGGAGAAAAAATAAAATTTAATATTTTTGCAAATGTGTCATTTTAAAGACATATTTTTTTCTATAATGCACATGAGAATCTACACCCCGAAATGGACCCCCCTGTTTGTCCTGTACTAAGAAACATACCCATTATGGCCCTAATCTTATGTCTGTATGCACAACGGGGCCCAAAATAAAAGGAGCAGCCGGTGGCTTTCAGAACAGACATTTTGCTTGAAGGTTATTGTCTACTTGTAGAACCATTAAACAGCCAAAACAATAAAAAGCCCCCACTAATGACCCCATTTTGAAAACTAGACCCCTTAACGACTACCACTAGGGGTGTACTGCGTATTTTGACCCCACAGTTTTTTAATTAATCTAAGCAAAGTAGAAGGAAAAAATTACGATTTTCATTTTTTAGCAATTGCTTTATTTTAAAAACAGTTTTTTTCATACAGCACACATCTGAATGAAGACTTTCTCCCCAAAATGGATACCCCTGTTTGTCCTGAGTTTAGTGACATACCTATTGTGGCCCTAATCTACTTATAGGACCCATGGCTAGGCCTATAATGGAAGGAACACCCTTTGGCTTTCAGGGCACAATTGAATAAATTCCAGGCCCCATTGCTCTCTTGTTCAGAAAAAAAAATCACTCCCTAAAAATATTTTCCCCCCTTTTGGCATTCCTCAAATCTTAGATGAAAGTAATAATGTAAACTGTGTGGTATTTCCGAAGACGGGGTAATTACGAAGGCTGGTTGGGATGGGCACATGGGGCAATAAAATCGGGTATCCCTCTTCCTTTCATGCTTTCTTTGGGGGGTATTTCTTGACCTCAGCGGCAGGGATGGATTGTAAAAAGTGGTGCTCTGTGAGGCTTCATAAGCTTGCTAAGGTGCGGCGGTCGCAAACAGAAGACCTTCAACAAGCTGCTCCTGGAACTGCAGGAAGGCGAGCGTTCCCGGGACTTCTTGTAAATTACACATTATAGGTAGTGATTTGAATAATGCCGTATGTGAAATCTGCTTGTGGAGACCTATAGCGGATCCCAGGCTTGAGCCCGGCCGTGGCCCTGTGTATGGCCACGTAATGTACTGCGCATAACTGGGTACGTACACAGGCGTCACCTTTTTTGTTTATATTTTCTGCGCTGTCACTTAGCGATGACGCAGGTACCTGCAGCCTGTACACAATGTAATTACACATGGGCTGCGGGCATATTCACGACCATGGAGCACAATGGGCTCTATGCTGGGGATATCCGCAGTAAAATAGAACCTGCTGCAGTCTGTTTTCTGCGAGTGATTACGTAATTCCAACCCGCTAATGTGAGCGGAATTGTGTAATCCAATGCATTTGATTGTTCCACATATTACCGTGGATCAAATGCATATGGAATCCACAATTTCTATCCGGCCATGTGAGACCGGCCTGAGGTAGATCGCTAGCTTTTTATCACGTGACCGGGGAATGCTTAATGAGGCCACCCGTCACTGCTCCAGGCTCTTGGCTACTGTTGGTGGCCAGAAACAAGGAGAATATAAAATTTCCTGGGCTCCCCAGCTCCTGCGCATGTGTCCTTCATTTTGCCAGTGGGCGCATGTGTAGAAATTGGGAAAGGTCTGTGGAGGAGCATTGCATCGGGTTCTAATGCGGAGGCCTCTGGAAAAAAGTTTCATCTCCTCTCACTGATCGTATCATTAAGGGGAGATGAAACTTCAACTTTTTTTTACTTTTACGTGATCACCATTATGCATTGGATAACGGCGATCCCATGACCAGGAACCACATACCGTGGCCCCCCACGATATCTCCAGGTTCTCAGCTACCTTTGGTAGACAGGAGCAGGGAAATTTTAAATTTCGTAGCCAATCCTTGACTTTTGCGCATGCGTCTACCATTTTGCAGACTGGCGCATGCGCCGAAGATGAGGAAGGTCTGCGCATAAAGATCCCATGGGGGGACATAGTTGGGGAACTTGAGTATGTTATTTCATCTCCCCTCACAAATACGATCCGTAAGAGGAGATGAAACTTTAACTTTTTTAACGCATACAGCGGTCCCGGGTGACACCTCCCTGCACTGGGCTATTTGACATTTATGGTTAGGACTTTGAATTGTCCATTCCAAAACTGTAACCTTATTTTTTTTAAAGGATGAAATTGTTTTATAATAATAATTTGAAATGAGTGAGCGCACTCGTCCGAGCTTGATGCTCGTTCGAGTATTAGTGTGTTCTAGACGCTCGTTACTCGAGACGAGCACCACGCGATGTTCGAGTCAATTACATTTCCTTCCATGAGAAATTTGCGCCCTTTTCTGGCCAATAGAAACACAGGGAAGGCATTACAACTTCCTCCTGTGACGTTCCAGCCCTACCCCACCCCTCTGCAGTGAGTGGCTGGCGAGATCAAGTGACCCCTAAGTATTTAAATCAGCCCCGTCCGCGGCTCGCCACAGACACACGCTAAGAGAGATCAGGTAAAGGGCTGCTGCTGTTATAGGGGCAGTGTTAGCGTCTTCAAGAACCACAACGGTCCTTCTTAGGGCCACAGCTCACCTAGTGCATTACTGTTGTGGCTGCTGTCAGCAGTTTTGCACTTTTTTTATGTATATCGGGCGTGCAGGCTATAGCATTCTCAGGCTGCAGTCTGTACTTGAGTATAGGGGCAGTATTGGTCAGACAGGGACAGTGGTAGTGTAGAATCCTTTCTACAAGAACCCCAACGGTCCTTCTTAGGGCTACCTGTGACCATGTGCATTTAACTCTGTGGTTGCTGGGAGTTGTAGTACCTCAGTATTGCACAGCAGAGCCTGCGTGCAGCCTTCATGTAAATATTTTTCGGTCCGCAGTTAGTGTAACGTCAGCGCTGTCTGCCTCTAAGTCTAGAAACCACAAATTTTTTACACCGCTCTGTGTTATACGTGTGCTGTCTCAGAAGTGTACGGTGTGTCAGACGCCCATAGATTGAAAGTGCAATACACACTGCATAGCCTCAGCCTGCATTGCATAGAAAAAAATGGAAATTTTAAAAAGAAATCCTTTTTACGGCTGAAGGTGCCCCAGTGCATTTGCCTGCGTGGCCTGTGGGACTTCACGTCCATCCAAACTGCATAGTGCACAGCAAGGCCTGCGTGCAGCCTTGATTTAAATATTTTGTGTCCGCAGTTAGTGTAACGTCTACGCTGTCTGCCTCCAAGTGCACGGCAAGAAACCACCAATTTTTTACACAAGTGCACGGTGTGTCTGACACCCATAGATTGAAAGTGAATACACACTGCATAGCCTCAGCCTGCATCGCATCGAAAAAAAAGGGAACTTTAAAAAGAAATCCTTTTTACGGCTACCGGTGACCCCGTGCATTTGTTTGCGTGGCCTGTGGGACTTCACGTCCATCGAAACTGCCTAGTGCACAGCAAGGCCTAAGTGCAGCCTTCCTTATAATTTATCTCTGGCTTCATTTTGCGCTATATTACCGCTGGCAGCCACCAACTGCGCAGAAATAATTCACAAACATTTTTACACCGCTCTGTCTCTGCTCGATTCTTAATCCACCATGCTGAGGGGTAGGGGTAGAGGACGTGGGCGAGGACGTGGAGTTCCAAGTGAGGGTGTGGGTATAGGCCGAGTTCCTGGTCCAGGCGAATCATAGCCGGCTGCTGCGGGAGTAGGAGAGAGGACAGTTTCTGGGGTCCCCAGCTTCATTTCACAATTTTTGGGTCCACGTCATAGACCTTTATTAAAAAACGAGCAGTGTGAACAGGTCCTGTCGTGGATGGCAGAAAGTGCATCCAGCAATCTAAGAACCCTCCTGTCTTCTACGCCGTCCACTGCTGCAACTCTGAATCCTCTGGCTGCTGCTCCTCCTTCCTCCCAGCCTCCTCACTCCATGAAAATGACACATTCTGAGGAGCAGGCAGACTCCCAGGAACTGTTCTTGGGCCCTTGCCCAGATTGGGCAACAATGGTTCCTCTTCCACCGGAGGAGTTTGTCGTGACCGATGCCCAACCTTTGGAAAGTTCTCGGGGTCCGAGGGATGAGGCTGGGGACTTCCGGCAACTGTCTCAAGAGCTTTCAGTGGGTGAGGAGGACGATGAGACACAGTTGTCTATCAGTGAGGTAGTATTAAGGGCGGTAAGTCCGAGGGAGGAGCGCACAAAGGATTCAAAGGAAGAGCCGCTGGACGATGAGGTGACTGACCCCACCTGGTTCGCTAAGCCAACTGAGGACAGGTCTTCAGAGGGAGAGGCAATTGCAGCCGCAGAACAGGTTGGAAGAGGCAGTGGGGTGGCCAGGGGTAGAGGCAGGGCAAGAGCGAATAATCCACCAGCTATTTCCCAAAGCACCCCCTCGCGCCAAGCCACCGTGCAGAGGCCAAGGTGCACTAAGGTGTGGCAGTTTTTCACTGAGACCGCGGATGACCGGCGAACAGTGGTCTACAACCTTTGTCGTGCCAAGTTTAGCCGGGGAGCCCCCACCACCAGCCTCACCACCACCAGCATGTGCAGGCATATGATGGCCAAGCACCCCACAAGGTGGGACGAAGGCCGTTCACCGCCTCCAGCTTGCGCCACTGCCTCTCCCCCTGGGCCCCAACCTGCCATTGAGATCCAACCCACCTCTCACGACACAGGCACGACCGTCTCCTGGCCTGGACCCCCACCCTCACCTCCGCTCTCCTCGGCCCTATCCAGCAATGTCTCTCAGTGCAGCGTCCAGCTGTGGCTAAGAGAATCGTTGGAGCGAAAGCGCAAATACGCCGTAATGCACCTGCACGCTCAAGCTTCAAATGTCCACTTAGCCAAATTGATCAGCCTGGAGATGCTCCCCTACAGGCTTGTGGAAACTGAGGCTTTCAAAAACAGCCCCGCGCTACTCTGTCCCCAGTCGCCACTATTTTTCATGGTGTGCCGTCCCAGCTCTGCACGACCACGTCTCACGCAACATTGTACGCGCCCTCACCAACTCGGTTACTGGCAAGGACCACTTAACAATGGACACGTGGACAAGCACAGGCGGGCAGGGCCACTATATCTCCCTGACGGCACATTGGGTGAATTTAGTGGAGGCTGGGACCGAGTCAAAGCCTGGGACCGCTCATGTCCTACCCACCCCCAGAATTGCGGGCCACAGATCCATGCTGGTTTCTGTGGCAGTGTATGCCACCTCCACTAAACCTTCCTCCTCCTCCCCCAACACAACCTCTACCTTGCAATCAAAACGTGTCAGCAGCAGCACGTCGCCAGCAGTCGGTGTCGCGCGGCGCGGTCAGCAGGCCGTGCTGAAACTACTCAGCTTAGGAGAGAAGAGGCACACGGCCCACAAACTGTTGCACGGTCTGACAGAGCAGACCGACCGCTGGCTTTCGCCACTGAGCCTGCAACCCGGCATGGTCGTGTGTGACAACGGCCGTAACCTGGTGGCGGCTCTGCAGCTCGGCAGCATCATGCACGTGCCATGCCTGGCCCACGTCTTTAACTTGGTGGTTCAGCGGTTTCTGAAAGGCTACCCACAATTGTCAGATCTTCTCGGCAAGGTGCGCCGAGTCAGCGCACATTTCCGCGAGTCCAACACGGACGCTGCCACCCTGTGGACCCTGCAACATCGGTTTAATCTGCCAGTGCACCGACTGCTTTGCGACGTGCCCACACAGTGGAACTCTATGCTCCACATGTTGTCCCGGCTGTATGAGCAGCGTAGAGCTATAGTGGAATACCAACTGCAAGATGGACGGCGTAGTGGGAGTCAGCCTCCTCAATTCTTTACAGAGGAGTGGGCCTGGATGGCAGAAATCTGCCAGGTCCTTGGAAACTTTGAGGAGTCTACCCAGATGGTGAGTGGCGATGCTGCAATAATTAGCATCACCATTCCCCTGCTATGCCTGTTGAGAAGTTCCCTGCAAAGCATAAAGGCTGACGCTTTGCGGTCGGAAACGGAGGCGGGGGAAGACAGTATGTCGCTGAATAGTCAGAGCACCCTCATGTCTATATCTCAGTGCGTTGAGCAGGACGAGGAGGAAGAGGGAGAGGAGCCTGAGGAGTAAGAGACAGCTGGGCCCACTGCAGAGGATACCCATGCTGCTTGCCTCTCATCCATTCAGCGTGTGTTGCCTGAGGAGGAGGAGGAGGAGGATACTCAAAGTGATCTTCCTAGTGAGGACAGCCATATGTTGCGTACAGGTACCCTGGCACACATGGCTGACTTTATGTTAGCATGCCTTTCTCGTGACCCTCGCATTAGACACATTCTGGCCACTGCGGAATACTGGGTGTACACACTGCTTGACCCACGGTATAAGGAGAACCTTTCCACTCTCATTCCAGAAGAGGAAAGGGGTTTGAGAGTGATGCAATACCACAGGGCCCTGGTGGACAAACTGATGGTAAATTTCCCATCTGACAGCGCTAGTGGCAGAAGGCGCAGTTCTGAGGGCCAAGTAGAAGGGGAGGCGCGGAGATCAGGCAGCATGTTCAGCGCAGGCAGGGGAACACTCTCCATGGCCTTTGCCAGTTTTATGGCTCCTCAGCAAGACTGTGTCACCACTCCCCAGTACAGGCTGAGTCGGAGAGAGCACTGTAAGAAGATGGTGAGGGAGTATGTAGCCGATCGTTCCACCATCCTCCGTGATGCCTCTGCTCCGTACAACTACTGGGTGTCAAAGCTGGACACGTGGCCCGAACTCGCGCTGTATGCCCTGGAGGTGTTGGCTTGCATTGTGGCTAGCGTCTTGTCAGAGAGGGTGTTTAGTGCAGCTGGGGGAATCATCACAGACAAGCGTACCCGCCTGTCAACTGACAGCGCCGACAGGTTTACACTCATAAAGATTAACAAAGCCTGGGTTTCCCCAGACTTCTCTTCTCCACCAGCGGACAGCAGCGCTACCTAAAGACCTTTGTCAATCTGTGTATAATATTCGTCCTCCTCCTCCGGCTCCTCCTCCTGAAACCTCACGTAATCACCGCGAATGGGCAATTTTTCTGTGGTCCAAAAGGCTCATATAACTTTTTTTTTATAACAATTTTCCTTAAAGCATTGAAACTTCCACCTGAACCTATTGTTTTTTAGACTGGGCTGCCTCCAGGCCTAGTTAAAAATTAAGCCACAGTACGCTAAGCGATTAATGGGTTTCACCTGCCCTCTGGGTTGGGCATGGGCAATTTTTCTGGCGTACATTTGTACTGTCGGTACATCAATTTTTCGGACCCTCGCCTACAATGTAATCCAAGTAATTTTTATGGGCTTCGCCTGCACTCATGCTACACCACTGTTTCTGGGGTTGGCCTACACTTTTGCTACAGAAATGTAACTCTGTTCTGCCTACCTATGCTTCTGCCACAGTAATGCTACAGGGGTCTGACTATACTTCAGCAACAGAAATGTAACTTCGGTCTGCCGATACTTCTGCTTCTGAAATGTTACCTTGGTTAGTGTATACTGTTACTACTGTAATTTTACTAATACTGGGCTCTGCCCATAATGCTTCAACGGACATGTTAATGGGGCATGTCTATACTGCTATAACAGAAATGTAACTAATAGTTGGCTCTGCCCATACTGCTCCTACGTAAATGTTACTGGGGCCTGTCTATACTGCTACTACTGAAATGTTTCAAATACTATGCTCTCCCTACACTGCTGCCAGGTAAATGTTTTTCTGCTGCTTTCACCATACTGCTTCTACGTAAATGTTACTGGGGCCTGTCTATACTGCTACTACTGAAATGTTTCAAATACTATGCTCTCCCTACACTGCTGCCAGGTAAATGTTTTTCTGCTGCTTTGCCCATACTGCTCCTACGTAAATTTTAATGGAGCCTGTCTATACTGCTACTACTGAAATGTTACAAATAGTAAGCTCTCCCTACACTGCTGCCAGGGAAATGTTTTTCTGCTGCTTTGCCCATACTGCTTCTACGTAAATGTTACTGGGGCCTGTCTTACTGCTACTACTGAAATGTTACAAATGCTGTGCTCTCCCTACACTGCTGCAAGGGAAATGTGAATCTGCTGCTTTGTCCATACTGCTTGTACGTAAATGTTACTGGGGTCTGACTATACTGCTACTACTGAAATGTTTCAAATGCTGTACTCTCCCTACACTGCTGCCAGGGAAATGTTTTTCTGTCGCTTTGCCCATACTGCTTCTACCTTAATGTTATTGGGGTCTGTCTATACTGTTACTACAACTGAAAAGTTACTGCACTCTGTCAATACTGCTGCAAATGAAATGTTACTGGGCTCAGCCTACACTGCTGCAACGGAAATGTGAAATGGGTGTGTCGATACTGTTACTACTACTGAAATGTTACTGGGGTCTGTTCGCACTGCTGGAACTGAAATGTTACTGGGGCCTGTCCCTAATGATACTACTGAAATGTTACTGGGGTCTGTTCGCACTGCTGGAACTGAAATGTTACTGGGGTTTGTCAATACTGCTGGAACTGAAATGTTACTGGGATCTGTCTATACTGCTGCAACTGAAATGTTACTGGGGCCTGTCCCTAATAATACTACTGAAATGTTACTTGGGTCTGTCAATACTGCTATAAATGAAATGTTACTGTGGTCCGTCTATACTGTTGCAACTGAAATGTTACTGGGGCCTGTCCCTAATGATACTACTGGAATGTTACAGGGGTCTGTCTGCACTGCTGGAACTGAAATGTTACTGGTGTCTGTCTGCACTGCTGGAAATTAAATGTTACTGGGGCATGTCGCAACTGATACTACAGAAATGTTACTGGGGTTGTCTACACTGCTGGAACTGAAATGTTACTGGGGTCTGTCTAGACTTATACTACTGAACTGTTACTGGGGTCTGTCTATACTGCTGCAAATGAAATGTTAGTGGGGTCTGTCCTACTGCTGCCAATGAAATGTTACTGGGGTCTGTACATACTGTTACCACTGAAATGTTACTAATTCTCGGGTCTGCCTATACTACTGCTACTGCTATGTTACAGGGTTGTGGAAACGGAGGCTTGCCAAAGACATGATGGTGGCGAGGCCGCGCTATTAGGTCCCAAGGCGCGACAATTTTTCAGCAACGCGGTTACTGGTAAGGTGCATATAACCACGGACACGTGGACAGGACATGTACTGCCTCAAAGACATCCCCCTCCTCCTCCTCCAACAATGAAGACATTCTTGGCAAATGCTTTCACAGTGGTCCATCTGGCGGCAGTCCAAGAATTTCACCTTAAACGATACAATAAGAGAGCCCTCCACCACGGCCCACTTAATCCTGGCCACATTCCGAAAACCAACAAAATAAAACCGCGCTAATAGGTCCGCAGTCGTGACCACTTTCCCACTAACGCGGTTACTGATAAGGTGCATATAACCACGGACACAGGGACAGGACATGTACTGCCTCAAAGACATCCCCCTCCTCCTCCAACAATGAAAATATTCTTGGCAAATGCTTTCGCAGTGGTCCGTCTGGCGGTAGTCCAAGAATTTCACCTTAAACGACACAATAAGAAAGCCCTTCACCACCCCCCGCCACGGCCCACTTAATCCTGGCCACATCCTGAAAACCAACTAAATACAAACGCGGTAGTATTCCGTTATCCCTAGCTGAAGCTTTCAGCCGACTGGTAGAGCAATGGTGGCTTAAAACTTGTTGGTACTGCTAAGTCCAAAGATTAGCGTACAGCTGAGGTCAGAATACAGGTGACTATAGAACACACCATCCCTGCAGGGCAAGGGACTGAGTGGCAGCAGGTACCGACCCTAAATAGAAGCAGGCCAGCTGAGAACCACATATTCCCTGAATGATTTTGGACTGACTGATAATGAGGCCTTTACTTGTGATCCTCTTTGGTAATTCCTAAGAAAGATCCGTGGTAGTAGCCGGAAACTTGGATTGCTATTTGCTAACACTTTGAAATGGACAATGGAAACCATATGAATGAAGCCTTTCCATTTTCCAGCTTGCGATGAGAAGGAGTGCCGACTTTCAGTACCTTGAGTATCCTTTTCATTGCAATCAAATGCTCTCTCTTGTCTTAGAAAATACTAGCTTTTCCACAAAGGTGTTGTCAATCTGTCTATACTGTTACTACTGAAATCCCAGTAATACTGGGCTATGCCTATCCTGCTGTTACGGAAATGTTACAGGGGTCTGTCGATACCGTTACTATTGAAATGTAACTGATACTGTGCTCTGCCTATACTGCAGCTACTAAAATGTTACTGGGGTCCGTCTATACTGTAACTACAGAAATGTTAATAGGGTCTCCCTAGACTTCTGCAACATAACTGTTAATGCGGTGTTTATACCTTCGCTACAGGAGTATTACAGGGGTCGGTGCATACTATGGGTGCACTAAGTGTTCCCATCGTGGTGTTCCACGTACATGGCCCCCCAAAAAATTACCCAGTCTGACTAGGGCATGCAGTGTGGGCCGAAGCCCACCTGTATTTAATCTGACGTTAGCTCTGCTGTCCAGGGCACTGCAATGGGATATATTTATGTACCGCCGGTGGGTTCCAGGGAGCCACCCACGCTGTGGGTCCACAGGGACTTCACATTATGGAGTTGTACCTGTCTGTGTCGACTTATAAAAAACCCCAGTCTGACTGGGGCATGTAGTGTGGGCCAAAGCCCACCTGTATTTTATCTGACGGTACCTCAGCTGTGCAGGGCACTGCAATGGGATTTATTTATGTACCGCCGGTGGCTTCCTGGGACCCACCCATGCTGTCGGTCCACACGGAGTTGTACCTGCCTGTGTCTACTTATAAAGAACTCCAGTCTGACTGGGGCATGCAGTGTGGGCCGAAGCCCACCTGCATTAAACCTGACTTTACCTCAGCTGTGCTGGGCACTGCAATGGGATTTATTTATGTACCGCCGGTGGGTTCCAGGGAGCCACCCATGCTGTCGGTCCACACGGAGTTGTACCTGCCTGTGTCTACTTATAAAGAACCCCAGTCTGACTGGGGCATGCAGTGTGGGCCGAAGCCCACCTGTATTTAATCTGATGTTAGCTCTACTATCCGGGGCACTGCATTGGGACAAACTACAGGAGCAATACAGCGCTATAGAGATGTGCACAGTTACGCTAGCATTGGAGTCCGCTGTAGGCCCGCGATTGCTGAGGGTTTTTGCAGAGGCCTATGTCCTGGGTGCAGTGAAAGTCCGCTTCCTGCCTAGGATTCCTGAATCTGTGAGCCGAGGCCTATGCCGTGGGCACGGTGCAAGTCTGCTCAGATTAATTTTTTGTTCATGTCTTGGGTTTCCTAGGACCCACCTATGCTGTTAGTGCAAACTTAGTTCCCATTGTGGTATTTGACCTGTCTGGCACAAAGGCACTGACTGACTTGGGTAGGGGGTAGAGCGCTGACGGCTTTCCCCTTGCAATGTGGATTGAGCTATGCGACACCTTTACAGAATGAATACTGTGTGGCACATGGATTCCCCATTGCTATGCCCACGTTTGAAGCTCCTGATGGAGGTGGCACAGGATTGGAGTTCTCATTGCTTCTGTACAGCATTGTGGGCTATCGCCCCGCCCCTTTTAAAGAGGGTCGCTGCCTGGCCCTGCCAACCCTCTGCAGTGTGTGCCTCCAGTTCCTCCTCATGGCAGACGCACTTATAAATAGACATGAGTGTGGTGTGGCTATGAGGCCAGCGTGTGGCATGAGGGCAGCTTAAGGCTGCGCAGGGACACTTTGGTGTGCGCTGTGGACACTGGGTCGTGCAGGGGGGGCAGCATGTAACCCAGGAGAAGTGGCAGCGGAGTGTCATGCAGGCAGTGATTGTGCTTTGTTGGAGGTAGTGTGGTGCTTAGCTAAGGTGTGCCTTGCTAATGAGGGTTTTTCAGAAGTAAAAATTGTTGGGGGGGGGAGGGCCCACTCTTGCCGCTATTGTGGCTTAATAGTGGGACCTGGGAACTTGAGATGCAGCCCAACATGTAGCCCCTCGCCTGCCCTATCTGTTTCTGTGTTGTTCCCATCACTTTCTTGAATTTCCCAGATTTTCACAAATGAAAACCTTAGCGAGCATCGGCGATATACAAAAATGCTCGGGTCGCCCATTGACTTCAATGGGGTTCGTTACTCAAAACGAACCCTCGAGCATCGCGGTAAGTTCGACTCGAGTAACGAGCACCCGAACATTTTGGTGCTCGCTCATCTCTAATAACTATCATCCAAAAATAATTGCTCAAATCACAGACTTTTAGTGATAGCTGAATTGTGTAAACTTGGGACCCAGCAATACATCGAGCAAAAAATCACTTAGTTGTCTCTAGTCACTTTGTTTCAATTCACTAAAACTCAGTGCTCAGTGTGAACAAGCAATTTTTCACTTTTGAATTTCTGCCGGTTCAGAGCCTCCATTCATTTTGTGTGACTATGATGCCTATTCACTAAATGCCCATCACTGCTGTGGGCAAGCATATGAACAATTATCTTTAGCACAGCTGTCATGTGCTCCTGGTCCCGACAGTCGCCCTCTGTAAAGTAACCCTAAATGCAGTGTCATCACTATCACCATGTAGAGCTGGTGTCTATTATATGGTGACTGCATTATACTGGTGTAACCGGGATCCTAAAGCTAAACCAATATCTAATCCCACTGTCTTAAAAGTTGTCTTGTAGATATAGTGCCCATGAGATTATAGATATGAAATAGATAGATAGATAGGAGATAGATAGATATGAGATGGATAGATATGAAATAGATAGATAAATATGAGATAGATAGATAGGAGATAGATAGATAGATAGATAGATAGATAGATAGATAGATAGGAGATAGATAGATATGAGATAGATAGATAGATAGATAGATATGAGATAGATAGATAGATAGATAGATAGATAGATAGATAGATAGATAGATAGATAGATAGATAGATATGAGATAGATAGATATGAGATAGAAGATAGATAGATAGATAGATAGATAGATAGATAGATAGATAGATAGATAGATAGATAGATAGATATGAGATAGATAGATATGAGATAGAAGATAGATAGATAGATAGATAGATAGATAGATAGATAGATAGATATGAGATAGATAGATAGATAGATAGATAGATAGATAGATAGATAGATAGATAGATAGGAGATAGATAGATAGATAGGAGATAGATAGATATGAGATAGATAGATATGAGATAGAAGATAGATAGATAGATAGATAGATAGATATGAGATAGATAGATAGATAGATAGATAGATAGATAGATAGATAGATAGATAGATAGATAGATAGATAGATAGATAGATAGATAGGAGATAGATAGGAGATAGATAGATAGATAGATAGATAGATAGATAGATAGATAGATAGATAGGTGATAGATAGATAGGTAGATAGATAGATAGATAGACAGATAGATAGATAGATAGATAGATAGATATGTGATTGATAGATAGATAGATAGATATGTGATAGATAGATAGATAGATAGATAGATAGATAGATAGATAGATATGTGATAGATAGATAGATAGATAGATAGATAGATAGATAGATAGATAGATAGATAGATATGTGATAGATAGATAGATAGATAGATAGATAGATAGATAGATAGATAGATAGATTGATTCTGAAAGTTTATGGAGGAGAGGGGTGATTAGTTCATGACCCTAATTTTTTCAGACTTTAGCAACATTCCTGGTTGCTTTCTAAGAGACCCAGCTATGCTGCAAAAAGCTTTGAGCAGACCAGGGACAACAGTCACAAAGTGCAGTGAGGTTTGGGGGACCCCAAGCCGAACTTCTGTACCTGGACCCCTGAAACTTTAGCTATGCCCCTGATAATTAGCTAAACCCATATATTTTAAAAGCAAAGCAGAAAAGAACTACCGGTAGTCAGCCCCTGGTAAAATGTCTTAACCTGGCATGAGACGTCTTCATCCTTGAGAGTTATCACCATAATGAATCATTAACTTATTTCACATCAGTCATCCGTGTAGCACAACACCTGCACATAACACATATAACACAGTAAGTATAACATATCTAGCACCTACATATAACACTTACGTCCAGAATATTCTACTGATGAGAATGTGTCTCCTGCTGCTTCACTACTTCATCCTCAGAATCTCTACTGTTCAGAGGCTTCCAATCACCAAGTAATAGAAGAAGCTTCCAGATGTGAGAATTGATGTGGTGTCAGACACATGAAGGTGCCCTATACTGCTAGAGAGAACCAGAACTGGCCGTGTTTATATACTAATACTGACAAGTTTCATCGCACTTTGTCACCTTGTCCCCTGTGTGCAGTATAGATGTCTATTCTCAGCTCTTCGTCCTCTGAGCCCAATGATGTCACTTCTGAAGAAGTTCTCTGTGAAAAGTACAAATTATTGTTTAGAAAAAGTTCAAATAAAAGTTCAAAGTTTGAAAAAAGGTCAATAACTTTTCTCCATCTGCTGTAGTGTCTGTCAAATGGATTTGTAGCATGATATATCAAACTATAAAATCATACACAGCGCAATTCTTCATAAATTGTGTTAAATTGTCAATGGTTTTTCTGAGATTTTACACAAATCATAGCAAAACGCTGAAATATGTCGGTGAGGGACCTTGCAGTCAGGGAAGATCACCGCCTGAGGCAAAGCGCTCCAACCCCTTATGGATGGTGCAGCCTGTGCAGAGGTAGCAGTTGCATCTGAGGCACCATTTTCCAGATAAGGAGAATAGTTCATTAACAGTTATGTGCATTACCCTTCATATTGAGGAATGACAGTCTTTCTCTCTGACTTCAGGGCCATGGTCGCTTAGTGGACAAAGACTGATAACAA
Source organism: Eleutherodactylus coqui (assembly GCF_035609145.1). Classification (NCBI taxonomy): domain Eukaryota; kingdom Metazoa; phylum Chordata; class Amphibia; order Anura; family Eleutherodactylidae; genus Eleutherodactylus; species Eleutherodactylus coqui. The sequence goes on along the minus strand of NC_089838.1, from coordinate 336,723,401 downwards.
TGTTAGTCTATGAATAACTCGTGTGGGATCGAAGGGCATCCCCGCCAGGACCCCCTGCCATCTTCTGCCTTGGTCTGAAAAAATAAAAGTTAGGAGTCTAAAAATACAGCAACAAAAAGCAGTTTTTATTTAAGGAAACATTTTATTTACTTTTTTAAAAATAGCCAAGCATTAAAGATGAGCGAGCACACTTGTCCGAGCTTGATGCTCGTTCGAGCATTAGGGTACTCGAGATGCTCGTTACTCGAGTCGAACACCACGTGGTACTCGAGTCAATTGCATTTCCTTCCCGGAATGTTAGTGCCATTTTCTAGCCAATAGACATGCGGGGAAGGCATTACCACTTCCTGCTGTGACGTGCCAGCCCTATCCCACCCCACAGTAGTGAGTGGCTGGGCCGATCAGGTGACCGCCGAGTACTTAAACTGGTCCCGCCCGCGGCTCGCCTCCGACGCATGCTGGCAGAGGTTAGGGAAAGTGCTGCTGCTGATATAGGAAAAGTGTTAGTGTAGGATCCTGTCTTCAAGAACCCCAACGGTACTTCTTAGGGGACCTTATTGTATGCATTACTGTTGTGGCTGTGGAGGCCATTTCAGCTATAGCGTTCTCAGTCTGCAGTGCATTATACAGAGTTTAGGGAAAGAGCTGCTTATATAGGGAAAGTGTTAGAGTAGGATCCTGTCTTCAAGAACCCCAACAGTCCTTCTTAGAGTGTACACAGCCACTTCTATAGGGAAACTTATACACTATACAGTCCTGATCCAAAGCTCCCTCTTAGGGCTACATATGACAGTGTGCATTATACTTGTGGCTGGCTGGGAGTTCTAGTGCATCCATTTTTGTATTACACATCTAGGCCTGTTCCCAGCCTTTCAGTAATAGTGTTCTCAGGCTGCAGTGCCGTACAACCAGCTCTCACCATGAAACTGCTCTCTAACATCTCCTAGCCTACTGCGAACGACTTCATTTATACCATCCTGTGTCTGCAGTGCATTACACAGAGGTCTCACCGCTAAACAGTACTGTAATATTTCCTGGGCCACTGCAAAGTATTTCAGCTCTGCCGCTGTGCAGAGCGTCTCACAATACCCTTTCCTTGGTGGGGTTGTGATAGCCGCAGTTATCAGCACTATCCACTGGCTTTAGAGTCTTCTCCCACTCCACATAGCCTCTCTTATCTACAAGTCTCTGTGAGTGGTAAATTACCCCTAGGTATCAGCGCAAGACAGCGGGTTTATTTTTTCAAGTCACAGCATAGAGCCTCTGCTATCTACGAGTCTCTGTGTGCTGTGAATTAAGGCCCAGTTGTCAGTGCTGTACAGTGGGGTAATTTATTTGAGCCCTGCACTATTCTTAATCCGCCATGATGAGGAGTAGGGGTAAGGGTCGAGGACGAGGACGTCCAAGTGAGGGTGTGGGCACAGGCCGAGTTCCTGATCGTGGTGAATCACAGCCGGCTGCTGCGGGATTAGGAGAGAGGCAAGTTTCTGGGGTCCCCAGCTTCATATCACAATTTATGGGTCCACGTGGTAGACCTTTATTGCAAGCAGAGCAGTGTGAGCAGGTCCTGTCGTGGATGGCAGAAAATGCGTCCAGCAATGTATGGACCACCCAGTCTTCTACGCAGTCCACTACTCCCGGCCTAAGGCCAGCAACTCTGAATCCTCTGGCTGCTGCTCCTCCTTCCTCCCAGTCTTCTCAATCCATGAAAATGACATATTCTGATAAGCAGGCAGACTCCCAGGAAATGTTTTCGGGTCCCTGCCATGAGTGGGAAAAACTGGTTCCTCTCTTACCTGAAGAGTTTGTCGTGACCGATGCCCAACTTTTGGAAAATTCCCGGAGTCCGGGTGATGAGGCTGGGGACTTCCGGCAACTGTCTCAAGAGCTTTTTGTGGATGAGGATGATGAGACACAGTTGTCTGTCATTGAGGTAGTAGTAAGGGCAGTAAGTTCGAGGGAGGAGCAGACAGAGGATTCAGAGGAAGAGCTGCTGGAAGATAAGGTGACTGACTCCACCTGGTTTGCTAAGCCTACTGAGGACAGGGCTTCAGAGGGGGAGGCAAGTGCAGCAGCAGGACAGGTTGGAAGAGGCAGTAGAGTGGCCCGGGGTAGAGGCAGGACCAGAGCGAAGAATCCCGCAACTGTTTCCCAAAGCACACCCTCGCGGCAAACCTCCGTGCAGAGGGATAGGTGTTCAAAGGTGTGGATGTTTTTCAGTGAGAGCGCGGACGACCGACGAACACTGGTGTGCAAACTGTGTTGCACCAACATCAGCCGGGGAGCCACCATTACCAGCCTCACCACAACCAGCATGCGCAGGTATATGATGGCCAAGCACCTCCACTGTCCTCCACTCCAACCAGCAATGTCTCTCAGCACAGTGTTCAGCTGTCGCTAACACAAGCATTGGAGCGAAATCACAAATACGCCGCACGCACCCGCACGCACAAGCTTTAAACATGCATATTGCCAAATTAATCAGCCTGGAGATGCTGCCGTACAGGCTTGTGGAAACGGAGGCTTCCAAAAACATGATGGCTGCGGCGGTCCCGCGCTACTCGGTCCCCAGTCGCCACTATTTTTTACGGTGTGCCATCCCAGCCCTACACCAGCATGTCTCCCGCAACATTAATAATGCCCTCACCAACGCGGTTACTGGGAAGGTCCACTTAACCACGGACACATGAACAAGTACTGGCGGGCAGGGCCACTATATCTCCCTGACTGCACATTGGGTGAATTTGGTGGAGGCTGGGACCGAGTCAGAGCCTGGGACAGCTCACGTCCTACCCACACCCAGAATAGCGGGTCCTACCTCGGTGCTGGTATCTGCGGCGTTTTATGACACCACCTCCAAACCCTCCCCCTCCTCCTCGACCACGTCTACCTCTCAATAAAAAAGTGTGAGCACGTCGCCAGCAGTCGCTATCGCGAGACGCGGCTGCACAGCCGTGGGCTAGCATCAGCAGGCCGTGCTGAAACTAATCAGCTTAGGTGACAAGAGGCACACGGCCCCCGAACTGTAGCAGGGTCTGACAGAGCAGACCGATGTCTTCAATCTGGTGGTTCAGCGGTTTCTGAAAAACTACCCTTACTTGTCTGACCTGCTCGGCAAGGTGCGCCGCGTCTGCGCACATTTCCGCAAGTCCACCACGGACGCTGCCACCCTGAGGACCCTGCAACATCGGTTTAATCTGCCAGAGCACCGACTGCTGTGCGACGTGCCCACACAGTGGAATTCTACACTGCACATGTTGGCCAGGCTCTACGAGCATTGTAGAGCAATAGTGGAATACCAACTCCAACATGGGCGGCGTAGTCGTAGTCAGCCTCCCCAATTCTTTACCTGGAGTGGGCCTGGATGGCAGATATCTGCCAGGTCCTCGGAAACTTTGAGGAGTCTACCCAGATGGTGAGTAGCGATGCTGCAATCATTAGCGTTACCATCCCGCTGCTATGGCTGCTGAGAAGTTCGCTGCAAAGCATAAAGGCCGACGCTTTGCTGTTGGAACAGGAGACGGGAGATGAGAGCCAGACCACCCTCATGTCTATATCTCAGCGCGTTTCGGAGGAGGAGGAGGGGGAGTATTAGGAGGAGGAGGAGGAGAGAGAAGAGACTGCTGGGCACACTGCAGAGGGTACCCATGCTGCTTGCCTCTCATCTGTTCAGTGTGTATGGGCTGTGAAGGAGGAGGATCCTGAAAGTCATCTTCCTAGTGAGGACAGCAATATCTTGCGTACTGGTACCCTTGCACACATGGCTGACTTCATGTTAGGCTGCCTTTCTCATGACCCTCGCGTTAGACACATTCTGGCCAACACAGATTACTGGGTGTACACCCTTCTTGACCCACGGTACAAGGAGAACCTTTCCACTCTCATTCCCGAAGAGGAAAGGGGTACGAGAGTGATGCATTACCACAGGGCCCTGCTGGTGGAAAAAGTGATGCTAAACTTTCCATTTGACATCACTAGTGGCAGAAGATGCAATTTCGAGGGCCAAGTAGCAGGGGAGGCGCGGGGATCAGGCAGCATGTCCAGCGCATGCAGGGAAACACTCTCCAAGACTGCGTCACCACTCCCCAGTCAAGGCTGAGTCGGAGGGAGCACTGTAAAAAGATAGTGAGGGAGTACGTAGCCGATTGTACCACTGTCCTCCGTGATGCCTCTGCTCCATACAACTATTGGGTGTCAAAGCTGGACACGTGGCCTGAACATGCGCTGTACGCCCTGGAGGTGCTGTCCTGCCGCTAGTGTCTTGTCAGAGAGGGTATTTAGTGCAGCTGGGGGAATTGTACCCATCTGTCCACTGCCAGTGCCGACATGCTTACGCTCCTAAAGATGAACAAAGGCCTTGATTTCCCCAGACTTCCCTTCTCCAACGTTGGAAAGCAGCGGAACCTAATGATTCTTTTCGCTGCAACAGGAGAAAAAAGCATCACCACAAAAAAGGGGGAATTAACTTTGTCAATCACTCTCCGATATTATTATTCCTCCTCCTAAAACAGCATGTCATAATGCTGAACTGCCAATTTTTTTGCGGCCCAAAAGGCTCTGTTTAAAAGTTTTTTATAATTTTTTCAAAGTTTCAAAATTATTGATACTTTAACAGAAACCAATTTTTTTTACAGGGCTGCCTCCAGGCTCAGTTATTAGGGGTTGATGCAGGGAACAGTCTGATTGCCATTAGGAAGTCGGGAAGGAATTTTTTCCCCAAAAGGGCTAATTGGCTTCTGCTCTTGGGGTTTTTTGCCTTCCCCTAGATCAACAAAACAGGAGGCTAACAGACTGGACTAGATGGACATTGTCTTCATTCAGCCTTACAAACTATGTTACTATGTTACAAATTAAGCAACAGCGAGCTATATCTTTAAACAATGTTTATGGATTTCACTTGCCCTCACTGTTGAGCAATTTTTCAGGGGTACACTTGTACTCTTGGTGCACCAATTTTTCTGGCTCTCGCCTATACTGTTGTCTAACTAATTTTTCCGTCCTTCGCCTACACTCTTGGTACACCAATGTTTCAGGGGTTCGTCTTTACTCTAGCTACAGAAATGTTACAGGGGTCTGCCTATACTTTTGCAACAGAAATGTTACTGGGGTCCGCCTCTACTTTTGCTACAGAAATGTTACTGGGGTCTGCCTATTGTTTTGCTACAGAAATATTACTGGGGTCCGCCTATACTTTTGCTACAGAAATGATACTGGGGTCCGCCTCTACTCTTGTTACACCAATGTTTCAGGGGTTTGCCTACTCTCTTGCTACAGAAATGTTACAGTGGTCTTCCTATACTTCTCCTACAGGAGTGTTACAGGGGTCTGCCTATACTTCTGCTACAGGAATGTTACTGGGGTCCGCCTATACTTTTACTACTGAAATGTAATCTGACACCTACACAGAATGAATAGTGTGTGGACACATGGATTTCCCATTGCTATGTAACTCGCGGCACCTTGGATCACGCAAGATGGAGGCTGGCAATGATCCTGACCCCGGACCTGCTCACATACTTCCTACACAGACTATTGCGGGTCCTACCTCGGTCATGGATTCTTGGCCTTGTTATGCCACCTCCTCCTCCTGCTTGGGGTCAGGGGATCAGCACTGGGCATCATGTATTTTCTCTCGTGTTACCACAGTTATCTGAGACACTGGTTTGGTCCAAACAAAAGGAGCGTTACTGCATTAATGAGATGTTCACAGCTGCACTAGCATCCGAGTCCACTTTATGCCCACGATTGCTGAGGGTGTGGGCAGAGGCCGAAGTCCTGGGAGAAATACATCTGCACCTGGTTTGGCCCGTGGAACTTCTTCCTGGTTCATCCAGTCTTTGGAGCAATGAAAGCAAACGCAACTAATTTAATGAAACGTTCACAGCTGCACTAGCATCGGAGTCCACTTTATGCCAACGATTGCTGAGGGTGTGAGCCGTGGTTGAGGTCTTTGGCAGGGTGAAACTGCCTTGTTTGGGTGCTCTGATTTCTTTATGTGTAATACTTTCCTTGGGTTCCAGGGGCTCGTCTATGCTGTGGGTGCACAAAGAATTCCCATTGCCTTGCTTTACCTGTCTGGCAAAAACCCACCGACTGACTAGGGCAGAAATGTGGGCCGAGGCCCTTAGCAGGGTTAAACTCTGCAATGTTTGGGCACTCTGATTTCCTCATGTGTAATTCTTGAGTTATTTGGGCTCGCCTATGCTGTGAGTGCTCAAAGACTTCCCATTGAGGTGTTTTACCTGTCTGGCACAAATGCACTGACTGACTAGGGTAGAAATTTGGGCCGAGGTCCTTGGCGGGGTGAAACTCTGCCCTGTTTGGGCGCTCTGATTTCTTCTTGTGTAATACCATCTTTGTGCACCGACAGCATAGGCAAGCCCAAGGAACTCAAAGACTTTCGATTGTGGTGTTGAGCTATCTAACACCTACACAGAATGAATTGTGTGGGGACACATGGATTTCCCATTACTATGTAACTCACGGCACCTTGGGTCACACAAGGTGGAGGCTGGGACCGAGCATGACCCTGGGCCCGCTCACGTGCTTCCCACACAGAGTATTGCTGCATTGTGGAGATGTGTAGAAGTGCTGGCACCTGAGTCCCCTTTATGCTGACGTTTGCGGCTCCCGACAATTTTGTGACGGAGGTGGCACAGGATTGGAATGATGATCGTACATCAATTTATCATCAATTCTCAACAGCATTGTGGGCTATCGCCCACACTTTCAAAGAGGGTCGCTGCCTGGCCCTGCCAACCCTCTGCAGTGTGTGCCTCCCGTTTCTCCTCATCCAGTACGTGCTTATAAATAGACATGAGGGTGGTGTGGCTATGAAGCGAGAGTGTGGCATGAGGGCAGCTGAACGCTGCGCAGGGAAACTTTTGTGTGTGCTGTCGACACAGGATTGTGCGGGGGGGGGGGGGGGGTGGACAGCAATGCCAGCATGTAAACCAGGAGAAGAGGCACCTGTCACCCGCAGGCAGTGATTGTCCTTGGTTGCAGGTAGTATGGTGCTTAGCTAAGATGTGCCTTGCTAATGTGGGTTTGTCCGAAGTAAATTGTTAGGTGGGTGATGCCAGACTCTTGCCCCCATTTTGGCTTAATAGTGGGATCTGGGAGCCTCAGATGCAGCCATGCATGCTGCCTCTGCCCTTCCCTATCCGTTTCTGTAGTGTTTCCATGACTTTCTGATGTTTTCTGCTGTTTGACAAGTCATCAGTTATGCGGAGCATCAGTGCCATACAAAAATGCTCAAGTCGCCCATTGACTTCAATTGGGTTCATTACTCGAAACGAGCTCTCGAGTATTACGAAAAGTTTGACTCGAGCAGCGAGCACCCGAGCATTTGGGTGCTCGCTCATCCCTAATAATGATACACCAATCCACCTCTACCAAGACATTTCACCAGCAACATTGGCAAAGTCATGGCAAAGTCATGGCAAAGCCGAGTTATGAAACCTCTCCTGGAGGCTCTAAGAGCAAAAGACATTCAGTACTCCTGGTTGTTACCGTTTGGCCTGGCAATAAACAGAAATGGCCGTAGGATCACGGTCCGAGCCCCAGAGGACCTGGACAAAGAGTGGAAATAACTGGACATGGAGCCTATTGTTATACCATCATGGATGCCTACACAATATGACCTTGCCATTCCCCCACTACCGGGAAAGTAATATTGGAAAATAATTCAGAAATTTAAATCTCCCAAAAGCAAGAAATACACCATAAAATCATTTTCTTTGACCACATGAACAGATTAAGCTGATTTAAAAATGGACATTAAAAAGAACCTTGTTCATCAGATTCCTTAACTAGGGTAACAGGCAGCTCATGGCACACTGGCCTGGAAGGGGGGGGGGGGGTGACCCCTTCCTCATGTTCTTCATGTTTTTCAGATCTCTTTGATTTGGCAGACTCACATCCTCTTGTTGCGCTCACTGGCACCCCCGCCCTTCAAGTTGGTGGTTAGCAAGATGCCAGGAGACAGATAATTGATTCATCTTCGAAATTTAACACATAAAGTAAGACACCCTATGTAGATGGGGGTCTGGGCACCGGGAAATGTACTTACATAATTGTGTGCTGGTGGTCAGTGTGTGGTGGGGCAGACCTCAGGGGCACATGTATGTGGCAGTCCCCCCGGGCTCCGCGCCACTACCTGCCAGTGACCATTGAGATCTGGCTGGAACATTGTGTCTGGCATTGTAAGGTCCCAAGAAGTGTATAATGGGTTGACCTGTATCACCTAACCAGATTTAGTTTGCTCATCTTGGACTGGTTCAAAACCTAAACATGGTGGTCTGTGTGGGTTTTGAGTGCTGTTACATTTGTGGATGCAACAGTGTTCAGTCCTTGTTTTATTTCTGCTTCCCTTTCTCTCCTCAACCCCTCCTCTCTTACCAGGAAAACTGGAGCAGACTCACTGGATGGTGTGAAACGTCTCCTCTGGGCGGAACTGGGAGCCCTTCGGTGTTGCCCCCCCCTGCCCCCTGGAAGGGGAGGACAAGCTCCTCCATTGATTGGGCGACCTCTATGCACCGGTGAGGTTCTCATATACACCTTAGGTACACTAAATGGTCAAGGTTCAATGTGTTGATTCATTGTTGGGTGAGGTATTAGCATCAACATTTAGGGTGATGCTGAGGTGCATTGCTCTCCCTGCAGTTGCTTAACTAGTTGTTTTCATTTTTAGTTTCTTAGTTGACCAAACATTCTTGGCCCTGGTTGACCATGTCAACCTCACAGTTTTTTTTCCCCCCATTTAATAAGGTTGAAATCTATACCCTTCTCTTAGTACTTTCCCCCCTCCCCCACACTAAGCCCTTTTGGGATCTCCTCCAAATCTAGTTCACAACCACATATTTCTCCTGATTATATGGTGCCTCCCCCCCACACACAAGATGTCCCCCAAATAGAAAAAAAACAACAACCTTTACTACTCTAAACACAAAAGGCCTCAACTCACCAAACAAGCATCATCAAGTGATTTGGCTAATAAAAACGTCTGGTACTAAAGTTGCATTTCTTCAAGAAACACATCTTAAAAGCAAAATTGCTATCCTACCGAAAAACAACAATGGTATCACAGCAGTAACCCATAGTCAGCCTCTAAGGGTGTTTCTATTGCCATCCACAAGAGTTTATCTTTTTGTTGTGACCAGCAACACACAGATGTAGAGATGTAGAGGGCTGGTACATTTTCATGAGAGGAACAATTTATGGGGTTAACAACACGTTGGCAAACATATACGCCCATACGAATTAAAGCAAATGGCTGATAGATATGATTAACAGATTGAAATCCTTTGCTGTAGGACATGTTATATTAGGAGGTGATTTTAATGTAATCATAAACCCCCTTTTAGATTCATTACGGGTAGGTCCCAGGTCTCACAGAAAGTTTTGAAAAAAATATACATTTATCTAGCCAAGGTTTGAACATAATTGATCCCCGGCGCCACAAGAATCCTACGGAAAAGGACAATATGTTTTATTCACGGTTCACTGCTCCTTTCAGAGATTAGACTACTTTTTCATGTCAACAAGGTTGATCAATTCTGTATCTCGCACTCAAATTGATAACATCACGGTATCTGATGACGCTCCAGTACACATTATCTTATATATTCTACCAAATAACCTAAGTAAATAGAGATGGCGTCTAAATTAATCTATCCTTCCCAACTACATGCCAGATTGAGAATAAATGGCACTCTATCCCATTCATTTAATATCATGAATAGTAATCGTCAGGATTGCCCTCTATCCCCAACATCATTTAAAAAATTAGGGAAAGTACCCCGCAGTAGAGAAACTCTATTGACTACTTAGGCATTAAGCGAACAAAAATGATTTGAATTAAATCTCTTACCACTACTAACTGATATTAAGACCCTGTTAACCCCGTATTACCTTCCTATTATATCTTGGTTTGGCAGAAAGAATCTTATTAAGACATATATTCTTCCCAAGATACTTTACAAAATACAAATGCTGCTAATTCATATACCGCAGTCATTCTTCAAAAAATTCTGCTCACTGTTCTCGGGATATTTTTGGAAATATAAACGACACCAGTTGGTTTACCCACTTAGGATTAGGAAAAAACTACTAATTCTTAGGAAATGATAGCACCAGTGTTTCTAGTGGTGCAATGCGCTACACAGCTATGCTGCATGGTACAACCATTATGATCCCCACACATCACACACACAGCTCTACTACATCCTGATTCACATACAGACACAGCTCTGCTACATGGTACAACTATAATGATCATCACACACACAGCAGCTTGATTACCACACAAGACAAATACAGCTTGGCTCCTCCCAGAGCAGCAATGTCACTGCAGGTCCTTTAGCTCACTGGATCTCTGTGGTGGGGGTAAGTCAATGTGTTCTGTCAGGACTGCTGAGTTATGTCTGAGATAATAACGGCTTAGTTGTATTCTCATTTTGTTATTTTTGTCCGCTCCTTTTCAAGAGCCCTAACTGTGCTGTTCTTCTGTTGGTCAGACTCTGTTTTTAATATATGTTGTAGGACCTTTAATGACATCAACAGGAGGGTGGAGCGATGACATCACCAAGGGTTGAAGCATAAGAATCACTCACACACACACATACATACTCACAGACAAGTGGTCGTTAGTAGTTTGACAACTAGGAGTTGTTGTACTTCTTGATCTCACGAAATACTATAAAGCAATCCAGCTAGGTAGATGGTTGGACTTTGTGTACCCACTGAAAAACCACAAATTGAAAAGGATAGTCTGGATTGCACGAGGAGAAAGTTTCCTAGGAGATATGTGGTTTCCCTGTTCCAGAATCTATAGATCCAAAGACTTAAATATATTGCTGAGGGGCATCTGTGAGACCTGGGACTCTTTAAGTCCAAAGCTTGCACCCTCACCGACCAACCCATTAAATACAGGATTGTTGTTGTTAGCACAAATTTTCGCTATTCGATATACTGTGGGTGCCATATTAGATAGAAATAATGTACAGGCCTGGAGAGCCTTTTAAAGACCACACGTCTACATCATGTGTGCCAAAAGAGTCCGTCTTTATTTAGGCGGGAAAAGTTTAAATAAAGTTTCAACACAGGAAGTTAGGTAATTTAGGATACAGTTACATTATTTTGTGTGTTGATAGGTTATTCTCAGAGGGAGCTATTTGTGAGGTAGCTGTGGGATCATTCACCCAGGAGGAGCTTCCCTTGAGCATGCTCTATTCATTCTTGTCTTGTGGTCTGAAGGGAATACTTCCTGTCTCTCTCTTACAGTCAGCCATTTCCTGTCCCTCTACACAAAGACATTCCTAGATAAGTAGTTTTCTGCTGGTTAGAACCAGTTTGCCTAGTTTATGGACACAAAGCACTGCTCCTTCAATTCTTGTGGAGGGGGGGGGGGGGGGGCAATGTTCCCTTCCCCCAGAGGATTAGATTAGAGACACAATATAGCATCTTCACAGCTGACAACAGAAAATGCAAACAAAATTGCGAACCTCTCAGCCATCTCCCATGGAGTATAATAAGGTATTTTGAAACTGTTTTAAGATCAGAATGTTGTGAAATCATATACAACCAAACTGTCTTCTTTGTTATTCTGTAACTGAAACTAAAATGAAAGATTTCATGTATACTAATATATGTGTATAAAAGCACAAGAATCTCCTTTTTGACTGCAATGTAAAATGATTTTTTTCCAATAAAAAGTAATTTAATAAAAAAAAATGCTTTCCTTTAGCTGGAATGGCAAGAGACCAAGAACAGCTGCTTGCATATTATACTCCTCAAGAAGGAGAGGAGGAATATTGGTTCCAAACCTAATTGGCATAATATAGAGCTAATTTATTGCAAGAAATTAGATCCTAGTGTTTCCCCTCAAACTCCATCAGTTGGCCTTCTATAGAACAACATTTGGAAGGAGGCCATAGTCACTGGACGGTGTAATTGGCGGTCTTACTGAAACCAAAGTTTTAGCCAACCAATTGTCCTACTATTAGAGCATCCATAGAAGCATGGGCCCATTTACTAATGACCTTCAAGACTCCCTTTCCTAGACGCCATAAGCCTCTTCCAATAGAGATTATAGAACTACTCATCTGCAACCTGTCAATTAAACAGTGGAGGAAGAAGGGAGTTCTAATTTTGGATGTACAATGCAAGTCTAAACTAAAATCCTTCGAAGCATTATGCAAAGAAACCCAGCTCTCGGGTATTGATCTATTAAAATATCTACAAGTTAAAAGGTTTTGGCAACTCAAGCACCACTAACACTATCATTACCTAATTTTCTATACAACCTTTTATTTAAACAGGATATTCCTAAACTACAGATAAAAGCCCTTTATGACATTTTGAATGGGGAAGCCGAGGAAGAGGAAAAAAATATATAAAAAGCCCACCTCCTTAATTGGAAAAATGATTTGAAATCCAAGCATGACTGGGGCGGTGGGCCAAAGAATTCACATGGGCTCACAAGAGCACCTCCTGTGCAGGTTTACTGGAAGTACACCATAAGGTGATAACTAGATGGTACTAATCTCCTAGCAGGTTGGCTAGACTTTTCCCAGGGTTTCCTGACTGTTGCTAGAGAGCATGCAGAGAAGTGGGATCCCTTTTCCACATATTTTGGGAGTGTCCTCCTATCCTCCTCCTTTGGGCCTCGGTGTTTACACTAATCCATAAGGTTATGGGCATAAAGATTAAACCCAACAATCAACTCAAGATTCTATTTTTAGGCATAAAAAATATTCTTCCCCATTTTAGGAAAGGTATTTCACTTTTTTCAGGGGTTGGAGGTCCCCTAACCAACTCATAATCAAAAACTTTGTCAACATGACTTCAGAGCATTGCTCATATGAAAAACAATTTGCTTTACGGTAATACAAAATGTAATATTTTAAGGAAATATGGCAACCTTGGTTGAATTGTATAGAAAACTGAAGTAAATAGAAAAAAAGGTTGGGAAGGGACTATTCCTTCCTCAAGATGATATGGTTCTGGAAATCTATTCCCATGTGTATATCCCCTTCCCTTTCCTCTCTCCCTTTGCAACACTATCCCCTTCCCAGGCTTGTGTTACAAATGTTTAAGAAAAAAGAAAAGTGTAAAGGTCTACCAACTGACTGAGGGTTACTGCATGTTCCAAGGTGCTGTAAAGCTTGACTTTTCAAAAAAATTACTCATGCAAAAAAAAAAAAAATTCTAAGTGGCGCGAAATGACATCTTTTTTTTGGGTGGTGGTGGTGGTGGGGGGGGTGCTTGTTTCTATGATGTACACATTGCAGCAAAAATGACAAAATGACTTTTTTCTATGAGTTACATACCTCTGGTGAAAATAAAATCATTTTCTGATGCCATCTTTTGACATCCATAACTTTTTTATTTTTCCATCAACATAGCTGTGGGAGGGCTTGTTTTTGCCGGATGTCCTGTAGCTTCTATTGGTACCCTTTTGAAGTAAATGTGGCTATTTAATTACTTTTTATAAAAAAAAATTTGGGGACAGGGTGATCAAAAAAGCACAATTCTGGAATTTGGACGACCAATTTACCAAACATGTTTTGTTTATTTTATTTAGATTTTTTATTATACATATGGAAAAAGGTTTTTTTTTACTTTTATTTATTTTTTTAAATGATCAAAAACTTTTTCACCCATTTCTAGTTTTTTTTTAATTCCCCAAGGAGAACTTGAACTTGTGATTGCTTAATCGCTCCTGCAGTATAATGTAATATCATAGAATCCTTGCCAGATCGCCATATAATGTAATAATATCAAGTCACACCACAGGCATTGTTTTATAGACAATCTGCCATGGCAGCACTGGGAGCTTCAAGAAGGCCCATAGCTGTCATGGCAACCAAATGGCACTTTGATCGGGGCATTTAAATATCGCTGTCAGAATTGACGGCGACATGTAAAAGGTTAACAACCTAAATTAGCGTGAGCGCTGATCACAGCTTTTAGAGACATGTGTCAGCTGTCTAAGACAGCTGCCATCTGCATTATATGTAGCGGGATCAACCCCTGATCCTGCTCCATACAAACCCTGAACCTTCATGACATAACTATGTCGTGGAGCCTTAAAGGGCTAGTTTCCATTACTGTTCATTATGATGTTAGATCTGTACCGCTCACAACTTCCCCCTACTAGAAATAATGTCTAACGAAACCTTAGAAGACTAAGCAGATGACAAGAATTAAGCCACGCTTAACAGTATTGTAAAACTTCAGAGATATTATATTATCCCCACTATATCACACGCTGATAAACTACTTTCTGCACGGCTTTTGTAATGTCTTTATTCCTCAGACTGTATATAATGGGGTTGACCAGAGGAGTAAACACAGTATATAGCAGAGATAGGACTTTACTCATGGTGAGAGTTAGACCTTTTGTTGGAACGACATAAACACTAAACATAGTCCAGTAGAATATGGAGACCACAATGAGGTGGGAGCTGCAGGTGGAGAAGGCTTTATGTCTACCAGTGATGGATGGGATCCTTAAGATTGCTAAAACAATATATGTATAAGACTGTACAATGATTGCGGTTGGAATGAAAATAACTGGAATGCTTAATAAATAAATTCCCAAATGAACAATAAAGGTGTCGGAACAGGCAAGTTCTAGTAGGGGGACCATGTCACAGAATAAATGGTCAATGATATTTGGCCCACAAAAAATTAACTGTGTTGTGAATATGATATCAATGAAAACTACGGAAAATGCAAAAAACCAACACATAGCGGCCAGTATCACACAACAGGAACTTGTCATGATAGAAGCATAATGGAGGGGATTACAGATGGCCAGATATCTGTCATATGACATCACTGTGAGAAGGAAACACTCAGATGTTTCTTCAGCACTGAAAAAACAGAACTGAGTCATACAACCAATAAAAGTGATGGTTCCCCCATTATTAAGTAGGACGTGGAGCAAGTTCGGGACAAGGTCTATTGTTAATAAAAGGTCACAGATGGACAGTTGTGAGATGAAGAAGTACATTGGAGTGTGGAGGGTCTTGCTGATGGACACCAGGATAAGGATCAGGAGGTTTCCACATATTGTCCCACAGTAAACCACCAGGAAAATACTGAAGAGGGAATGTCTCAAACCTTGATTGATTTGAAATCCTAAGAGGAAGAATTCTGTGACCGCAGTCAGATTGTTCTCCTGTGTGTGAAACAGATAGCAGTTTTGATATAATAAACAAAAAGAACAGCAAATTTATTTCTCTCTTAATTATGAGTTAGTTTGCTCTAAATTCATTTTCTTGTCGTAAATATTATAATTAGAGATGAGCGAGTATACTGGCTAAGGCACATTACTCGAGTGAGTTGTAAGTACCTCCCCGCTCATCTCTAAAGATTCGGGGGCCGGTGCGGGTGACAGGTGAGTTGCGGCGGGAAGCAAGGAGGGAGAGAGGGAGAGAGAGAGCTCCCCTCCGTTCCTCCCCGCTCTCTCCCACCACTCCCCGCCCGCTCCCACCGCTCCCCGCCCGCTGCCGGCCCCCGAATCTTTAGAGACGAGCGGGGAGGTACTCGGCTAAGGCACTACTCGCTCGAGTAATGTGCCTTAGCGAGTATATTCGCTCATCTCTAATTATAATGCATCTTACATAATATACCTTAAATACTATTGATGACCTATCCTCAGCTGATTAAGCGCCAGCTGTCAGCAACGCAAATACACAGGGGTCAAATGAGAAGCCGCTGCTCCGGCCCTCGGGTAGTGAATGGTGCTTGTAACTCCAGGCACAGCTTCAACTAATTTCAATGAGACCTCAGCCTGAAATTACAAGTGCTGGCCACTACACAGGGGTCAGAGCAGCTGCTTTCACTCTGCCCCCTGTGTTCTGGGGCGCAGACAGCCAGTGCCCTATCAGCTGATCGACCAGGGTCCCAAGTGGTGGACTCCAGCCGTTCAACTATAAAGACCTATCCCGAGGATATAGTTCAATTAACCAGCATTAACCTGGAAAACCCTTTTAATACACTTTATCCCAAAAGTGTAGGAAAACACAAAGCAGTTCAGCCCACCTGATGCTAATGGATGCACTGATGTGATCAACTGCCACTACAGCAGGGCTGATTTCCCCCTTGAACTGCAGCAGCTGTGCAGCGCCGATTACAATGTAAAAGTACAGTGTTTATATATATATATATATATAAAATTATATATATATATTAGAGATGAGCGAGCGTACTCGGAAAAGCACTACTCGCTCGAGTAATTTGCTTTATCCGAGTATCCGACTCGGGTGCCGCTGCGGCTGACAGGTGAGCAGCGGGGAGCAGGGGAGTGTGGGCGGGAGAGAGGGAGAGAAAGATCTCCCCTCCGTTCCTCCCCGCTCTCCCCTGCAGCTCCCCGCTCTTTGCCGGCACCCGAATATTCAGGGACGAGCACAGCGATACTTGGATAAAGCAAATTACTCGAGCAAGTAGTGCTTTTCCGAGTACGCTCGCTCATCTCTAATATATATGCATATATAATTTATTTATTTATTTTTTCCAATCTGTTTGTAACAAATTCTAAAACATAAAAACTAAAAAAAAAAAAAAATACCCAAACTCCCGCAATTACTGTCATAGCATTACCCCAGACCCAGTTATCTTAAACTGTAACAGCTGTGGCAGAGAAGAACGATGTTAGCCCATTGAATTCAATGGAGCCGGCAATACAGCCGGCTCCATTGAAAGCAATGGGCTGCCGGCGAGCGCGGGATGAATTTTTGGGAAGGGCTTAAAAATATAAGCCTTTACCTGAAAATCATCCTTAGGGCTCGTTCAGACGAGCGTGTTTTGGTGCGTGCATACGCACGCACAAAAACACGCCTGTATTTACAACACTGCATTCCCTATGGTATGTGCACATGTCCGTACTTTGCAGGTGCGTGCCTGCAAAGATAGGACATGCGTGCACCATAGGGAATGCATGCATTGTTTTCAATGTAGCCGCGGCTGCTGCCGGCGGCTCCATTGCAAACAATGACCTGCTGGCTCCCTGCATTCCTTTTCAGGGAAGGACTTTACATATAAGCCCTTCCCTGAAAAAGAAAGATTTTAGTGTAAAAAAAAATAAAAATGCAGCCATTCTCTTCAATGGATCCGCTGCTGCTGACGGCGGCTCCATTGAAGATAATGGTCTGTGGCACACCTGAATTGTTTTTCAGGGAAGGTCTTTACATATAAGCCCTTCCCTGGAAATCAAATAAAAGTGATTTAAAAAACAAAAAAAATAGATACTCACCTCCCTTCAGCTGCCGGGGCACAGCCGAGTCTTCTCTTGCTGTCCCCTGCACTGTGGTGCTGAACTGCCGATTACAGGCAGCTCTCCCCGAATGAATGACAGGTGAGAGCTGCCTGTGATTGGCTGAGCACCTCAGCCAATTACATTCAACTCTTTCAGCAGGCGGGGATTTTAAATCCCTGGCTGCTGATAGATCAGCTGTTCAGCAACACTGTGCAGGGGACAGCAGGAGAAGACGCGGCTGTGCCCCGGCAGCTGAAGGGAGGTGAGTACCTATTTTTTTTCTTTTTTTTACTATTTTAAAAGGCTTTTCAGGGAAGGGCTTATGAAGCCCTTCCCTGCAAAGCCACTAACAGCTGCCGGGGCTCAGCGGGGACTTCTGCCGCTGTCCCCGGCTCTGTAGCGCTGCTGAGCTATCAGCAGCTGGGGATTTTAAATCCCCGGCTGCTGATAGCTCAGAACTACAGAGCCTGGGACAGTGCTAGAAGTCGCAGGTGAGCCCCGCCAACTGAAGGGAGGTGAGAATTGTTTTTTTTTTATTTTGTGCACTAATTTAAAGGGCTTTTCAGGGAAGGGCTTCATAAGCCCTTCCCTGAAAAGCCATTGACAGGATGCCGGCAGCAGGATTTTCTACCGCAGCTGTCATGTGTGACAGCTGCGGTTGAGAACTGAAGAATTCCTTTTGCTGCATCTGCCACAGATGTGGCAGATGTAGCAGCAGGGAATTCTTTTAACTAGCGGGAGTGAAGGATACATCTGCCGCATGCGGCAGATGTGTTCTTCATGCCCGCGGGGGTCACAGCAGCGGCGGAGAGGTACGTTTTTTTTAATTCTTTTTTTTGTTTTGCACTAAAATGTTTCTTTTTCAGGGAAGCGCTTATATTTTTAAGCCCTTCCCGAAAATTCATCCCGCACTCGCCGACAGCCCTTTGCTTTTAATGGAGCCGGCTGTATTGACGGCTCCATTGAATTCAATGGGCTAACATCGTTCTTTTCTGCCACAGCTGTTACAGCTGTGGCAGAGGAGAACGATCTTAATGCTGACATAATTTTTTTTTTTTTAAATTTTTACACATTTTAGGATGATTTTCAGGTAAGGGCTTATATTTTTAAGCCCTTCCCGAAAATTCATCCCACGCTCGCCGGCAGCCCATTGCCGGCTCCAGTGAATTCGATGGGCTAACATCGTTCTTCTCTGCCACAGCTGTGGGAGAGGAGAACGATCGTTATGCTGACAGTGGGGGGGGGGGGGGGGGGGGGCTCACTCTTGCCACTATTGTGGCTTAATAGTGAGACCCCGGAGCCTGAAATGCAGCCCTGCATGTTGCTCCTCGCCTGCCCTAACCATTTCTGTGTTTTTTACATGACTTTGGTGATTTGCTAAGATTTTCACAAATGAAAACCTTAGCGGAGCACCAGTCATATACAAAAATGCTCAAGTCGCCCATTGACTTCAATGGGGTTCGTTACTCGAAACGAACTCTCGAGCATCACTGAAAGTTCGACTCGAGTAACGAGTATAAAAATAATTGACAATTAGCTACTTGATATTCAAACTGTGAGTCAGTGACTGTGTTTAATAACATTTATGTAGAGAATATAAGGAATAAACAAAGTGTAATGTAAATCGTAGAATGAAGTGTAATTAAGTTAAAGGAAAACTTATTCAAATTGTTTTAGCTACATGGTACATTGAATTTTTTTACTTAATTTAAAAAAAAAATTTTTCCTATGCTTTGTTCTGCAAGGTGGGGACATGTTAACCCTGTAATTAATTTTGGATTGTGCAGGGATAATATGGAGTGGGTCTGGCAGCTGAGCCAACTCCATACATGGTAGGTGCCAGCATTAAAATACAGCTGGGTTAAAAGATAACATTGATCCTGGCCATTAACTTTTTAGATGCAGCAATCAAACTGACCATGACACTTAAAAGACTGAACACATATAGGTGCCTCTCTATGTCTCCTAATCCCTCTCATGGCAAAATTGCACAGTGCAATTGCAGTCTGGGAGCTTGTTAACCCCTTAGTGACAGAGCTTTTTTGCTTTTTTCCATTTTCGTTTTTTCCTACTCCCTTTTAAAAAATTTATTTATTCATCAACGTCGCTATATAAGGGCTTGTTTTTTGCGGGATGAGTTGTATTTTTCAATGGCTCTATGTATTGTACCATATAATTTACTGAAAGACTTTTAGAAAATTCTAAGTGGAGAGAAATGGGAAAAAAAAATGACATTCCACCATATTTCGGTGCGTCCTGTTTCTATGGCGCACAAACTGCAACAAAAACGACCTGATATTTTTATTTTATAGGTCAGTATGATTACTACGATACCAAACTTATATACTATTTTTTTTGCTGTAGTACCATTTTCGCATACAGTTGACTTTTTGATCGCCTTTTATTACATTTTTTCTCGGAGATAGGGTGACTAAAAAAGTGCATTTCGGGCGTCCTCTTTTTTTTTTTTTAGGACCACGTTCACCGTGCGGGGTAAATAATACATAACTTTGATAGATTGGACTTTTACGGACGCAGCGATACCAAACACGTATTTTTGGTTTATTATTTTGATTTTTTTATTGCAAATATGGCAAAATGGCAGTGTTTTTTTGAACTTTTATTACTTTATTGTTCTTTTTTTACACTTTCTTTCAGTCCCCAGGGAAAACCACAACCAGCGATGCTTTCATCGCTCCTGCAGTATGACGAAATGCTATAGCATTACGTCATACTGCTTTTCCACAGGCAGTCTATCAAGCCACCCCATTGAATTTTCGAGTTGTGACCCCTTTACTTTTCCTATTTAGGACCTAAAGAATGCTCCTGCCAAATTTCATGCTTGTACGACATCCGGAAATTAGAGAATTAGTGGCGAGTCATTTAGTCAATCAGCCAGTCAATCTATCTATCTATCTATATGATCAAATGAGACCTAATATGTTAAGGTAAAAATAAATAAGTGAAGATTTTAAAAAAAACAAATAAATATAATATTAAGGTCTGAACGAGCGTTTTTTGCACACAAATAGCCGTGCAAAAAGATTGCCACTGGTGTGTGGAAAAATCACATGAACTAAACTAAAGGCGCGATCTACATTCACTCATTCTTTGCTCATTCACGCAATCCATGGTGCGTGCTGCATGTTAACTGAGCTCCCACAGGAGCCAATGGGAACTCCTGCGCAACACGCACCAAAGACAGGTCGGGTCCTATCTTTTCTCGCAGCTCTAGACATTCGTGGTTTCTTTAAAAGTGCCAGTCAGATACAACTTCGCTATGGCAAGTCTGTGTGCACCCGCAGCATGGGTGGCTAGCAGGAACACACAGAAGGTACAGAAATAAATCCCATTGCAGTGCCCCGGATAGCTGCAGCTACGTGAGAGGAAATACATGTTGGCTGCGGCCCACACGCCATGCCCTAGTCAGTCTGGGTTTCGGGCCAGATCGGAAGGCTGACCCCAGTAACATTTTTGTTGCAGAAGTCTAGGGAGACTTCTGTAACATTTATGTAGCTGCAGTACTGCCAGACCCCTGTAACATTTGTGTAGCAGCAGTATATGCAGACCCCCTGTAACATTTATGTGACAGAAGTATAGGCAGACCCCAGTAACAATCTTGTAGCAGAAGTATGGGCAGACTCCTGTAACATTCAAGTGGCAGCAGTATAGGCAGACCCCTGTAACAAGTAAGTGGCAGCAGTATAGGCAGACCCCTGTAACTTTCTTGTAGCAGAAGTATAGGCAGGCAGACCCCAGTAAACTTTCTGTAGTAATAGTATAGGCCAACCTCAGAAACATTTCGATACCATGAGCGTAGGCGAAGGCCGGAAAAATTAGTTGGATAAGAGTGTAGGCGTGGGCCCCAAAAATTAGTGTACCAAGAGTACAAGTGTACCTCTGAAAAATTTATCAACCGAGAGCGCAGGTGAAACCCATAAACATTTTTTTAAAGATACAGCTCACTGTTGCTTAATTTGTAACAGAGCCTGGAGGTAGCCCTGTTGAAAAAATTGGTTCATGTTACAGTCTCAATATTTTTGAAACTTTGAAAAATTGTTTAAAAAATTAGTAGATGTAGTTGAGCCTTTTGAGCCACAGAAAAATTGGCCGTTCAGCGCAATGACATGTTTCTGGAGGAGGAGTAGCAGGAGGAGGACTAATGTCAGAGACAGATTGACAAAGATAAATGTCCCGTTTTCCCGGTGATAGAGAAGAGTGCTTTTATCTGCGGTTGCAGCGAAAAGATTCTTTAGGTTCCGCTGCTCTCTGCCGGTGGAGAAGAGAAGTCTGGGGAAATCCAGGCATTGTTCATCTTTATAAGTGTAAACATGTCGGCACTGGCAGTTGACAGGCGGGTACCCTTGTCCGTGATGATTCCCCCAGCTGCACTAAACACCCTCTCTGACAAGAGGCTAGCGGCAGGGCAAGCAAGCACCTCCAGGGCATACAGCGCAAGTTCGTGCCATGTGTCCAGCTTTGACACCCAATAGTTGCATGGAGCTGAGGCATCACGGAGGACGGTGGTATGATCGGCTATGTACTCCCTCACCATCATTTTACAGTGCTCCCTCCGACTCAGCCTTGACTGGGGAATGGTGACACAGTCTTGCTGGGGAGCCATAAAGCTGGCAAAGGCCTTGGAGAGTGTTCCCCTACCTGCGCTGAACATGCTGCCTGATCTCCACGGCTCCCCTGCTACTTGACCCTCGGAACTGCACCTTCTGCCGCTAGCGCTGTCAGATGGGAAGTTTAGCATTAGTTTGTCCACCAGGGCCCTGTGGTATTGCGTCACCCTCGAACCCCTTTCTTCTTCGTGAATGAGAGTGGAAAGGTTCTCCTTATACCGGGGGTCGAGAAGGGTGCACACCCAGTAATCCGTAATGACCAGAATGAGTCTAACGCGAGGGTCACAGAAAAGGCAGCCTAACATGAAGTCAGCCTTGTGTGCCAGGGTGCCAGTATGCAAGACATGGCTGTCCTCACTAGGAAGATCACTTTCAGGATCCACCTCCTCCTCCTCCTCGTCCACAGGCCATACACGCTGAACAGATGGGAGGCAAGCAGCATGGGTACCCTCTGCAGTGGGCCCAGCTGTCTCTTCCCCCTCCTCCTCCTGCTCCTCCCCCTCCTACTCCTCCAAAACGCGCTGAGATATAGACATGAGGGGGCTCTGACTATCAAGCGACATACTCTCTTCCCCCGTCTCCTGTTCCGACCGCAAAGCCTCAGCCCTTATGCTTTACAGCGAACTTCTCAGCAGACATAGCAGAGGAAGGGTGACGCTAATGATTGCAGCATTGCCGCTCACCATCTGGGTAGACTCCTCAAAGTTTCCGAGGACCTGGCAGATGTCTGCCATCCAGGCCCACTCCTCGGTGAAGAATTGGGAAGGCTGACTCCCACTACGCCGCCCATGTTGGAGTTGGTATTCCACTATTGCTCTACGCTGCTCATACAGCCTGGCCAACATGTGGAGTGTAGAATACCACCGTGTGGGCATGTCGCACAGCAGCCGGTGCTCTGGCAGATTAAACTGATGTTGCAGGGTCCTCAGGGTGGCAGCCTCCGTGGTGGACTTGCGGAAATGTGCGCAGACGCGGCGCACTTTGACGAGCAGGTCTGACAAGTGCCGGTAGTTTTTCAGAAACCGCTGAACCACCAGATTGAAGACGTGGGCCAGGCATGGCGCGTGTGTGAGGCTGCCGAGCTGCAGAGCCACCACCATGTTACGGTCATTGTCACAAATGACCATGCCCGGTTGGAGGCTCAGCGGCGAAAGCCAGAGGTCAGTCTGCTCAGTCAGACACTGCAACAGCTTGGGGGCCATGTGCCTCTTGTCATCTAGGCTGAGGAGTTTCAGCACGGCCTGCTGACGCTTGCCCTCCGCTGTGCTTCAGCGCCGCGCCACATCGACTGCTGGCGACGCGCTGCTCACATTTCTTAATTGAGAGGAAGAGGTTGCGTAGGAGGAGGGGGAGGGTTTAGAGGAGGAGACATAGACCGCCGCAGATACCAGAACCGAGGAAGGACCCACTATTCTGGGTGTGGGTAGGACGTGTGCGGTCCCAGGCTCTGACTCGGTCCCAGCCTCCACCAAATTCACCCAATGTGCCGTCAGGGAGATATAGTGGCCCTACCCGCCAGTACTTGTCCATGTGTCCGTGGTTAAGTGGACCTTCCCAGTAACCGCGTTGGTGAGGGCACCATTGATGTTGCACGTGCTGGTGTAGGGCTGGGATGGCACACCGGGAAAATAGTGGCGACTGGGGACCGAGTAACGTGGGACCGCCACCGCCATCATGTTTTTGAAAGCCTCAGTTTCCACAAGCCTGTGTGGAGGCATCTCCAGGCTGATCAATTTGGCAATGTGCACGTTTAATGCTTGAGCGTGTGAGTGCGTGGTGGCGTATTTGCGCTTGCACTCCAACGCCTGCACTAGCGACATCTAGACGCTGCGCTGAGAGACATTGCTGGATGGGGCCGAGGACAGCGGAGGTGAGGGTGTGGGTGCAGGCCGCGTGGCACTCGTGCCTGTGTCCTGAGAGGGGGGTTTGATCTGAGTGGCAGGTTGGGGCACAGAGGAAGTGTGGTGGTGAGGCTGGTACTGGTGGCTCCCCGGCTGATCTTGGCGCGACACAGGTTGCACACCACTGTTCGTCGGTCGTCCGTGGTCTCACTGAAAAACATCCACACCTTTGAAGGCCTAGGCCTCTGCAGGGTGGCTTGGCGCGAGGGGGTGCTTTGGAAAACAGTTGGGGGAGTCTTCGCTCTGGCCCTGCCTCTACCCCTGGCCACCCCACTGCCTCTTCCAACTTGTCCTGCTGCTGCACTTGCCTACCCCTCTGAAGACCTCTCCTCAGTTGGCTTAGCGAACCAGGTGGGGTCAGTCACCTCATCGTCCAGCGGCTCTTCCTCCGAATCCTCTGTGCGCTCCTCCCTCGGACTTACTGCCCTTACTCCTACCTCACAGATAGACAACTGTGTCTCATCATCCTCATCCACAAAACGCTCTTGAGACAGTTGCCGGAAGTCCCCACCCTTATCACCCTGAGACTGTGAAAGGTCCAAATGTTGGGCATCGGTCACAACAAACTCCTCAGGCGGGTGAGGAACCATTTTTTACGACGTAGGGCAAGGATCAGAGAACAGTTCCTTGTAGTCTGCCTGATCAGAATCTCTCCTTTTCCTGGAGTGACAAGGCTGGGAGGAAGGAGGAGCAGCCTGTGGATTCAGAGGTGCAGTCCCTAGGCCGGTAGGAGTGGACTGCGTGGAAGACTTGGTGTTGGATAAATTGCTGGACACGCTAGCCGAGATCTACGACAGGACCTGATCGCACTGTTGAGCTTGTAATAAAGTTCTACCACGCTGACCCGCAAAATGTGAGATGAAGCTGGGAAACTGAGAGATGCGACGCTCTTCTAATCCCTCAGCAGCTGTCTCTGATTCACCCCACCCAGGACCTCGGCCTCTGCCCACATCCTCACTTAGACACCCGCATCCACGTCCTCGACCCTTACCCCTACTCTTCATCATGTCGGATAAAGGATAGAGCAGGGCCTAAATAAATTAACCCACTATATAGTGCTGATAACTAGGGCTAATTCACCACACACAGAGACTTGTAGCTACCAGAGGCTCTATGCTGTGACAGAAAAAATTAAACCGCTGTCTTGCGCTGATACCTAGGGGTAATTTACGGCTCACAGAGACTTGTAGATAAGAAAGGCTGTATGGAGTGGCAGAAAAAATTAACCCGGTGGATAGTGCTGATAACTGCGGCTAATTCACCACACACAGGGAATGGGAGATGTGAGATGCTCTGCACAGTGGTGGGCAAGCGTCAGCAAGCCGTGCTGAAACTAATCAGCTTAGGTGACAAGAGGCACACAGCCCCCCGAGCTGTTGCAGGGTCTGACAGAGCAGACCAACCTCTGGCTTTCGCCGCTGAGGCTCCAACCGCGCATGGTCGTGTGTGACAATGGCCCTAACCTGGCGGCGGCTCTGCAGCTTGGCAGCCTCACGCACGTGCCATGCCTGGCCCACTTGTTCAATCTGGTGGTTCAGCGGTTTCTGAAAAACTACCCCACTTGTTTGACTTGCTCGGAAAGGTGCGCCGCGTCTGCACACATTTCGCAAGTCCACCACGGATGCTGCCAACCTCAGGACACTGCAACATCGCTTCCAGCTGCCAGAGCACCGACTGCTCTGCGACGTGCCCACATGCTGGAATTCTACGTTGCACATGCTGGCTATTCTGTGAGTAGCGTAAAGCAATTGCAGAATACTGGCTGCAACATGGCTGGCAGAGTGGTAGTCAGCCTCCGCAGTTCTTCACAAAGGAGTGGGCATGGATGGCAGACATCTGTCAGGTCCTCAGAAACTTTGAGGAGTCTACACAAATGCCGCCATAATTAACGTTGCCAGCCCACTGCTTTGCCTGCTGAGAACTTTGCTGCTAAGCATAAAGGCCTACGCTTTGCAGTTAAAACAGGAGATGGGGATAACAGTATGTCGCTTGATAGCCAGACCACCCTCATGTCTGTATCTCAGTGCGTTTTGGAGGAGGAGGAGGGGGAATAGACTGCTGCCCACACTGCAGATGGTACCCATGCTGCTCCCTTTTCATCTGTTTAGCGTGTATGGGCTGAAGACAAGGAGGAGGAGCAGCCTCCTATTGAGGACAGTGATGTGTTGCATATTGGGACTCTGGCACACATAACTGACTTCATTTTAGGCTGCCTTTCTTGTGACCCTCGCGTTAGATGCATTCTGGCCAACACGGGTTACTAGGTGTACACCCTTCTCGACCCACGGTATAAGGAGAACCTTTCCATTCTCATTCCCAAAGAGGAAAGGAGTACGAGAGTGATGCGATACCACAAGGCCCTGGTGGAAAAAGAGATGCTAAAGTTCCCATCTGACAGTGCTAGCGGTAGAAGACGCAGTTCAGTGGGCCAACTAGCAGGGGAGGCGCGGAAATCAGGCAGCATATCCAGCGCAGGCCTCTCCAAGGCCTTTGCCAGTTTTATGGCTTCCCAGCCAGACTGTGTCACCACTCCCCAGTCAAGGCTGAGTCAAAGGGAGCACTGTAAAAAGATGGTGAGGGAGTACATAGCTGACCGTACCACCATCCTCTGTGATCCCTCTGCTCCATACAGCTATTGGGTGTAAAAGCTGGACACGTGGCACGAACGTGCGCTGTACGTCCAGAAGGTGCTAGCCTGCCCTGCCGCTAGCGTCTTGTCAGAGAGGGTGTTTAGTGCTGCAGGGGGTATCATCAGGGATAAGCATATCCGCCTGTCAACTGACAGCGCCGACATGCTTACACTCATTAAGAAGAACAAAAGCTGGATTTTCACAGTCTTCTCTTCTCCACTGGTGGAAAGCAGCGGATCATAAAGATTCTTTTCGCTGCAACAGGAGAAATATGCATCTTTTATCATCCCTTTTAAACATCCCTTTGTCTATCCCTCTCGGATCTTACTCCTCCTCCTTCTCCTCAAACAGCATGTCATCACACTGCACTGCCAATTTTTCTGCGGGCCAAAAGGCTCTGTTAAAATCATTTTTTTTCGGAGGGCTGCCTCCAGGCTCTGTTACAAATTAATCAACAACGAGATCTATCTTTGCAAAATGTTTCTGGGTTTCACCTGCCCTCGGGGTAAAGCAATTTTTCAGGGGTACACTTGTACTCTACGTACACCAATTTTTCAGGACCTCGCCTATACTGTTAGCAAACTAATTTTTCCGAGCTTCGCCTATTCTCTTGGTACACAAATGTATCAGGGGTTTGCCTACACTCTTGGTACACAAATGTTTCAGGGGTTCGCCTATACTCTTGCTACAGAATTGTTTCAGGGGTTCGCCTATACTCTTGCTACTGAATTGTTTCAGGGGTTCACCTATACGCTTGCTATATAAAGGTTTGAGGGGTTCGCCTATACACTTGCTTAAGAAAGGTTTAAGGGGTTTGCCTATACGCTTGCTACATAAGGGTTTATGGGGTTCGTGTATGCACTTTTGCTACAGAAAGGTTTGAGGGCTTCGCCTATACTCTTGCTACAGAAATGTTTCAGGGGTTCGCCTATACACTTGCTACAAAAAGGTTTGAGGGGTTCACCTATACTTTTGCTACAGAAATGTTTCAGGGGTTCGCCTATACACTTGCTAAAGAAAGGTTTGAGGGGTTCGCCTATACTCTTGCTACAGAACTATTTCAGGGGTACGTCTATACTCTTGCTACAGAATTGTTTCAGGGGTACGCCTATACACTTGCTACATAAAGTTTTGAGTGGTTCGCCTATATTCTTGCTACAGAAAGGCTTAGGGAGTTCGCTTATACGCTTGCTACATAAAAGGTTTGAGGGGTTCGCCTATACACTTGCTACGGAAAGGTTTGAGGGGTTTCGCCTACACTCTTGCTACAGAAAGGTTTCAGGGTTTCGTCTATACTCTTGCTACAGCAATGTTTGAGAGGTTCTTCACATTTACATTTCTTCATGCTTCATGCAGTCTTTGGAGCGCTCAAAGGAACCATAACTGATTTAATGAGAGTTTCACAGGGTCGCTGTACTGCTGTGGTAACAACTTTGGGAACACCTCCTGCTTAAAAGAATTATTTCATTTTAGCAAGAGTTGCTGAATTTGGCTAATGCTTGGAAGTATTAGCATTCGAGTCCGCTTTATGCCCACCATTGTTGAGGGTGTGGGCAGAGGCCGAGGTCCTGGGTGGGGGATGCAACTCTGCCATGCTTGGGCACTCTAATTTCTTCATGTTTAATACTGTCAATGCATTTCATGAGTTTGCTTATGCTGTGGGTGCACAAAAGTTTCCCATCACGGTATGCAACTGTGCCAGGTTTGGCCTCTGGAACTTTTTCATGGTTCATCCAGTCTTTGGGTCGATCAAAGGAACCTTAACTGATTTAATGAACCCTTCACGGCACTACTAGCATCCGAGTCTGCTTTATGCCCACCATTGTTGAGGGTGTGGACAGAGGCCAAGGTCCTGAGCAGGGGGTGCAACTCTGCCATGTTTTGGCACTCTAATTTCTTCATGTTTAATACTGTCTATGGGTTTGCCTGTGCTGTGGGTGCACAAAGGTTTCCCATCGTGGTGTTAAGCTATCTGGCACAAATACACATAATGAATTGTGTGGGTGCAGAAGGGGTTCCCATTGCGGTGTTTAGCTATCTGACACATACACAGAATGAATTGTGTGGGTTTCCCTGCAACCTTGTTCTTTTTTTTGTTCTAGTTTCTGTTTTCCTGATTGGCTTCATCCTGTCCCTTGGTTGCACACCCCATATAAACCTAGTTCTGTCCCTCCCTTCTTGCACTTTTATTGAGCCCTTAGCCTTTAAACCAACTCCTCCACATACCTACTCTCTCTAAAGAAGATTGTTCTCCGCCTACTGACCACTGGCTAGTTTCCCGACTACGTCTCTGCTTAAATCCTCTGCACTTCATAGCCATCTCCATGTACCAACCCCACACATTGCTTGCCTTTGCTAACTATGACTCGAAACTCCAATCCAGTGTCAGAATATGACAAAATAAACACGCACAAACATGGAGTCCATAGTAACCACCCTGAGAAAACAGATCACTGAACTGCAAGAGTTCTCTGCCATCTATCCAGAGAAAGTTTCTGCCTTGCAGAAGAAGTAGACATTCTCCGGAGACAACTGCTGTAGTTGCGTAGCTCCAATGCCAATATCCGCATGCCACTGCCATCAAAGTTCGGTGGTGACCACCACCAATATTGAGGATTCCTGAACCAATGCCCTATCTATTTTCAGATGAAACCTACATTGCTTAAAAAAGACCGTTTGAAACGTCAATAGGTTGCATTTTAATGAAGATGGAAGAATAAAGCTCTTATGATTTTATGCACCATATTCCTGCTGCTGCTGAAATTTGTTTCTTTGGGGTATTGTTTGAGGGAATGGATGTCCATAGTTCCCACAGTGGCTTTGCATTGCTCTGCCTCTCTCCGAGGAAAGGTCCACTACCTCAGTGCTATTGGTAATCTGCATATGAATTGCAGAAACAGGTAGACTTTTAATGGAGGATTCATGAATTAGGGCTTCTACCCACTAACGTTTTTTTTTAATGCTGCGATATCACTGCATTTTTTT
This sequence comes from Eleutherodactylus coqui, assembly GCF_035609145.1. Classification (NCBI taxonomy): domain Eukaryota; kingdom Metazoa; phylum Chordata; class Amphibia; order Anura; family Eleutherodactylidae; genus Eleutherodactylus; species Eleutherodactylus coqui. The sequence goes on along the minus strand of NC_089838.1, from coordinate 336,693,991 downwards.
CAATGGGACAATTTAATGTTAAAATCGCATCGCACAAAAATTGGAAGTGTGTGCTTTTGTGATTTTAGTGCAATGCGATTTTCACATTAGAAAGTCCCATTGAAAAAAATGCAGCGATATAGCAACGTTAAAAAAAACAAAAAAACATTAGTGGGCTGAAGCCCTTAATGCCGCATCTATTTTCAAAAGAAACCTACTCCATTTACCAGTGATAGAAAGAAAGTGTTGTTTATTGTAAACCTCCTGATGGATGAAGCACTTGCATGGGACTCACCATATGTGGAAAACAACAGTAACCACCACAGTAACCTCAATACTTTCATGACAGCCATGGATCAAGTTTTTGATGACCCAAATTGCTATGCCACAGCAGACGGAAAACTACACAACCTACAACAAGGGTGACGCTCTGTCGTCAAATATACGGCAGAATTTTGCTGCTGGGCCACTGATATCACTGGAACCTCACTGCACAGCAGAGTCAGTTTTGATGAGGACTATCAGAATGTGTTAAGGATGAGCTTGCCAGAGTGGAGATCCCTGGTAATTATTCAGCTGTGTATTTGAATTGATCAGAGGCTTACTGAGCAATGAAAACAGAAGCTGTGGGTTATTGGAAACAACCCTACCTGGTTCTTTAGTCAGCCAGCATTGAACACCCAGTAAAGCGCAGACACCACTCTTGAAACAAAGCAGATTGATGACATCCACAAAACTCTCTTCATGGCTGAGAAAGAAAGGCGCTATACTAAGAACGCATGCTTTTATTGTGGGGGCTTGGGACATTATGCTATTAACGATCAAAATAAATTCCAGAGGACTGTTGCCCTTGCAAATGTCAAGATCCTAACTAACCCTGACATTTCTAAATAGTTGTTTTCTGCCATGCAGGCTGGCCCACTCGTAACTCAAGATAGAGCTGAGATACACCCTTCATCCCTCCATTTTGTCATCCCCATTGCGGTCTTAATAAAATACAATGCAATGTTAGATTCAGCAGCAAAAGGGATTTTCATGGACTTAAATACTACGAATATACTCTTGCTAATAAGATTGCAACACAGAACTAAGTCCATACCAACTGAGATGGAAACTGTAGATGGATCACCTTCATCATCACGACTGGTCACTCAGGAAACAATTGAACTAGAAATCCGCATTGAAACTCATCACCAAGAAATGATTAGTTTTCAACTCATCTGTTCTCTGAAATTTCCGGTTACTCTCTGGAACCCTTGGTTTTCTACTTATGGTCCTTCAATCAACTGAGGTTGAAGAACTAGAGAATTGTCATTAGAATTGTGTGAAGTTGCAATTTCAGTACCGGTTATTCAGTGATGTCTGCAACAAAATTAAAGCTGACCAACTACCACCTCATTGGCCCTATGATTGACCAGCAGAGTTGCTCCCTGGAACAACTATCTCATTCGGGCGAATCTACAATCTTTCTGAACCAGAGTTGAAGGTACTGAGGGAATACCTGAATTAAAACTTAAAGAAAGGTTTAATTTGACCTTCTTCCCTAGCTGTGGCATCCATATTCTTGGTAAAGAAAAAGGACATATTTTGGGACTGCACATTGTTGACCAGATTTTGGACTGAAGTATGGAGAATCACTTCAAAATTCACAAATTTCACCCTACCCAAATCTCCAGTGCTGTTCCTGTTGCACATGAGCGATATGCCATTGGCAAAATACAGATGCTTGGTGGTGTGACAACTGGATAACAGAGCAAGAGAATGTATCCCCAGGTTGTGGCGGCAGACTGCTCCCCCTTCAGTCCCAATATGGTGTAATATAATAGAGGAGACGATGGAGATGGAGGACCTGACTGCATCAATGAAAGGTACACATGACAGATTCATGAAAACATGGTTTTACTGGATTGAATTCCAAGACTTGATGGAGTACCATAATGTCTACATTTCCTAATCATACAAAGGTTCCAGAATGAGGTTTAGGTAGCAGGCAGATTAGAGTCATTCCCATAATGACTGTATCTTAGCCATAAGGATGATGAAGGTGGCCACATGGAAGCTAATCTCCCTCTCCCCCCCCCCCCATTTTTTTTCTCTTTCTATCTTCTCTTTTGTCTCTCCCCACTTCTCCTCCTTTGCAAATTTTCTGGGGTTCTCCCCCCCCTCCTAATCAGCAACTTACAGAATGAGGACAGTTGTCCTGCAGAAGGGGAAAGTTTTGGCTATTAGAAAGGTTAAAGTCAACTGCAGGTAGAAAATGGTAGAATGGAGTGTGGATTTTCTTTTACTGGGGTTCACCTTTTCATTACTTAAAGAAGTGGACTGGTGGGTCCCTGACGGGGGCTTACATCCCCCCCCACACACACACACATTGCTATATCTACCATCCGACTAGTTCCATGGTCGAGAATTAGGTGAGTTAGGAGTTTTATGCAATATATCACCAATGTGAAATGTGCATTACCATGTTTGTTTTGATTGGTATTATCAAGCACAATGGGCCTTGTCTTCTCTAGATTCAACTTTATCGTGTCGTACTGGCCCTATTCCAGAAATAGCAAGGACGATGCCTTGTCAAGGATTCTTGCCAAACCTGAGGAAAGGTCTAACACAGACTGTACTATTTGCCCTGCCAAAATTTCCAAGGTATTCTTAACTCAAAAGAACTACTAACAAAGTTCAAAAAAGGGTAGGAAGATGACGCTTTCCTCAATCATCCCTCTGAGGACAAGGACCTCTCTTTCAAAAAGGGGTTTTGGATGAAAGGAGACCAACTATTTGTTCTGGATGCTGGTCGACTGGAAACCCTTAGACTAGTCCATGATTACAAACTTGCTGGCCATCTTAGAATTACAAAAACCTTGGAACTCCTGCTTCGTTCCTTCTGGTGGCCTAATTGCAAGTATATGAAAAATTATATCACCTCTTGCGACATGCATGCACAAAACAAAACACCCTCAGGCCTCCTGCAACCACTTCCAGTCCCATTCAGGCCTTGGGGATCTATATCTATGGACTTTATTGTGGATCTTCTCCTTCTAAAGAAATGACTGCCATCCTGGTTGTAGTGGACCGACTTACGAAAATGTCCCTGCATGTTGCCCCTGGCCTGCCTCTCCGTTTCTGTGGCGTTTCCATCACTTTCGTAGGTTTTCCAGATTTTCACAAGTGAAAACCTAAGCGCAGCATACATATACAAAAATGCTCGAGTTGCCCATTGACTGCAATGGGGTTCATTACTCGAAACGAACTCTCGAGCATCGCAGAAAGTTCGACTCGAGCAACGAGCACCCGACCTTTTGGTGCTCGCTCATCTTTAGTGACTACCCATACGTCTTGTCACCACCTGAAGAAAAAGGGTTACAGCAGCACCCCAAAAGTTCAGTCACACCATTGGTGCAAGGCACTATGCAATAGCCCAGTTAGGGTCCCGACTCCCCGGGTCCACCGTTGGTCATCAATGCAGGAAAGGAGAAGAACCAGGCAGCATTCATTAAAAATCCTCTTCTTTATTGGAATACCATGAGAAAGCAAGCAGCCACGTATCGACCCTGTGCTCGGGTCTTTATCAAGCTAATTGTCACCACCTGCGTGTCTGGGCTTTGTTTTACAGGGCTATGAAAACGTATTGGCCCTGTAGAATAAAGTTGCAAGGTCCAGGGGTGTGACAGCTCTCTGCCTGAAGCTGTTACAAATGGGATTCCAGATTCAAGTACACAGATTGAAATATGTTATCAAAAAATTGTACAAAGTGTGAAAAAATGATCATTTTTTCAAAATTTTCCCAATTTTGGCATTTTTAATAAATATACACAAATCCTATCGGTCTATTTTTGCCACCTTAATGAAGTACAATGTGCGTCAAAAAACAATGTAAGAATTGATTGGATATGCAAAACCTTTACAGAGTTATTGTATGTTAAAGTGACACATGTCAGATTTCCAAGATTTGGCCTGGTCATTAAGGCGCTCCACAGCTTTTTAGGTTTGGGAATATGGTAAGCCCTATCACAAAGAGTTCATTTCGCAGGATAGTAGGCAAAAGGACTGCAAATAAATCAATTACAAATTCTTGAAGTTTGTTTGGTTTTATTGCCTCAGGAATTCCACAAAAGTGAATATTATTCTGACAGGAACATTCCTACAAATCAGAAATTTTAGTATGTAGTGTAGCTTTCTCTTCTTTATAATTAGTGGTCTCATCTAGAATATTGGGAGCTTTAGCAAATTCAGACATAAGTCATTTCGTTCCATATTATCTTTTTGCAGAGTTTGCATTGCACTTTATCAAATTTTAATGAAGCTCTCAGATCTCTTTAAAGGCTTTGCAATAAATTTGCTGCAAGAGGCTTATCAATAGCGAGCATTAAAATAATCCTTTCGGCATCAGGACATTCAGTGTCATATAACTTGTGCTGCTTGTGTATGCATGTCTGCTGCACCATACCTGATGAGGATTGAATGTACGTAGGGGAGGAACCTTCTGAAGATGAAGACTGGCTGTAATATGGAAGAGAAGGAGAGTGATCACTGCTACCTCGTAGTTTACCTCTCAAGTCTGCACAAGGAACTTTAAATGACACCAGAGATAAAAGTTTAAAGGCATTAATTTCCATGATCCTGATGGCCTTTCTTTTGAACCTCTATGCCCAATCCAGTGCCTAGGCCAGGGGTGTCAAACATGTTTCTTTTCTTCCACCTGTGCGCGGTATGACTACTCCTTAAGTCATGGAGAGAGGTGATTACTATATTAAAAACTCTAATATAGCAATAACCGCTGTCCATGACTCAAGGAGCAGTCATACCATGCACAGGTGGAAGGAAAGAAATGATATTCAGTTGAGTTTGACACATGTGGCCTAAGCAATTGCACATTCATCCGGATTAGAATATGGTATACTGAAACATCTGGAGGTACTTCTCATTGTTAAACAATCTGTCAATGAAAATGGATGTTAGATACAATTTACCAAATTTGCCCTCACTTAACTCTTAAACAAGTAAAGATAGGGTAAACCTGAGACTCCCCATGCATATCTGAGTAAATTCTAGCCAAAACTGATAAATCACATGACTCCCCTCCCATTTGAAAAACCTGAGCTGAATTCAATATGGCAGAGTTCAAAATGACCACTGAAAACATGTTCTACACCAAATAAATGCAGCCACACTATTAATTCTTTCACACAATGGAAGACAATTTTCCCATTATTACATCAGTTAAACAGATGTGTCCAGGCAACTAAAACTGGATATGTCGCAGTGCAGTATTGTGATTCCTGACGGCACTGCAAATGGAGACAATGGTGAGTGGGTGTCAAAGGCGAAAAACAAAACAGTTGGAGCTTCTCATGCCTGACAGATGATCGTACAATCCTCTCTACTGGTGGTCTGTTGAAGGCATCCTGAGCCCAGTCGACTTGTGTGTTTGCCCTCATGTGTCCACTGGTCCCAACACCTCCTAACAGTCTAGTTAGAATGGCCTAGGTGGCAGGTGATATCACCATCCAGCTTCTTGCATTCAAAGAATGAGCCACCTCTCAAGCTGAGCTAAATATGTTTGATTGCATCATAGAGGCGGGTCTAGTGCTCAACAAGTTCTACACAAACTGAAAAATATGTCCACTACACGCAAGTAGTCTCTGGCATCCTTTTTATAGGACAAAGATGGAACCACTTGTAGTGTATCCGGTGGCAAGACCATTCATCTAATGATGCCACCACTCTTATCATTTGGATATCATCCTGAGATTTAACTGTATGCTGAGTTTTGCAGCAAAACCACAACTCCTTTTAGGGGCTTTATTTATTTTGACAAAGAATATGAATATATATAATTTTTGACTATTTTATGCCTATTTTTCTATGTAAAACCTTTTAAACGTAATTAATTCAAACATTCTCAAAATCATGCCGTTAATCATAATTGATTTTTATATTTCCTATTTTGCTAAAACAAATTAGACTCTAGAGACAAAGAAAATAATTTCCCAAGACTTATGATATCTGGAGAATTGGCTTTTTTTGTATAAATATCCATTGTAGCTCATATTATTTAGCTTGGTGGCCATTACAACGCAACTGTAGTCATTCAAATTTCGATATTTTTTACTGGGGACATTTCTTCACAACAGAATTGTGATGAATCAAAATGAATTTTCAGAGCAAAAGAATATCCGATGTAAGTATCCAAAAGAAAAGCTTTCACTATATGAAAAAATAAGGCCTTCCATAGTGCTTCATATCACTAAACAGAGAGTAGGAAAATATGGTAAATACATACTCACATGGCGGAGTTGTACCAGGCCCAACATCAGATAATACCGTATACCAGTTGCTGCCTTGCTTGGCTGGACAGGCATTATAACCTCCGTAAATTAGGAACAAAGGATGAACAGCCAGGGATTCTGGACACGCTGATACAAAAGATTGGGATTGGTTCATGAAGGGGAAAAAGAAGATTCTGTGTAGCTGCAGCACTATTAACTTATAGCCATATCGGATTGGTCTGGCTTCTCAGTTAGCTGTCAGACTCTGATCATTACGTTGTTTTGTTAAGAGCTATGTGTTTCTATTACTCCAGCACTGTATTATGGGACTTGCTGGTATTCACTCCTGCTCTCATGTACTGCTACCCGTCAAATTATATTCTGTTACACACTGTAGAATAACATGCAATTAATCTCAGGTTGCCCCACTGACATCACTAGCTGTTGAGTCTTCCCTCTTGTTTGTATTTGAACCTGTCTGTGGGCTCTGTAAGTGATCTGATGAAGGGGTCTGTCCGGGGCTGAAACATGTAATTGCTGCTCAATAAGCTGAATCTTCTTCCTCACCTTCTAGGATTACTCCTAATCTTTTATATCAGCAGTGAACTGTTTGTCCATCCTTTGTTCCTAAAGAAAACTGTCTTTAATGGAAAGTCGAGAAACTCTACTTGAGATCACATTCAAAGAGCCTGAAATGCATGGAGCTAAAAAAGCAAGATTATTGCTGCTTTATTAAGAATTTGAAGAACACACAGCCAGTAATGTATGATGTACTGAATGTAATGTAATGACCATGTTGTTAAATTAACATAAGTAATCACTGGGCGGGACTCCTAAAACGTACCCTTTATTGATTTATTTAATGCTCTATGTTGCAACCGGCATATTTCTATTGCAGCATCATAAATAGAGAACTATCACTGATGGGTATTAGTTGGTCGCGCTCTATAGTGACCTAAATAGACACACGTTTATCACTCTAATCCAAATCCACAGGACGGCTCTGCCCTGGGCGGGTCCATTGTGTATTTTTGGAGATTTCTTCAATACTGGCTTGTAGCCTAAATTGGAGAAGTATATTTGTTTGTGGTCTTTTCATGTTGGTCCCAATATAGGACCTTTTAATCATTAAATAAATCAATAAAGGTTATGTTTTAGGGGTCCCTCCCGGTGATTACTTTATTCCCCTCCTGGGGCCTTTCCGCTTCAGTGACTACTTACATTAAAATAAGAATACATTCAATTGTATAAAGAAGATCTCCTTTTACTGACAGCTATTACGTTTTACCATTCAAGTATTTGTATTTTAATTTTTCATCAATTTTAAAGCGCAGAAGCTGGGGAGGGCCCAGGAAATTTAAAATCTCTTTGCTCCTGGCTACTAAAGGTAACCTAGAGCCTGAAGCAATGACTGAGGGTGGCAGTGAGCGGTCCCCGGACATGTGATCACCGTTATGCAATGGATAATAATGATCCCGTAAAAGTTAAAAAAACAGCTGAAGTTTATTGCTCCTTTCGGTTTGGGCCCTGCTGTGCATACAGACATATGATTAGGGCCACAATGGGTATGTTTCTAAACACAGGACAAACAGGGGTATCCATTTTGGGCTGAAAGTTTTCATTCATATATGTGCTGTAAAGAAAAACTGTTTTTAAAATGATGCATTTGCCAAAAAAAATGTGCACTATAGAAAAAAAAAATCCTGTTTTTAAAATGACATATTTGCAGAAATATGAAATGTAATTTTTGAACTTCTAAATTGCATTAACTCCTAGAAGAGAATGGTGGGGTCAAAATATTCCTGACCCCCTCAGCAAATAAATTAAGATATGTATTTTTTTAAATGGGGTTATTTGTGGGAGTATCTATCATTTTGACACCTATGAGCCTTTGCAATCTTGGCTTGGTGTAGGAAAACAAAGGTTTCTCAAAATGTTGATAATTAATGTTAAATTTGTACGTCTCCTAAATGGTTAAAAAAAGTATTTTTAAAATGTGCGTCCAGAATAAAGCAAACAGATGGAGATATATACCTCCTCAAAAATGTGTACAAATTCTATTGGTCAATTTATACCACCCAATTGAAGTACAATATGTGGCAAAAAAAACGTCAGAATTACTTGGACATGCAAAGGAGTTATTCTATCTAAAAGTGAGACATGTCAGATTTTCAAAATTAGTTTTGGTTACTAAGGTGCTATGTGTATTTTTAATAGCGCTGAATTATATTTAATTAATTATATAGTATTGACTATTTGCCAGTTTCCTTCTTGTTTAGACAAAGGTCTGATTTTTTAACATTTTACTTTTTCACTATAACTGGTATAATCCCAAGTTTCTCGTCTTCTATTGATTAAAAAAAAGTTGTTTTCATTAATTAGAAGTGCACTTTAAATATACTTTGCCATAGAAATAAGGATTAGAACCAACCACCATAAATTCATATTATTGTATAAAGTATATTAAAGAGTTGTGTGAGATTTGATTATTATTATATAAGACACAACTTCCCCTGCCATAAAAAAAAACAGGCAGATTCTCACCTGTGGTCCTGCCTGTTCAGATTTGCTGAGCTCTGTTATTTACTTTTTGCAACTTGTGATGTCTTGTAAACAAGTTGTGGCACCTATAAACATGACATCGTGGGGTAGACTTGGTGCAGCGACATGGGCCATGGCAGTGAGCCCGGAGAGATGTGTATATGCCTATGTGTTATTTCATGGCAGAGAATTAAAAAAGGACTTCAGACAACCTTAATAATGTAAAATGCACCATAATATTTACGTTCACAACTTGATTAATGCTTTACTATGTAATCCACAAACAGCAGAACAATCTGACTGCAGTCACAGAGTTCTTCCTCTTAGGATTCCAAGTTAATCAAAGCTTACGCGTCTCCCTGTCCTGTCTTCTCTTTGTCGTTTACTGTGTGACAATATGTGGGAACCTCCTGATCATCACCCTGGTATCCACCAGCAAGACCCTCCACACTCCAATGTACTTCTTCATCTCACAACTGTCCATCAGTGACATCTTGGTCATCACAGATATTGTCCCCAATATGCTCTACATCCTATTGAATAATGGGGGCACCATTACTTTTATTGACTGTATCACTCAATTTTATTTTTTATGTTGCTCAGAAACCTTTGAATGCTTTCTTCTCACAGTGATGTCTTATGACAGATATGTGGCCATCTGCAATCCCCTCCATTACTCCACTATCATGACTAGTGGACATTGTGTGATATTCATTGTAATCTGTTTTCTGTTAGCATTTTCTATGATTTTGATTTTCATGGTACCAACAGCACAGCTAAACTTTTGTGGACTAAATATTATTGACCATTTACTCTGTGACATTGTCCCCTTACTTGAACTCTCCTGTTCAGACACCTTCATTGTTCACTTGGGGATCTATTTACTAAGTATTCCAGTTATCCTCATTCCAACCTTAATCATTGTAGTGTCTTATATTCATATCATTTCAGCAGTTTTAAGGATCCCATCCAGTACTGGTAGACAGAAAGCCTTCTCCACCTGCAGCTCCCACCTCATTGTGGTCTCCATATTCTTCTGGACTATATTCAGTGTTTATGTTATCCCAACAAAAGGACAATCATCGACCATCAGTAAAGTCCTATCTCTTCTATATACTGTGTTTACTCCTTTGATTAATCCCATTATATACAGTCTGAGAAATAAGGACATTATAAAATCTCTCCTAGAAGTAGCAGATAAGCGAGTCATCTGGTAAATTATCAAAACTATATCATACATCACTCAGGTTATAACAGATCAGGCGCTGGTTAGTTTGTTATCATATGCTTTGTCTTGTAAGGTCTTATTTAGAATTGATATAGGTGGATGATGTAAATGGGGCAGAACTGATGTCTTTCCTTTACACAATATCAATTAAGGGGCCTGTTTGTATTCAACGTTTAATATATTCTAAATCAATTAATATTTCACTTTTCCAGTTCATTAGACAAGCCCTTTTATATTCACTGTAACATTTGAACACTTGAACAATTAAAACCAATATATTATTTTGTAGTTCTTATCTTGTCCTGGTGCAGTAAGTAGTACATTGTGGGGGAAGTCATTTTCAGCTCATCGGATGACCTATATATGGCATGTTTATGCTGTGCAAACATCAAGTCGCCAAGGCCTTCCTGACACACATTTTGAGACTATTGCAGCATGGTAATAGACAAGCGTATGTGCGCAAAAAAAAGTGCGTCTGATAGAACCATTGGTTCCCTACGTAGTGTTCACATGTCCGTCTTTTACAGGGCCAAAATACTTGAGATAGGACATTTGTGTAGTGGCAGGGATTCCATTCTTAGAAGCCTACCGGCTTCTTCTTGTCTCCTCAGGGCACAGTCAGATGGGCGTTTTTTTGCTGCGCATGTTTTTTGCGGCTATTAGAACCAATGCTTTTCAGTGGCAGCTGTCACATGTCTATTTTTTACCTGCGCACAAAAATTTGCATCAGTAAATATAGGGCAGTTGATTTTAAAACGCAAGTAACTACGGCATTCAGGATTTTTTGGATGTGAAACCCCTGGCCCCCCAATGAATGGCTGAATTCAATGAATGACTGAGCACTCCCTCTGATTGGCTGAGAAGCAGGGACCAATCACAGGCAGCACTCAGCTGTCATTCAATGGCTGAGCACTACCTCCGATTGGTCACAGTGCTCAGCCAATCAGAGGCAGCCCTTTCAGCAGGCTGCCTCTGAAAGCAGTTCAGAGCAGTTCCGAAGGATAAGCGGCTAGATGCTCCAGAGCCCCGGCATTGATGGGGAAGTGAGTATATCTTTTTAAATTTTTTACACATTCTAGGGATGACTTTCACGGAAGGGCTTACATTTAAAGCTGCCGCAGCAGTTGATGGCGGGCACCGCACTTTAAGTACGAATTTTAAACATAGCCAAGTGCATTTTTTTAAGCACGATGCCCACTTTGGTCACGCACATTTTTGTGTGGTTGCGTTTTGCGCTAAAAAATTCACAGCAAACAAACACCCATCTGACTGAGCACTTTAGTAGTTCTGACATTACCTAGAAGTGTATTTTGGATCATTGTCTAGCTGTAATATGAACTCCTGACCAACTAGGTGAACACAAGAGAGTATGAAATGACCTATCAAAATGCAGTGGCAGCCCTTTTTGTCCAGTGTGCCAGTCACCCTGTGCAAGTTGCCAACAGTGCAAGCTTTAATGTAGTATGTTTTTTATGGCATTTTTGTGAAGTTTTTCATTTAATGCCATCTTGTACATGCATTTTTAATGGTGTTTTTCAAGTCTACAGAGATCCAACCCAGACCATTTTGCATTTTGAAAAATGTCACTGACCCCAAGAATGAATGAAGGCTAAAATAAATAATATAATGTGCATTATATTAGGGAAAGCATCAGAGGGATTTCATAGTGTTTTATTACCTGGTCCAAATCATATGATAAGTGTACACAGATCACTGACACTTGAGACAGCCTGTATCACCCGACAATGAAGCTCTTCTGAGTTTATTACAAAGCAGACAACGTATATATGTTCACTTATGTATGATCAGAAATACATGCCCCCCGTAATCATAAGAACTCATGATTGGCTCTAGGTGCTAATGGTTTAACATTTGTTACCAACTCAAGGCCTGTCACTCCAAACACGTAATTCCCAGGAATAAAGTCTTAGTTCCGTATAAACTGTCCTAGCAGTTTCTATATGTGTGGTGGATTAGAAACCGTTATCTCTGGACATTCCTAAGGCATGACAGGATATAGAGAGAATATGTCTCTCTCTCTCTCTCTCTCTCTCTCTCTCTCTCTCTCTCTCTCTCTCTCTATCTATCTATCTATCTATCTATCTATCTATCTATCTCTATCTATCTATCTATCTATCTATCTATCTATCTATCTATCTATCTATCTATCTCATATCTATCTATCTATCTCTATCTATCTATCTATCTCTATCTATCTATCTATCTATCTATCTATCTATCTATCTATCTATCTATATATATATATATATATATATATATATACACATACACATGTGTTTGCCTAGGCTGATATAAGAAACATATTACTATAACAATAACATATTTTTCCATGGTATCTTTTAATGTGCCATTAAAATGTACTGAAAACATGTTTAAAAATTTCTAACTGGAGTGAAATTAAAAAAAGCTATTATACAATCATAGGATGGTAGAGTTGGAAGGGACCTCCACGGTTATCTGGTCCAACCCCCTGCTTAGTGCAGGATTCACTAAATAATCCCAAACATGTGTCTGTCCAGCCGCTGTTTGAAGATTTCCTTTGTAGGAGATCTCTCCACCTACTGTGAAAACCTGTTCCACTCATTGATCTCCCTCACTGTCAGAAAGTTTTTTCTAATATCTAGAGATGAGCAAGCACCATAATGCTCGGGTGCTCGTTACTCGAGTCGAACTTTTTGTAATGCTCAAGAGCTCGTTTTGAGTAATGAACCCCATTGAAGTCAATGGGGGACTCGAAGATTTTTCAAACTGACCCATGCTCCATATAGCGGAGGTTGTGGGAATCACCTGAAAACATCAGAAAGTCGTGGAAACACCACAGAAACGGATAGGGAACAGCAGGGGCAGCATGAATGGGTGCATCTAAGGCTCCCAGATCCCACTATTAAGCCAAATTGGGGGCAAGAGCCTGGTGGTCAACCCCCTAACAATTTACTTGGGACAGACCATAAGCAGCAAGGCATACGCGCTGGGACATCTTAACGAAGCACCACACTAGGTGCAACAAAGGACAATCACCACCTGAGGGTAACACCACTGCCTCTTCTCCTGGGTTACATGCTGGCATTGCTGTCCAACCCCCTGCACAAGCCTGCATCCACAGCGCACACAAAATTTTCCATGCACAGCATTCAGCTGTCCTCATGCCACACCACACTCATGTCTATTTTTAAGTGCGTCTTGGATGAGGAGGAACCGGAGAGACACACTGTAGAGGGTTGGCAGGGCCTGGTAGCGACCTTCTTTAAAATTGGGGGCAATAGCCCACAATGCTCATGAGAATTGCTGATAAATTAATTCCAATCCTGTGCCACCTCCGTCACAAAATTGTCAGGAGCCACAAACGTGGGCATAAAGGTGTCTCGGATGCCAGTACTTCTACACATCTCCACAATGCAGCAGCACATGCTAACACCAAAGATTGGTTTGAAGCAGGAGGTGTTTCAAAAGTAGCCACCACAGGTATACAGTGACCCTGTGAACGTCTCATTAAATCAGTTACACTTCCTTTGAACGCTCCAATCCTGTATCTTAGATTACTGTGGTAACACGAAACATGAGAAATAATACATGCCGACCAGCGCTGACCCCCAGGAACGTGTGTGTTTATCACACCTAAACCAATCCGGCTGTTTACCACTCAGGGCATTCTACGTCAGCGGACAACCAAAAACAGGCAGTGTACAATGAGTCGACTTGTTATACATATGGGCTGCTTGCAAAAGCCTAGTGCGCACCACTAGGCACAACAAACGTGGGCATAAAGCATACTTAGATGCTAGTACTGCTGTGAACATCTCATTAAATCAGTAACACTTCTTTTGATTGGTCCAAACCAGTGTCTCAGATAACTGTGGTAACACAAATACAAATAAATGGTGACCAGCGCTGATCCCCAGACCCCAAGCTGGAGGGGGAGGTGGCATAATAAGCCTGAGAAACCGTGACCGAGGTAGGACCTGCAATCCTCTGTGTGGGAAGCACGTGAGCGGGCCCAGGGTAAAGCTTGGTCCCAACCTCCACCTTGTGTGACCCAATGTGCCATGAGTTACACAGCTATGAGAAACCCATGTGTACCCACACAATTCATTCTGTGTACGTGTCAAATAGCTGAACACCACAATGGGAAAGCTTTCTGCACCCTATCTAAGTCATTCAGTGTATTTGTGCCAGACAGCTGGACACCGCACTGGGAAACCATTGTGCACCCACAGCAAAGGCGAGCCCATGAAACCCAAGGACAGTAATAAACATGAAGAAATGAGAGTGCCCAAACATGGCGGAGTTTCACCCCACCCAGGACCTCGGCCTTGGCCCACACTTCTGCCCAAGTCATTCAGTGTATTTGTGCCAGACAGCTGGACACCATGCTGGGAAACCTTTGTGCACCCACAGCATAGGTGAGCCCATGAAACCCAAGGACATTAATAAACATGAAGAAATGAGAGTGCCAAAACATGGCAGAGTTTCACCCCGCCAAGGACCTCGGCCCACACTTCTGTCCAAGTCATTCAGTGTATTTGTGCCAGACAGCTGGACACCACAATGGGAATGCCTTCTGCACCCTACCTAAGTCATTCACTGTATGTGTGCCATTCAGCTGGACACGGAGCTGGGAAACCTTTGTGTACCCACAGTATTGGCGGACCCCTAAAACATTTCTGTAGCAAGCGTATAGGTGGGCCCCTCAAGCATTTCAGGAGCAAGACTATAGGCGAACCCGAGAAACCTTTCTGTAGCAAGACTATAGGCGAATTCCTGAAACATTTCTGTAGCAAGAGTATAGGCGGACCCCTGAAACATTTCTGTAGCAAGACAATAGGCAAACCCCTCAAACCTTTATGTAGCAAGTGTATAGGCGGACCCCTGAAACATTTCTGTAGCAAGAGTGAAGGCAAACCCCTAAAACATTTCTGTAGCAAGAATATAGGCGAACACCTGAAACATTTCTGTAGCAACAGTGTAGGCGAACCTTACAAACATTTCCATAGCAAGAGTGTAGGCAGACCCCTGAAACATTTTTGTAGCAAGACTATAGGCTAACCCCTCAAACCTTTCTGTAGCAAGAGTGTAGGCGAACCCCTGAAACTTTTCTGTAGCAAGAGTGCAGGCGAACCCATGAAACATTTCTTTAGCAAGAGTATTGGCGGACCCCTGAAACATTTCTGTAGCAAGACTATAGGCAAACCCCTCAAACCTTTCTGTAGCAAGACTATGGGCAAACCCCTCAAAACTTTCTGTAGCAAGAGTATAGGTGAACCCCTGAAACATTTCTGTAACAAGAGTGTAGGCGAACCCCTGAATCATTTCTCTAGCAAAAGTATAGGCGGACCCCTGAAACATTTCTGTAGCAAGACTATAGGCGAACCTCTGAAACATTTGTGTACCAAGAGTATAGGCGAACCCCTGAAACATTGGTGTACCAACTGTATAGGTGAACACCTGAAAAAAATTGCTTACCAAGAGTATAGGCGAAGCCTGGAAAAATTAGTTGGCTAAGAGCAAAGGCGAAGCCCAGAAAAATTAGCTGGCTTGGAGCATAGGCGAAGGCCTGAAATATTGGTGTACCAAGAGTACAAGTGTACCCCTAAAAAATTGCTTTACCCCGAGAGTAGTTGAAACCCATAAACATTTTTTTTTTTTAATCATTGAATTTTTTAATTCAGGGTGAGAATGTAGTACAGTACAATAGTTGTTATGCAGTGCATACATAGTCGTACAAGGTTTGTAGATAATGATAACAGAACATATCTTTACATCCTCAGTATTTTCTTTCTTTTTTTATATAACAATACAACAAAAGGACTTATCTATTTTGTAATAGAAGGAAAGGTAGTGAACCTTCTTGCTATATATATATATATATATATATATATATATATATATATATTCTTTTTTACTGACTTTCTATAGGTGATCTGCAACGTGTAAATTATCAAAACCAAAAATAACAACAAATTTTGCATCGCGAAAAAAGAAATATCTCATTACATCAGGATTTTATGTATTCTCTCCATGCGCTCCATGTCTCTTCATGTCTCATTAGGGCATTATCCCTGAACGCCAACCATCTCTCAAACACATTTTGTTCAGCCATGCGGTCCTTGAACTCTCTGAAGAGCGGGGGGTCAGACCCTCTCCAGTATTTTGCAATTATAGTCTTTGCTGTCATTAAAGAGTGGCCGATTAGATATCTGGATGGAGATGGGTATCTATCTAGGTCAACCAGCAGCAATATCAATTTTACGTCTCTGAGTATATGGATTTGCAATATTTCATCTAATAGATTTAGTATTTTTTGCCAGTAGTTACTTAATTTGGGACATGTCCAAAATATGTGTGAGAGAGAGCCTTTGAAGCCGCAGTTCCTCCATCACATACCATCTCCTTTGTGGAGTCTATTGAGTAGCAGTTTGGGGGTATAGTACCATCTTATATTAATTTTCATTTGTACTTCCATTATGCCTTGCCCCTTGGTTGATTTTCCTGCCAGTTTGTAGGCCCTGTCCCACGCTTCGATGGGGATAACAGTCCCTAATTCCTTTTCCCAGTTTAGCATTTGTGTTTTCTTTGTCAAGTTGTTATTGCCTGTCAGGGTATCATAGATGGCCCTAGTGTCCAATTTCCTCAGGTTAGGTTTTGAGATTATTCTGTTGATAATTTCTGATGGGATCTCTGTTTTGTGTATTTGAGACTTTTTAAAAAAATGTTTAACCCTAGAATACCTAAATATACCTTTTTGCGGTAAGTTATATGTGGTGCTGAGGACTTCAAAGGGTTTGATTTCGTTTCCTGACACCAGGTTGTTTAGGTCTCTCATGCCCCTTCTCCTCCATTCCCTTAGTTCTAGTTCAGGTATGTATAGATTTAAAATTTCGAGAGGCAGAAGAGGAGTCCTGAGAGTGTCATAAGTGGCAACCTTCTGTGTCAACTCTTTCTAGGCCTTGAGTGAGGCTAATGTGGTGGGGGACAGGGTTTCGATTTTTATTTTTAACTCGGGAAGACCCAATATCGCTTCCAGAGATGTTGCGTAAAGGAGCGGCCTGCACGTAGAGATTTTAGCGAAGTTGTTCTCCATGCCTACCCAACTCAATTTATCACCATGGTGAATCCAACTTCTGGTTTGGTTCTAGAGAGTTGCTTTAAAGTATTTTTCTATATTGGGTATGTCTGCACCTCCTCTAATGCGGCGCATAGCTAGGATTGACAGTGCCAGACGAGGCTTTTTGCCCCCCACACAAAGTCTGATAGTTGTTTTTGGAATTTAGATAACGTGGACTTTGAAGTCCGGAATTGTAAGAATTTGAAAAAATTTTGTAGGTCATTATTCTCCCCAGCCATGTCAGACCAAGTTTAGATAAACATTCTAACTCCCCTTGGGTGGAGTCCAGCAGTGATGGGTAATTGTTTCTTTCTATGTCTTTTATGTCGGGTGTTATGTGGACTCCTAGGTATGGTAGATTTTTTTCATTCCATTCAAAAGGAAATTCCCGTTGAATTGCTTTCTTTAATTATTTTGGGACATTCATTACCAAAATCATTGATTTATCTACGTTAAGTTTATATAACGATATATTGCTGAATTGTAGCAGAATTCGTTGGGCTGCTCATAGAGAATTTAATGGACGTGTCAGGGTAAGGATTATATCGTCAGCAAAAAGGCCAATTTTATGTTGACGAAAATTTAGGGGTATTCCCTCTATTTCGGGTGACGATCTGATTGCTTCTGCTAATGGTTCTATTATGAGGACGTATAAAATGGGAGAAAGCGGGCAGCCCTGTCTGGTACCATTCGTTATTTTAAAGGGCTCTGAAAGTGTACCATCAACTAGTATTTTGGCAGAGGGTGATGAATACAGGGCCCAGATAGCACGCAGCACCCCTTCCCCCAGTCCAAACTTTGTCAGAGTTTTAAATGCATAGTCCCAAAGGACACGGTCAAAAGCTTTTTCACCATCCAAGGCCAACATTACGGCCGGAGAGTGGGACAATTTCAAAGAATGCCTCCCCTTACCAAAACCCACCTGATCTGCATGGATTATTTCAGGGAGCATTTTGAGTAGCCTGTGCGCCAATGTTTTTGAATATATTTTTACATCTGTGTTGAGTAAGGACATTGGCCTGAAATTTGCTGGATCATCAGGAGCCTTTCCGTGTTTGGGTAGGACCACAATAGTGGCCTGGAGTGCCTCCTCTGGGAAAGAGCCTCGCTGCATAGCTGCATTGAAATTTTTAATTAGGTAGGGAGACAGTGATCCTAAAAAAAGTTTGGAGTATTCGGTTGAAAAACCGTCAGGGCCTGGAGCTTTTTGGGTTTTCATGTCTGAATTGTGTCATTAATTTCGGAGATTGCTATTTCTCTGTCCAGTTGTTTATTTTTGGAAGTTTTAGTTTATTTAACAATTCTTCTATCACAGCGCTTTTTGGCTGCTCCAAGTGAGTGTCGTTCTTTAGATTATATAGTTTGGTATAATAAGAGCAAAAAGTGTCCGCGATTTGTGTCGGATGGGTGATTTTAAGTTATTTTTCCTTTGAGTTCCACACAAAGGGAATATTGGCCCTAATTGTCTTTTTTTTTTTTACCAGGTTGGCCATCCATTTGGATGGTTTATTTAATGAGGAGTATATATTGGCGCGGTGGGCGTTGACTTCTCTATCAAAGTTGCTCTGTAGTACTTTACGGAGCTCCAGCCAAGCTTTGAATAGTTTGTCATGGGTATGCGAGGAAGGGGTTTTTTGTAGCTCGCTTTCTAAAAGTTGAATGTTGGCCACGAGAGTTTCAGTTTTGTTGAGTTTATTTTTTTTGTACCTGGCACCTAATTTTATAAGAACTCCTCTCATATAGGCCTTGTGGGCACTCCAAAGAGTCGTGGGGTCTATATCCGAGGTGTCATTTAGAGCGAAAAATTTGTCTAAGTTTTTTTGTATTTCTTTCTTGTATTCGGGAATTTTCTTTAGGTACGTGTTGTTTCTCCATGGTCTGACTTTTTGTCGATGGCTGCCCAGTGCAATTGTTGTCAGTGTCGGAGCATGGTCTGACCATGTGGAGGTGCCAATCTCAGCTTTAATTACTGAGGTTATTAAGTGTCTGTCTACCAGGCATAGGTCTATACGCGACAATGTTCTGTGGTGTGGGGAATAAAACGTGTACTCCCTTGTCGATGCGTTAAGGCATCGGAAGGTGTCGTATAGTGCCACTTTCTTAATTCAGCTGCCCAATGAAACATTTTTCTTTGCCGTTTCTGGTGTGGTGTCAATAGATCTTTCTGGCGCTAAGTTAAAATCCCCGCAGAGTATCAACGAGCCTTTTGCTACCTGGGTTATTTTTTTTATAAGTTTGTTCAAGAAGTTAATTTGTTTCTGGTTTGGGACATAAATATTAATTATTAGAGATGAGCGAGCACCAAAATGCTTGGGTGCTCGTTACTCAAGCCGAACTTCCCGCGATGCTCGAGGGTTCGTTTCGAGTAACGAACCCCATTGAAGTCAATGGGCGACCCGAGCATTTTTGTATGGGACCTATGCTCCGCTAAGGTTTTCATTTGTGAAAATCTGGGAAATTCAAGAAAGTGATGGGAACGACACAGAAACGGATAGGGCAGGCGAGGGGCTACATGTTAGGCTGCATCTCAAGTTCCCAGGTCCCACTATTAAGCCACAATAGCGGCAAGAGTGGCCCCCACCCCAACAATTTTTACTTCTGAAAAGCACTTATTAGCAAGGCATACCTTAGCTAAGCACCACACTACCTACAACAAAGTACAGTCACTGCCTGCATGACACTCCTCTGCCACTTCTCCTGGGTAACATGCTGCCCAACCGCCCATTTCAGTAATAGTAGCAGTCAAGACAGGCCCCAGTAACAATTCCAAAGCAGCAGTATAGGGGGAGCACAGTATTAGTTCCATTTGAGTAGTAGTAGCAGTCTAGACAGGCCCCAGTAACATATCAATAGCAGCAGTATAGGGGGAGCACAGTCTTAGTTCCATTTGAGTAGTAGTAGCAGTCTAGACAGGCCCCAGTAACATATCACTAGCAGCAGTATAGGGGGAGCACATTCTTAGTTCCATTTCAGTAGTAGTAGCAGTCTAGACAGGCCCCAGTAACATATCACTAGCAGCAGTATAGGGGGAGCACACTATTAGTTCCATTTCAGTAGTAGTAGCAGTCAAGACAGGCCACAGTAACATTCCCGTTGCAGCAGTTTAGGGAGATAACAGTCTCTTTCACATTTCAGTAGTTTCAGTATAGACATGGCCCCAGTTGCATTTATGTAGCAAAAGTGTAGGCCAACCCCACACACCTTGCTGTAGCATGAGTGCAGGCGAAGCCCATAAAAATTACTAGGATTACACTGTAGGCGAGGGCCCAAAAAATTGGTGTACCAACTAGAGATGAGCGAACGCGTTCGTCCGAGCTTGATATTCGTGCGAATATTAGGGTGTTCGGGATGTTCGTTATTCGTAACGAACACCATGCGGTGTTCTGGTTACTTTCACTTCCTTCCCTGAGACGTTAGCGCGCTTTTCTGGCCAATTGAAAGACAGGGAAGGCATTACAACTTCCCCCTGCAACGTTTAAGCCCTATACCACCCCCCTGCTGTGAGTGGCTGGCGAGATCAGGTGTTCGCCTAATATAAAAGTCGGCCCCTCCCGCGGCTCGCCTCAGATGCGGTGTGAGTTAGATGAGGGACAGTGCTGTTTGTACCGGAGCTGCTGTAGGGAAAGAATTGGTAGTTAGTGTAGGCTTCAAGACCCCCAAAGGTCCTTATTAGGGCCACTGATAGCTGTGTGTTGGCTGCTGTTAGCAGTGGGATTTTTTTTTCTTCTCAAAATCGGCTCTGCAGAGCGTTGCACCTGGCATTAGGGACAGAAGTGCTGCATAGGCAGGGAGAGTGTTAGGAGTGAGTGTAGCCTTCAAGAACCTCAACGGTCCTTTCTAGGGCCATATTTATCCGTGTGCAGTACTGTCCAGGCTGCTTTTAGCTGTGCTGCATTTTTTTTGGGCTTCTCAAAATCGCCTCTGCAGAGCATTCCACCCTCCATTGATACTGCAGGGAAAGAATTGTATAGGCAGGGCCACAACACAGTTATTATTCATAGAATATACGCAGTGCTGCCTGTTGGTGGGAAAAAACTGAAAACAAATCTATTTGTCCAGCCTCTGTCCGTCCTTACGGGCGGTGGAGACGTGTGAGCTGCGTGAAAAACATTGCTAAATCATACGCAGCCAGCTACGCTTTACTGCTGGCTTCGCCATTTGCTTTCCTTAATTGGGAAAAAAAATACCTGCTCTCCAAGAGTTATAATAACTCTGCTACCCTCACGTTCTGTGACACATAAGCAGGGACACAGCACAGTTATTAAACTTCTCAGGTTCATTGAATATACGCAGTGCTGCCTGTTGGTGGGAAAAAACTGAAAACAAATCTATTTGTCCAGCCTCTGTCCGTCCTTACGCCTGTGGAGACGTGTGAGCTGCGTGAAAAACATTGCTAAATCATACGCAGCCAGCTACGCTTTACTGCTGGGTTCGCCATTTGCTTTCCTTAATTGGGAAAAAAAATACCTGCTCTCCAAGAGTTATAATAACTCTGCTACCCTCACGTTCTGTGACACATAAGCAGGGACACAGCACAGTTATTAAACTTCTCAGGTTCATTGAATATACGCAGTGCTGCCTGTTGGTGGGAAAAAACTGAAAACAAATCTATTTGTCCAGCCTGTGTCCGTCCTTACGCCTGTGGAGACGTGTGAGCTGCGTGAAAAACATTGCTAAATCATACGCACCCAGCTACGCTTTACTGCTGGCTTCGCCATTTGCTTTCCTTAATTGGGAAAAAAAATACCTGCTCTGCCACAGTTAATAACTCTGCTACCCTCACGTTCTGTGACACATAAGCAGGGACACAGCACAGTTATTAAACTTAGATAATTCATTCACTAGAGGCAGTGGGGCCTTTCGTTTTCCAAAAAGGGCAAAAATTATATTTGGCCTGCAGTCTTGCGCCAATTTATTTCCTGCCTGTGAAATCAAATCACTGGTAATACAGCATGCTGAGGGGTAGGGGTAGGCCTAGAGGACGTGGACGCGGCCGAGGACGCGGAGGGCCAAGTCAGGGTGTGGGCACAGGCCAAGCTCCTGATCCAGGTGTGTCGCAGCCGACTGCTGCGCGATTAGGAGAGAGGCACGTTTCTGGCATCCCCACATTCATCGCCCAATTAATGGGTCCACGCGGGAGACGGTTATTAGAAAATGAGCAGTGTGAGCAGGTCCTGTCCTGGATGGCAGAAAGTGCTTCGAGCAACCTATCGTCTACCCGCAGTTCTGCGCCGTCCACTGCTGCCAATCCGAATCCTCTGTCTGCTGCTCCTCCTTCCTCCCAGCCTCCTCACTCCACTACAATGACACCTGCTCAGGAGCGGGAACACTCCCAGGAACTGTTCTCGGGCCCCTGCTTAGATTGGGCAGCAGCGGTTCCTCTCCCGCCAGAGGAGTTTATTGTCACTGATGCCCAACCATTCGAAAGTTCCCGGGGTCCGGGGGAAGAGGCTGGGGACTTCCGCCAACTGTCTCAACAACTTTCTGTGGGTGAGGAGGACGATGACGATCAGACACAGTTGTCTTGCAGTGAGGTAGTAGTAAGGGCAGTAAGTCCCAGGGAGCAGCGCACAGAGGATTAGGAGGAAGAGCAGCAGGACGATGAGGTGACTGACCCCACCTGGTGTGCAACGCTTACTCAGGAGGACAGGTCTTCAGAGGGGGAGTCAAGGGCATCAGCAGGGCAGGTTGCAAGAGGCAGTGCAGTGGCCAGGGGTAGAGGCAGGGCCAGACCGAATAATCCACCAAGTGTTTCCCAAAGCGCCCCCTCGCGCCATGCCACCCTGCGGAGGCCGAGGTGCTCTAAGGTCTGGCAGTTTTTCACAGAGACGCCTGACGACCGACGAACAGTGGTGTGCAACCTTTGTCGCGCAAAGCTCAGCCGGGGAGCCAACACCAACAGCCTCACCACCACCACCATGCGCAGACATATGATGGCCAAGCACCCCGCAAGGTGGGACAAAGGCCGTTCACCGCCTCCGGTTTGCACCCCTGCCTCTCCCCCTGTGCCCCAACCTGCCACTGAGATGCAACCCCCCTCTCAGGACACAGGCACTACCGCCTCATGGCCTGCACCCACACCCTCATCTCCGCTGTCCTCGGCCCCATCCAGCAGTGTAGTTCAGCGCACCGTTCAGCCGTCGCTTGCGCAAGTGTTCGAGCGCAAGCGCAAGTACGCCGCCACGCACCCGCACGCTCAAACGTTAACCGTCCGCATCGCAAAATTCATCAGCCTTGAGATGCTGCCGTATAGGGTTGTGGAAACGGAGTCCTTCAAAAGTATCATGGAGGCGGCGGCCCCGCGCTACTCAGTTCCCAGTCGCCACTACTTTTCCCGATGTGCCGTCCCAGCCCTGCACGACCACGTCTCCCGCAACATTGTGCGCGCCCTCACCAACGCGGTTACTGCCACGGTCCACTTAACTACGGACACGTGGACAAGCACAGGCGGGCAGGGCCACTACATCTCCCTGACGGCACATTGGGTGAATTTAGTGGAGGCTGGGACAGAGTCAGAGCCTGGGACCGCTCACGTCCTACCCACCCCCAGAATTGCGGGCCCCAGCTCGGTGCTGGTATCTGCGGAGGTGTATGCTTCCTCCACTAAAGCACCCTCCTCCTCCTCCTCTGTCTCACAATCAAGATGTGTTAGCAGCAGCATGTCGCCAGCAGTCGGTGTCGCGCGGTGTGGCAGCACAGCGGTGGGCAAGCGTCAGCAGGCCGTGCTGAAACTACTCAGCTTAGGCGATAAGAGGCACACGGCCCACGAACTGCTGCAGGGTCTGACACAGCAGACCGACCGCTGGCTTGCGCCGCTGAGCCTCCAACCGGGCATGGTCGTGTGTGACAACGGCCGTAACCTGGTGGCGGCTCTGCAGCTCGGCAGCCTCACGCACGTGCCATGCCTGGCCCACGTCTTTAATTTGGTGGTTCAGCGGTTTCTGAAAAGCTACCCACGCTTGTCAGACCTGCTCGTAAAGGTGCGCCGGCTCTGCGCACATTTCCGCAAGTCCCACACGGACGCTGCCACCCTGCGCACCCTGCAACATCACTTTAAGCTGCCAGTGCACCGACTGCTGTGCGACGTGCCCACACGGTGGAACTCTACGCTCCACATGTTGGCCAGGCTCTATGAACAGCGTAGAGCTATAGTCGAATACCAACTCCAACATGGGCGGCACAGTGGGAGTCAGCCTCCTCAATTCCTTTCAGAAGAGTGGGCCTGGTTGGCAGACATCTGCCATGTCCTTGGTAATTTTGAGGAGTCTACCCAGGTGGTGAGCGGCGATGCTACAATCATTAGCGTCACCATTCCTCTGCTATGCATCTTGAGAAATTCCCTGCAAACCATAAAGGCAGCTGCTTTGCGCTCGGAAACGGGGGCGGGGGAAGACAGTATGCCGCTGGATAGTCAGGGCACCCTCCTGTCTATTTCTCAGCGCGTACAGGAGGAGGAGGAGGAGCATGAGGAGGATGAGGAGGAGGGGGAAGAGACAGCTTGGGCCGCTGCTGACGGTACACCGGCTGATTGCCTGTCATCCTTTCAGCGTGTATGGCCTGAGGAGGAGGAGGAGGAGGAGGAGGAGGATCCTGATAGTGATCTTCCTAGTGAAGACAGCCATGTGTTGCGTACAGGTACCCTGGCACACATGGCTGACTTCATGTTAGGATGCCTTTCTCGTGACCCTCGCGTTGCACGCATTCTGGCCACGACGGATTACTGGGTGTACACACTGCTCGATCCACGGTATAAGGAGAACCTGCCCACTCTGATTCCCGAAGAG
This sequence comes from Eleutherodactylus coqui, assembly GCF_035609145.1. NCBI lineage: Eukaryota > Metazoa > Chordata > Amphibia > Anura > Eleutherodactylidae > Eleutherodactylus > Eleutherodactylus coqui. Next base: position 336,669,067 of record NC_089838.1, on the reverse strand, counting down.
GAAAGGGGTTCGAGAGTGTTGCTATACCACAGGACCCTTGCGGACAAGCTGATGGTAAAATTCCCAGCCGACAGCGCTAGTGGCAGAAGGCGCAGTACCGAGGGCAAGGTAGCAGGGGATGTGCGTAGATCGAGCAGCATGTACATCCCAGGCAGTGCAACAGTCTTTAAGGGCCTGGCCAGCTTTATGGCTCCCCACCAAGACTGTGTCACCGCTCCCCAGTCACGGCTGAGTCGGCGGGAGCACTGTAAAAGGATGGTGAGGGAGTACGTAGCGGATCGCACGACCATCCTTGGTGACGCCTCTGCCCCCTACAACTACTGGGTGTCGAAGCTGGACACGTGGCCTGAACTAGCCCTGTATGCCCTTGAGGTGCTTGCTTGTCCTGCGGCTAGCGTCTTGTCGGAGAGGGTGTTTAGTGCGGCTGGGGGAATCATCACCGATAAGCGTAGCCGCTTGTCAACCGACAGTGCCGACAGGCTAACACTAGAGATGAGCGAACACCAAAATGTTCGGGTGTTCGTTATTCGTAACGAACTTCCCGTGATGCTCGAGGGTTCGTTTCGAACAACGAACCCCATTGAAGTCAATGGGCGACCAGAACATTTTTGTATTTTGCCGATGCTCGCTAAGGTTTTCATGTGTGAAAATCTGGGCAATTCAGGAAAGTGATGGGAATGACACAGTGACGGATAGGGCAGGCGAGGGGCTACATGTTGGGCTGCATCCTAAGTTCACAGGTCCCACTATTAAGCCACAATAGCGGCAAGAGTGGGCCCCCCCCCCCCTCCCAACAACTTTTACTTCTGAAAAGCGCTCATTAGCATGGCATACCTTTGCTAAGCACCACACTACCTCCAACAAAGCACAATCACTGCCTGCATGACACTCCACTGCCACTTCTCCTGAGTTACATGCTGCCCAACCGCACCCCCTCCCCCCCACAGCGCACACCAAAGTGTCCCTGCGCAGCCTTCAGCTGCCCTCATGCCACACCACGCTCATGTCTATTTAGAATTGCGTCTGCCATGACGAGGGACCGCAGGCATACACTGCAGAGGTTGGCATGGCTAGGCAGCGACCCTCTTTAAAAGTGGCGGAGCGATAGCCCACAATGCTGTACAGAAGCGATGAGTAATAGAATCCTGTGCCACCGCCATCTGGAGCTGCACACGTGGGCATAGCAATGGGGAACCTATGTGCCACACACTATTCATTCTGTCAAGGTGTCTGCATGCCCCAGTCAGACCGGGCTTTTTAATTCATAGACACAGGCAGGTACAACTCCCTATTGTGAAGTCCCTGTCGACCCACAGCATGGGTGGCTCCCTGGAACCCACCGGCGGTACACAAAAATATCCCATTGCATTGCCCAACACAGCTGAGGTAGTAATGTCGTGCGTAATACAGGTGGGCTTCGGCCCACACTGCATGCCCCGGTCAGACGGGTTCTTTAGAAGTGTACAGATGTATTAAAAACTCAGTGTGCACCTACAGCATGGGTGGCTCCCTGGAACCCACCGGCGGTACACAAAAATATCCCATTGCATTGCCCAACACAGCTGAGGTAACGTCAGCTGTAATGCAGGTGGGCTAAAAATTAATTTGATTACACTGTAGGCGAGGGCCCACACAAATTGCTGTATCAACAGTACTAATGTACATCCCAAAAATTGGCCATGGCCAGCCAAGAGGGCAGGTGAAACCCATTAATCGCTTTGGTTAATGTGGCTTAAGTGGTAACTAGGCCTGGAGGCAGCCCAGTGTAACGAAAAATTGGTTCAAGTTAAAGTTCCAATGCTTTTAAGCGCATTGAAACTTATAAAAATTGTTCTGAAAAATTATTTGAGTGAGCCTTGTGGCCCTAAGAAAAATTGCCCGTTCAGCGTGATTACGTGAGGTTTCAGGAGGTGGAGCAGGAGGAGGAGGAGGAGGAATATTAGACACAGATTGATGAAGCAGAAATGTCCCCGTTTTGGATGGTGAGAGAGAACGTAGCTTCCATCCGCGGGTGCAGCCTACGTATTGCTTACGTATCGCTGCTGTCCGCTGGTGGAGAACAGAAGTCTGGGGAAATCCAGCCTTTGTTCATCTTGATGAGTGTTAGCCTGTCGGCACTGTCGGTTGACAAGCGGCTACGCTTATCTGTGATGATTCCCCCAGCCGCACTAAACACCCTCTCCGACAACACGCTAGCCGCAGGACAAGCAAGCACCTCAAGGGCATACAGGGCTAGTTCAGGCCACGTGTCCAGCTTCGACACCCAGTAGTTGTAGGGGGCAGAGGCGTCACCAAGGATGGTCGTGCGATCCGCTACGTACTCCCTCACCATCCTTTTGCAGTGCTCCCGCCGACTCAGCCGTGACTGGGGAGCGGTGACACAGTCTTGGTGGGGAGCCATAAAGCTGGCCAGGCCCTTAAAGACTGTTGCACTGCCTGGGATGTACATGCTGCTCGATCTACGCACATCCCCTGCAACATGGCCCTCGGAACTGCGCCTTCTGCCACTAGCGCTGTCGGCTGGGAATTTTACCATCAGCTTGTCCGCAAGGGTCCTGTGGTATAGCAACACTCTCGAACCCCTTTCCTCTTCGGGAATCAGAGTGGGCAGGTTCTCCTTATACCGTGGATCGAGCAGTGTGTACACCCAGTAATCCGTCGTGGCCAGAATGCGTGCAACGCGAGGGTCACGAGAAAGGCATCCTAACATGAAGTCAGCCATGTGTGCCAGGGTACCTGTACGCAACACATGGCTGTCTTCACTAGGAAGATCACTTTCAGGATCCTCCTCCTCCTCCTCCTCCTCCTCAGGCCATACACGCTGAAAGGATGACAGGCAATCAGCCGGTGTACCGTCAGCAGCGGGCCAAGCTGTCTCTTCCCCCTCCTCCTCATCCTCCTCATGCTCCTCCTCCTCCTCCTGTACGCGCTGAGAAATAGACAGGAGGGTGCCCTGACTATCCAGCGGCATACTGTCTTCCCCCGCCCCCGTTTCCGAGCGCAAAGCAGCTGCCTTTATGGTTTGCAGGGAATTTCTCAAGATGCATAGCAGAGGAATGGTGACGCTAATGATTGTAGCATCACCGCTCACCACCTGGGTAGACTCCTCAAAATTACCAAGGACATGGCAGATGTCTGCCAACCAGGCCCACTCTTCTGAAAGGAATTGAGGAGGCTGACTCCCACTGCGCCGCCCATGTTGGAGTTGGTATTCGACTATAGCTCTCCGTTGTTCATAGAGCCTGGCCAACATGTGGAGCGTAGAGTTCCACCGTGTGGGCACGTCGCACAGCAGTCGGTGCACTGGCAGCTTAAAGTGATGTTGCAGGGTGCGCAGGGTGGCAGCGTCCGTGTGGGACTTGCGGAAATGTGCGCAGAGCCGGCGCGCCTTTACGAGCAGGTCTGACAAGCGTGGGTAGCTTTTCAGAAACCGCTGAACCACCAAATTAAAGACGTGGGCCAGGCATGGCACGTGCGTGAGGCTGCCAAGCTGCAGAGCCGCCACCAGGTTACGGCCGTTGTCACACACGACCATGCCCGGTTGGAGGCTCAGCGGCGCAAGCCAGCGGTCGGTCTGCTGTGTCAGACCCTGCAGCAGTTCGTGGGCCGTGTGCCTCTTATCGCCTAAGCTGAGTAGTTTCAGCACGGCCTGCTGACGCTTGCCCACCGCTGTGCTGCCACACCGCGCGACACCGACTGCTGGCGACATGCTGCTGCTAACACATCTTGATTGTGAGACAGAGGAGGAGGAGGAGGAGGAGGGTGCTTTAGTGGAGGAAGCATACACCTCCGCAGATACCAGCACCGAGCTGGGGCCCGCAATTCTGGGGGTGGGTAGGACGTGAGCGGTCCCAGGCTCTGACTCTGTCCCAGCCTCCACTAAATTCACCCAATGTGCCGTCAGGGAGATGTAGTGGCCCTGCCCGCCTGTGCTTGTCCACGTGTCCGTAGTTAAGTGGACCGTGGCAGTAACCGCGTTGGTGAGGGCGCGCACAATGTTGCGGGAGACGTGGTCGTGCAGGGCTGGGACGGCACATCGGGAAAAGTAGTGGCGACTGGGAACTGAGTAGCGCGGGGCCGCCGCCTCCATGATACTTTTGAAGGACTCAGTTTCCACAACCCTATACGGCAGCATCTCAAGGCTGATGAATTTTGCGATGCGGACGGTTAACGTTTGAGCGTGCGGGTGCGTGGCGGCGTACTTGCGCTTGCGCTCGAACACTTGCGCAAGCGACGGCTGAACGGTGCGCTGAACTACACTGCTGGATGGGGCCGAGGACAGCGGAGATGAGGGTGTGGGTGCAGGCCATGAGGCGGTAGTGCCTGTGTCCTGAGAGGGGGGTTGCATCTCAGTGGCAGGTTGGGGCACAGGGGGAGAGGCAGGGGTGCAAACCGGAGACGGTGAACGGCCTTTGTCCCACCTTGCGGGGTGCTTGGCCATCATATGTCTGCGCATGGTGGTGGTGGTGAGGCTGTTGGTGTTGGCTCCCCGGCTGAGCTTTGCGCGACAAAGGTTGCACACCACTGTTCGTCGGTCGTCAGGCGTCTCTGTGAAAAACTGCCAGACCTTAGAGCACCTCGGCCTACGCAGGGTGGCATGGCGCGAGGGGGCGCTTTGGGAAACACTTGGTGGATTATTCGGTCTGGCCCTGCCTCTACCCCTGGCCACCGCACTGCCTCTTGCAACCTGCCCTGCTGATGCCCTTGACTCCCCCTCTGAAGACCTGTCCTCCTGAGTAAGCGTTGCACACCAGGTGGGGTCAGTCACCTCATCGTCCTGCTGCTCTTCCTCCGAATCCTCTGTGCGCTGCTCCCTGGGACTTACTGCCCTTACTACTACCTCACTGCAAGACAACTGTGTCTGATCGTCATCGTCCTCCTCACCCACAGAAAGTTGTTGAGACAGTTGGCGGAAGTCCCCAGCCTCTTCCCCCGGACCCCGGGAACTTTCGAATGGTTGGGCATCAGTGACGATAAACTCCTCTGGTGGGAGAGGAACCGCTGCTGCCCAATCTAAGCAGGGGCCCGAGAACAGTTCCTGGGAGTGTTCCCGCTCCTGAGCAGGTGTCATTGTAGTGGACTGAGGAGGCTGGGAGGAAGGAGGAGCAGCAGACAGAGGATTCGGATTGGCAGCAGTGGACGGCGCAGAACTGCGGGTAGACGATAGGTTGCTCGAAGCACTTTCTGCCATCCAGGACAGGACCTGCTCACACTGCTCATTTTCTAATAACCGTCTCCCGCGTGGACCCATTAATTGGGCGATGAATGTGGGGACGCCAGAAACGTGCCTCTCTCCTAATCGCGCAGCAGACAGCTGCGACACACCTGGATCAGGAGCTTGGCCTGTGCCCACACCCTCACTTGGCCCTCCGCGTCCTCTGCCACGTCCACGTCCACGTCCTCTAGGCTTACCCCTACCCCTCAGCATGCTGTATTACCAGTGATTAGATTTCCCAGGCAGGAAATAAATTGGCGCAAGACTGCAGGCCAAATATAATTTTTGCCCTTTTTGGAAAACGAAAGGCCCCACTGCCTCTAGTGAATGAATTATCAAAGTTTAATAACTGTGCTGTGTCCCTGCTTATGTGTCACAGAACGTGAGGGTAGCAGAGTTATTATAACTCTTGGAGAGCAGGTATTTTTTTTTCCCAATTAAGGAAAGCAAATGGCGAACACAGCAGTAAAGCGTAGCTGGGTGCGTATGATTTAGCAATGTTTTTCACGCAGCTCACACGTCTCCACAGGCGTAAGGACGGACACAGGCTGGACAAATAGATTTGTTTTCAGTTTTTTCCCACCAACAGGCAGCACTGCGTATATTCAATGAACCTGCGAAGTTTAATAACTGCGCTGTGTCCCTGCTTATGTGTCACAGAACGTGAGGGTAGCAGAGTTATTATAACTCTTGGAGAGCAGGTATTTTTTTTTCCCAATTAAGGAAAGCAAATGGCGAACACAGCAGTAAAGCGTAGCTGGCTGCGTATGATTTAGCAATGTTTTTCACGCAGCTCACACGTCTACACAGGCGTAAGGACGGACACAGGCTGGACAAATAGATTTGTTTTCAGTTTTTTCCCACCAACAGGCAGCACTGCGTATATTCAATGAACCTGCGAAGTTTAATAACTGCGCTGTGTCCCTGCTTATGTGTCACAGAACGTGAGGGTAGCAGAGTTATTATAACTCTTGGAGAGCAGGTATTTTTTTTCCCCAATTAAGGAAAGCAAATGGCGAACACAGCAGTAAAGCGTAGCTGGCTGCGTATGATTTAGCAATGTTCTTCACGCAGCTCACACGTCTCCACAGGCGTAAGGACGGACACAGGCTGGACAAATAGATTTGTTTTCAGTTTTTTCCCACCAACAGGCAGCACTGCGTATATTCAATGAACCTGCGAAGTTTAATAACTGCGCTGTGTCCCTGCTTATGTGTCACAGAACGTGAGGGTAGCAGAGTTATTATAACTCTTGGAGAGCAGGTATTTTTTTTTCCCAATTAAGGAAAGCAAATGGCGAACACAGCAGTAAAGCGTAGCTGGCTGCGTATGATTTAGCAATGTTCTTCACGCAGCTCACACGTCTCCACAGGCGTAAGGACGGACACAGGCTGGACAAATAGATTTGTTTTCAGTTTTTTCCCACCAACAGGCAGCACTGCGTATATTCAATGAACCTGCGAAGTTTAATAACTGCGCTGTGTCCCTGCTTATGTGTCACAGAACGTGAGGGTAGCAGAGTTATTATAACTCTTGGAGAGCAGGTATTTTTTTTTCCCAATTAAGGAAAGCAAATGGCGAACACAGCAGTAAAGCGTAGCTGGCTGCGTATGATTTAGCAATGTTTTTCACGCAGCTCACACGTCTCCACAGGCGTAAGGACGGACACAGGCTGGACAAATAGATTTGTTTTCAGTTTTTTCCCACCAACAGGCAGCACTGCGTATATTCAATGAACCTGCGAAGTTTAATAACTGCGCTGTGTCCCTGCTTATGTGTCACAGAACGTGAGGGTAGCAGAGTTATTATAACTCTTGGAGAGCAGGTATTTTTTTTCCCAATTAAGGAAAGCAAATGGCGAACCCAGCAGTAAAGCGTAGCTGGGTGCGTATGATTTAGCAATGTTTTTCACGCAGCTCACACGTCTACACAGGCGTAAGGACGGACAGAGGCTGGACAAATAGATTTGTTTTCAGTTTTTTCCCACCAACAGGCAGCACTGCGTATATTCTATGAATAATAACTGTGTTGTGGCCCTGCCTATACAATTCTTTCCCTGCAGTATCAATGGAGGGTGCAATGCTCTGCAGAGGCGATTTTGAGAAGCCCAAAAAAAATGCAGCACAGCCAACAGCAGCCTGGACAGTACTGCACACGGATAAATATGGCCCTAGAAAGGACCGTTGAGGTTCTTGAAGGCTACACTCACTCCTAACACTCTCCGTGCCTATGCAGCACTTCTGTCCCTAATGCCAGGTGCAACGGTCTGCAGAGGCGATTTTGAGAAAAAAAAAAAAATCCCACTGCTAACAGCAGCCAACACACAGCTATCAGTGGCCCTAATAAGGACCTTTGGGGGGTCTTGAAGCCTACACTAACTACCAATTCTTTCCCTACAGCAGCTCCGGTATAAACAGCACTGTCCCTCATCTAACTCACACCGCATCTGAGGCGAGCCGCGGGAGGGGCCGACTTTTATATTAGGCGAACACCTGATCTCGCCAGCCACTCACAGCAGGGGGGTGGTATAGGGCTTAAACGTTGCAGGGGGAAGTTGTAATGCCTTCCCTGTCTTTCAATTGGCCAGAAAAGCGCGCTAACGTCTCAGGGAAGGAAGTGAAAGTAACCAGAACACCGCATGGTGTTCGTTACGAATAACGAACATCCCGAACACCCTAATATTCGCACGAATATCAAGCTCGGACGAACGCGTTCGCTCATCTCTAGCTAACACTCATCAAGATGAACAAAGGCTGGATTTCGCCAGACTTCTGTTCTCCACCAGCGGACAGCAGCGATACGTAAGCAATACGTAGGCTGCACCCGCGGATGGAAGCTACGTCGTTCTCTCTCACCATCCAAAACGGTGACATTTCTGCTTCATCAATCTGTGTCTAATATTCCTCCTCCTCCTCCTGCTCCTCCTCCTGAAACCTCACGTAATCACGCTGAACGGGCAATTTTTCTTAGGGCCACAAGGCTCACTCAAATAATTTTTCAGAACAATTTTTATAAGTTTCAATTAGCTTAAAAGCGTTGGAACTTTAACTTGAACCAATTTTTCGTTACACTGGGCTGCCTCCAGGCCTAGTTACCACTTAAGCCACATTAACCAAAGCGATTCACCTGCCATCTTGGTTGGGCATGGCCAATTTTTACTGAGGTACATTAGTACTGTTGGTACACCAATTTTTTGGGGCCCTCACCTACAGTGTAATCATAGTAATTTCTATGTTCTTCGCCTGCACTCATGGTACAGAAAGGTGTGTGGGGTTGGCCTACAGTTTAGCTACATAAATGTCACTTGTGCCTTGGCTATACTAAGGCTACTGAAATGGAACGAAGACTGCGCTCCCGCTATACTGCTGCTTCAGAATTGTTACTGGGGCCTGTCTTGAGTGCTACTATTGCTTACATGGAACGAAGACTGCGCTCCCGCTATACTGCTGCTTCAGAATTGTTACTGGGGCCTGTCTTGAGTGCTACTATTGCTTACATGGAACGAAGACTGCGCTCCCGCTATACTGCTGCTTCAGAATTGTTACTGGGGCCTGTCTTGAGTGCTACTATTGCTTACATGGAACGAAGACTGCGCTCCCGCTATACTGCTGCTTCAGAATTGTTACTGGGGCCTGTCTTGAGTGCTACTATTGCTTACATGGAACGAAGACTGCGCTCCCGCTATACTGCTGCTTCAGAATTGTTACTGGGGCCTGTCTTGAGTGCTACTATTGCTTACATGGAACGAAGACTGCGCTCCCACTATACTGCTGCTTCAGAATTGTTACTGGGGCCTGTCTTGAGTGCTACTATTGCTTACATGGAATGAAGACTGCGCTCCCGCTATACTGCTGCTTCAGAATTGTTACTGGGGCCTGTCTTGAGTGCTACTATTGCTTACATGGAACGAAGACTGCGCTCCCGCTATACTGCTGCTTCAGAATTGTTACTGGGGCCTGTCTTGAGTGCTACTATTGCTTACATGGAACGGACACGTGGAGAGGACACGTAGTGCCTCAAAAACATCCCCCTCCTCCTCCAACAGGGAAAACATTGTTGGCAAATGCCTTTGCATTGGTTCGTCTGGTGGCAGTCCAAGAATTTCACCTTTACCGACACTACAAGAGAGCCCCCCCACCATCCCCCCGCAACGGCCCACTTAATCCTGGCCACATTCCGAAAACCAACAAAATACAACCGTGGTACTAGGTCCGCAGTCACCACCACATTACCACCAACGCGGTTACTGTTAAGGTGCATATAACCACGGACACGTGGAGAGGACACGTAGTGCCTCAAAAACATCCCCCTCCTCCTCCAACAGGGAAAACATTGTTGGCAAATGCCTTTGCATTGGTTCGTCTGGTGGCAGTCCAAGAATTTCACCTTTACCGACACTACAAGAGAGCCCCCCCACCATCCCCCCGCCACGGCCCACTTAATCCTGGCCACATTCCGAAAACCAACAAAATACAACCGTGGTACTAGGTCCGCAGTCACCACCACATTACCACCAACGCGGTTACTGTTAAGGTGCATATAACCAGTCTGACTGGGGCATGCAGACACCTTGACAGAATGAATAGTGTGTGGCACATAGGTTCCCCATTGCTATGCCCACGTGTGCAGCTCCTGATGGCGGTGGCACAGGATTGTATTTCTCATTGCTTCTGTACAGCATTGTGGGCTATCGCCCCGCCCCTATTAAAGAGGGTCGCTACCTAGCCGTGCCAACCCTGTGCAGTGTGTGCCTGCGGTCCCTCGTCGTGGCAGACGCACTTCTAAATAGACATGAGGGTGGTGTGGCATGAGGGCAGCTGAAGGCTGCGCAGGGACAGTTTGGTGTGCGCTGTGGGTGGGAGGGGGTGCGGTTGGGCAGCATGTAACTCAGGAGAAGTGGCAGTGGAGTGTCATGCAGGCAGTGATTGTGCTTTGTTGGAGGTAGTGTGGTGCTTAGCAAAGGTATGCCATGCTAATGAGCGCTTTTCAGAAGTAAAAGTTGTTGGGAGGGGGGGGGGGGCCCACTCTTGCCGCTATTGTGGCTTAATAGTGGGACCTGTGAACTTAGGATGCAGCCCAACATGTAGCCCCTCGCCTGCCCTATCCGTCACTGTGTCATTCCCATCACTTTCCTGAATTGCCCAGATTTTCACACATGAAAACCTTAGCGAGCATCGGCGAAATACAAAAATGTTCTGGTCGCCCATTGACTTCAATGGGGTTCGTTGTTCGAAACGAACCCTCGAGCATCACGGGAAGTTCGTTACGAATAACGAACACCCGAACATTTTGGTGTTCGCTCATCTCTAGTACCAACAGTACTAATGTACCTCAGAAAAATTGCCCATGCCCAACCAAGAGGGCAGGTGAAACCTATTAATCGCTTTGGTAACTGTGGCTTAATTTGTAACTAGGCCTGGAGGCAGCCCAGTTAAAATAAAAATTGGTTCAGGTGCAAGTTTCAACACTTTAATGAGAATTGAAACGTATAAACATTGTTTACAAAAGTAATATGACTGAGCCTTGTGGGCCTAAGAAAAATTGCCCGTTCGGCGTGATTACATGAGGTTTCAGGAGGAGGAGCAGGAGGAGGAGGATGAATATAATACACAGATTGATGAAGCTAAAAGGTCCTCATTTTTTATGGTGATAGAGAACGATGCTTCCATCCGCGGGTGCAGCCTACGTATTGTTTAGGTACCGCTGCTGTCCGCTGGTGGAGAAGAGAAGTCTGGGGAAATCCAGGCTTTGTTCATCTTTATGAGTGTAAGCCTGTCGGCACTGTCAGTTGACAGGCGGGTACGCTTATCCATGATGATTCCCCCAGCCGCACTAAACACCCTCTCTGACAAGACGCTAGCCGCAGGGCAAGCCAACACCTCCAGGGCATACAGCACGAGTTCGGGCCACGTGTCCAGCTTCGACACCCAGTAGTTGTAGGGAGCAGAGGCGTCACAGAGGACAGTCGTGCGTTCGGCTACGTACTCCCTCCCCATCCTTTTACAGTGCTCCCGCCAACTAAGCCTTGACTGGGGAGCGGTGACACAGTCTTGCTGGGGAGCCATAAAGCTGGCAAAGGCCTTGGAGAGTGTTCCCCTGCCAGCTCTGTACATGCTGCCTGATCTCCGTGCCTCCCCTGCTACCTGGCCCTCGGAACTGCGCCTTCTGCCACTAGCGCTGTTGGATGGGAATTTTACCATCAGTTTGTCCACCAGGGTCCTGTGGTATAGCATCACTCTCGAACCCCTTTCCTCTTCGGGTATGAGAGTGGAAAGGTTCTCCTTATACCGTGGGTCGTGCAGTGTGTACACCCAGTAATCCGTAGTGGCCAGAATGCGTCTAACGCGAGGGTCACGAGAAAGGCATCCTAACATGAAGTCAGCCATGTGTGCCAGGGTACCTGAACGCAACACATGGCTGTCCTCACTAGGAAGATCACTTTGAGGATCCTCCTCCTCAGGCCATACACGCTGAAAGGATGACAGGCAAGCAGCATGGGTACCCTCAGCAGTGGGCCCAGCTGTCTCTTCCACCTGCTCCTCCTCAGGCTCCCCCCTCTCCACCTCCTCTTCCTCCTCCTCAACGCGCTGAGATATAGACATGAGGGTGCTCTGACTATCCAGCGACATACTGTCTTCCCCCGCCTCCGTTTCCGAACGCAAAGCATCTGCCTTTATGCTTTGCAGGGAACTTCTCAAGCAGCATAGCAGAGGAATGGTGACGCTAATGATTGCAGCATCGCCGCTCACCATCTGGGTAGACTCCTCAAAGTTTCCAAGGACCTGGCAGATGTCTGCCAACCAGGCCCACTCTTCTGTAAAGAATTGAGGAGGCTGACTCCCACTACGCCGCCCATGTTGGAGTTGGTATTCCACTATAGCTCTACGCTGCTCATAGAGCCTGGCCAACATGTGGAGCGTAGAGTTCCACCATGTGGGCACGTCGCACAGCAGTCGGTGCACTGGCAGATTAAACCGATGTTGCAGGGTGCGCAGGGTGGCAGCGTCCGTGTGGAACTTGCGGAAATGTGCGCAGAGCCGGCGCACCTTTCCGAGCAGGTCTGACAAGCGTGGGTAGCTTTTCAGAAACCGCTGAACCACCAAATTAAAGACGTGGACCAGGCATGGCATGTGCGTGAGGCTGCCGAGCTACAGAGCCGCACCAGGTTACGGCCGTTGTCACACACGACCATGCCCGGTTGGAGGCTCAGCGGCGAAAGCCAGCGGTCAGTCTGCCCTGTCAGACACTGCAGCAGTTCATGGGCCGTGTGCCTCTTCTCTCCTAAGCTGAGTAGTTTCAGCACGGCCTGCTGACGCTTGCCCACCGCTGTGCTGCCACGCCGCGCGACACCAACTGCTGGAGACGTGCTGCTGCTGCTGACACATCTTGATTGCGAGACAGAGGTTGCGTAGGAGGAGGAAGAGGAGGAAGAGGAGGGTGGTTTAGTGGAGGAAGCATACACCGCCACAGATACCAGCACCGAGCTGGGGCCCCCAGGGTGGGTAGGACGTGCGCTGTCCCAGGCTCTGACTCGGTCCCAGCCTCCACTAAATTCACCCAATGTGCCGTCAGGGAGATATAGTGGCCCTGCACGCCTGTGCTTGTCCATGTGTCCGTTGTTAAGTGGACCTTGGCAGTAACCGCGTTGGTGAGGTCACGTACAATGTTGCGGGAGACATGGTCGTGCAGGGCTGGGACGGCACATAGGGAAAAGTAGTGGCGACTGGGAACAGAGTAGCGCGGGGCCGCCGCCGCCATCATGTTTTTGAAAGCCTCCATTTCCACAAGCCTATACGGCAGCATCTCCAGGCTGATCAATATGGCTATGTGCACTTTTAACGCTTGAGCGTGCGGGTGCGTGGCGGCGTACTTGCGCTTGCGCTCAAACACTTGCGCTAGCGACGGCTGGACGGTGCGCTGAGAGACATTGGTGGATGGGGCCGAGAACAGCAGAGGTGAGGGTGTGGGTGCAGGCCGGGAGACGGTCGTGTCTGTGTTCTGAGAGGGGGGTTGCATCTCAGTGGCAGGTTGGGGCACAGGGCGAGAGGCAGTGGTGCAAACCGGAGGCGGTGAACGGCCTTCGTCCCACCTTGTGGGGTGCTTGGCCATCATATGCCTGCGCATGCTGGTGGTGGCGAGGCTGGTGGTGGTGGCTCCCCGGCTGATCTTGGCCCGACAAACCTTGCACACCACAGTTCATCGGTCGTCTGCACTCTCAGTGAAAACTGCTACTCCTTTGAGCACCTCGGCCTCTGCAGGGTGGCATGGCGCGAGGGGGCGGTTTGGGAAACAGTTGGTGGATTATTCGGTCTGGTCCTGCCTCTAACCCTGGCCACTGCACTGCCTCTTCCAACCTGCCCTGCTGCTGCACTTGCCTCCCCCTCTGAAGACCTGTCCTCAGTAGGCTTAGCAAACCAGGTGGGGTCAGTCACCTCATCGTCCAGCTGCTCTTCCTCTGAATCCTCTGTGCGCTCCTCCCTCGGACTTACTGCCCTTACTATTACCTCACTGATAGACAACTGTGTCTCATCGTCATCGTCCTCCTCACTCACTGAAAGCTCTTGAGACAGTTGCCGGAAGTCCCCAGCCTCATCCCTCGGACCCCGGGAACTTTCCAAAGGTTGGGCATCGGTCACGACAAACTCCTCAGGTGGGAGAGGAACCATTGCTGGCCAATCTGGGCAGGGGCCCGAGAACAGTTCCTGGGAGTCTGTCTGCTCCTCAGAATGTGTCATTTTCATGGAGTGAGGAGGCTGGGAGGAAGGAGGAGCAGCAGCCAGAGGATTCTGAGTTGCAGCAGTGGACGGCGTAGAAGACTGGGTAGTCGATAGATTGCTGGATGCACTTTCTGCCATCCACGACAGGACCTGCTCACACTGCTCAGTTTCTAATAAAGGTCTACGCGTGGACCCATTAATTATGAGATGAATCTGGGGACCCCAGAAACTTGCCTCTCTCCTAACCCCCAGCAGTCGGCTGCGATACACCTGGACCAGGAGCTCGGCCTGTGCCAATACCCTGACTTGGGCCTCCGCGTCCTCGCCCGCGTCCACGTCCACGTCCTTTATGCCTACCCCTACCCCTCAGCATAGTGTATTACGAGTAGAGCAGAAACAGTACGCTGTAATTAAATGTGCCGCTTATTTGCCTGTGGTTGGAGGCTGACCGCTTACGGAACGCACAGCAGAGCCAGGAAACAATTATGCGCAAGCCTTATGTAACGCTTAGCTGGGTAATAATGAGCGACTTCTACCCCCAGCACACACGCAGTAAACTGAAGACGGTCATAGGCAGCGCAAATATAGTATTTTTTTCCAATTTTTGGGAAAAAGCCCACTGCCTGTGATATAGCCTGTATAAGGATTTCCCTGTTGGAGGATGACTGTGGTTATTGAAAGCACAGTGCAGCCAGAAAAAAATATGTGCAAGGCTGGGTATTAATTAGCGACTACTACCCCCAGCACACACGCAGTAAACTGAAGACGGTCACAGGTAGCCCAAATATAGTATTTTTTTACCAATTTTTGGGAAAAAGCCCACTGCCTATATAGCCTGTATATGGATTTCCCTGTTGGAGGATGACTGTGGTTATTGAAAGCACAGTGCAGCCAGAAAAAAATTATGCGCAAGGCTGCAGTAACACCTAGCTGTGTGATAGTGAGCGACTATTACCCCCAGCAGACACGCAGTAAACTGAAGACAGTCACAGGCAGCCCAAAGATTTTTTTTTACAGTTTTTTTGAAAAAGCCCACTGCCTATATAGCCAGTATATCTCTTTCCCTGTACCACTGTCCCTGCCTCAGCAGTACTGCCCCTATACTCAGTAAAATGACTGCAGACTGAGGACGCTATGGTCTGCACGCTCGATATACAAAAAAAAAAAAATTGTGCAAAACTGCTAAAAGTAGCCTCAACAGTACTGCACACAGTCAGATGTGGCCCCAAGAAGGACCGTTGTGGTTCTTGAAGACGTTAACACTGTTCCTATAGCAACAGCAGAAACAGCACTTTCCCTGATCTCTCTTAGTGTGTGTCTGTGGCGAGCCGCGGGTGGGGCAGATTTAAATACTCGGGGGTCACTTGATCTCGCCAGCCACTCACTGCAGGGGGGTGGGATAGGGCTGGAACTTCACAGGGGGAAGTTGTAATGCTTTCCCTGTGTTTCTATTGGCCAGCAAATTTCTCAGGAAAGAAAATGAAAGTGACTCGAACACCGCGTGGTGCTCGTCTCGAGTAACGAGCATCTCGAATACCCTAATACTCGAACGAGCATCAAGCTCGGACGAGTACGTTCGCTCATCTCTATTAATTATTGTAATCAGTGTATCCCTCAGAGTACCAACCAAAACTATATAACGACCCTTAGAATCGCATATTTGTTTCTCTACGATGAATGGCGAATAATCTCTAAATGCTACCCCTGCCTGTTTTTTGGGTGCACATGCAAACACAGTCTGGGGATATTTTTTGTCTGACATTCGGGCACTATCTATGTCTAATAGGTGCGTCTCCTGCATACATACTATATCGGCGTTTTTACAGGCTGCATCTCTCCAGGCAGATCTTCTCGTATGTGGAGAGTTCAGACCACTGGCGTTCAGAGACAGTATTTTCGTAGCCATTTCTGTGATGTTGACGATCGGATCCGAAGGGAAGGAGAGTAGAAGTAGTAGACGATGCCTGAAAAAACATAACTACAACAAAGACAAACTGAAATCATGCTAGATAACATAAGCAAGTGGTGTAGCAAACCAATTGCAGAGGTCTCACTGTAAAGAGCAGCAGGACCTTAACCCCTTAATGACATGGCCTATTTTGAGCTTAAGGACCAAGCCTTATTTTTCAAATCTGACATCTGTCACTTTCTGTGCTAATAACTTTTGAATGCTTTTACTTATCAAGGTGATTCTGAGATTGTTTTTTCGTGACATATTGTACTTTATGTTAGTGTAAAAATTTCATCAATAAATTTTGTCCTTATTTCGAAAAAAAATCCAAATTTACTGAAAATTTGGAAAAATTCACAATTTTCAAACTTTGAATTGTTTTCTTTGTAAGATAGAAAGTCAAACACCACAACATAGTTATTAATTAACATTTCCCATAGGCCTACTTTACACAGCAATCATTTTTTAAGTGTTATTTTACTTTTTGCAGACTCCACAAAGTATATAAATTTAGCAGTAATTTTTCACATTTACTAGCAAATTTCAAAATCTAAATTTTTTAAGGACCAATGCAGTTCAGACATAGTTTTGCCGAGCCTGTATATCAGAATCCCCCATGAATTGCCCCATTTTAAAATAAGCACCCTTCAAAGTATTCAAAATGGCATTTAGAAAGTTTATTAACCCTTTAGATGTTTTACAGGAATTAAAGGAAAGTGCATCAAAAATTAGAACAGTTCCTTTTTTCTACTGATTTTCAATTTAAACCTTTTTTTTAATATAAAACAGTAGGAGTTAGCAAAGAAACAAAACTTGGAATGTATGACCCAGATTCCGCAGTTTTTAGAAATGCCCCATATGTGGACGTAGCCTGTTGTATGGGCACATGGTAGGTCTCAGAAGGAAAGGAGCGCTTCTTGGCTTTTTGAATGCAGATTTGGCAGGAATAATTTTCAGACCCCATGTAGTGTTTGCAGTGCCCCTGAGGTAGCAGTACATTTGAAACCCCCAATAACTGACCCCATTTTGGAAACTACACCCCTCAGGGAATTTATTAAGGTGTGTAGTGAGCGGTTTGAACCCACAGATGTTTGAGGAATTTTTTTTAACAGTTTGAGTTCAATACGAAAAAATCCAATTTTTCACATAATGTTTAGCTTTAGGCCCAGATTTTCATTTTTCACCAGTGGCAGAAGGAAAAACGTACCCCATGATGCGTTACCCAGTTGCTCTCGAACACGGAAATGCCCCATATGTGGACGTAGCCTGTTGTATGGGCACATGGCAGGACTCAGAAGGATAGGAGCGCTTCTTGGCTTTTTGAATGCAGGTTTTGCTAGAATAATTTTCAGACCCCATGTAGTGTTTGCAGTGCCCCTGAGGTAGCAGTGCATTTGAAACCCCCAACAACTGACCCCATTTTGGAAACTACACCCCTCAGGGAATTTTTTAAGGGGTGTAGTGAGCGGTTTGAACCCACAGGTATTTGAGGAATTTTTTTTAACAGTTTGAGTTCAATACAAAAAAATCACATTTTTCACATAATGTTCAGCTTTAGGCCCAGATTTATATTTTTTACCAGTGGCAGAAGGAAAAAACGTACCCCATGATGCGTTACCCAGTTGCTCTCGAACACGGAAATGCCCCATATGTGGACGTAGCCTGTTGTATGGGCACATGGCAGGACTCAGAAGGATAGGAGCGCTTCTTGGCTTTTTGAATGCAGATTTTGCTGGAATAATTTTCAGAGCCCATGTAGTGTTTGCAGTGCCCCTGAGGTACCAGTGCATTTGAAACCCCCAACAACTGACCCCATTTTGGAAACTACACCCCTCAGGGAATTTTTTAAGGGGTGTAGTGAGCGGTTTGAACCCACAGGTATTTGAGGAATTTTTTTAACAGTTTGAGTTCAATACAAAAAAATCACATTTTTCACATAATGTTCAGCTTTAGGCCCAGATTTATATTTTTTACCAGTGGCAGAAGGAAAAAACGTACCCCATGATGCGTTACCCAGTTGCTCTCGAACACGGAAATGCCCCATATGTGGACGTAGCCTGTTGTATGGGCACATGGCAGGAGTCAGAAGCATAGGAGCGCTTCTTGGCTTTTTGAATGCAGATTTTGCTGGAATAATTTTCAGAGCCCATGTAGTGTTTGCAGTGCCCCTGAGGTACCAGTGCATTTGAAACCCCCAACAACTGACCCCATTTTGGAAACTACACCCCTCAGGGAATTTTTTAAGGGGTGTAGTGAGCGGTTTGAACCCACAGGTATTTGTGGAATTTTTTTTAACAGTTTGAGTTCAATACAAAAAAATCACATTTTTCACATAATGTTCAGCTTTAGGCCCAGATTTATATTTTTTTACCAGTGGCAGAAGGAAAAAACGTACCCCATGATGCGTTACCCAGTTGCTCTCGAACACGGAAATGCCCCATATGTGGACGTAGCCTGTTGTATGGGCACATGGCAGGACTCAGAAGGATAGGAGCGCTTCTTGGCTTTTTGAATGCAGATTTTGCTGGAATGATTTTCAGAGCCCATGTA
The DNA here is from genome assembly GCF_035609145.1 of Eleutherodactylus coqui. Classification (NCBI taxonomy): domain Eukaryota; kingdom Metazoa; phylum Chordata; class Amphibia; order Anura; family Eleutherodactylidae; genus Eleutherodactylus; species Eleutherodactylus coqui. The sequence continues at coordinate 336,650,634 of NC_089838.1, read as the reverse complement.
GTGTTTGCAGTGCCCCTGAGGTACCAGTGCATTTGAAACCCCCAACAACTGACCCCATTTTGGAAACTACACCCCTCAGGGAATTTTTTAAGGGGTGTAGTGAGCGGTTTGAACCCACAGGTATTTGAGGAATTTTTTTTAACAATTTGAGTTGAGAACGAAAAATTCACATTTTTCCAATAATGCTCAGTTTAGGCCCAGATTTTTATTTTTTACCAGGGGCAGAAGGAGAAAACGTAATCCATGATGTTACCCAACAGGGAAATGCCCCATATGTGAATCTAAACTGTTTTTAGGGCGCAGGGCTCAGAAGGGAAGGACTTAGCATGTGGCTTTATGTACAAGCTGTGCGAAGTACATCAGGGTAAAACGTCAGGGCAATAAAAAAATTAAAATTTCAGGGACGTGTGGTAGATCTTAAAACACTCATTTATACAGAGGCCGGGTTGTGTGGGGCACGTTTCACACTGGTATCTGGTGTCTTTTCTTATCCCCTGTTTGTAGCACACTCTGCACCTCTTTTGGGGCCTTCCCTTCGTCGCAGTGGAGGGAATTTCACTGAGAAAATGCTGCCCTGGTACAATTCTTGTGGCCTCGCTTCCAGAAGTACTGGGCCTCTCCCCCACCTCCTGGTCCCCAAATATTAGGTCCTTGATAACTTCCTCTTGAAATTCAAGGAATGTCCCCCTGTGGCCTGCACCTCGGAACAGCACGTAGGCATTATACAGTGCCATCTGTACGAGGTGCACGGCCAGTTTTTTGTACCACACCCGTGTTTTCCGCATGGCTCTATAGGGCTCCAGTACCTGGTCTGATAGATCGACCCCTCCCATGTACTTATTATAGTCGAGGACGCAGTCTGGTTTGGGGGTCTCTGCACTGGTACCTCGTACTGGGCAGGGGGTACTGCTGTGGCCGTGTATTGTCGTCAACATAAGGACATCCCTCTTGTCCTTATATTTAACGCACAATACATTGTCGCTGCATTGGGCCCGGCTCTCACCCCTTCTGAGCAGTTGCCCAAGCAGCGTCTTAGGGAGGCTTTTTTGATTTTTCCGAACAGTGCCACATGCCACTGTTCCTCTGGAAGCGAGGCACTGAAACAGGGGGACACTGGTATAAAAGTTATCCAGGTACAGATGGTAACCCTGGTCTAATAGTGGGTGCACCAGTTCCCACACTATTTTCCCTGTTACTCCCAGCACGGGGGGGGGCATTCTAGGGGCTCAATTTTAGTGTCCTTCCCCTCGTAAATACGGAACTTGTGGGTGTACCCTGATGTACTTTCGCACAGCTTGTACAACTTCACACCATACCGTGCCCGCTTACTGGGCAGGTACTGGCGGAATTTTAGCCTCCCCTTGAAGTGTACCAGGGACTCGTCTACTGCAATGTTTATCTGTGGGGCATACGCCTGGGCAAACTTGGCGTTAAAATGGTCTATTACGGGCCTGATCTTATACAACCGATCGTAATTGGGGTGATCGCTGGGGGGGCACAGCTGGTTGTCATTGTAGTGCAGAAATTTTAAAATACACTCAAAGCGCGTCCTCGACATCGCCATGCGGAACATTGGGGTGTGGTACAAAATATCAGTAGACCAGTACGCCCTGATTGTTGGCTTCTTTATTAGCCCCATGCTTAGTACAAGCCCCCAAAATTTTTGTATCTCTGGTGCATCCACAGGGGTCCACTTATCGGGTCTGGCATAGCTGGAGGTGGGATTTTGTTGAATAAAATTCTGGGCGTACAAATTAGTCTGGGTAACAATGTGGGCAATGAACTCTTCTGAAAAAAAAAACTTGAAGAAGTCCTTCCCTCTGAGCCCTTCCGGATCAAATTGAATCCCTGGGTTCCCAATAAAATCAGGGATCTGGGGTCTGTAATCTTCCGGGGTACTCCAGTGAGCATCTGATGCATTGGGGTCAGTGGCGGTCCTTGGACGCCTTCTCGGGGGTGCAGGGAGCTCAGACTCACTGGATGAGGATGAGGATGAGGAGTCGGAGAATGCCAAAAAAGTGGGGTCGTCATCACCACTACCTGAGTCCGAGTCTGATGCAATGATTGCATACAGTTCCTCTGAAGTGTACCTCCTGCGGGCCATATTTATATAAAATGGGGCACACGGGGAAAAAGTTTTATTAGATGGGACACTGCGGGATGGGGTGACCACGGGACGGGGGTCGGAAAGAACGCGGAAACTTATGTGGTGTATTCACGTAAGTGTTTTTTTTTTTTTCTTTTTTGTTTTTTTTTACACAGACGAATACACTGACACAACACGGACTAACGACACACTACACACTAGACGGACTAACTAAACGCTACACTAACTAATAACGGGTGACGGGACAGGTAACGAAATGGGAACAACAGGAACTTTTTTTGTTTTTTTGGTTTTTTTTTTACACAGACGAATACACTGACACAACACGGACTAACGACACACTACACACTAGACGGACTAACTAAACGCTACACTAACTAATGACGGGTGACGGGACAGGTAACGAAATGGGAACAACAGGAACTTTTTTTTTTTTTTTTTTTTTTTACACAGACGAATACACTGACAGTACACGGACTAACGACACGCTACACACTAGACGGACTAACTAAACGCTACACTAACTAATAACGGGTGACGGGACAGGTAACAAAATGGGAACAACAGGAACTTTTTTTTTTTTTTTTTTTTTTTTACACCAAGGGATACACTGACTACACGCTGCGCTACACTACACTGCTGATCGCACGCTACAGCTCACTCACTACACTTCTGATCACACACTACAGATCCCTTACTCACTACACTACACTTCTGATCACTCACTCCACTCTGCTACACTACACTGCCTGATCAATCACTCACTACACTCACTACACTACACTGCCTGATCAATCACTCACTACACTCACTACACTACACCACACTGATCACTAACACTCACTCCACTACACCACACTGATGACTAACTCCTCTCCACTACACTGATCACTAACTCCACTCTGCTACACTACACTCCACTACACTACACTCCACTCCACTCCACTACACTACACTACACTCACTCCCTGCCTAATCTACACTCTAATCGCACTTTATATTCAGAAAAAACACAGTAGGTGCTCTCTGTACAAGCACCGGAAACACACTGCGGTGCTTGCACATGGAGCCCCTACTGTAAACAGCGCGAAGTCCGCTGCTGCGCTGTGATTGGTCAGGGAGTTTTTCCCTGACCAATCACAGCGATCGTGGGGGAGGGACCGCTCTGATTGGTCCCCAGCCCGGATGCCTCACTTGTCTGCCGACGATATCAGCCAGGATCGCTGCTGTGTCGCCGCGATTGTCACCGCGGCGACACTTTAATGGCATGACGTACCAGGTACGTCATGTTGCGGGAAGTATCCCGCTACCATGACGTACCAGGTACGTCCAGGAGCGGGAAGGGGTTAAAGGGAAAGCAAAACAAGCTGGTGCTTGTTTTTTATTCGTTTAGGGTAGGAAACTTCTCTGGAGTGTGTAGACACTCTGTCAAGCAGTTTCTGTGACACAGCAGGACCAGAATAGTATAGTCTCCTGCTTAATTTCGGGGTATCTTATTTTTTTCTTCTTCTTTTTGTTAGGTTTAGTTATTAGGATTTTTTATTCTGGTAGCTCCCAGGGCCTGCTCTAGTACGGGCAGGGAAGGGGTCTTGCATCTTTACTCCCCAAGATTTTAAAATGTCCGTTGCTGAGACAGGATCGTGAAAAACATGAGCTGAATTTTCCTTTGTAGCAATAATTTTTGTAGGGAAGCCCCATCTATAGGGTATGTTCGCCTCTCTCAGAGCTGCAGTTACGCCCGAAAAGCCACGTCTCGCCTCCATGGTGGCCTGAGAGAGGTCGATGAAAAGGCGTATATCAGTGTAGGGACTCCGCAGTGTTTTCATCCTCCTTGCCATATTCATAAGTGTTTCCTTTGTGCTGTAGTAGTGGATACGCACTATGATGTCCCTGGGGCTGTTTTCCTTAGGGAAGCGAGGGAGTGGACGTCTATGGGCCCTGTCTATTTTGAGTTCCTATCCAGGGAGGTTTGGGAGGATTTTTCTGATAAGGCGGGTGACATAATCAGAAATTTCAGTATTGGAGACTTTCTCAGGAACGCCACGGATTTTAATATTATTGCGCCTGTTCCTATCCTCGAGATCCGTTAGTTTATTCTGTAGTTTGGTGACCGTCCCCTCCAACTCATAGTGTGCATCTATAAGTTCGTTATGTTATTTGACTAGTGCCTCCATTTTGCTTTCTGTGTTGTTTAATCTGTTATTAACCTCCAGAACAGAAGTGTTTACATGTTGTGTTAGGCTTTTTAGATCCGCTTGGATGGTGTTTCTCAGCGCCATTATTGCTTCCTTGATATAAAACTCTGAGGCAGGTTTATCACACACAGAGAGGCTGGCCAAACCTCCCTCTATCTCAATATGGAGATCAAGAAACTCAGGGTCATCTTCCTCTGCCTCTGGAGACAATTTCTGTCTCTGTTTAGCTGGGCTGCAGGAAGCAGAGGAGCTTCCCTGCAACGTGGTTGGCGCCCTCTTTTTTTTTATGCACTGCCGTGTGGAGCCTCCCAACATCTGCAATGTCTCTCCTGCAGCTCCCTCATCCTCCTGTCCGGCCCCAGCCTCTATATCATGGGCATTCTCTTCCACCTCTCCACTTATAGGCACAGGATCAGGGAAATCTCGGAGGTTTCTTACCGAGGTGTCAGCTGCAGGTGTGTCCTCCGCGGCCATTACAGGGAGAGTAGCATGCGGCACAAAGAACTCCTTCAGTCTCGTCGGGTTTGCTCTGGAGGCTCTCCTTCTGGACATTTTCGCAGTCCTGGATGTTTCCCCCAGCAGATTGGTGAGTGGGGATGCCAGCTGGTCGCTGTGGATAGTTGCTGAGTGTCTCTACTGAGCGGAGCTTAGGCAAGCACATCCGTCTCGGTGTCTCTCCAAGCCACGCTCCCCCAACCCATAAACATTTTGTAAAGATACAGATTGTTGTTGCTTAATTTGTAACAGAGCCTGGAGGCAGTCCTTGGAAAAAATTGGTTTTTACAGAGCCATTTGGCCCGCAGAAAAATTGGCAGTTCAGTGTGATGACATGCTGTTTTAGGAGGAGGAGGAGTAATATCCTAGAGGGATAGACCAAGCTATTTCTCCCCTTTTTTGGCGTGATAGAGGATGCATATTTCTCCTGTTGCAGCAAAAATAATCTTTATGATCTGCTGCTTTCCACCGGTGGATAAGAGAAGTCTGGGGAAATCCAGCATTTGTTCATCTTAATGAGTGTAAGCATGTCGGGGCTGTTAGTTGACAGGCAGGTATGCTTATCCGTGATGATCCCCCCCAGCTGCACTAAACACCCTGTGGGGAGCCATAAAACTGGCAAAGGCCTTGGAGAGTGTTTCCCTACATGCGCTGGACATGATGCCTGATCCCGCGCCTCCCCTGCTAGTTGGCCTTTTGAACTGCGTCTTCTACCGCTAGCGCTTTCAGATGGGAACCTTTAGCATCACTTTTTCCACCAGGGCCCTGTGGTATTGCATTACTCTCATACCCCTCTCCTCTTTGAAATGTTATACTGTGGGTCGAGAAGGGTGTACACCCAGTAATCCATGTTGGCCAGGATGTGTCTAATTCGATGGTCACGGGAAAGGCAGTCTAACCTGAAGTCAGCCATGTGTGCCAGAGTCCCAGTGCGCAACAAATCGCTGTCCTCACTAGGAGGATGCTCCTCCTCTTCAGCCCATACACGCTGAACAGATGAGAAGGAAGCAGCATGGGTACCCTCTGCAGTGTGGACAGCAGTCTCTTCCCCCTCCTCCCCTCCTCCTCCCCCTCCTCATCCTGCTTCTCCACAGATGTGCTGCTGCGCCACATTCTACCGACTGCTAGCAACGTGCTAACACTTCTTAATTGAGTGGTGGAGGTGGCAGAGGAGGAGGAGGGGGGGTTGAAGGAGGTGGCATAATATGACGGAGAAACCATCACCGAGGTAGGACTCGCTATCCGAGTTGTGGGTAGCACATGAGCGTTCCCAGGCTCTGACTTGGTCCCAGGCTCCACCCAGTTCACCCGATGTGCCGTCAGGGAGATGCAGTGTCCCTGCCCGCCAGCACTTGTCCACGGGTCTGTCTTTAAGTGGACCTTGTCAGTAACCGAGTTGGTGAGGGCAAGATTTATGTTGCGGGAGACTTGCTGGTGTAGGGCGGGGACGGCACACCCGGTAAAATAGTGGCGACTGGGGAACAAGTATTGAGGGACCGCTGCCGCCATCATACTGGGGAAAGCCTCCGTTTCCACCAGCCTGTACGGCAGCATCTCCAGGCTGATTAATTCGGTAAAGTGCACGTTTAAATCTTGTGCATGTGGGTGAGTGGCGGCATATTTCCATTTTCGCTCCAACACTTGTGTTAGCAACAGCTGAACGCTGTGCTGGGAGACATTGCTAGAGGCTGTGGAGGACCGTGGAGGTGAGGGTGTGGGTGCAGGCCAAAAGACGCTCATGCCTGTGTCCTGGGAGGGTGATTGGATCTGTGTGGCAGGTTGTGGCACAGGGGAAGAGGCAATGGTGTGACCCGGAGGTAGTGAATGCCCTTCGTCCCACCTTGTGGGGCACTTGGCCATCATATGCCTGCGAATGCTGGTGGTGGTGAGGCTGGTAGTGGTGGTTCCCTGGCTGATCTTGGTGCGGCACAGGTTGCACACCACTGTTCGTCGGTCGTCCGCGCTCTCACTAAAAAACATCCACACCTTGGAACAGCCAGCCCTCTGCACAGAGGCTTGCTGCGAGGGGATGCTGTGGGAAACAGTTGGGGGATTCTTTGTTCTGGGCCTGCCTCTCCCCCTGGCCATCCCACTGCGTCTTCCAGCCTGTCCAGCTGTGCTTAGCAAGCCAGGTGTGGTCAGTCACCTTATCTTCCAGCAGCTCTTCCTCTTAATCCTCTGTCCGTTCCTCCATCGGACTTATTGCCCTTACAACCACCTCACTGACAGACAACTGTGTCACATCATCCTCATCCACAAAAAGCTCTTGAGACAGTTGCCGGAAGTCCCCAGCCTCATCACCCGGACACAGGGAACTTTGCAAAGGTTGTGCATCAGTCACGACAAACTCCTCAGGTTGGAGAGGAACTGTTTTTTCCCACTCTGGGCAGGGACCTGAGAACAGTTCCTGGGAGTCTACCTGCTCAGAATCTGTAATTTTCCTGGAGTGACAAGACTGGGAGGAAGGAGGAGCAGCCAGAGGATTCAGTAGCAACCCCTAGGCCGGGAGTAGTGGACTGTGTAGAAGACTGAGTATTTGACACATTGCTGGATACGTTATCTGCCATCCACGACAGGACCTGCTCACACTGCTGTGCTTGTAAGAAAGGTCTACCACCTGGACCTGCCAATTTTGATATGAAGCTGGGAAGCGTAGGGATTTGGTGCTCTCCTAATCGCTCAGCAGCCAGCTGTGATGCACCATGCCCAGGACCTTGGCCTTCGCCCACATCCTCACTTGGACGGCCACGTACACGTCCTCGACCCTTACCCCTACTCCTCATCATGTCGGATTAAGGATAGAGAAGGGACAAAATAAATTACCCCACCATATAGCGCTGAGAACTGTGGCTAATTTACCACATGAAGAGACGTGCAGTTACCGGAGGCTCTATGCTGTGACCGGAAAAAATTAAACCGCTGTCTTGCGCCGATACCTAGGGGTCATTTACCGCTCACAGAGACTTTTATATAATGGAGAGGCTGTATGGAGTGGGAGAAAACTAGAAAGCCAGTGGAAAGTACTGGTAACTGCGGCAACTTCACCGCACCCAAGGAAAAGGTATTGTGAGATGCTCAGAAAGCTATATAGCCAGTGGACAGTGCTAATAACTGCGGCAACTTCACCGCACCCAAGGAAAGGGTATTGTGCGATGCTCTGCACAAGGGCAGAAAGCTATACAGCCAGTGGACAGTGCTAATAACTGCGGCAACTTCACCGCACCCAAGGAAAGGGTATTGTGCGATGCTCTGCACAAGGGCAGAAAGCTATACAGCCAGTGGGCAGTGCTAATAACTACAGCAACTTCACCACACCCAAGAAAAGGGTATTGTGCGACACTCTGCACAGGGGCAGAACGCTATACAGCCAGTGAACAGTGCTAATAACTGGGGCAACTTCACCGCACCCAAGGAAAGGGTATTCTGCGACGCTCTGCACAGGGGCAGAAAGATATACAGCCAGTGGACAGTGCTAATAACAGGGGCAACTTCACCGCACCCAAGGAAAGAGTATTGTGCGACGCTCTGCCCAGAGGCAGATAGCTATACAGCCAGTGAATTGTGCTGATAACTGTGCCTACTTCACAAAACACATAGAATGGTATCTGTGAAATGCTGTTCTGCAGTGGGCAAGGAATTATTTGCGTACTATTTAGAGAATGAGCCCTTTGCCGAAGGCACTGCACACATAGAATGGTAAAGTTGTAATGATCTGCAGTGGGCCAGGAAATATTTGCATACTATTCAGCGATGAGAATGAGCCCTCTGCCTAAGGCACTGCACACATAGGACGGTATAGCTGCAATGACCTGTAGTGTCCCAGGAAATATTAGAGTACTATTTAACGATGAGAGTGAGCCCTCTGCCTAAGGCACTGCACACATAGAACGGTATAACTGTAATGATCTGCAGTGGGCCAGGAAATATTTGTGTACTACTTAGTGATGAGATTGAGCCCTCTGCCTGAGGCACTGCACACATAGGACGGTATAGCTGCAATGATTTGCAGTGTCCCAGGAAATATTAGAGTATTCTTTAGCATTGAGCCCTCTGCCTAATGCACTGGACACATAGAACAGTATAGCTGTAATGGCCTGCATGCTTAGATGCTTAAAAAAAAAAGGTGCACTACTGCTCCCTGCCAGCCACGAGTAATGCACACAATGAGGAGTATCCCTTTGAAGGACAGTTGGGGTTCTTGACGAGAGGATCCTATTCTAACACTTTCCCTACATCAGCAGCAGCACTTTTCCTGACCTCTGCTAGCATGCGTCTGAGGTGAGCCGTGGACGGGACCAGTTTAAGTACTCGGCAGTCACCTGATCGGCCCAGCCACTCACTGTGGGGTGGGATAGGGCTGGCACATCACTGCAGGTAGTGGAAATGCCTTCCCCGCATGCTTATTAGCTAGAAAATGGCGCTAAACTTGCGGGGAAGGAAATGGAATTGACTCGAGTACCGTGTGGTGCTCGTCTCGAGTAACGAGCATCTCGAGTACCCTAATACTCGAATGAGCATCAAGCTCGGACGAGTGTGCTCACTCATCTCTATCGATGACCATTACAGTAAATAATTAGACCAGGGACAAGGAATGTGAAGTTTCACTTTCAGACCTGCAAACAGGGAGGATGGAACAATGCATCTGCAGTGCCACCTACTGGATGGCAACATTCCTACAAATCAATGTATGAGTTTTTACCAAGTTTGTAAAACAATGATTGCGAATAGCTCCCCTTCTGGGTGCTCTCCTTGGAGAGAGATGATGCCATCCTCTGACCATCCCCTCCCACAGGTATCTCCACACACCCTGCGGTGCTCTCCTTAGGGCCACCCCTCTTGACCTACTGCAGACCTTTCATATTCTCCACTGATACAAGAACACCTTTCTATGCCTGAAGTAGTCACTTTCCATAAATAAAACACGAGAACTACTGTACAGTGTGAGCAAGATAAACTCCCTTTAGCCTTGTAGACCACACTAGTCCTGTTATAGTGAATCATTGATTAATTGATCAAGTCTACAGCCCTTCAAACAGGTCAGCCTTAATGGTATGTACAGGCTAAACAAGCAAACTGATATCTTTCATCCGTTCAAACCAAAAATTGACTCATCCAATTAGACCCTTAGCCACAAGAAAGCACATCTTTATTGCAAAGTATGGTATGGACTCTTGTTCCCAATTATATGAAAATGTCATGGCCTAATTTTGCATTCAGACATGTGAAACTAGCCTAAGAAGCTAAAACAAGTTTATTAAGTTTTCCTTTAACTTAAGTAATGTATTCTACACTTAAGGCCGGCTGTCCACGGGCGTTGCAAAGTCCCATGGCAGATCTCCGATGCGGGAGCTGCCTCGTGGAGCAGGAGCCGCCGCCGAATCTCCGCTGGTCAGCCCAATCTAATAGATAGGCTGGCCACGGAGAATAGGGGCAATTCGCAGCAAGCTGCGAATTGCCTGCCGTGAGCGGAGAATCGCAATGATTCTCAGGGGCCGGCGCTTTCCATAGCAATGCTATGGAAAGCGTCGGCCAAACACAGGCATTTTAAGTAAAAAGATTTTTATTGAAACTTTCAGGGAAATACAAGAAACCTGAATGTATTAAAGCATCAAAGATATAACAAATAAGTTGTAATTAAATACATTGTACATCTTGTCTTATTGTCTTTTGCTTTATAAGAATGTAATCACATTTTCACATAGACTTAGAGGGAGTAATTTTGCTGGTGACATATGCCACCTCTCCATATATCCTCTTCAAGTATGAATCTAGCTGAGGGTATTTTACACTTTATGTTTTCTTTCTTTTCTTAAAGTAGAAGTTATTAAACCCAGTCACTGACTCAGATAGTTTTGAAAATCAAGTTGCTAATCATCATTTATTTTTGTACATTTCATTTTGCAGAAGTAAAAGTGGCTCTAGAGACAAAGGTAAAAACTCCCCAAAGCCTTATGGTCCCTGGCACCTCGCCTTCCTTCTTGTATATAAATATGTGTTGTAGTTCATGTTCTTGTGCCTGACGGCCGGACTGCATGACTGTAACGCTGGGTGAAATTTCACTAATTTCCTCCTGGGACATTTCATTAGAACAGAACTGAGATTAATGCTAGGAACTGATTTTCAAAATGGATTTTAAGTACAAATGGATATCTGATGTGAGTATTATGTGGGAAGGTTTGTGACTCTACAGATGATGAATTACCTATAAAATTGTTCTCAACATGTGACCCCTGGACTGAGCAGCCTGATGACCCTGGAGGTCCCGTCCAACTCTACCATTCTAGGATTCTATGTCTGGAATATGTGAGAATATATAAATAGAAAATATATTTGGAAACTATTTGTTTTGCTGTTAAGACTTTGACCTTCAAGAGGAAACACAAGATATTTAATGTAATCTGATTCTGTAGCCAAGTTTATATTAAAAAAATGCATTTCATTACATAAAAAATATCTTTTTTTTTCTATGTATTATCAGTTATTAACCCCTTAAGGACCAGGCTGTTTTGCACCTTAAGGACCAGACACTTTTTAGGGATTTTACCCATGTGGCGGTTTTACTGCTCTATTTTTTTTCCTTTAGCTAACAAAATTATTTTTGCTGCGTTTTTTTTCTTTTACATTTAGGGCGATTTTTTAATATCTTTTTCACTGACTTTTTTTCCCCGTTTTTTAGTTTTATTGGGGGTAAAAAGCTAAAAAAATGATTTTTTTTTTAACATTTATAGTTTTTTAAAATTAGTTTTATATTTATTCTAAAATAAAGTATGGGAATGGGTTCCTCTATTTGTTTCGGACGTTTTGATATATAGTATGTATGGTTTTGGTTTACAGGGCGCATACAGCGACGGTTTTTGTTGGCATCTGCTTTGTGTTATTCTCTTTCTTATGTATGTATTGTTGTTTTATTCTGTTATTTTGTTTTACTTATTTATGTAATTGTGTTTTTTTTACTATCTATATCCCCCATGATGTCATATAAGATCTCTGGGGGACATTCACTTTTCTTTCTTTTTTTTTCTGTATTTGACACTTTCCCACTGTAGCTGGGGCATCCATAGGAGGCTCAGTTACAGGTGAAAGCAACCCCTGTAGTGACATTAGTCACCTGCAGAGCTTCCAGGGTTTAGTCTGACCCTCCAGCTCTACAGTAGCAGGGAATCCCGGGAGTTCACATGACCCCCCCTGGGTTCCCGTAGTGAAAGTGCATGTTACTTTCACTTTCCCCACACAGTGCTCATTGAGCACTGTATATCGGGGAAGCAGAAGGCAGAAATGGTTAAAAAACCCCTCCTGCCTTCTGCTCCGGGATATCAGCTGTCGCTAACAGCTGATAACCCGTTCCTGCCTCTGACTGATTGCAGAGACAGGAGGCTTAAAGCACCGCCGTAATTTTACTATTGGCTGTGCTCTAAGCCCAGGACCAGGCGCCGTAAAATTACTGTGGCTGGTCCTAAACGGGTTAAATTTCATTGTACCGAGTTTTTGTCTTTCCTTTTTATTTCTGTTCAATCTTGAAAAAAAAAATTGCCATATTTTAAATTTAAATTTATAAAGAACTGTTTATGCCACTAATGTGTTCTTCATGTTATGTGTTACCTTTTCACATGATAAAATCAGATTGCAGGTTTTTTGTTCCCATTCCTCGATATATTATTTTATTTGTTTTAGAATTATTAGTGTTCTAATTTGTAAAAATAATGAAAAAATGCCGCCTCTTTACTACATTTTGATTAATTTCACTGGTAATAATGCAGTATTACTCTTAGGCCTCGTTCAGATGAATGTAGTTTTCGCGCTGCTAGCCGCACACAGAACACGCTTTTATAAGGATCCAATACGATTTCATAGAAGCGTTCACATGGATGATTGTTAGGCATGCAAAACTGCATGCACAAAAAAGATTGGACATGTGAGTGCAGGTCGCATGTAGCTCCATCGTGGGCGGAATGATAGGACATGTCCCTTCTTTGCTAAGTGCTTCCATAGGCTCCTTTACAGCCCTCTAGCCATAATCTTTTTTGCGCTGCTAGAAGCACAACAACTACATTTGTCTGAAAGAGCCCTTGATAAATCTCAATAGCTAACATGTCCAATTGAAGATTAATGGGTCTGGGGTTGTGCTATGACAGTAATTATGGGAGTTTGGGTATTTAGTTTTTTTGTTTTCTAATTTTAGAATTTTTTGCATATAAGTTAGAAATATAAATAAGGAGCAGAATGACCAGTCATAAACTGATATTATTATAGTTATTAAGTAAATTAAAAGAAGCTCAGAAGGATCCAGAGACCAGAAAAACCTTCAAAGAAACACAAAAGATTTTTTGCTTTCATATTCCAACCATTAGTCACAACATGCAATGGGGTAAAAACAGTTAATTTAGAGAAGCAAAATGATCCAATAAAATGCATAATAAAAGTCATGTGATACAAACAACAATACATACCACCAATTTAGAGACATCAGAATTTGGAACAATGGAGACAACAAATAGAAACAAATATCATCTGATAATTAAATCTATATATAAAGACGAAAGCCCTCACTGACTCACTGACTCACTGACTGACTGACTCACTCACTCACTCACTGACTCACTGACTGACTGACTGACTGACTGACTCACTGACTGACTCACTGACTGACTGACTCACTGACTGACTCACTGACTGACTCGCCAAAAGGTCTCCAACTTCCCGATGTCGTAGAAACATGAATTTTGGCACAAGCATAGATTATCTCCAAAATAGGAAAAGTAATTGGGTCCCAACTCGATTATTCAATTCTAGCGCAAAAGAATTAGCGTCGAAATTTAACGTACATAATCAAAATCTCTCACTTCCCAATGTCATAGAAACTTAAAATTTGGCACGGGCATTGAATATGACATATATAGGAAAAGCTAATGGGTCCCAACTCGATTATTCAATTCTATGCGCAAAAGAATTAGCGTCCAAATTTTACGTACGGAATCTAATCTTCTCACATTCCGGTGTCATAGAAACGTGAAATTTGGCACGAGCATTGATTATGTCATAAATAGGAAAAGCTAATGGGTCCCAACTCGATTATTCAATTCTATGCGCAAAAGAATTAGCGTCCAAATTTTACGTACAGAATGTAATTTTCTTACTTTCCGGTGTCATAGAAACGTGAAATTTGGCACGAGCATTGATTATGTCATAAATAGGAAAAGCTAATGGATCCCAACTCGATTATTCAATTCTATGCGCAAAAGAATTAGCATCCAAATTTTACGTACGGAATGTATTTTTCTCACTTTCCGGTGTCATAGAAACGTGAAATTTGTCACGAGCAATGATTATGTCATAAATAGGAAAAGCTAATGGGTCCCTACTCGATTATTCAATTCTATGCGCAAAAGAATTAGTGTCCAAATTTTACGTACGGCATGTAATTTTCTTACTTTCCGGTGTCATAAAAACGTGAAATTTGGCACTAGCATTGATTATGTCATAAATAGGAAAAGCTAATGGGTCCCAACTCAATTATTCAATTCTATGCGCAAAAGAATTAGCATCCAAATTTTACGTACGGAATGTAATTTTCTCAGTTTCCGGTGTCATAGAAACGTGAAGTTTGGCACGAGGATTGATTATGTCATAAATAGGAAAAGCTAATGGGTCCCAACTCGATTATTCAATTCTAGCGCAAAAGAATTAGCGTCCAAATTTTACGTACGGAATCTAATTCTCTCACTTCTTGGTGTCATAGAAACATGAAATTTGGAACGGGAATTGATTATGTAATAAATAGGAAAAGTTAATGGGTCCCACCTCGATTGTTCAATTCTAAGCGCAAAAGAATTGGCGTCCACATTTTACGTACGAAATCTAATTCTCTCACTTCCCGATGTCATAGAAACTTGAAATTTGGCACGGACATTGATTATGTCATAAATAGGAAAAGTTAATGGGTCCCAACTTGATTATTCAATTCTAAGTGCAAAAGAATTAGCGTCTAAATTTTACGTATGGAATCTAATTCTCTCACTTCCTGATGTCATTTTATATAAAGGAAACGTCACATGGTTATCTCCCCGTGGTATTTCCTGGGTAACGCAGAGAACTATGCAAAATGGTGAACATATGTTTTTCCTGTATCTCTAAAGTACCCACGACTTCATAAGATTTTCTGTGTGAACACTAGATAAACACCAGTACCAAATTAACTTGGGCGAAGCTGGGTATATCAGCTAGTTAGGTAATAAAGTCATATATTCAGTGGTACATATCACATCTCACTTCTGGTTTAGACCATGCAGAAAATGTGTGTCCGCAGAAACATCCAATAAGATTCCTTGTTGTAGAGTTACAATCCCCGTCCCTGACAGGATAACTAGCATGGTCAATACCAGAGGTATCATGTAGGGAAAATCTCTCCAATGTACTTGCTGGAAACGTAAGGAGACAGCTGACATTTTTCTGCCATTGGTTTTAACAATTCCAAAATACAGTGTGCCTGCCGATCCTTACTTTGATGTAGCAGGTGATATACCTGATATACTTTACTAAGCATTGTGTACTTGTAATTAATCGCACCGTATACTTTTGGATGTTACTACAGTTGATTTATAGTATTGCCTGATATTGTATATTTTCCTGTTAGTACATGATGAAGAATCCTTAGAGTCTTTAAGTGCTGTACAGTGCAGCAGACACACCAGGAGTGTCCATATCTATTACCTTCAGTGCATTGAAGCCTCAAGTCCATTACCAGAGGGCAATTTACAGATAATTTTAGCAACAAAAGTCGTCTTATTGTGGATACCTTCCGGGCCACACACCATTCCCTTGTTTTAAAACCTGAACAAAGACCAGATCATAATGAATGAGTATGTTCATTCACAATATTGTAAATGTGTTCAAATTAAAGATGAGCGAGCATACTCGCTAAGGACAATTACTCGATCAAGCATTGCCCTTAGCGAGTACCTGCCCGCTCGAGAGAAAAGGTTCAGCTGCCAGCGGCGGGGGAGAGCCAGGACGAACGGAGGGGAGATCTCTCTCTCCCTCTCTTCCCCCCGCTCACCCCTGCTCACTGCCGCAACTCACCTCTCACCCGCGCTGGCACCCGAACCTTTTCTCTCGAGCGGGCAGGTACTCGGTAAGGGCAATGCTCGATCAAGTAATTGCCCTTGGCGAGTATGCTCGCTCATCTCTAGTTCAAATATAACACTATATGGGGTGGAAAAAATTACAGACTCTGGAGGAGTACTTTTACAGGTGGTACTTCAGTACCACCTATCTATTTTGGCAATCTGCCTTATTTTTTACCTCTTAAGAGCCCAGTTAGGATAATTGTGTTGAACTAACTGCACTGCAGCCATATTACTTTCAATCAACTGAAAGATATAAACTGAAAAAACAGTTGTGTTTATTGCACAAGAGCTAACCAATTGTATTCTCTTCACTATATATATGGGATGGTAGGACATGATGATGTGCTCCATGTTTGTATCACATGACTTTTATCATATTTTTCATTGGCTGGTTTTGCCTTTTTAAACCCTTAATTATATGGCTTATTTTGGTCTTAAGGGTGCATTCACATGAGCGTGTGCATAAATAGGTGCGCACAAAACTATGCACCCATATATGTGCACAAACATGCATGAATGCAGGTCTGTGCAGCATTGCTTTCAATAGAGCCATTGTCCCATTGGAAGCAATTCACTAAATCCATTGAATGCCTGAGCGCTGCCTGTGAATGGCTGAGTGCTGTGACCAATCACAGACAGCACTCAGCTGTCATTCAATAAATGGCTGAGCGCTGCCTGTGATTGGCTGGGCGATCAGCCAATCTGACACACTACTTTCAGCAGGCAAGGATTTCAAATCCCCGCCTGCTGAAAGAACTTCATTACAGTGACAGGACCCAAGCTGCTAAGCGCGTCAAAGCCCCAGCAGCACCGGAGATGTGAGTATTTATATTTTTTTATTTTTTACACCAGATAGGAATGATTTTTTAGGGAAGAGCTTATATTTAAAGCCCTTCCCTGAAAATCGCTGTAAGGGTGCCGACATCCTTTTACTTTCAAAGGGGCTGCCAGCAGCTGCGGCCCCATTAAAATCAATTTGAGAGCTTCATGATCCTCTGCCACAGCAGTCACAGTTGTCACAACTGTGGCAGGGGATTATTTTCTTCCCGCGGGGAGTCCCCTTGTCATTGAACACTGTGACAATGCTTTCATAGTGTTCAGTGACAAGGGGACTCCCTGAGGGAAATATTGACATGCTGCACAGACGTATGCGTGCATGCATGTCCTTTGCTTTGCAGGTATGCGCATTTGCACGTCTGTAAAACACAGACATGTGAACACACCATAGAGACCAATGGTTCTAATAGACTTGTGGTTATGTGTGCACGTATGTATGCACACGCTTATGTGAATGCACCCAATGGACGTAACGGTTTTGGGGGGATTTTCATTTCCGCTTTTCAAGAGCCATAACTTTTTCATTTTTCCGTTGACATGGCCAGAGCTTGTATTTTGCTTGGCGAACTTTAGTTTTTATTGGTATCATTTTTGGGTGCATATAATGTATTCTAAACTTTTATTTTTTTTAAGAGCAGAGAGAGAAAACACATCAATTTTGCTGTTGCTTTTTAATTTTTTTTACAGTGTCAATCATACGGGGGTCCGATGACATCCAATGACCCCCTTTACATGCAGGGGGTTAACAGCGGGGATCCTCATGCACCACTGCTGTTGTAGTGGGATGCCAGCTATTCCTAACAGCTGGTTCCTGCTGCTGGATGTTGCGGGCTCACTTCTGATACCATGCCATCCAAATGATATAAGGTTACTGGTGTGTTAAGTACCACACTGCCATGACAAAACCTTACATCCTGTGGAGTTAGAAGATTCCACACAAATGATTTTAATCCCTTATATCTTCTTCAATTCCATGTGTTACCAGCACATTTGTGTATCCTGTTTATTGGTGGTGCTGACAGGCAGCAGCCAATAAGCTGATCATCCTGAACATTGGACCCCAGTCAATGAACTATTAATTACTAGAGATGAGCGAGCACCAAAATGCTCGGGTGCTCGTTACTCGGGACTAACTTTTCGCAATGCTCGAGGGTTCGTTTCGAGTAACGAACCCCATTGAAGTCAATGGGCGACCCGAGCATTTTTGTATATCGCCGATGCTCGCTAAGGTTTTCGTTTGTGAAAATCTGGGCAATTCAAGAAAGTGATGGGAACGACACAGCAACAGATAGGGCAGGCGAGGGGCTACATGTTGGGCTGCATCTCAAGTTCCCAGGTCCCACTATTAAGCCACAATAGCGGCAAGAGTGCCCCCCCCCCCGCACTGTCAGCGTAAAGATTGTTCTCCTCTGTCACAGCTGTAACAGCTGTGGCAGAGAAGAACGATGTTAGCCCATTGAATTCAATGGAGCTGGCAATACAGCAGGTTCCACTGAAAGCAATGGGCTGCCGGCGATCGCAGGATGAATTGTCGGGAAGGGCTTAAATATAGAAGCCCTTCCCTGCAATTCATCCAGAAATGTGTTACAATAAAAATATATACCGGCGTATAAGGCGACGGGGCGTATAAGACGACCTCCCAACTGTCACCTTATACGCCGGTAATACAGCGGAGCAAAGAATAAAAATCATTACTCACTTCTCCTGGCGTTCTGCGGCGCTGCTGCAGGATGTTGCTCCCTCCTGGTCCACGGCAGAGCATTGCTTTCTGGACGCAGGGCTTGAAATCCCCGCCTCCAGAAACACACGTGCCTTCAGCCAATCACAGCCATTCAATGACATCATTGTCATTGGCTGTGATTGGCTGAAGGCACGTGTGTTTCTGGAGGCGGGGATTTAAAGCCCTTCGTAGAGAAAGCAATGCTCTGCCGGGAACCAGGAGGGAGCGACAGCCTGCAGCAGCACCGCAGAACGTCAGAAGAAGTGAGTAATGATTTTTATTCTTTGCTCCACTGTATTGCCGGCTCATAAGGTGACAGTTGGGGGGTCGTCTTATACGCCCCGTCGCCTTATACGCCGGTATATATTTTTATTGTAACACATTTCTGGATGAATTGCAGGGAAGGGCTTATATATTTAACCCCTTCCCGACAATTCATCCTGCGATCGCCGGCAGCCCATTGCTTTCAATGGAGGCGGCTGTATTGCTGGCTCCATTGAATTCAATGGGCAAACATCGTTCTTCTCTGCCACAGCTGTTACAGCTATGGCAGAGAAGAATGATTTGTCTTCTACATGTTCTCAATGGGGTCGGCGCTGCTGCCGCCAGCCCCATTGAGCGCATATAGAGAAGAGAACAGAAATCGCAGATCGCACATAGGTGCGATCTGCGATTTCTATGGCCTTAAGAAGGACCGTTGGGGTTCTTGAAGCCTAAAATCACTCTTAACACTCTCCCTATAGCAGCTCCGCCATCAACAACACTTTCCCTGAACTATGTCAGAATGCATCTGAGGCGAGCCGCGGGAGGGGCCGATTTATATACTCGGGTGACACCTGATCTCGCCAGCCACTCACTGCAGGGGGGTGGTATAGGGCTTGAACGTTGCAGGAGGAAGTTGTAATGCCTTCCCTGTCTTTCTATTGGCCAGAAAAGCGCGCAAATTTCTCAGTGAAGAAAGTGAAAGTAACCCGAACACTGCGTGGTACTCGTCACGAGTAACGAGCATCTCGAACACCCTAATACTCGAACGAGTATCAAGCTCGGACGAGTATGCTCGCTCATCTCTATTAATTACCTTTTTTGCCTGGAATAACCCTTTATAAATATTATATTATAATATTTTTGCCAAGAACATTTATTTAACTCACTGAGGAAGAATAGTCTCAAATAAAATCGTCCCCTTTCACTGACTAGACTATTTTATAATATATTTTTGCATTATATATATATATATATATATCACATTTTATTTTATTTTCCTTATTATCTTTGTCTTTTTGTTCATACTGAAAAGGGAGGGAATTTAGCCTAGAACAAATTTAGACACTCTGACCCACAGAGAAAGATCACTGAATGATTGGGCAGGATAGAAAAATCTATGAGCTAAAGCTAAAAACTAAAATACGATCATCCACTTTCTTTCCAGACAGATAGAAAACCATTGAGAGATAGGATAACGGATAAGATAGAAATATTGTTGCTTAAACTAAAGCTGGATTAGGATCGTTTTCTCTCCCTAGAAAGATAGGGCATATGTCAGAGTTAGATTAAGGCAGCACAAGACAAATAGAATCTAAGTGCTACTTAAAACGGATAGGAAGTACTTAAGGGATAGAAAGATCAAGGATTAGAATAAAAGTGAAGCAACAAAAATTATATGTTGGGATTAGAGATGAGCGAACGTACTTGTCCACGCCCCTTTTTCGCCCGAGTAGCGCGATTTTCGAGTACTTCTGTACTCGGGCGAAAAGATTCGGGGGGCGCCGTGGGTGAGTGGGGGGTTGCAGCGGGGAGTGGGGGGGGAGAGGGAGAGAGGGCTCCCCCCTGTTCCCCGCTGCTACCCCCCGTGCCGCCACACCTCCCCCCGCCCCCCGGCGCCCCCCGAATCTTTTCACCCGAGTACTGAAGTACTCGAAAATCGCGGTGCTCGATCAAGTAATTACTCGATACGAGTACGTTCGCTCATCTCTAGTTGGGATAGGAGAAAGATAGATTTAGTAAAAGGCAGAGAGAAGTGAATATCTAGCATAAGGAAACATGAATTTGTTGTGCAAAAAGACACTTCCTATCATGCAGAGAACGCTCTTTTGGTCTTTTCATTTATTATATGGATAAATGATCTTGAATATTATTAAAACTTTCTCTTTCCTTCTCTATCCAGCACTCTATATCTCTATCTGTGAGTACTACGAGGGAATGAAATTAGCCATTGAGCATGCTCCCTCCTATTACTTGACTCTATGGTTGATCCTGGGAAGTGTCATAAAGCAAATGACATGATATTTGTATTTACATATTAAACAGAGGTTTATTTTGGGTCCCTAAGGAGCTTACCTTGAGCAAAATGCGTTGGACCAATAGAGACCAATTATAGCACTCTCTAAACATAGAGGTTGATGATACAACTCGATCAGGCCACTCGGTCTCCCACAAACTTGGAGACACTGTTCAACACTCTTTGTGGACACTTAGTTGTACTAATACCCTTTGAAAAATAATACGCAGTTATTTTCATACTGAAAGGTTTATTTTGGTGGAAATCTTCCATATGTGTCACTGTCTAGAGCAATTATTTGCCAAATTTGGGGTGAACTAGTATCCTAAATCCATTGAGATCTTAAATAATCTTATAACACCCCGGTCTAAATTAGAAAGGGTCTCATGGTTGGATTTTTCCTTAGGTCCTTTGCATTTGTGGGTTTCCAGTGTGATTAGTCACCCTCCACAGGATGGACCTACACTGGAACTTCAAGAATATGTGTTTGCTTTTGTTTTGTAAAAAACATAAACCTATGTGTGTTTTAATATATGATCATTAAAAGTTATTTTAAAATAGTCTAGTCAGTGAAAGAAAAACATTTATTTAGCCCTAGCTCCTAATAATTAAAGGGGTTGTCCCGCGCCGAAACGTTTTGTTTTTTTTCAATAGCCCCCCCCCGTTCGGCGCGAGACAAACCCGATGCAGGGGTTACAAAAGAAAACCGGATAGTGCTTACCTGAATCCCCGCACTCCGGTGACTTCTTACTTACCTGGTAAAGATGGCCGCCGGGATCTTCACCCTCGGTGGACCGCAGGTCTTCTGTGCGGTCCATTGCCGATTCCAGCCTCCTGATTGGCTGGAATCGGCACGTGACGGGGCGGAGCTAAGAGGAGCCGCTCTCCGGCACGAGCGGCCCCATTCAGAAAAGAAGAAGACCGGACTGCGCAAGCGCGTCTAATACGGCGATTAGACGCTGAAAATTAGACGGCACCATGGAGACGAGGACGCTAGCAACGGAACAGGTAAGTGAATAACTTCTGTATGGCTCATAATTAATGCACGATGTACATTACAAAGTGCATTAATATGGCCATACAGAAGTGTATAGACCCACTTTGTTTAGCGGGACAACCCCTTTAAATGAAAAATAAATTTGGTGTTCTTTTTGCTTAGTGCTACAAAACTGTTGTTTCACACACAGGAGAACAATCTGACTGCGGTCACAGAATTTTTCCTCTTAGGATTTCAAGTCAGTCAAGGTTTGAGACATTTCTTATTCTGTATTTTCCTGGTGATTTACTGTGGGACAATATGTGGGAACCTTCTGATCATCACCCTGGTGTCCACCAGCAAGAACCTCCACACTCCAATGTACTTCTTCATCTCACAACTGTCCATCAGTGACATCCTATTAACCATAGATCTTGTCCCCAACATGCTCCACATCCTACTGAATAATGGGGGGACCATCACTTTTTTAGGTTGTTTCACTCAGTTCTGTTTTTTTGGTGCTATGGAAGGATCTGAATGTCTCCTCCTCACAGTGATGTCTTATGATAGATATGTGGCCATCTGTAATCCCCTCCATTATGCTTCTATAATGACAAGTTCCAGTTGTGTGATACTGACTGCTATGTGTTGGTTGTTTTCATTTTCCATAGTTTTGATTGAGACCATATCAACAGCAAAGCTGATTTTTTGTGGACCAAATACCATTGACCATTTATTCTGTGACATGGTTCCTTTAATAGAACTTGCCTGTTCCGACACCTCCTTTATCCATTTGGAAATTTATTTAATAGGCATTCCAATTATCCTCATTCCAACCGCAATCATTGTAGTGTCTTATACTTATATTGTTTTAGCAATCTTAAGGATCCCATCCATCTCCGGTAGACAGAAAGCCTTCTCAACCTGCAGCTCCCACCTCATTGTGGTCTCCTTATTCTACTGGACTATGTTTAGTGTTTATGTTGTCCCAACAAAAGGCCAAACAGTCACCATGAGTAAAGTCCTATCCCTGCTATATACTGTATTAACTCCTCTGGTCAACCCCATTATATACAGTCTGAGAAATAAAGACATTAGGAAAGCTGTACACAAAATAGTTTATCAGCGTGTGATATAGTGTAGATAATATAATATCTCTGAGCTTCTACATGAGAATACTGTAGACATACTGTACACATCGGCTTAATTCCTGTTATCTGCTTTGTCTTGTTAGATTTATTTAGACATTGTGTATAGTAGGTAGAAGATGTGAGAGGGGCAGAGCTACTAATATCCTAATGAATAGTACAGAACATTAAAGGATATGTTTAAATTGAACATGTTCTATTTTAGAGCATTTTTTATATATTTAAATAAATGTATCAGTTCTCCAAATTATCAAAGGCTTTCTTTTTTATTCACTGGAAGGTGTCAAAAAGTTAAGCACCAAAATGATGAATATTTTATCTGGTAGTTATATTGTCCGGGCTGTATGCATAGTACAACTAGAAAAGAGTTGTTTGGGGTTTTTTTTTTTTTTCTTTTTTTTGGGGGGGGGGGGCAATCTCTTTTTATTGAGGAAACATATATGATTTGAAAAGACACATAAACAAAGACAAAAACATAAATAAACCAGCAGCAATGCAGTGTCAAATCGAGAAAGTAATCCTAATAGAATGAACATAACAAAAAAGTAAATTACATCAATGAGAAGTAAAACCAGATAAATGAGATCCAGGCAAAAAGGGTTGATAGATTGTATGCTTAATATTGAGTATTTTAGAGCATTGCTGTGTTGGGTTAGTTTATAAGATTTGTTCCTTTAAATATGTTGTCCATGGTGACCAGATTTCATGAACATTAATTCTCAAGCCAGACTCCCAGCTTCTAATTCCTTTCATCTATATAATTGTATTACTTTATCTCCCCATTTTCACACTTTGGGTATTTGTTTTTCTTTCTAAAAAAGTGGAATAAGAACTTTTGCTGCTGCTATTAACATGGTAGGTAGGCATTTCTTCGATAGTTGAGACTGTTTCTATAGCAACACCTCCTCGGGGGAGAATGAAAAAGAAGTCCCACAAATATTATTTATTTGTTCCATGATAAGTTGCCAGTAGAGTTTGATATTTGGGCAATTCCACCAAATATGCAACAGAACCCCCTTTATCTGAGTCGCATCTCCGGCATGTGTCTTTTGGGAAAGTTTGGATTTGAATAGTGAGACTGGGGTTTTATAGGATTGTCTGACTTATGTATATGATTTCTCTTGTATGCAGACACATTTGGAGAAACCATGAGAATTTTTTAGAACTCTCCTGGTTTAAAACTCTCTATCAAAAGTGACAGCCAGTTCTCTCTCCCATTCTCTAACAAACCATGGTTTTTTTGCAGATGGACCTATCATTAGGCCCCTGTAAGGATGTGTCATGAGCTTTTCTGGCATCAGGAAGTGATATAAATTGTTTGTACCATGATGGGTCTCACAGCCCGAGTCGGTACTTCACCTGAAATTGTTTTAGGCCTCCTTCACACGGGCGACACCGCATCGCTGCGAGAAAATCGCAGCGATATTGCATCGCTGCACTGTATGATATCGCTGCGATTTTCTCGCAGCAATACCGCGATTTTGTAGCGCTACAAAGTCGCAAGTGACGCTACAAAATCACGCGACTTTGTATCATCTGCTACTGTCAAAGTTGCACCGCATCGCATGCAAACCGCATTTTCGTGCGATGCGATGCAACAGAGAGGAAGGCTCCATAGAGAAACATGGGCTACAAAACCTCGCGTGTCGCGGGCATATCGCCGGACCTGCGAGGCTTGTGTGTCGTTTTGTACCATGCTACAAAACATCTCATGTGTGAAGGAACCCATAGGAAACCATGGGCTTCTCATACATGCGATTTGTAGCATCGTAGCAATGCTACAAAATCGCGCGACTTTGCCGCCCCTGTGAGAAGGGGGCCTAACGAAGAATAAATGTTCAGTATTTCAAGAAACTTTAGGGAATTATTTGGAAACAGCGAATCAATGTGAAAGAAGTTAGTAATCTTGGCCCCATTGATAATATCAGGAACTGTTAAAGAATTGAGTCTTAGGCCTTAGTCACACGGGCGTTTTTTCACGCGATTTGCGCATCGCATGACGGATGCGCATGCGCAAATCGCGTGACCGGCGCCGAAAAATCGGCCCAAAAATCGCCCGAAAATCTGCTCCTAGCCGCGTTTCATTAGAAACGGGCCGGAGCTGTCCAGCGCATTGCATTCAATGGAGCCGGCAATACAGCGGCTCCATTGAATGCAAGCGCTGCGGGCGTGCGCGGGGTTAATTGTCGGGAAGGGGTTAAATATATAACCCCTTACCTGCAATGCATCCTTAAATGTGAAAAAATAAAAAAAAAGGATGTACTCACCTGCTCCCGGCAGCTGGAGATCCCGGCGGTCGGCCTGCAGTGGGTGTGAAGGAGGTGTGACTCAGGCTTGCCCCTGATTGGCTCAGCGCTGAGCCAATCAGAAGCAAGTCTCAGTCACACCCATTCATGAATTCATGAATGGGTGTGACTGAGCTCAGCCTCTGATTGGCTCAGGCTGAGCCAATCAGGGGCAAGCCTGAGTCACACCTCCTTCACACCCACTGCAGGCCGACCGCCGGGATCTCCAGCTGCCGGGAGCAGGTGAGAACATCCTTTTTTTTTATTTTTTCACATTTAAGGATGCATTGCAGGTAAGGGGTTATATATTTAACCCCTTCCCGACAATTAACCCCGCGCACGCCGGCAGCCCATTGCTTTCAATGGAGCGGCTGTATTGCCGCTCCATTGAATTCAATGGGCAAACATCGTTCTTCTCTGCCACAGCTGTTCCAGCTGTGGCAGAGAAGAATGATTTGTCTTCTATATGTTCTCAATGGGGTCGGCGCTGCTGCCGCCGGCCCCGTTGAGCGCATATAGAGAAGAGAACAGGAATCGCAGATCGCAGATAGGTGCGATCTGCGATTTCTGTTCTCTAATTTATCGGACGAGCGCATAAAAAGCGCTCATGTGTCCGATACCATTGCAAAGCAATGGTTTTAAAAAGTCGCCGGACGCATGCGCATGCGCAAATCGCGGCAATAAACGCCCGTGTGACTAAGCCCTTATGCATGGGTTTGCTGCTTTCAGTATTTCATTAGCTAAGATAGAGGGAACTAAGGATGCAGGTGTCATTGGTGCTAGTTTGTGGTAATCACTCCCTTCCAGCCAAATGGAACATATAATTTTAACTGTGCCTCTTGCCTCTACATAATGAGCTGTTACTGGTCTAGAGCAGGTATTGTCCTTCTTGGTCTATCAAACTTCTCTCTACGTTGAAAGACATTGAGGAGCTCCAGTATCCTGCTGTTCCTGCTCCAACAAACAAACACATACAGCCTGCCTGCAAGTGGCTGTGGATAATGGAGGAAACAGACAGTAAAACTGACACAAATCGAGGAAAGCGGAGTGGACGCGGGGGCTGACTGAACCGGCTGCCACGTGGAGAGGACAGAGGTGAGGGGACTCCAGCCAGCAGCCGGAGTGTGTATAACTGTGGGCTCGCAGCCTATCAGCAATTACTGCTGCAATAAGCTGAAGAAGTGACTTCATGACTTGATAATTTATTAAAGGGGTTGTCTCGCGGCAGCAAGTGGGGTTATACACTTCTGTATGGCCATATTAATGCACTTTGTAATGTACATTGTGCATTAAATATGAGCCATACAGAAGTTATTCCACTTACCTGCTCCGTTGCTAGCGTCCTCGTCTCCATGGTTCCATCTAAATTCGCCGGCAGCTTGCTTTTTTAGACGCGCTTGCGCAGTCCGGTCTTCTCCTTCCAGCACGAGCCGCTTCAGTGTGCTCCCCGCTACAGCTCTTCTGCGCATACGCAGACGAGCTGTCACTGCTCGGGAGCGCGCTGGAGCAGCCATTCTGTACCTTCCTCTCTTAGAGGAAGGTGCAGAGCTGCCGAGCTGTCCGGAGAAGCCGCCCAGCTGTCCCGCCGTCCAGCTGTCCAGGTAAGTGATGGGCCGGGGGGGCTGCCGCTGCGCCGGGCTGCGCGGGGGAGGGGGGGCTGCCGCTGCGATGGGGGGGGGGCTGTAGCTGCGATGGGGGGAGGGGCTGTCGCTGGGCCGGGGGAACTAGCGCTGGGCCGGGGGGGGGGGCTGTGGCTGGGCCGGGGGGGGTTGTCGCTAGGCCGGGGGGGGCTGTTGCTGCGCCGGGGGAACTAGCGCTGGGCCGGGGGAACTAGCGCTGGGCCGGGGGGGGGCTGTCGCTGCGCCGGGGGAACTAGCGCTGGGCCGGGGGGGGGGCTGTCGCTGGGCGGGGGGGGCTGTCGCTAGGCCGGGGGGCTGTCGCTGCGCCGGGGGAACTAGCGCTGGGCCGGGGGGGGGGCTGCCGCTGTGATGGGGGAGGGGCTGCGCCGGTTACCTTCTGCCTGGCGGTGGGTGACTGGTCGGCCGTGTTCACTCCAGGGGTCCGGTCGGTGGCTGCGGGGCGTCTGGTTGCCATGGAGACACAGCTGGTAGCGTCTCGGGAGCGCGCACGTCGGGCTACAGCAAGCGATGCGAAAAGAGCTGGCGGCCATCTTGGGAAAAAGTTTTATAAGTTGCTGAAACGCTGGAACGGTAAGTAGAAACCAGCTAGGAAAGTCATTTACAGGGGTAATTAGTAATGTATGTTTAATTAGGGGGACTGGGCAAAAAAAAAAATTCACTGCTTCCTCGAGACATCTCCTTTAATTGCTCTGAGGAGTGCCAGCACAGGGCTGAGCAAGTGGAGTAATTTACTAATTTATTCACTGTGCTCAGGGTATTCCAGCAACCAGCTGACCTAATTTATTCACTGCGCTCAGGGCGTGCCAGCAACCAGCTGACCTAATTTATTCACTGTGCTCAGGGCATGCCAGCAACCAGCTGACCTAATTTATTCACTGCGCTCAGGGCGTACCTGTAATCAGCTGACCTAATTTATTCACTGTGCTCAGGGTGGGCCTGCAAAGGGGCTGACCTAATTTATTCACTGTGCTCAGGGCATGCCAGTAATCAGCTGACCTAATTTATTCACTGTGCTCAGGGCTGGCCAGCAACCAGCCGACCTAATTTATTCACTGCGCTCAGGGCGGGCCTGCAACCAGCTGACCTAATTTATTCACTGTGCTCAGGGGCTTGCCAGCAACCAGCTGAGCTAGTTTATTCACTGCGCTCAGGGCGGGCCTGCAACCAGCTAACCTAATTTATTCATTGCGCTCAGGGCATGCCAGCAACCAGCTGACCTAATTTAGTCACTGCGCTCAGGGCGTGCCAGCAACCAGCTGACCTAATTTATTAACTGCACTCAGGGCATGCCTGTAACCAGCTGGCCTAATTTATTCACTGCGCTCAGGGCGGGGCTGCAACCAGCTGACCTAATTTATTCACTGCGCTCAGGGCGGGGCTGCAACCAGCTGACCTAATTTATTCACTGCGCTCAGGGGCATGCCAGCACGGAGCAGATATCACTCTCCACCCTACTCTGAGACACAAGTGAACACAGTTGGATTAACCATTACATCACCACTACCTCAGGGCTCTTAACCACGAGCGCATATACAGGGACGGCATTATTCCTTTTTCACGCCTACTCCGTATAAGCGCCTGACTGGGCATTTTTCCGTGATCACGGCCAGCGTTTTCTCGTCCATTCACTCGACCGGGAGCGTCGTTTTTAGCGAAAAAATACACCGGACCCTGGACAAACCCTTGCTCTGCCAAAATTCCAATACCTATATAGAGGCACCTGTAAGCTTTTCGCAGTGTTGGACGCTGCATAAATGCCTCCCTCTCCCTTTCTCTTTTACTGCTCCCATAGGACTTTATAGGACCCGCTGGCGTATATTAGCCAACACATAGTTCCAGAACTATGCTTTCGCTGAACATATATGCGCCAGCTGCATATATCTTCAATTTTTCGCGCAGCCGGCATATTTACATGTTGTATATTCGTATGAAAGTCTGCACTGGAAACCAATGCTTCTCATGGGTACCATATATGCACCTGGGCGGGAAAACATGGCGTATATGTGCTCATGCGAATAAAGCCTCAGAGAGAAACTTTGCTGCGGTTCATCTCCCCACTGGTGGAGATAAAACGCTCTGATGACCAAAATGAAAAGCACACTGTAACAGCAACTTCTCATTTTAATATACAGACTGCTCCTTCTCTTACTCTCCCACTCCACTTCAGCCTCAAAGGAGCAGAAGAAGAAGTCAACAGGAGTTTGGCCAGCCAGGAGGAATTGCAGAGGGCCGTGCCACAATTGCCCAGACAAAACCTTTAAGAGACATACAGTGGTCTTACGTAGAAAAACACACTGAAATACTTCCTTAACTAATATCTAATATTACTCTGACAGTAGGAACTACTGAGGATCCTGATTAAGAAAAAGTCAGTGTAACTCCATGTCAGGATACCTTACCACTACTACAGAAAACATAAAAATGCCCTTGCCCTCCCAGAAGTAATGTGTGAGAGAGCTCCATGACCAATGTGGAGGAGGCATTTTATTAGCAACTTACCAGGTGGACCCCCCCCCCCCCCACACACACACACACACACACACACACACACACACACTCTCTTCCTCTATCAACTAGCAGCTGTAGGGCAAACAGAGAATCCAAGTTCAACAAATTATAAAGAAATTCACTTTTGTCACTCAAGATGGTCAAGATTGGACGAAAATAGGGACTTGGCCGTTACTAACAAATCTGGAAATATAGACAACTTTGTGAAAAAACGCAGCTGCCTCTCTCAGCACCTTCAGCGCATCAGACGCCATGCTCTGTGAAAAAAGCTATGCTGATGACCTCCAACACGAGGGCAGACAAAGTGAGCAGTGAGGATGAGGACCCTGCAAGTAACAGAGAACTGCCCATCACTAGAGACTTCCTCACCAGAGCACTGGGCCCCTGATGAGAGAAATACAGGACTTTAGACATGAGATGAGACTGATATGAGGGAGAGTGGAGCAGCTAGAAGCAACACAAGAGAAGCTGGTAACCTACACCACAGCCGCTACCTCATCTCTCACAACCTGTCAAAGCCATGTAAATCAAATCGTTGACTGCCTGGAAGATCAAGAGAATAGAAGGAGGATAAATAACCGGAATCCATCCTACCGGAGTCCATCACTGGAGCAATAAGGCAGCTCTTTATCACACTGCTAGATGACAACTACCCAGAGGAGATTATAGAAAGAGTGCACAGGGCCCTGAGACCAAGACCCAGGCAAGATGAACCACCCAGAGATATAATCTGCGGGCTACTTACTTCCAAAGTCGGAGATGACATCCTGAGAAGAAGCAGAACGTATGGAGAACTATTACTGGGAGGAGCCAAAATCTCAATTTTCCAAGACCTGGCGAGAGTCACCCTCTCTAAAAGGAATGTGCTAAGACCCCTGACGGAAGTCCTCAGGAACAAAGAGATACCATACAAGTGACTCTTCCCATTCGGCTTATCATTCACAACTGAAGGGAAAAGGTTCCAGATTTGGAAACACTCCGACCTTTCAGACGTATGTGAGACTTTGGGAACATATGATTTGAGAATTCCAGATTGGGCTGCTATGCAGGACATTGGAGATTTACCAGCTATTACAACCCCCGCACAGTGGGAATTGGCTTGACCTCCAAGACCACCCAGATCTTGCAAGGGATCAGGCAAGCTTACCCCCAAGAGGATCAATATGGACACCCCATTGAAAGCTACCATACACTTTGCTGTCTGACTGCCGGCCACAAACACCAACGATGAGGTCAGACCCAATCTTGATGACTACTCCGTCATATATTAAATTGCCCCTCATTATTTCCCTCAACAGGCCCTTTAAGGACTTTTGCACCATACAAAATGATCCTCGACTACCTCGCACGCTATGACCCACTAATTGTATAATCCGAGTTCATTTGGATTGAGGGTGACTCAATTGACGGATCTGTCCGGGAGAGGTTCTACTAGAGTCTCAGTGAGTGTGCATGAACTTAACTACGCTGTCCCCTCCCCTCCTTCCCCTGCTCCCCCCTCTTCTCTCCTTACCTGTGTTTATCCCTGCCTATTAACGAATTATATAATATCACATTCAGGGGCATTTTGATGGCCCTTATTACCTTTGTTTCCTCCTCTAGCGTGGGCATGACTCTGCTGAAGGAAACTTGTATAGCATGTGAGAGATTAGCATTTAGGATCGGTAGCAACCTGGGCATAAGCAGTCAGAGACAGTGACACTTGCAATAAAGTCTTTAGTCCAGGCTTTGCCTGGGTTTATTTCCAAGCAAACAAAAGCAAAATACAGGCCTTAACATCAGGCAAACATAAAGGAAATCCTGCTCGTCTGAGCACTTACTATACATGTAGCGTCCCTGTCTACACACTGGTAACCAAATAGCTCCTGCACACAGCCAGCCAGGACTCTCAGACCTGCAAAGGTCTCAGCTCTCCTCCTGGCCCTGTAGGCCCAGGCTTTATAAGGCCTGGTACCAGCCCCACCTGGTACGTGGGAGTGACCATCCCACCCTTCACTTTGGTCACTCCAGGAAAAGCCGGCCCGGATTATGCGGCTTGGAGCCACTTACTTACTACAACGTGTTAGTAGCTTAATGCTACTAACACTATACTGCCGGCTTCCTCCACCGAGCCCAGGCTGCTCGGTGGCACGTATCTGCCCAAGCGCTCCCCAAAGCAGCATAGGAGAGCATCCTAGGCGATATATACCTGCCCTCCAGCACCTTGCCGGTCACCGTCTCACAAGCAATAAATCTGTTTCTCACGTTTTTCAACTGCATTATAGATTTTTGAAAATGTTACAAACGGTCTCCTTAAGAGGCCAAGTGGTTGCCGCCCATGTGTCAGGATCAGGTAAGAAGAAAATCCCTTATGGGTGTCGATATTATGGCTAGTGGTTCTGCCCCCAGGCCCATCGCCCTGGTCTCATACAATGTCAAAGGACTGAAAGAGCCCCGGAAAAGAGGTCAAATACTATCTCTATTGAAGAAATCTAATTATGATATACTCCTGCTCCAAGAGACACACTTTAAACTCAAGAATATACCTGACCTAAATAAACATCGCCAATATGACAAATGGTATCACAATGCTCAGTCAGACTCATCTTCAAAAGGTGTGAGCATTGCCCTACATAAGAACACTCCCTTTAACCATATAGTCACACAGTCAGACCCAGAGGGTAGGTTTCTTATCAAAGGTACTATCACAAATACATTGGTAACAATAGCCAACCTATATGCCCCTAACCAAGGACAAATCCAATCTCTGCTGCAAATACTAAAAAGGACTGAATATGTTTGCGGAGGCGATAGTGATAGTGGGAGGAGACTTAAACCTAGCACTAAACCCTCTAATAGACACCTCAAATGGAAAGTCCTCTATATATTACAAAGCACTTAGTAAATTAAAAAGCTATTTAGCAGATCTCAATCTTATAGATATTTGGAGAACACACCATCCTGATGATAGGGACTATTCTTTCTACTCCCCTCTACATAAATCGTATCACAGGCTAGACAATTTTTTTTTTTTATCAATAGCTGGTTTCTCCCACAGACAAGTGACACACAAATAGGCTCTATTACATTGTCGGACCATGCACCAGTATCTTTCTCGCTAGAGATCAATAGTATCCCTCTGCGCGCTTGGTCCTGGACATTAAATGAAACCTTACTAGACTCTTCACAGCACCAGGCCCAACTAAACAATGCTGTAAAAGATTTTTTGGGAGAGAAATGACACACCAGGAATATCGCCAGCTATTTTATGGGAGACCCATAAGGTCTTCATCAGAGGTGAGCTCATTGCTCTGGGAGCTAAATGCAAAAATCAGCAACAAGCTGAACTAAATTCTTTACTTGTGCAGATCTCTACGTTGGAAAGAATAAATAAACAATCGGGCGTGACCGGAGTTCAAGAGGAACTCAGAGAGCGACGAGGGAATCTCAAAAATGTACTTAATAAACGTACTGCGAGACTGTACCAGAGGAGCTCTTTCAAATATTACATGCACGGAGACAGAGGCTCTAAAGTCATGTTTGCCCTGCTAAAAAAACGTAAAGAAAAAATCTTTATAGAGGCAATTAAATCCCCCAGCAAAGGAGTAGTCTCTAAAATAGATGAAATCACGAAAGAATTTGTAAAAGTTTACAGATCCTTGTACGACCTCCCAAGACATCCAGACACAAAAAAATCTAACCTTCAGTTAACTGGATTTGATTGAGCTCCCTTCTCTCACTGACGAGATTAAACACCTCCTGACCCAACCATTTACTAGAGATGAAATTGTGGAGGTGCTATCTTCCATAGACAGCGGGAAGGCACCTGGCCCTGTTGGTTTGCCAACCAGCTACTATAAAAGATTCCGAGAGGTACTAACTCCGAGATTCCTGATGTTGTGTAATAGAGATGAGCGATCACCAAAATGCTCGGGTGCTCGTTGCTCGAGTTGAACTTTCCGCGATGCTCGGGAGTTCGTTTCGAGTAACGAATCCCATTGAAGTCAATGGGCGACTCGAGCATTTTTGTGTATGACCGATGCTCCGCTTAGGTTTTCACTTGTGAAAATCTGCAAAACCTACGAAAGTGATGGAAACGCCACAGAAACGGATAGGGCAGGGGAGGGGCAGCATGCATGGCTGGATCTCAGGCTCCCAGGTCTCACTATTAAGCCACAATAGCGGGAAGAGTGTGCCCCCCCCCCCCCTTCCTAACAATTTTTACTTCGGACAAACCCTCATTAGCAAGGCACACCTTAGCTAAGCACAACACTACCTTAAACCAAGCACAATCACTGCCTGCGGGTCACACTGCTGCCTCTTCTCCTCGGTTACATGCTGCCCAACCCCCCGCACGACCCAGCGTCCACAGCGCACACAAAAGTATCCCTGCGCAGCCTTCAGCTGCCCTCATGCCACACGCTCGCTTCATAGCCACACCATCCTCATGTCTATTTCCAAGTGCCTCTGCTATGAGGAGGAATCGGAGTGTCACACACTGCAGAGGGTTGGCAGGGCCAGGTAGCAACCTTCTGTAAAGGGGGGGGGGGGGTGACAGCCCACAATGCAGTTGATAATCAATGAGAAATTGACATTCGATCTTCATTCCAATAAAGTGCCAACCTCCGTCAGGAGCTGCAAACGTGGGCATGAGTTACATAACTATGGGGAATCTATATGCCCACACAGTATTCATTCTGTCTAGGTGTTGGATAGCTCAATCGAAACCGCAAGGGTAAAGCCATCTGCACTCTGCCCCCTACCCAAGTCAGTCAGTGTCTTTGTGCCAGACAGGTAAATCACCGCAATGGGAAGTCTGTGTGCACCCACAGCATAGGTGGGTCCTAGGCCACCCAAGACATGTACCATGAAGAACCCAGGTAATCAAAGTCGCAGCAGCACTCCGTTAGATCCGACCACTATAGTGGGAGGAGGGAAAAAGAAATGCGCAAAAAGCTCATATATGAGGACCCGATTCCTTTGGATCCTCAAAAGACCGTCAGTTCATAAGAAAGTAATGAGCAGCGCCGGAAGTGGTTAAATTTTCCTTTTAAAAGTGCATCAGCAGATGCCTCTTTATTAGGTGCAGCAAATCCAGTAAAACGCACAACGTTTCGACCCGACAGTGGGTCTTTTTCAAGTGCATAAAATCCATATAAAACATACACAGCATTTATATAAAACCTCCACCTATCCACAGACAAAGAAATAATTAAAAAACGCCCACATACACCTGTAGATCATGCTGGTGCCGTCCTCCATGCTGTTCCACAACCACTTCATCTTCTCCCAAAAAGGCTTCCGACGTCATCACAAGGCGTCACGTTGCCCGGACGCATCACAAATCCTTCTGGTGTCCTGAGTTCAAGTCTGCGCATGCGCTTAGAGTTGCGTAGCGGGACGTGTGTTGGTGATGTCCTCCAGACGCCGCTTGTTACCATAGCAGCATCGGGGAGTACGTTCTCGCAAGGCTTCCTGTGTGGAAACACTGTCTCGCCCACCTGCCGCTCATTACTATAGCGGCACCGGAGAGTACGCTCTCGCGAGGCTTCCTGTATGAATACACTGTCCCGCCCACCTGCAGCAGTAGCTATGGATGCAGCAGATAGTATCCAAGGAAACCACCAGCGGTCTTTATTCGATGTTGCTCAACGATATGGGGGTGACACAGTGGAATAACAGAGGAGACCATATTATATGCGCATTAAAGGGGAATCCTACAAAGACAAAGTAAACTGACTCCATAAAAAGTATTATCACGGGGCCAGATCTGCATCACTGATTCTTTAAATAGGGAGATCAATTAGTTGATATACACAAAAATGCCTTGTTGCCGGTCAAAATATATTTTATTGACACTAAATACATAGCAAAGGTTATTTATTGATATCCAATATGTTACGGCCGCTCATTCCCCAAGGCTAGTAATCTGTCTTTCAAACGTCAACCAAGGTGATCTAGTGAAGAATGAATCAGGTTGTGGACACAGCAACGGTGGCGGCGCATGATCTGTGGGACAAGAGAGGCAAAAATTAAGATATATACAGAAAGGGATGGATCAATCATCAAAGTAATGGTAATGGATCGTATTCTAGGTTTAAGCCATTTGGTTGTAGTGCATCAAGTTCAAAAATCCACCTTGTTTCCCTAAGCTTTAAACATCTCTCCCTATCGCCACCTCTGTTGTTCAATGGCTCACAGTCTATTATTTGGAATTTAAGTTGACTTATGGCATGGTGGAAATCTACAAAGTGTTTGGCTACAGGTACGTCAGATCTTTCTGTACGAATCGTACTTTTATGCTTTGATATTCGCGTCCTGCATTCTTTTGTAGTCTCGCCCACATAGATAAGGCCACACGGGCATGTAATGACGTAGATGACATAAGTCGCGTTGCACGTAAATCTATATTTAATCGGGTAACGTTTCCCCGTCCGAGGGTGTGTGAATGAGCTGCCTTTAGTCATGTTATGGCAGCTGGAGCAGCCAAGGCACGGGAAATTCCCCAGTTTAGGTGGCGCAAGAACCATCTGTGTCAACACTTGTGTCTTCTTTACCGTGTGTACTAATTTATCCTTAAAATTAGGGCCACGTCTATAGGACATGAGGGGTGGATGTTTAAATTCTACAACCACGGGATGGCATTGGTTCAAAATCGACCAATGTCTCCTCAAAATATTGGCTATACGTCCACTCATCAGACCAAAAGTAGACACGAATGTAATTCGTGTCAACACCTTTTCTCTTTGCGTCGTAGTGAGAAGGGTTTCACGTTTGATATCATGTGCTTTCGTGACCAGAGGCTTAACAATCCGCTCTGGATATCCTCTTACTTTGAATTTATGATGCATTTCGTTAAGCCTGTGGTCTACGTGCTCATCGACCACTATCCTGCGTACCCGTAACAGTTGGCTCGAAGGTAGAGAGTCTCGCATTTTTGGCGGATGACAACTATTATACAGTAATAGGCTGTTCCTATCTGTGTCCTTCGTGTAAAGGTCCGTTTAAGGGACCCTTCGTCCTTGTATACCATGACATCGAGGAATTGGACCCTTTCACTCGATTGGGTAAGCGTGAATTTAAGGTCAGGGTGAACACTATTCAGTTCGTCATGGAAAAGTTGCAGTTCGGCCTCAGTTCCCTCCCAAATCATGAATATGTCGTCTATATACCTTGTCCATAATCGTACTTTAGACCAATGCGCAGATGTATATACAATTGATTCTTCAAAATGTGTCATGTACAGGTTAGCGTATGTCGGGGCTACGTTCGTCCCCATTGCGGTTCCACACCGCTGTTTATAGTAACTATCCCCGTACATGAAACAATTATTTGTCAAGATAAGTTCTAACAATGTCAGTATCAACTGCATATTCGCATTGTCAAAGTCAGACTCATTTAAAAAGGAGTGAACCGCCTCTAAACCTGCTTCGTGTTGAATGTTAGTATATAGCGCAACAACGTCAAAAGATCCTAGGATGGAATTGGGCAAGATGTCAACTTCACGCAATTTTATCAAAAAATCGGTGGTATCTTTTATATAGGATTTGGCCCTGACTGAAAATTCTCTAAGCACCTTATCCAGAAAGACAGAGACTCTACTGTATATGGAGTCTCTACCCGAAATAATAGGTCAACCCGGGGGCTGATGCAAGTTCTTATGTATTTTGGGAAGAGTATAAATGACTGGAGTAATTGGATGCGGGACAAATAAATAGTCATGCAGCCTCTTATCTATAATTCCTGCTTGATAAGCTTCATCTAGTATAAGTCGCAGTTCGTTTTGCAATCCAAACATCGGATTACTATCCAGTCGTTCATACGTAGTGTCATCATTCAATTGTGACATGACCTCCTGATGGTAATAGGTTGAGTCCATTACCACAATGGCGCCCCCTTTATCGGCAGCTCTGATGGTAACCGACTCATCCTTGCTTAACGCCTTCAATGCCAAAACCTCATTTCTGGTCACATTATTCCTATGCACATACTTATACTGTTCACATCTTAACTTATTCAAGTCATGGGAAACCAGTTTTGAAAAGGCCTCTATGCCACCATATGTACCTGGTGGCTGAAAAGCACTTTTGTTACGCAGCCCTAATTTTTTTGATGAGAAACCCGTTTCAAGCTGTACATTAGGGGAAGAGCTCTCAACAGTAGTTGCAAAATATGTTTTAAGTTTCAAAGATCTGAAAAGACGACGGCAGTCAATATCAACTTGGAACCAATCGGTCCTAGGAACCTCACAGAATGACAAACCACGGGATAAAACCTTAATATCGGTCTCATTCAATGTTTTAGAGGATATATTTACCACCAGGAGTTGATCTGCGATTAGCTCCTCTGTTTCCTGTATGATCTTGTTTGAATCCCTGGTCTTCGTCTTCCTCCATCGGTTGTGTAGCTTTCCGCCCCGCCTGTTGCGCTGCCGCTTCCCACATGAGCCCTCTGACGAGGAGGGCGTTGCTCTAAAAAATTAGATCTCCTATTGTCCGTTATGGGAGGATTTTCATCCATGAACTCTGAACTGGCGGATGTGAACCCAAACCTTTGTGGAGGTCTTGGTCGCCGCCGGTTCCTAGGGACCCGTGTCCGTCTTGGGACCTGTGGGTTCTGTCTCCGTTTTCCAGATGATTGCCAATTGAATATATGACCACTTTTATAATCTTCCGTATCACGGAACCATTTATTTCTCTTCGTGCTTTCCGTGTCTTCCCTATATTTTTTAAGGAAAACATCGCATTTATCTTTAAGTTGTTGTAAATCATCCGATTTCATAGTCGTCTTAAGTTCATCCTCAAAATTCCTTAGTTGTTCCTGGCAAATCTTGATCTCCGCCTGCAAAAACTCCATATTCAAAAGCATCAAGTCAAATGTGTATTTGTTAGTAATTTTTATGAATTTCGAGCATAAATCATCGTTATCGGCAAACAGAGTTGGTCTTATATGCGATCTGAGACCCCGTGGGATCCTCCCCACGCCATAATATTCCCGCAGGGTCGCAAGATGTAACTGGTACGAAATCAAATGCTTATTAAGTGTCTCCCATTTCCTTTGTAAGGCATTAGCATTAGGAATGTCCAAAAAAGATCCATCCACAATCATATTAGAATAAATTTTATCCGCTTCTACCTGTGTGTAGGTGAAGGTACTGGAGTAAACAGGCCCACCTCTTGCCGTTTGTACTGATCCACCTCGATCCATGGGTGCCTGCTGCATGGAATCCATATTCAATCATCCAGGTAATCAAAGTCGCAGCAGCACTCCGTTAGATCCGACCACTATAGTGGAAGGAGGGAAAAAGAAATGCGCAAAAAGCTCATATATGAGGACCCGATTCCTTTGGATCCTCAAAAGACCGTCAGTTCATAAGAAAGTAATGAGCAGCGCCGGAGGTGGTTAAATTTTCCTTTTAAAAGTGCATCAGCAGATGCCTCTTTATTTGGTGCAGCAAATCCAGTAAAACGCACAACGTTTCGACCCGACAGTGGGTCTTTTTCAAGTGCATAAAATACATATACAACATACACAGCATTTATATGCCTTACAAAGGAAATGGGAGACACTTAATAAGCATTTGATTTCGTACCAGTTACATCTTGCGACCCTGCGGGAATATTTTGGCATGGGGAGGATCCCACGGGGTCTTAGATCGCATATAAGACCAACTCTGTTTGCCGATAACGATGATTTATGCTCGAAATTCATAAAAATTACTAACAAATACGCATTTGACTTGATGCTTTTGAATATGGAGTTTTTGCAGGCGGAGATCAAGATTTGCCAGGAACAACTAAGGAATTTTGAGGATGGACTTAAGACGACTATGAAATCGGATGATTTACAACAACTTAAAGATAAATGCGATGTTTTCCTTAAAAAATATAGGGAAGACACGGAAAGCACGAAGAGAAATAAATGGTTCCGTGATACGGAAGATTATAAAAGTGGTCATATATTCAATTGGCAATCATCTGGAAAACGGAGACAGAACCCACAGGTCCCAAGACGGACACGGGTCCCTAGGAACCCGCGGCGACCAAGACCTCCACAAAGGTTTGGGTTCACATCCGCCAGTTCAGAGTCCATGGATGAAAATCCTCCCATAACGGACAATGGGAGATCTAATTTTTTAGAGCAACGCCCTCCTCGTCAGAGGGCTCATGTGGGAAGCGGCAGCGCAACAGGCGGGGTGGAAAGCTACACAACCGATGGAGGAAGACGAAGACCAGGGATTCAAACAAGATCATACAGGAAACAGAGGAGCTAATCGCAGATCAACTCCTGGTGGTAAATATATCCTCTAAAACATTGAATGAGACCGATATTAAGGTTTTATCCCGTGGTTTGTCATTCTGTGAGGTTCCTAGGACCGATTGGTTCCAAGTTGATATTGACTGCTGTCGTCTTTTCAGATCTTTGAAACTTAAAACATATTTTGCAACTACTGTTGAGAGCTCTTCCCCTAATGTACAGCTTGAAACGGGTTTCTCATCAAAAAAATTAGGGCTGTGTAACAAAAGTGCTTTTCAGCCACCAGGTACATATGGTGGCATAGAGGCCTTTTCGAAACTGGTTTCCCATGACTTGAATAAGTTAAGATGTGAACAGTATAAGTATGTGCATAGGAATAATGTGACCAGAAATGAGGTTTTGGCATTGAAGGCGTTAAGCAAGGATGAGTCGGTTACCATCAGAGCTGCCGATAAAGGGGGCGCCATTGTGGTAATGGACTCAACCTATTACCATCAGGAGGTCATGTCACAATTGAATGATGACACTACGTATGAACGACTGGATAGTAATCCGATGCTTGGATTGCAAAACAAACTGCGACTTATACTAGATGAAGCTTATCAAGCAGGAATTATAGATAAGAGGCTGCATGACTATTTATTTGTCCCGCATCCAATTACTCCAGTCATTTATACTCTTCCCAAAATACATAAGAACTTGCATCAGCCCCCGGGTTGACCTATTATTTCGGGTAGAGACTCCATATACAGTAGAGTCTCTGTCTTTCTGGATAAGGTGCTTAGAGAATTTTCAGTCAGGGCCAAATCCTATATAAAAGATACCACCGATTTTTTGATAAAATTGCGTGAAGTTGACATCTTGCCCAATTCCATCCTAGGATCTTTTGACGTTGTTGCGCTATATACTAACATTCAACACGAAGCAGGTTTAGAGGCGGTTCACTCCTTTTTAAATGAGTCTGACTTTGACAATGCGAATATGCAGTTGATACTGACATTGTTAGAACTTATCTTGACAAATAATTGTTTCATGTACGGGGATAGTTACTATAAACAGCGGCGTGGAACCGCAATGGGGACGAACGTAGCCCCGACATACGCTAACCTGTACATGACACATTTTGAAGAATCAAGTGTATATACATCTGCGCATTGGTCTAAGGTACGATTATGGACAAGGTATATAGACGACATATTCATGATTTGGGAGGGAACTGAGGCCGAACTGCAACTTTTCCATGACGAACTGAATAGTGTTCACCCTGACCTTAAATTCACGCTTACCCAATCGAGTGAAAGGGTCCAATTCCTCGATGTCATGGTATACAAGGACGAAGGGTCCCTTAAAACAGAACTTTACACGAAGGACACAGATAGGAACAGCCCATTACTGTATAATAGTTGTCATCCGCCAAAAATGCGAGACTCTCTACCTTCGAGCCAACTGTTACGGGTACGCAGGATAGTGGTCGATGAGCACGTAGACCACAGGCTTAATGAAATGCATCATAAATTCAAAGTAAGAGGATATCCAGAGCGGATTGCTAAGCCTCTGGTCACGAAAGCACGTGATATCAAACGTGAAACCCTTCTCACTACGACGCAAAGAGAAAAGGCGTTGACACGAATCCCATTCGTGTCTACTTTTGGTCCGATGAGTGGACGTATAGCCAATATTTTGAGGAGACATTGGTCGATTTTGAACCAATGCCATCCCGAGGTTGTAGAATTTAAACATCCACCCCTCATGTCCTATAGACGTGGCCCTAATTTTAAGGATAAATTAGTACACACGGTAAAGAAGACACAAGTGTTGACACAGATGGTTCTTGCGCCACCTAAACTGGGGAATTTCCCGTGCCTTGGCTGCTCCAGCTGCCATAACATGACTAAAGGCAGCTCATTCACACACCCTCGGACGGGGAAACGTTACCCGATTAAATATAGATTTACGTGCAACGCGACTAATGTCATCTACGTCATTACATGCCCGTGTGGCCTTATCTATGTGGGCGAGACTACAAAAGAATGCAGGACGCGAATATCAAAGCATAAAAGTACGATTCGTACAGAAAGATCTGACGTACCTGTAGCCAAACACTTTGTAGATTTCAACCATGCCATAAGTCAACTTAAATTCCAAATAATAGACTGTGAGCCATTGAACAACAGAGGTGGCGATAGGGGGAGATGTTTAAAGCTTAGGGAAACAAGGTGGATTTTTGAACTTGATGCACTACAACCAAATGGCTTAAACCTAGAATACGATCCATTACCATTACTTTGATGATTGATCCATCCCTTTCTGTATATATCTTAATTTTTGTCTCTCTTGTCCCACAGATCATGCGCCGCCACCGTTGCTGTGTCCACAACCTGATTCATTCTTCACAACATCACCTTGGTTGACCTTTGAAAGACAGATTACTAGCCTTGGGGAATGAGCGGCCGTAACATATTGGATATCAATAAATAACCTTTGCTATGTATTTAGTGTCAATAAAATATATTTTGACCGGCAACAAGGCATTTTTGTGTATATCAACTAATTGATCTCCC
The DNA here is from genome assembly GCF_035609145.1 of Eleutherodactylus coqui. Lineage (NCBI taxonomy): Eukaryota > Metazoa > Chordata > Amphibia > Anura > Eleutherodactylidae > Eleutherodactylus > Eleutherodactylus coqui. The sequence continues at coordinate 336,608,525 of NC_089838.1, read as the reverse complement.
TATTTAAAGAATCAGTGATGCAGATCTGGCCCCGTGATAATACTTTTTATGGAGTCAGTTTACTTTGTCTTTGTAGGATTCCCCTTTAATGCGCATATAATATGGTCTCCTCTGTTATTCCACTGTGTCACCCCCATATCGTTGAGCAACATCGAATAAAGACCGCTGGTGGTTTCCTTGGATACTATCTGCTGCATCCATAGCTACTGCTGCAGGTGGGCGGGACAGTGTATTCATACAGGAAGCCTCGCGAGAGAGTACTCTCCGGTGCCGCTATAGTAATGAGCGGCAGGTGGGCGAGACAGTGTTTCCACACAGGAAGCCTTGCGAGAACGTACTCCCCGATGCTGCTATGGTAACAAGCGGCGTCTGGAGGACATCACCAACACACGTCCCGCTACGCAACTTTAAGCGCATGCGCAGACTTGAACTCAGGACACCAGAAGGATTTGTGATGCGTCCGGGCAACGTGACACCTTGTGATGACATCGGACGCCTTTTTGGGAGAAGATGAAGTGGTTGTGGAACAGCATGGAGGACGGCACCAGCATGATCTACAGGTGTATGTGGGCGTTTTTTAATTATGTCTTTGTCTGTGGATAGGTGGAGGTTTTATATAAATGCTGTGTATGTTTTATATGGATTTTATGCACTTGAAAAAGACCCACTGTCGGGTCGAAACGTTGTGCGTTTTACTGGATTTGCTGCACCTAATAAAGAGGCATCTGCTGATGCACTTTTAAAAGGAAAATTTAACCATCTCCGGCGCTGTTCATTACTTTCTTACGAACCATGAAGAAATCAGAGTGCCCAGACATGCCAGACTTTCACTGCGCCGAGGACATAGGCCTCTGCACAAACCCTCAGCTCTTGAGGGCATGAAGCAGACTTTGATGCTAGTTCAGCTGCGAAGGTCTCCTTAAATCAGCTACATTTTCTTTCACCGCTCCAATGACTGGATTAGCCAGGAAAAAGTTCCACAGGCCCAACTTTGCATACATGCAGTTCCCCCGGGACTTAGGCCTCAGCCAACAACTTCAGCAATCGTAAGCATGAAGCCAACTTCGATGCTAGTTCATCTGCAACGGGCTCATTAAATCAGTTACGTTTGCTTTCACCGCTCCAATGACTGGAGTAGCTAGGAAAAAGTTCCACAGGCCCAACCTGGCGTACTTGCAGTTCCCCGGGACCTAGGCCTCAGCCAACAGCTTCAGCAATCGTAGGCATGAAGTGGACTTCGATGCTAGTTCATCTGCGACGGGCTCATTAAATCACTTACGTTTCCTTTCACCGCTCCAATGACTGGATTGGCCAGGAAAAAGTTCCACAGGCCCAACCTGGCGTAGTTGCAGTTTCCCCGGGACGTAGGCCTCGGCCAACAGCTTCAGCAATCGTAGGCATGAAGCGGACGTCGCTGCTAGCACAACATTGAAGGTCTCATTAATGCAGTAACACTCCTTTTCTTTTGTAAAAACTAGTGTATCAGATAGCTGTGGTAACACGACAGCAACTACATGATGCCCAGTGCTGATCCCATGACCCCAAGCAGGAGGAGGAGGTGGCCTTACAAGGCCAAGAAACCATGACCAGGACGCGCTGTAGCCTGTGTGGGAAGTATGTGAGCGGGCCCTTGGTCAGGCTCGGTCCCAGCAAACACACTGAGTGACCAAAGGTGCCGCGAGTTACATAGCAATGGGCAATCCATGTGCCCACACACTATTCATTCTGTGTTGGTGTCGGATAGCTCAATCGACACCGCAAGGGCAATAAGCCATCTGCACTCTGCACCCTACCAAAGCCAGTCAGTGACATTGTGCCCGACAGGTAAAACACCACAATGGGAAGTCTTTGTGCACCCACAGCATAGGTGAGCAAAAGGAACCAAAATAAAGTAATTAATATGAAGAAATTACAGTGCCCAGACTTTCGTTTCACTGAGGACATAGGCCACTGCACACACCCTGAGCAAACGCAGGCATAGAGCGGACTCCGATGCTAGTACAGCACTGAACATCCCATTAAGCCAGTAACGCTCCTCTTCAGTGGCCCAAACGAGTTTCACAGATAACTGTGCTAACCCAAGAGAAAATACATATCGGCCTCGGCCCACAATTCATGCCCTAGTCAGTGAGTGTTTTTGGGCATGATAGGTAAAACACCGCGATGGGAAGTCTGTGTGCACCCATAGTATAAACAGGCCACTGTAACATTCCAGTAGAAAAGGTATAAGCAGACCCCAGTAACTTTTCGGTTGTAATAGTATAGGCAAACCCCAGAACCATTTCTTTAGTAGAAGTATAGGCAGACCCCTGTAACATTTAAGTGGCAGCAGTATAGGCAGACCCCAGTAACATCCTTGTGGCAGCAGTATAGACAGACCCCTGTAACTGTTACGTGGCAGAAGTATAAGCCGACCCCTGTAACATTTACGCAGCAGCAGTATAGGCACACCCATGTATCATTCTTATAGCAGAAGTATTGGCAGACCCCTGTAACATTTTTGTAGCAACAGTATAGGCAGACCCCTGTAACATTTACGTGGCAGAAGTATAGGCAGACCCCCGTAACATTTTAGTGGCAGCAGTACAGGCAGACCCCTGTAACATTTACTTGGCAGAAGTATAGAAAGACCCCTGTAACATTTAAGTGGCAGCAGTATAGGCAGACCCCAGTAACATCCTTGTGACAGCAGTATAGGCAGACCCCTGTAACATTTACATGGAAGAAGTATGGGCAGACCCCTGTAAGATTTATGCGGCAGCAGTATAGGCAGACCCCAGTAAAATTCTTGTAGCTGCAGTATAGGCAGACCCCTGTATCATTCTTGTAGCAGAAGTATAGGCAGACCCCTGTAACATTTACGTGACAGAAGTATAGGCAGACCCCTGTAATATTTTTGTAGCAGCAGTGTAGGCAGACCCCTGTGACATTTAAGTGGCAGCAGTATAGGCAGACCCCAGTAACATCCTTGTGGCAGCAGTATAGGCAGACGCCTGTAACATTTACATGGCAGATGAATGGGCAGACCGCTCTAACATTTATGTGGCAGAAGTATAGGCAGACCCCTGTAACATTTACGTGGCAGAAGTAGAGGCAGACCCCTGTAACATTTTTGCGGCAGCAGTATAGGCAGACCCCAGTAAAATTCTTGTAACTGCAGTATAGGCAGAACCCTTTATCATTCTTGTTGCAGAAGTATAGGCAGACCCCTGTAACATTTTTGTAGCAGCAGTATAGGCAGACCCCTGTGACATTTAAGTGGCAGCAGTATAGGCAGACCCCAGTAACATCCTTGTGGCAGGAGTATAGGCAGACCCCTGTGACATTTACGTGGCAGAAGTATAGGCAGACCCCTGTAACATTTAAGTGGCAGCACTATAGGCAGACCCATGTAACATTTTTGTAGCAGCAGTATAGACAGACCCCTGTGACATTTAAGGGGCTGCAGTATAGGCAGACCCCAGTAACATCCTTGTGGCAGCAGTATAGGCAGACCCCTCTAACATTTATGTGGCAGAAGTGTAGGCAGACCCCTGTAACATTGAAGTGGCAGCAGTATTGGCAGACCCCAGTAACATCCTTGTGACAGCAGTATAGGCTGACCCCTGTAACATTTATGTCGCAGAAGTATAGGCAGACCCGTGTAACATTTACGCGGCAGCAGTATAGGCAGACCCCAGTAACATCGTAGTGGCAGCAGTATAGGCAGACACCTGTAACATTTACGTGGCAGAAGAATAGGCAGACCCCTCTAACATTTACGTGGCAGCAGTATAGGCAGACCCCAGTAACATTCTTGTAGCAGCTGTATAGGCAGACCCCTGTAACATTTACGTGGCAGAAGTTTAGGCAGACCCCTCTAACATTTACGTTGGAGAAGTATAGACAGACCCCCTATAACATTTAAGTGGCAGCAGTATAGGCAGACCCTTCTAACATTTATGTGGTAGAAGTATAGACAGCCCCTGTTACATTTTCGCGGCAGCAGTATAGGCAGACCCCAGTAACATTCTTGTAGCTGCAGTACAGGCAGAACCCTGTATCTTTCTTGTAGCAGAAGTATATGCAGACCTTTGTAACATTTTTGAAGCAGCAGTATAGGCAGATCCCTGTGACATTTACATGGCAGCAGTATAGGCAGACCCCAGTAACATCCTTGTGGCAGCAGTATAGGCAGACCCCTGTAACATTTACGTGGCAGAAGTATAGGCAGACCCCTCTAACATTTACGTGGCAGAAGTATAGGCAGACCCCTGTAACATTTTTGTAGCAGCAGTATAGGCAGACCCCTGTAACATAATTGTAGCTGCATTATTGGCAGACCCCAGTAACATCCTTGTGGCAGCAGTATAGGCAGACCCCTCTAACATTTACGTGGAAGAAGTATAGACAGACCCCTATAACATTTTCGCGGCAGCAGTATAGGCAGACCCCTGTAACATTTTCGCGGCAGCAGTATAGGCACACCCCAGTAACATTTCTGTAGCTGAAGTATAGACAGGCAGACCCCAGTAAAATTTCTTTAGTAAAAGTATAGGAAAACCTCTGAAACATTGGGGTACCATGAGCGTAGGCGAAGGCCGGAAAAAATTAGTTGGATAAGAGTGTAGGCGTGGGCCCCAAAAATAAGTGTACCTCTGAAAAATTTATCAACCGAGAGGGCAGGTGAAACCCATAAATATTTTTTGAAAGATACAGCTCACTGTTGCTTAATTTGCAACAGAGCCTGTAGGCAGCACGGGTACGCTTGTCCGTGATGATTCCCCCAGCTGCACTAAACACCCTCTAAGGCATACAGCGCAGGTTCGTGCCACGTGTCCAGCTTTGACACCCAATAGTTGTATGGAGCAGAGGCATCACGGAGGACGGTGGTACGATCGGCTACGTACTCCTTCGCCATCTTTTTACAGTGCTCCCTCCGACTTAGCCTTGACTGGGGAGTGGTGATGCAGTCTTGCTGGGGAGCCATAAAGCTGGCAAAGGCCTTGGAGAGTGTTCCCCTGCCTGTGCTGAAGATGCTGCCTGATCTCCGCACCTGCCCTGCTACTTGGCCCTCGGAACTGCGCCTTCTGCCACTAGCGCTGTCAGATGGGAAGTTTACCATTAGTTTGTCCACCAGGGCCCTGTGGTATTGCATCACTCTCGAACCCCTTTCCTCTTCGGGAATGAGAATGGAAAGGTTCTCCTTGTACTGTGGGTCGAGCAGGGGGTACACCCATTAATCCGTAGTGGCCAGAATGCGTCTAACGCAAGGGTCACGAGAAAGGCAGTCTAACATGAAGTCAGCCATGTGCGCCAGAGTACCAGTACGCAACACATCGCTGTCCTCACTAGGAAGATTACTTTCAGGATCCTCCTCCTCCTCCACAGGCGATACACGCTGAACAGATGAGTGGCAAGCAGCATGGGTACCCTCTGCAGTGGGCCCCGCTGTCTCATCCCCCTCCTCCTCCTCAGGCTCCTCCCCCTCCTCCTCCTCCTGAACGCGCTGAGATATAGACACGAGGGTGCTCTGACTATCCAGTGACATACTGTCTTCCCCTGCCTCCGTTTCCGACAGCAAAGCGTCAGCCTTTATGCTTTGCAGGGAACTTCTCAACAGGCATAGCAGAGAAATGGTGACGCTAATGATTGCAGCATCGCCGCTCACCACCTGGGTAGACTCCTCAAAGTTTCCAAAGACCTGGCAGATATCTGCCATCCAGGCCCACTCCTCTGTAAAGAATTGAGGAGGCTGACTCCCACTACGCCGCCCATGTTGGAGTTAGTATTCCACTCTAGCTCTACGCTGCTCATAAAGCCTGGCCAACATGTGCAGCGTACAATTCCACCATGTGGGCACGTCGCACAGCAGTCGGTGCTCTGGCAAGTTAAACCAATGTTGCAGGGTGGCAGAGTCCATGGTGGACTTGCGGAAATGTGCGCAGACGCGGCACACCTTGCTGAGCAGGTCTAACAAGTGTGGGTAGTTTTTCTGAAACCGCTGAACCACCAAATTGAAGACGTGGGCCAGGCATGGAACATGTGTGACACACGACCATGCCCGATTGGACGCTCAGAGGCGAAAGCCAGAGGTTGGTCTGCTCTGTCAGACCCTGCAACAGTTCAGGGACTGTGTACCTCCTGTTACCTAGGCTGAGGAGTTTCAGCACGGCCTGCTGACGCTTGCCCACCACTGTGCTGCCGCGCCACTCCGACTGCTGGCGACGTGCTGCTCACATTTCTCAATTAAGAGGTAGAGGTTGTGTAGGAGGAGGAGGAGGGGGAGGGTTTAGAGGAGGTGGCATAGACTACCGCAGATACCAGAACCGAGGAAGGGCCTGCTATTCAGGGTGTGGGTAGGACGCGAGAGGTCCCAGGCTCAGCCTCGGTCCTAGCCTCCACCAAATTCACCCAATTTGCCGTCAGGGAGATATAGTGGCCCTGCCCACCAATACTTGTCCACGTGTCCGTGGTTAAGTGGACCTTCCCAGTAACCGCATTGGTGAGGGCACGATTGATGTTGCGGGAGACATGCTGGTGTAGGGCTGGGACGGCACACCAGGAAAAATAGTGGTGACTGGGGACCGAGTAGCGTGGGACCGCTGCCGCCATCATGTTTTTGAAAGCCTCAGTTTCCACCAGCCTGTACGGCAGCATCTCCAGGCCGATCAATTTTGCAATGTGCACGTTTAAAGCTTGAGCGTGCGGGTGCGTGGTGGCGTATTTGCGCTTGCGCTCTAACGCTTGCGCTAGCGACAGCTGGACGCTGCACTGAGAGACATTTCTGGATGGGGTCGAGGACAGCGGAGGTGATGGTGTGGTTGCAGGCCAGGAGGCGCTCGTGACTGTATCCTGAGAGGGGGGTTGGATCTGAGTGGCAGGTTGGGGCAGATGGTGAGGAGAGGCAGTGGTGCGACCCGGAGGTGGTGAACGGTCTTTGTCCCACCTTGTGTGGTGCTTGGCCATCATATGCCTGTACATGCTGGTGGTGGTGAGGCTGGTAGTGGTGGCTCCCCGGCTGATCTTGGCGCGACACAGGTTGCACAACACTGTTCGTCGGTCATCCGCGGTCTCATTGAAGAACATCCACACCTTTGAACACCTAGGCCTCTGCACAGTGGCTTGGCGCGAGGGGGTGCTTTGGGAAACAGTTGGGGGATTCTTTGCTCTGGCCCTGCTCTTCCTACCCCTGGCCACCCCACTACCTCTTCCAACCTGTCCTGCTGCTGAACTTGCCTCCCCCTCTGAAGACCTGTCCTCAATTGGCTTAGCAAACCAGGTGGGGTCGTCCAGCGGCTCTTCCTCCGAATCCTCTGTGCGCTTCTCCCTCGGACTTACTGCCCTTACTACTTCCTCACTGATAGACAACTGTGTCTCATCATCATCGACCTCCTCACCCATTGAAAGCTCTTGAGACAGTTGCCGTAAGTCCCCAGCCTCATCACCCGGCCCCCGGGAACTTTCCAAAGGTTGGGCATTGGTCACAACAAACTCCTCAGGTGAGAGAGGAACCATTTTTTCCCAATCAAGGGAGGGGCCCAAGAACAGTTCCTGGGAGTCTGTCTGCTCATCAGAATGTGTCATTTTCATGGAGTGAGAAGGCTGGGAGGAAGGAGGAGCAGCAGCGAGAGTATTCAGAGTTGCAGCAGTGGACAGCGTAGAAGACTGGGTGGTCGATACATTGTTGGATGCATTTTCTTCCATCCATGTCAGGACCTGCTCACACTGCTCTGTTTGTAATAAAGGTCTACCACGTGGACCCAAAAATTTTGATATGAAGCTGGGGACCCCAGAAACTTGCCTCTCTCCTAATCCCGCAGCAGCCGGCTGCGATTCACCTGGACCAGGAATTCGGCCTGTGCCCACACCTTGACTTGGACCTCCGCGTCCTCGCGCGCGTCCACGTCCTTTACCCCTACCCCTCAGCCTGGTGTATTACGAATAGAGCAGACACAGAGCGGTGCGTGAACTTCACGGCAGACACAGACCGGTGTAAGAAATTATGAAAATATTGGCATACAGTTGGAGGTTGACAGCGGTATTGTAACGCTAACTCCAGGCATAAACAAATATGGAAGGCTGCAAACAGGCCTAGCTATGCAATACTGAGGCACTACAACTCCCACCAGACAACCTGTAAAATACACACGGTCACAGGTAGCCGTAAAAAGGAGTTTTTTGTTTTTTTTTAAATTTAAAAGGAATACAGACTTTATAGCGTGTATATGACTTTCCCTCTATCAGTGGCTGTGGCCGTACGCTGTGCGTGAAGTTGATGGCAGACACAGACTGGTGTAAAAAATTATGCAATTATTGGCGTACAGTTGGAGGCTGACAGCGGTAATGTAACGCAAACTGCAGGCAGAAAAAATTATACGGAAGGCTGCAAAAAGGTCTGGCTCTGCAATAGTGATGCACTACAACTCCCACCAGACAACCTGCAAAATGCACACGGTCACAGGTAGCCCTAAGAAGGACCATTGGGGTTCTTGTAGACAGGATTGTACACTACCACTGTCCCTCTCTCAGCAGCACTGGCCCTATACTCTGTATAATAGACTGCAGACTGAGAACGCTATAGCTGTAATAGCCTGCACAGTCCGAGATGGGAAAAAAAATTTTTGGTGCAAAACTGCTCCCAGCAGCCACAACAGTAATGCACATGGTCAGATATGGCCCTAAGAAGGACCGTTGGGGTTCTTGGAGACAGGAACCTACACTAACACTTTCCCTATAGTAGCAGCAGCACTGTCCCTGATCTCTTCCAGTGTGTGCCTGAGGCGAGCAGCGGGCGAACCGCTTTTAGTACTCGACGGTCACTTGATCTCACCAGCCACTCACTGCTGGGGGGTGGGATAGGGCTGACCCGTCAAAGGAGGAAGTGGTAATGCCTTCCCTGCATTTCTATTGGCCAGAAAATGGCGCTAAACATGCAGGGAAGGAAATGGAATTGACCCGAGTACCGTGTGGTGCTTGTCTCGAGTAACGAGCATCTCGAGTGCCCTAAGGCTCGAACGAGCATCAAGCTCGGACGAGTACGCTCAGTCATCTCTATTGTGTAACTCTCTTCTGAATGGCAAGCAATTTACAGAGCAAAGTTTGATGGCCCCTATCTCCCTCATTTCCAAAGAAGGCAAGGAAAGCAAGGAATGTGGCAGCTATCGCCCAATTTCCCTACTTAATGCTAATGTGAAGTGATGGGTAAAGCTGCAGGCATATAGAATACGACACCTCCTACCTAAAATAATAGGTCCAGAGCAAGAGGGTTTTGTTAAGTTAGGAGAGGGTAAACACAATACCTCACGAGTAATTAACCTAATACAACACGCAAAGTCCCATGTGTTTCCACTGACTTTGTTAGGTACTGATGCCGAAAAGGCATTTGACAGAGTCAGCTGGCCTTACATGGAGGCTACACTCACCAAATTCGGTTTCCCATCCCCCTTAATCCAAGCCATACTCACGCTATACAAATTCCCCTCTGCGCAACTTACAATTAATGGCACCTTCTCTCCCATTTTCCGTATTTTTAATGGAACAAGACAGGGATGCCCGCTCTCCCCCTCCCTTTTCATCCTTGTTATGGAAACATTAATACAAAAAATAAGACAGAATTATCTGTAGGTTAGACGTGTGTGATTCCAGTTTGTGGTCAACCAAAGAAAACCACCTAGCAATATAAATTGCATGTTCGGAAGGCCGAAACCTTCCTGTGGCCTTTTTTGTGTTAACTGGGAAAATGCTAGGTTTGTTTTTGTTTATTTCTGATGATCCTCCTAAATAACCCATGCAGGCTGCTGAAGAAGTGACCAGGGATTTCTATTGGAACTGTGTGTAAAGTATATAAATTATAGGGTAGCAAATAGGTGGATATCAAGTTACCGTGTTTCCCCCAAAATAAGACAATGTCTTATATTTTTTTTTTTTCAAAAAAGTTTAACTTTTTTACATGTATAGCTGCCTGGACACTATTTAAATTGACTTTTTAAATTAACTGTTAGCAGGGCTTAATTTTGGAGTAAGGCTTATATTTCAAGCATCCTCAAAAAGCCGGAAAAATTATTTTGCATCCTCAAAAATTCTGGAAAATATTATGTCTTACTTTCAGGGTAAGTCTTATTTTCAGGGAAACGGGGTAGTTTCTTCCCCACCAAAAAAAGAAAAGGGTGTTTATGTGTTGTAGTTGGATTGTACCTTTTGCAGAAAAGGGCAGCAGTTTGCTTTGAAGAGGAGCGAAGGAACATATGTTAGAGTAATACCAAGGTGCAGGATGCTTTCTTTGGGCCATTTAAAGGGAAATTTCTTATGAATGGACTTATTAGCTGGTGCTGTGATGTTCAACAATTCTGATTTCTCATAGTTATCTTTTAAGTGAGATATTTTGCCAAGTTGCTCAAAGATCTCTAAGATTGCAGGGAAGTCCTTTTTTAGATTGGTCATGAGTGCCAGAAAGTCATCTGCAAATGCAGCTGTAGTAAGTGTGAGATTCCAATTTTTTAGCCCTAATATGTTGGGGGGTTGTCTTATTTGTTGTAGCACTGTCTCCATAACCAAGATACAAAAGTTGAGGATCGCGGACAGCCCTGTGTATTCCAGTTTGTAATATGGAAGAGATCTGAAAGTGTTCCATTTATATGAATTCTAGCCAAGGGATTTGAATATAGAGAGACTATGGCTATTATAAATTGGTAGGGGAAGGCAAACTATAACAATGCGTTTTTCATCCCAACTCACTCTGTTAAAGGTCTTTTCAGCATCTGTTCCCAGAATTGGTATTGGCATAATGAATTGCATTTATAATTAGAGATGAGCGAGCACACTTGTCCGAGCTTGATGCTCATTCGAGCATTAGGGTACTCGAGATGCTTGTTACTCGAGACGAACACGACGCGGTACTCGAGTCAATTGCCTTTCCTTCCCCGCATGTTTAGCGCCATTTTCTAGCCAATAGACCTGCGGGGAAGGGATTACCACTTCGGGAGGAGGATGCGGGGGATGACAGTATATCGCTTGATAGCCAGACCACTCTCACGTCTATATGTCAGCGCGTTTTAGAGGAGGAGGAGGAGAGGAAAGAGACTGCTGGCCACACTGTAGAGGGTTCCCATGCTGCTGGCATGGGTTTAGTGTGTATGGGCTGAAGAGGAGGAGTATCCTCCTAGTGAGGACAGCGATGTGTTGCATACTGGGACTCTGGCACACATGGCTAACTTCATGTTAGGCTGCCTTTCCCATGATGCATTTTGGCCAACACAGATTACTGGGTGTACACCCTTCTCGACCCACGGTATAAGGAGAACCTTTCCACTCTCATTCCCGAAGAGGAAAAGGGTACGAGAGTGCTGCAATACCACATGGCCCTGGTGAAAAAAGTGATGCTAAAGTTCCCATCTGACAGCGCTAGCGGTAGAAGACGCTGTTCAAAGAGCCAACTAGCAGGGGAGGTGCGGGGATTAGGCAGCATGTCCAACGCAGGCAGGGGAACACTCTCCAAGGCCTTTGCCAGCTTTATGGCTCCCTAGCAAGACTGTGCCGCCACTCCCCAGTCAGGACTTAGTCAGAGAGAGCACTGTAAAAAGATGGTGCCGACTGTACCACCGTCATCCATGATGCCTCAGCTCCATACAACTATTGGGTGTCAAAGCTTGACACGTGGCACGAACTTGCGCTGTACACCCTGGAGGTTCTGGCCTGCCCTGCCGCTAGCGTCTTGTCAGAGAGGGTGTTTAGAGCTGCTGGGGGGATCATCACGGATAAGCGTACCCACCTGTCAACTGACAGCGCCGACATGCTTACCCTCATAAAGATGAACAAAGGCTAGATTTCCCCAGACGTCTCTTCTCCACCAGTGGAAAACAGCGGATCCTAAGGAATCTTTTCGCTGCAACAGGAGAAAAATGCATCCTCTATCACCCCAAAAAAGGGGAGAATTTGCTTTGTGTGTCCCCCTCGGATATTATGACTCCTCCTTCGAAAATAGCATGTCATCACGCTGAACTGCCAATTTCTATGCGGTCCAAAATGTTATGTTTTTAAGTTTTATCAGTTTTTAAAGTTTTAAACGTAAAACCTAAACCAATTTTTGTGAAGCATTGCCTACAGGCTCTGTTACAAATTAACCAATAACGAGTTGTATCTTCAAAAAATGTTTGTGGGATTGACCTGCCCTCGGTGTTCAGCAAATTTTTAAGGGGTACACTTGTACTCTTGGTACACCAGTTTTTCCGGCCATTGCCAATACTGTTAGCAAACTAATTTTTCCAGGCTTCGCCTATACTCTTGGTAAATAAATTCAACAGGTGTTCCCCTATACTATTGGTACACCAATCTTTCAGGGGTTCGCCTGTACTCTTGCTACTGAAATGTTACAAGGGTTTGCCTATACTCTTGCTACAGAAATGTTACTAGGGTCCGCCTCTACAGTTGTTACTGAATGGTTTGAGGGGTTCGCCTATACTTTTGCTATAGAAATGTTACTGGGGTCCTCCTATACTCTTGCTACAGAAATCTTACTGGGGTCTGCCTATACAGTTTCTACTGAATGGTTTGAGGGGTTCGCCTATACTCTTGCCACAGAAATGTTATAGGGGTTTGCCTATACTTTTTGTTAAAGAAATGTTACTGTGGTTCGCCTATACTCTTGCTACAGAAATGTTACTAGGGTCCGCCTCCACAGTTGTTACTGAATGGTTTGAGGGGTTCGCTTATACTTTTGCTATAGAAATGTTACTGGGGTCCTCCTATACTCTTGCTACAGAAATGTTACTGGGGTCTGCCTATACAGTTTCTACTGAATGGTTTGAGGGGTTCACCTATACTCTTGCCACAGAAATGTTACAGGGGTTTGCCTATACTTTTGTTAAAGAAATGTTACTGAGGTTCGCCTATACTCTTGCTACATAAATGTTACTGGGATCTTCCTATACTTTTGCTATGAAAATGTTACTGGAGTCCGCCTTTACTCTTGCTACAGAATGTTACAGGGGTTTGCATATACTTTTGCCACAGAAATATTACTGGGGTCTGTCTATACAGTTTCTACTGAATGGTTTGAGGGGTCTGCCTATACTTTTGCTACAGAAATGTTACTGCTGTCCGCCTATACTCTTGCTATAGAAATGTTACTGGGGTCTGCCTATACTGTTGCTACAGAAATGTTACTGCGGTCCGCCTATGCTCTTGCCACAGAAATGTTACTGGGGTCTGCCTATACAGTTTCTACTGAATGGTTTGTGGGGTCCGCCTATACTCTTGCTATAGAAATGTTACTGGGTCTTCCTATACTTTCGCTATGGAAATTTTACTGGGCTCCGCCTATACTATTGCTACAGAAATGTTACTGGCATAGGTGAGCGAGCACCAAAATGCTGGGGTGCTCATTGCTCGAGTCGAACTTTCCGCAATGCTGGAGAGTTCATTTCAAGTAATGAACCCCATTGAAGTCAATGAGCGACTCGAGCATTTTTGTATATGACCGATGCTCCGCTTAGGTTTTCACTTGTGAAAATCCGGAAAACCTCAGAAAGTGATGGAAACACCACAGAAATGGATAGGGCAGGCGAGGGGCAACATGGAGGGCTGCATCTCAGGCTCCCAGGCCTCACTATTAAGCCACAATAGCGGCAAGAGTGTGCCCCCCCCCTAACAATTTTTACTTTGGACAAACCCTCATTGGCAAGGCACGCCTTAGCAAAGCACCACACTTCCTCCAACCAAGCACAATCACTGCCTGTGGGTCACACCGCTGCCTCTTCTCCAGGGTTACATGCTGCCCAACCCCCCGCATGACCCAGCATCCACAGCGGACACAAAAGTGTCCCTGCGCAGCCTTCAGCTGCCCTCATGCCACACACTCGCTTCATAGCCATACCACCCTCATGTCTATTTCTCAGTGCGTCTGCCATGAGGAGAACCCGGAGGCAAACACTGCAGAGGATTGGCAGGGCCAGGTAGCGACCCTCTTTAAATGGGAGGCCATAGGCCACAATGCAGTTGAGAATCAATGAGAAATTGACGTTCGGTCTTCATTCCAATAAAGTGCCACCTCTGTCAGGAGGTGCAACCGTGGTCATAAAGGGGACCCAGGTGCCAGCCCAGCACTTCTACACATCTCCACAATGCAGCAATACTCTGTGTGGGAAGTATGTGAGCAGGCCCTGGTTCAGCCTCTGTCCCAGCATACACCTTGTGCGGCCCAAGGTGCTGCGAGTAACATAGCAATAGGGGATCTATGTGTCCACACACTACTCATTCTGTTTGGGTGTCGGATACCTCATCGACAACGCAAGGGGTAAACCATCTGCCATCTGCACCCTACCCAAATCTGTCAGCGTTTTGGGGACAGACAGGTAAGACACCTCTATGGGAAGTCTGTATACACCCAGAGCATGAGTGGGTCCAAGAAACTTAAAGACAGTACACATAAAGAAAATCAGAGTGCCCAAACATGGCAGACTTTCACTCCGTCAAGGACATAGGCCTCTGTACAAGCCCTCAGCAATCGCTGCCATAGAGCGGACTCCAATGCTAGCGTAGCTGTGAGCGTCTCATTAGCGATGTATCACTCCTCTTGTTTGTTCCAATGCAGTGCCACGGATAGCTGTGAGAGAAAATTCATGCTGGCTTCAACCCACACTCCATGCCCTAGTCAGTCTGTTTTTTTTTAAAGTGCCAGACAAGTACAACAGCACCATGGGAAGTCGGTGTGCACCCACAGCATGGGTGGGTCCCAGGAACCCAGAGAAGGTACATAAATAAATCCCATTGCAGTGCCCCGGATGGCTGTGGTAACGCGAGAGAAAATATATGTCGGCCCAGAATCCATGCCCTAGTCAGTCTGGGTTTTTTTTGTGCCAGGCAGGTACAACAGCGCCATGGGAAGTCTATGTGCACCCACAGCATGGGTGGGTACCAGGAACCCACAGACTGTACATAAAGAAATCCCATTACAATGCCCCGGATAGCTGTGGTAACATGAGAGAAAATACATGTCGGCCTCGGCCCACAATCCATGCCCTAGTCAGTCTGTTTTTTGGGGGGGGTCCACATAGGTAGAAAACTGCGATGGGAAGACTTAGTGCACGCATAGTATACACATACCCCTGTAATATACCTGTAGCAAAGGTATAAGCTGACCCCAGTAACAGTTATGTTGCTGAAGACTAGGGAGACCACAGTAACATTTCTGTTGTGACAGTATAGGCAGACCCCTGTAACATGTGTGTAGCAGCAGTATCGGCAGACCCCTGTAACATTTCTGTAGCAGCAGTATAAGCAGACCCCTGTAGCATTTCTGTAGCAGCAGTATAGACAGATCCCAGTAACATTTATGTAGTAGAAATATAGGCAGACCCCAGTAACATCCTTGTGGCAGCAGTATAGGCAGACCCCTGTAACATTTACATGGCAGAAGTAAAGGCAGACCCCTGTAACATTTAAGTGGCAGCAATATATAGGCAGACCCCTCTAACATTTACGTGGCAGAAGTATACGCAGACCCCTGTAACATTTCTGTAGTAACAGTATAGACAGAGCCGAGTAACATTTCTGTAGTAACAGTATAGGAAAACCCCAGTAGCATTTATGTATCAGTAGTATAGGCAGACCCCTATAACATTTATGTGTCAGCACTAAAGGCAGACCCATGTATCATTTCTGTAGCAGCAGTATAGGCAGACCCCTGTAACATTTGTGTAGCAGCAGTATAAGCACACCCCTGTAACATTTATGTAGCAGAAGCATAGGCAGACCCCAGTACCATTTTTATAGCAGCAGTATAGGCAGACCCCAGTACCATTTCTGTAGAAGTAAAGGCAGACCCCAGTAACATTTTTGTCGCTGCAGTATAAGCAGACCCCTGTAACATTTATGTAGCAGAAGCATAGGCAGACCCCAGTACCATTTTTATAGCAGCAGTATAGGCAGACCCCAGTACCATTTCTGTAGAAGTAAAGGCAGACCCCAGTAACATTTTTGTCGCTGCAGTATAAGCAGACCCCTGTAACATTTATGTAGCAGAAGCATAGCAGACCCCAGTACCATTTTTGTAGCAAAGTATACCCAGACCCCTTTAAGATTTCTGTAGTAACAGTATAGACAGATCCCAGTAACATTTATGTAGCAGAAGTATAGGCAGACCCCAGCATCATCCTTGTGGCAGCAGTATAGGCAGACCCCTGTAACATTTACGTGGCAGCAGTATAGCCAGACCCTAGTAACATCCTTGTGGCAGCAGTATAGGCAGACCCCTGTAACATTTACATGGCAGAAGTATAGGCAGCCCCTGTAACATTTAAGTGACAGCAGTATAGGCAGACCCCTGTAACTTTTTTGCAGCAGAAGTGTAGGCAGGCAGACCCCTGTAAAATTTCTGTAGTAATAGTATAGGCCAACCTTTGAAACATTGGGGTGCCATGAGCATCGGCGAAGGCCGAAAAAATTAGTTGGATAAGAGTGTAGGCGTGGGCCCGAAAAATAAGTGTACCAAGAGTACCAGTTTACCTTTGAGAAATTTATCAACCGAGAGGGCAGGTGAAACCCATAAATATGATTTGAAAGATATAGCTCACTGTTGCTTAATTTGTAACAGAGCCTGTAGGCAGCCCTGTTGAAAAAATAGGTTCATTTTAAAGTATCAATACTTTTGAAACTTTGAAAAATTGTAAAAACATTGGTAGATGAGTCTTTTGGGCCGCAGAAAAATTGGACGTTCAGCGCGATGACATGTTGTTTCTGGAGGAGGAGGAGCAGGAGGAGGCCTAATGTCAGAGGCAGATTGACAAAGCTAAAAGCACCATTTTCCCGTTGATACAGAAGAGTGTTTTTATCTGCGGTTGCAGCAAAAAGCATCTTTAGGTACCGCCGCTTTCTGCTGGTGGAGAAGAGAAGTCTGAAGAGATCCAGGCTATGCTCATCTTTATGAGTGTAAGCATGTCGGCACTATCAATTGACAGGCGGGTACGCTTATCCGTGATGATTTAGCTGCACTAAACACCCTCTCTGACAAGACGCTAGTGGCAGGGCAAGCCAGCACCTCCAGGGCATACAGCGCAAGCTCGCGCCACGTGTCCAGCTTTGACACCCAGTAGTTCTATGGAGCAGAGGCATCACGTAGGACGGTGGTACGATCGGCTACGTACTCCCTCACCATCTTTTTACAGTGCTCCCTCCGACTCAGCTTTGACTGGTGAGTGGTGACGCAGTCTTGCTGGGGAGCCATAAAGCTGGCAAAGGCCTTGGAGAGTGTTCCCCTGCCTGTACTGAACATGCTGCCTGATCTCCGCGCCTCCCCTGCTACTTGGCCCTCGGAACTGCGCCTTCTGCCACTAGCGCTGTCAGATGGGAAGTATACCATCAGTTTGTCCACCAGTGCCCTGTGGTATTGCATCCTTCTCGGACCCCTTTCCTCTTTGGGAATGAGAGTGGAAATGTTTTCCTTATACCGTGGATCAAGAAGGGTGTACACCCAATAATCTGTAGTGGCCAGAATGCATCAAATGCGAGGGTGGCGTGAAAGGCAGCCTAACATGGATTCAGCCATGTGTGCCAGGGAGCCAGTACGCAAGACATGGCTGTCCTCACTAGAAAGATGACTTTCAGGATCCTCCTCCTCCTCGTCCACAGCCCATACATGCTAAACAGATGACAGTCAAGCAACATGGGTACCCTCTGCAGTGGGCCCAGCTGTCTCTTCCCCCTACTCCTCCTTTTCCTCCCCCTTCTCCTCCTCCAAAACGTGCTGAGATATGGACATGAGGGTGGTCTGGATATCAAGCGACATATTGTCATCCCCATCTCCTGCTCCAACCGCAAAGCGTTGGCTTTTATGCTTTGCAGTAAACTTCTCAGCAGACATAGCAGCGGGATGATAACGCTAATGATTGCAGCATCGCCGCTCACCATCTGGGTAGACTCCTCAAAGTTCCTGGCAGATATCTGCCATCCAGGCCCACTCCTCGGTAAAGAATTGGGGAGGCTAACTACCACTACGCCGCCCATGTTGGAGTTGGTATTCCAAAATTGCTCTACGCTGCTCATAGAGCCTGGCCAACATGTGCAGCGTAGAATTCCAGCATGTGGGCACATCACACAGCAGTCGGTGCTCTCGCAGATTAAACCGATATTGCAGGGTCCTCAGGGTGGCAGCGACCGTGGTGAACTTGCGGAAATGTGCGCAGACGTAGCGCACCTTGCCTAGCAGGTCACACAAGTGCGGGTAGTTTTTCAGAAACCGCTGAACCACCAGATTGAAGACGTGGGCCAGGCATGGCACGTGTGTGAGGCTGCCGAGCTGCAGAGCCGCCACCAGGTTATGGCCGTTGTCACACACGACCACGCCAGTTGGAGGCTCAGCGGCGAAAGCCAGAAGTTGGTCTGCTCTGTCAGACCCTGCAACAGTTTGGGGGCCGTGTGCCTCTTGTCACCTAAGCTGATTAGTTTCAGCACGGCCTGCTGACGCTTGCCACCGCTGTGCTGCCGCGCCACGCCACACTGACTGCTGGCGACGTGCTGCTCACACTTCTTAATTGAGAGGTGGAGGTTGCATAGGAGGAGGAGGAGGGGGAGGGTTTAGAGGGAGGGTTTCATAGACCGCTGCAGATACCAGCACCGAGGTAGGACCCGCTATTTTGGGTGTGGGTAGAACTTAAGCGGTCCCAGGCTCTGACTAGGTCACAGCCTCCACCAAATTCACCCAATGTGCCGTCAGGGAGATATAATGGCCCTGCCCGCCAGTACTTGTCCACGTGTCTGTGGTTAAGTGGACCTTCCCAGTAACCGCATTGGTGAGGGCACGATTTATGTTGCGGTAGATGTGCTGGTGTAGGGCTGGGTCGGCACACCGAGAAAAATTGTGGCGACTGGGGACCGAGTAGCGCGGGACCGCCGCCTCCATCATATTTTTAAAAGCACCCATTTCCACAAGGCTGTACGGCAGCATCTCCAGGCTGATTAATTTGGCAAGGTGCATGTTTAAAGCTTGTGTGCGCGGGTGCGTGGTGGCGTATTTGCGCTTTCGCTCCAACGCTTGTGCTAGCGACAGCTGAATGCTGCGCTGAGAGACATTGCCGGATGGGGTCGAGGACAGTGGAGGTGAGGGTGTGGGTGCAGGTCGGGAGGTCCTGAAATTGGGGTTGGATCTGAGTGGCAGGTTGGGGCACAGGGGAAGGGGCAGAGGTGTGTCGCGGAGGCTGTTGAATGGCCTTCAGCCCACCTTGTGGGGTGCTTGACCATCATATGCCTGTGCATGCTGGTGGCGGTGAGACTGGTAATGGTGGCTCCCCGGCTGATCTTGGTGCGACACAGGTTACACACCACTGTTCGTCGGTCGTCCACGCTGTCACTGAAAAACATCCACACCTTTAAACACCTAGCCCTCTGCACGGAGGCTTGGCGTGAGGGGGTGCTTTGGGAAACAGTTGGGGGATTCTTCGTTCTGGCCCTGCCTCTTCCTACCTGTCCTGCTGCCTCACTTGCCTCCTCCTCTGAAGCCCTGTCCTCAGTTGGCTTAGCACACCAGGCGGGGTCAGTCACCTCATCGTCCAGCTGCGATTCCTCCGAATCCTCTGTGCGCTCCTCCCTCGGACTTACTGCCCTTACTACTACCTCACTGATAGACAACTGTGTCTCATCATCATTACCCTCCTCACACACTGAAAGCTCTTGAGACAGTTGCCGAAAGTCCCCAGCCTCATCACCCGAACCCCGGGAACTTTCCAAAGGTTGGGCATCGGTCACGACAAACTCCTCAGGTGAGAGATGAACCATTTTTTCCCACTCATGGCAGGGACCAGAAAACAGTTCCTGGGAGTCTACCTGCTCATCAGAATATGTCATTTTCATGGAGTGAGGAGGCTGGGAGGAAGGAGGAGCAGCAGCCAGAGGATTCAGAGTTGCAGCAGTCCCTAAGCCGGGAGCAGTGAACTGCGAAGAAGACTGGGTGGTCGATACATTGCTGGATGCATTTTCTGCCATCCACGACAGGACCTGCTCACACTGCTCTGCTCGTAATAAAAGTATACCACGTGGACCCATAAATTGTGATAAGAGGCTGGGGACCCCAGAAACTTACCTCTCTCCTAATCCCGAAGCAGCCGGCTGTGATTCACCTGGACCAGGAACTTGGCCTGTGCCCACACCTTGACTTGGACCTCCGTGTCCTCGTCCACGTCCACGTCCTCGACCCCTACCCTACTCCTCATCATGGCGGATTTAAATAGAGCTGGGGCCAAATAAATTACCCCACTGTACAGCACTGACAACTGGGCCTTAATTCACCGCACACAGAGACTTGTAGATAGCGGAGGCTCTATGCTGTGACTTAGAAAAAAGTAACCTGCTGTCTTGCGCTGATACCTAGGGGTAATTTACTGCTCGCAAAGACTTGTAGATTATAGTGGCTGTGTGGAGTGGGAGAAGACTCTAAAGCCAGTGGACAGTGCTGGTAACCCCACCAAGGAAAGGGTATTGTGAGACGCTCTGCACTGCTGCTGAGCTGAAAGACTTTGCAGTGGCCCCGGTAATATTATGGTACTTTTTAGTGGCGAGACCACTGTCTAATTCACTGCAGACAGAAAATAGTATAAATAAGTATGGAATTATTTGTGTATGTTTTCACACTGAGAGCGGTATTGTAACGCAAACTCTGGCCAGAAAAAAAAATATGGAAGGCTGCAAACAGGCCTAGCTGCGTAATACTGAAGCACTACAACTCCCAGCAGCCACTCAGTAAAATGCACACGGTCAGAGGTAGCCCAACGAATTAGCTTTTGTTTTTTTTTGGACAGAGAATACAGGCTGTATAGTGCATATCACTTTCCCTCTAAAAGTGGCTGTGGCGGCACTACGCTCTGCGTATAATTCACTGCAGACACAGAACGGTATAAATAAGTATGGAATTATTTGCATACTGTTTCAGGCTGACAGCGGTATTGTAACGCAAACTCCAGCCAGAAAAAAATAATACGAAAGGCTGCAAACAGGCCTAGCTGTGTAATACTGAAGCACTACAACTCCCAGCAGACACCCAGTAAAATGCACACGGTCAGATGTAGCCCTAAGAAGGACCGTTGGGGTTCTTGATGACAGGATCCTACTCTAACACTTTCCCTTTCTCTGCAGCAGTTTCCCTATACTCTGTATAATACACTGCAGACTGGGAACGCTATAGCTGAAATGGCCTGCACAGCCCGAGATGAAAAAAAAATAAAAATTGTGCAAAAATGCTCCCAGCCAGCCACAACAGTAATGCACATGGTCAGATGTGGCCCTAAAAAGGATTGCTGGGGTTCTCGATGACAGGATCCTACACTACCACTTTCCCTATCTCGTCAGCAGCACTTTCCCTATACTCTCCCAGTGTGTGTCTGAGGCGAGCCCCGGGCGGGACCGCTTTAAATTTAAGTACTTGGCGGTCACTTGATCTCGCCAGCCACTCACTGCAGGGGGGTAGGATAGGGCTGGCACGTCAAAGGAGGAAGTGGTAATGCCTTCCCTGCATGTCTATTGGCTAGAAAATGGCGCTAAACAGGCAGGGAAGGAAATGGAATTCACTCGAGTACCGCGTGGTGCTCGTCTCGAGTACCCTAATGCTCGAACGAGCATCAAGCTCAGACGAGTGTGCTCGCTCATCTCTAGTATTCAGCACAGCTGGGAGTGTGAGAACTGACAGATACATCCCCCGTTCACAGACAATATGGACTACCTGACATTTATAAAAAGGAACCCGGCATGCATTTCACCTGACTTCTGCACCCCCATAGCTGATTCCACTGACTAGTTAGCATACTGGCAATTTTTATTCACATATGACTAAGCATGGATTTATATGAAAGACCACACTGTGCCCTCAAGGTGCTGTTTCTGGTCTTGGTGGTGATGCTCCACTTCTTCTGCTTCCATCATGTTCCCTTCTTCTTCTTCTTCCAAAACAAAAATCTCTTAAAGCACAAGAAGCAGCTGCAGCTCTACAGCTCTTCTTGGAGCAGGCCCGTGCTGGGCTGTTCTGTTTGCCTGGCAGAATTTCTCCTTTGCAAACTTTAAAAGCATTTAGATACATAGTTGGGAGGGATGACCATAACAGTGAACAATCAGTCCAGTGACCAGGAATGTAAAAGGAATGTGAAATTTTTCCTTCAGACCATCAATCAAGGACAATGGAACAATGCCTCTGCAGTGCCACATATCGTATGGCAGCATTCCTTTAAATCAATGTATGAGTTTTTGCCAAGTTTGTAAAACATAATTGGGAATAGCACCCCTTCTGGGTGCTCTCCTTGGGGAGAGATTATGCCATCCCCTGACCAACTCACCCCCCAGGTGTCTTCACACACTCCCATGCTGGTGGGCTCTCCTTAGGGCCACCCCTCGACCTCCCTCAGAACTTTCATATTCTCCACTGATGCAAGAACCCCACTCTATGCCTGGAGTAGTCACTTTCCATTGATAAAACACGAAAACTACTGTACAGTGTGAGCAAGATAAAGTCCCTTTAGCCTTGTAGACCACACTAGTCCTGTTATAGTGAATCATGGGCTAATTGATCAAGTCTACAGCCCTTCAAACAGTTCAGCTAAACAGTATGTATATACAGACTAAACGAGCAAACTGATATCTTTCATCCGTCCAAGTGAGAAATTGGCTCATCTAATCACAACCCTTAGCCACAGGAAAGCAAATTTTTATTCCCAAGTATGATATGGACTCTTCTTCCCAATTATATAAAAATGTCATGGCCTAATATTGTGTTCGGCCTTCTGAAACTAGCCTAAGAAGCTAAAACAAGTTTATTAAGTTTTCCTTTAACTTAGGTCATATATTCTATGCTTTATGTAAAACGATTTGTATTGAAACTTCCTGGGTAAAACAAGAAACATGAATTTATTACATCATCAAAGATATAACAAATAAGTTGTAATTAAATAAATTGTGCATCTTGTCATATTGTCTTTTGCTTTATAAGAATGTAATCACATTTTCACATAGACTTAGAGGGAGTAATTTTGTTGGTGACATATGCCACCTCTCCGTGTATCCCCTTCAAGTATGAATCTACCTGAGGGTATTCTACACTTTGTTTTCTTTCTTTACTCAAAATAGAAGTTTTAAACACAGTCACTGACTCAGATAGTTTTGAAAATCAAGTTACTAAGGCTTCTTTCCCACAAGCGTATATCGGCCGGCGTTTTCGCGGCTGGCTGATATACGCTACCATGTGGGGCATAGAAGCTCATGAACGAGTACACAAATCTACCGTTTGTTCGCCTGTTCACATGGCATGGCCCCCCGACACATATATGCACCAAGGTCACCATCCCCTCCCCCTGCAGGCTCAACTCTGCTCTCCTCCCCGCTCATTCTTTGCAATGGGAGGGGGCGGTACGGGGAGGGAGCACTGCCCCGTTCACACCTTCTCCCATTGCTGGCTGCGGACAAAGGGTGGGGAGAGCCACACCTTGTCCACATCCAGCAATGGGAGGAGGCAGAGGAGGTAGCTTAGCTCCACCCCTGCCCTGCCCTCTCCCATTGCAAAGAGCGAGTGGGGAGGAGAGCAGAGGGAGGGAGTTTAGCAGCCATGCTGCTAAACTCCCTTCCACTACTGGCTGCTGTCATGGGCTCCCATAGGAGCCCATGCAGCGGCCAACGTATTCTGGCTCAAAAGATAGTTCCAGGATTATCTTTTCGGCCCAAAATAAAAACGCCTGGTGCTATATTGGCCCGACCGGATGCTTTTACATCTCAGGAATATAGCAAGGTAATCTAATGCATTGGAATCCAATGCATCAGATCACAGCGTATATCAGCCGGCTGTGAAAACAGACGCTTGTGGGAATAAAGCCTAATTGTCATTTATTTTTATACATTTCATTTTGCAGAAGTAAAAGCGTCTCTAGAGACAAAAGTAAAAACTCCCCAAAGCCTTATGGTCCCTGGCACCTCACCTTCCTTCTTGTATATAAATATCTGCTGTAGTTCATGTTCTTGTGCCTGACGGCCGGACTGCATGACTGTAACGCTGGGTGAAATTTCACTAATTTCCTCCTGGGAGATTTCATTAGAGCAGAACTGAGATTCATGCAAGAAACTTTGGGAAAAGGATTTGAGAAATGGATTTTAAGTACAAATGGATATCTGATGTAAGTATTATATGGGAAGGTTTGTGACTCTGTGGATGATAAAGTGTCTATAAACATTTTCTCACCATTCATGTCTGGAATATATGAATAGAAAATATATTTGGAAACTGTTTGTTTTGCTGTTAAGATTTTGGCCTTCCAGAGGAAACACAAGATCCCTGATATTTATGTAATCTGATTCTGTAGCCAAGATTATATAAAAATGCATTTCATTGCAAAAAAAAATTATTTATATTTATTATCAGCTATTAAATTTCATTGCACCGAGTTTTTGTCTTTCCTTTTTATTTCTATTCAATCTTGGGAAAAAAATGGCCATATTTTAAATTTAAATATATAAAGAGTTGTTTATGCCACTAATGTGTTCCTAATGTATATTATGTTCTACATGATATACGTGATAAAATCAGATTGCAGGTTTTTTGTTCCCATTCCTCTGTATATTATTTTATTTAGAATTATTAGTCTTCTAATTTGTAAAAATAATGAAAAAAACGCCGGCTCTTTATTACATTTTGATTAATTTCACTGGGAGTCATGCAGTATTACTCTTTGGCCTCATTCAGATGAATGTAGTTTTCGCGCTGCTAGCCGCACAGAACAAGCTACTACAAGGATCCAATAGGTTCTCATAGAAGCGTTCACATGGATGATTGTTAGACGCGCAAAATTGCGTGCACCTCACAAAGATAGGACTGCGAGTGCAAACTCCGTGGTGTCGGCAAATACAGGACATGTCCCATCTTTGCTGCGTGCTTTCCATAGTCTCCTATAGGAGCCTTGAAAGTATGCAGCACACACCTAGGATTGTGTGATCATGCTACTTCAAGTAGCAGTAAGCAGCCCGATCATGCGATCTTTACAGCTCTCTAACCACGATCTTTTTGCCCTGCGAGCAGTACGACAACTACATCAAGAGCCCTTGATAATTCCCTCAATATATTACATTGTGAGTAAAAGAAATGAAAAAGGAGGGTGGAGCAAGACCCAGTGAGGGTAGTGGAATATTTATGGAGTACAAAGAGTTTTCAATGATTGAGTATTTTGAATGGTGGAGGTGCTGCCAACCAGATGACGCTCCACCAGTGTGGGCGTAAGTGTAGCAAAAAGCATGTGAAAAGAACTGGTATGGAGGCGCAACACTCTAAGCTACTAGAAGATGTAGATCAAAGTCCAATGTGTGATGGTGAAAGCACTTCTTTTTTATTTATTATTTTTTCAGAAATTAAAAACCAGCAATGGAATACGCGTTTTGGGGAAGAACCCCTTCGTCAGTTCGGCTGGATAGGACAACAGGATGCCTAGGGGTGACACGATTCCAAAGATATATAGGATGTGTCGGAGGTCCTGTGTGCAGGAAGACAGGGGAGAAAAAAAAAAGGTTAAAGCACTATCCAGCCGAACTGACGAAGGGGTTCTTCCCTGAAACGCGTATTCCATTGCTGGTTTTTAATTTCTGAAAAAATAATAAATAAAAAAGAAGTGCTTTCACCATCACACATTGGACTTTGATCTACATCTTCTAGTAGCTTAGAGTGTTGCGCCTCCATACCAGTTCTTTTCACATCCTTTTCAATATATTACATGTCCAATTGAAGATAAATGGGGTTGTGTTATGACCGAAATTATGGGAGTTTGGGTATTTAGTTTTTTAGTTTGGTATTTTTAGAATTGGTTGCAAATAACTTAGGACCAGAATGAGCAGTCACAAATCGATATTATTATAGTTATTACGTAGAATAAAAGAAGCTCAGAAGGATCCAGAGACCAGAAAAACCTTCAAAGACACTCGAAAGATTTCTGCTTTCATATTCCAACCATTAGTCACAACATGCGATGGGGTAAAAACAGTTGATTTAGAGAAGCAAAATGTACCAATAAAATGCATAATATAAGTCATGTGATACAAACAACAATACATACCACCAATTTAGGGCAGACGCCCACTGGTGATATTTTCTTTCTTGCGCTGCGAGAGCATGGGAAAACACTCGCCTCACAGTGCAAGAAAGACGCCGGGATGAGACCGGGATATCGCCAGTCTTTTTATTGGGGCCAGCGGCAGCAGCACTAGCCTCGTTGAAAAGATATGGAGAATACCGCAGACTTCTGCCCCAGCTGTCACAGCTGTGACAGCTGTGGCAGAAGTGCAGCATGCTATCCCATTGCTTTCAATGGGATCTGAGCTGCTCCGGTCCCATTGGAAGCAGTGGTGTGTGACAAACCCTGCATTATGATTTTCGGTGAAGCGCTTGAAATATAAGCCCTTCCCAGAAAATCATCATGAAGTTGTTAAAAAAAGGGGGGGGGGAAAGTACTCACCTCTCCGCAGCTCACACATGTCCTCCGGCTGACTCCCCGACACTGCTATCCAGCACTTCCAGCAGGCGGGGATTTAAATGGGTTGTGCTGATTGGCTGAGCTCTCCAACAATTACAGCTAGTGCTTAGCTATTTATGAATGTGACAGCTGTGGCAGAAGTCCGCAGTATTATCCATATCTTTTCAATAGGGCTAGCGCTGCTGCCGCTGGCCCCATTGAAAAGACTGGCAATATCCCGGTCTCATCGCGGCATCTTTCTTGCGCAGTGAGGTGAGTGTTCATTCATGATTGTGCCTGCTCTGCACCTTTTCAGGTACTGCATTTTAGGCTTTTTTACAGGGAAATATGATTTTGTTTTCCCTCTCACCTCTGTGATTTACACTCTTTGCCTGTTAGGCTAATGTTTGGTTCCCTTTCCCAGGAGGCAATAAATGCTTGTCTGAGGTCAGACTGTTGAGAATGAATTGCCTTTTAAATATAGTTTTGAAGATAGTTTTCTACTGGAGCAACAGTGTGCAAGAATTATGCTCTCTAGGTCCGAAAATGGGCGGGAAGAAGGGTAGGCTTTATTAAATTGCTCAAGAGTCTTGGTCAAGTGAAACAATCCTAAGGTATTGAGAGAGGGGATTGTTGTCTTAGACAGCAGACCTTCCAGTAATTGCGTAGTCTTAGATGTGCGAAGAGACCAAAGGTCGGCAATTGATATCTCATCAAGATAAGACCAGATATGCTTTGTGTGAATTTTCAAATTTAGTCCTAAGAATTCTGGTATTAGCCTAAGGGGAGCAGCTGGAGATGGATGTAGGGCCAGCTAGCCTCTGAGAGCATCCCCGATCTCGCAAGCACCTCTCAGGAGGGTGTCAAATGAGGCTTTCTTATATAGCTTTTGTGAAGGAAGCCAGAGGTCTCCAAGGAAAGATGTTCCATAGGAAGTTTGGGCCAAGTGTCTCACTATTTGTTTTTTGGAGGGGTTAGACAATTCCATCCATCTAATTGACTGAATTGACTTATAATTTTGAGATATATCAGGGAGGTGTATTCCACCACTCTCCTTCTTCTAAATGAGGATGCTGTGAGCTAAATGAGGCCTTTTATGTTTCCAGATGAATCTTGAGAATTTTGACCTGCTTTGTTTAAAGAAAGAGTCTGGGAGGTAGATCAGGAACATTTGTAATTTGTATAAGATTTTAGAAGCTAGATATGTTTGTATGAGGTTTTTCCAGCCGAACCAAGAGAGTATTGGAAGGTCGTGTGTAAGTAAAAGCGAAAAAATGTCTTTAAGGGAGGTACTTTGGTGATTTTTAATTCTCAAATATTCAATGTAAGTTTCAGTCCAGGCGTACTTAGTAGATTTTTTGATTTTTTTAGCCATATCTGAGGGTAACGTTATATTTAGAAGACATGAGGTGGTCTCCTTTGTTGCCATTAACATAAAGTTGGTGTTTATAGTACAATAAAGATTTAGCAAATTTGTGGTTTAGGATGTCTTTAAGACTCTCTTAATTCATTCAGTTTAGATTGGACCTCTTTACTTACTAGAGCTTTGGGTCAGAATTTCATCCATTTCCCTGCATTGTTGCTTTTTCTGTGCAGAGCCTATTGCTATGAGGATGCCCCTAATATATGATTTGTGTGTTTCCCACACTAATGGGTTTTTGTCTGGAGATTGTACATTTTCCTTATTTTTTTTTTTTTTTTAATGGTTAGATATATTTTTAGTTGCTTCTTGGTTGTCTAAGATAGATTCATTTAATCTCCAGCTCCAGGTTTCATGGGAAGCAGTAGTCAGATTGAGTGTGATTGTATTCAGGGATGATCCAATACTGTTATATTTTCTATGTTAGCACTATTTATTTGTTGAATTAGGGAGGGGGAGTGAAGATATAATCTATTCTTTGATAGGTATTGTGCACAGGGGAATAGTCCTCCATGAATCAGTGATTTTTAAGTTCTGTAATATTTTGTGGAGGTTCTTGCATGCCTGTTGTGAGATCTGGGACTTCCCAAAGGAAGAGTCTAGTATGGGGTTTAAAGTGAGATTCAGATCAGATCCAACAATTATTTTGCCCTCCACGAAAAGTGAGAGTTTATTCAAAGCCTCTGTAAGCCAGGGCACCTGATTTTTATTTGCAGCGTATAAATTTACAAATGTAAAAGTTTCTGTTAAGATTTTGCCTTTTAGAAAAAGCATGCAGCCCTCCGAGTCAGAGAGGCTGTTTCCCAGAATGAATGGGACTGAGGAGTGCATTGCAATGGCTACCCCTTTGGCTGCGCTAGTCGGATGGGTATTAAATACCATTTATCAAAGGGCATTTTTGGAAGTCTTCTTTCCATGGTCCCCTTAAAATGAGTTTCCTGAAGAAACACAATAAACGTTTTTAACTTCT
This sequence comes from Eleutherodactylus coqui, assembly GCF_035609145.1. NCBI lineage: Eukaryota > Metazoa > Chordata > Amphibia > Anura > Eleutherodactylidae > Eleutherodactylus > Eleutherodactylus coqui. The sequence continues at coordinate 336,579,703 of NC_089838.1, read as the reverse complement.
TCAAGAGCCACAGTACTCTACTTTTCTTCTGTAGGGGAATTTAGACCTTTCGTGTTCAGGAAAGTTAAGGTAAGTTTATTTGACGTTTTAGTTTCCGATTTAGTGGCCACTTGTAGGCAAGTTTGATCAAGATGGTATGTCAGATAGAATTCACCCAACAGAAACACTCTACCTTAGTGGAATTAGGGGTTAAAGGGGTTGTCCCGCGCCGAAAAGGGTTTTTTTTTTTTTCAATAGCCCCCTCGTTCGGCGTGAGACAAACCCGATGCAGGGGTTTAAAAAAAAAACGGATAGTACTTACCCGAATCCCCGCGCTCCGGTGACTTCTTACTTACCTTGCGAAGATGGCCGCCGGGATCTTCACCCACGGTGGACCGCAGGTCTTCTCCCATGGTGCACCGTGGGCTCTGTGCGTTCCATTGCCGATTCCAGACTCCTGATTGGCTGGAATCGGCACACGTGACGGGGCGGAGCTACGAGGAGCAGCTCTCTGGCACGAGCGGCCCCATTCAGAAGGGAGAAGACCGGACTGCGCAAGCGCGTCTAATCGGGAGATTAGACACTGAAAATAGACGGCACCATGGAAACGAGGACGCTAGCAACGGAGCAGGTAAGTGAATAACTTCTGTTTGGCTCATATTTAATGCACGATGTATATTACAAAGTGCATTAATATGGCCATACAGAAGTGTATACCCCCACTTGCTTTCGCGGGACAACCCCTTTAAGAAGGGAGTTTAACTCGGGTTCAGGGGTAAATGTGCTACATGTTCTAGTTGGGCCTTAAGGTGCCAGACCAATTACAAAGTTTTCAGCAATGGATTTAATAGGATGTTGGATCTAAATTTAATCCCACATTGTGTGCACCTACTTGATGCAGTGAACAACTTAAATTAACCAAGAAAAAGAAGGAAAACACAATCTGCGCTAACTTTTGTTGTTTCTAAATATGTGTTTTCCCTCCAACCTAATTGAGTTAGACAGGTCAAATGAGCCATAGCTTGATGAATGTCCAGAGTAACGGAGCCCAGCTGACTCCTGACCACTAGAAACAGAGACAAGAGGGAGGGCTAGGGAGAACCACAGGGGAAGGGGGGGGGCCTTATGCCCAGCTCCCCCTGTACCAAACCCTACATGCCCCAGGCCAAAAGACCCGACTCAAGTCTCCCCTGTCTGCAGGCCCCAAGGAAAGCCCCCAGAGAAGAGCCCCTGGATTGGCCAAACATTCTACACAACCTTATCCAGCATAACCAATATGTCCCACATTAAGGCCATTCCCTGTAGCCCCCCCCCCCCCCCCCAACACCCCACCCGCCCCACCTGCAGCACAGCAGATACAGTCAAGTTGGCCTAGGGGGCCAAAAAAGCCCTGTGAGTCGACCCAAGCCACCCCAAAACCGAAGGCAGGGAGGAGATGGGAAAGGCCAGCTCCAGACAAGTGGTCTCACAATTCACTTCTACATATTAAGTATATGTGTCATGTAGTCTGTTACAAAGTAGTTTACTTGTCGTGGGATTTAGCAACATATCCAATCCACCGTTGAAGGTGTGCGAGTCTCTGAACCAGTCACACAGGTGTTCGAGTTAGTTCCATACCAAGGGCCATCCTCTGCCAAGAGAGTGAGAAAGGAGGAAAGATACAATCAGCAACAGTCCCTCTTCCGCTTTGATTTTGGGTACTCAGACTTCTCAGCAAAGATTTATCAGGCAATATGCAAAGAAGGGGGCAGTTCCGGGTCTTGTTAAGGAAAGTCAAGCCTAGTTCGGGATCTTCTGTTTTTTTGAGACTTGGAGTGAGAGATCTCCTTCCAGGGCGTTTGCACTACTGCTTTTGGAAGGGTCTCCTTCTCTCCCAGAGGCATCCAGGATGGAATATAGATCGGCTGCAGGCCCAAGACAGGCCAGGCTCTTTCTAGGTCAGAAGGAGTGTGTATAGTGATACGTTTGCCATCTTTATGTAACATTAACCCAAAAGGGAACATCCAGGCATATGGCAGATTTTTGGTTCTGAGGGCTTCTAGTAGTAGTTTAATTTGTCTTCTTTTAGCCATGGTTGTTTATTTGACCTTTATCTCTTGAGGCATGTAGGATAGCTTGTGTGTCGTTATAGGAGAGAAAGCCACAAATTATGTCACGCGTTGGATCGCCCGTTTTTGGTTTAGGGTGCAAAACTCTATAATTTTTTTTGAAACAAAACAAGCTCTCTCCTCTCCCAAGAGGTTTTCAAAAACTGTTTCAGCCATGTCTCAGAGCCATCTGCTCTATGAGATTCAGAAAGTCCCTTGAACATAATGTTATGCCTCTGACTTCTGTTCTCTTGATCCTCTATCAATAGCAGCGCTTTACCAATTTGATGTCTTTGCATCGTTATGTGATCAGTGAGATCATTGGTTTGAAAGATGCTATTAGAACAAGTACCCTCCACCTCCTCCACTCTGTTGCCGATATGAAGTATTTCTGTTTTTATATCATTTAGTTCTGAAAAGACAGGTTGTATGGCTTGTGCCAGGGCTTTTTAAAGAAAATCTTTAGATATATTTGATCTTTGAGAGTTACTTTGCTCCATCTCATTTTCGCTAGCTATGTCTGAATCTGTGGGAATATCTCCCCCACTTTTTTCAAATAGCTTTATGAATCAGCTTGGTTTTTGGTAGCTGACATCTGACTCTTGGTCTGACTGACTCTCTCTCTTAATGTCTTGACTATTTTATTGCATGAGTTGTACAGTAATTGCTGTGTAGGGCATTCAGGTAGGACACAATTCAGAGCATAGTAGTTCTGCAGCCTAGGTTGCTTCTAGAGGTGAATTATTAGATTGGGTGAGGTGAATTAAGGTCTCCGTGTGGGTTAGATTTCTGCTGTCATATATGAGTGCAATCTGGTTGCAAGTTCTTGCATAGCTATGTAAATATACAGGTGAGGCAGGGAAGGTTTGTGGTCTGCCACCATCCAGGGAGATAATTTCTATTGAAATAGATGCATTTCTGTCTCAGTGAGGAGGTATTATGTGTAACTCTTGGCAAGATGTTTATAATTCAGCTGTGCATGGTTGTCTCCAAAGTGGTTAATGGAGAAGTTACTCACTGAGATAGATATTTCTGCTCCCTGGGTAAAGTCACCACCCCTCGGTTTATGTAGGTTTCCAGTCCCAGTATGTGCACAGGGTTCTTAGTTTTATCCTGAGACACTTCACAGCCCTGCTTCTTTAGTTCTCTCTGTCAGCAGAATAAAAGACTTCCCAGCTAGAGAATGCAATCATCTGAAATCATAATGATCTTTTACTTCAGAATTAACTTAAATCCTGTTTTATCCACAAATATTTTTTTTTATTGTACAATGTTATGAAAAAACTAAAACATCATAAATCCTCATAAAACTGATAATATCTTGATTATTTAACTTTAATTCTCTGTTATTCTTATTTTATTATTATTCCTGTAGCTATATTTTTTCTAGTTGTTCGTTAAGACCGTGTGAGACTAAAGTTTTAAAAGATCATCATGATTTGAGATGATTGTTTTATGCCAGTATTACTAGAAGGGACACTAAGTCACTATTCTATTCACCTACTTTGTATGAATGAATATTGGTTCCCATCGCTTTCAGTGAACAATAACAAATGATTGCGCAATAGCTTTCTCATTGATAGTAAATTTGGAACGCATCTTGCGCTTCAGTCCACGTCCAACTAAAGATGAACACGTTTTCCTTGACACATACCCCCAGAGGTTACGTCATCAAATGATTTACTAGCATCCATCGTGACTAGAATCATGCAAGTGTCCTTTCACTATAAATAAGACCAATAGATTTGATATGTAATGAGCTCGACAAAGGTGGTTGTTTTCATGCTGAAACGCATTGCGATTAATAAAGATGTATTGATTCTATAACTCTGGAATTATTCACTCGTACCCGACGAGCGTGGAGGAACTTTTTTCCTTTCCTAAGAATATTTTGGGCTTAAGGACGCAACGATTTTTGGGGGATTCTCATTTCCACTTTTGAGGAGCCATAACTTTTGTATTTTTTCGTCAACACGGCCATATAAGGGCTTGTATTTTGCATGGTGAACTATAGTTTTTATTGGTACCATTTATTTGGTGTATGCAGTGTATTGTAAACTTGTATTTTTTTTTAGAGCAGGGAGGGAAAATACATCAATTTTGCCATTGTTTTTTAATTTTTATTTTTTTTACAGCGTCAATCACACAGCATAAGGGCTTCTTCACACGGGCGCTGCCAAGGAGCTGGCCGAAAATCACGTGAACACGGGGCTTTTAACGCCCATTCAGATGGCCGGGCCTGCAGTGTATATATGCCATAGCCCGGGATACCATCAGGCCCCTTTCCTCCCCCTTTCCGCCCCTTGCCATCTGAAAGAAAAAGCAAATAGGAAAAAGCTCCGTGCTCCGGGGCAGAGGGTATTTTCAAGACTCAAATTGGTCTGATGGTTATAAAACCTTATTTTATTACATTTACAAATGCAACGCGTTTCGGCGCTACACAGCACCTTTTTCAAGCATAAATAAAATGTCAAACATGCACGTCAAAAGGGTAACTTACAGTCAAAGTTCCCACCTTGGATGCCCAGATGGTCAATCTGACGTCACTGCAATGGGCAGGTTTTCCGTCTAATATGTGACGTTGGTCACCTGATTAATTTACATGGAACGCTACGTGCGTTCTATTCACACTTCATTCATAAATCTCATTGTGTCCGTAGTTAGGGTCACATCGTTAACTCATGCAAAACACCATGTAGTCACCGTTTTCATTAAATTGGGATAGGGGAGAACATATATTCTACGAATACCTTATTCTCTATGACCATATGGGGTTCATGGGGAATTCTTTTTCCTATTTGCTTTTTCTATTGTTTGTCTGTAAGCTCTAGGATACCAGAGAGTTTTAACCTCCGAGACGTCTCTCCGAAACTGGATAGAGGACCGAGGGTGTGATTGATACGCAAACCAGGACACAAGGTACCGGTGGGATTCCTACACAGGAGCCTTACCGTATACAAGGTGAGTGACATTCATTATATCTATTTATACTACAGGGCACTAATATATGTCGACACACTATCATTGCCAACTGATGGCAAAGAGAGGGGTCGGGGCAGGGCAGAAGCTTGTGTGCTAAACTCCGTACCCTGGAAGCCAATGCATCAGATGGTCGTGATTCTCGGTCAATGTTTCATCGCAGCGAAATTGCCACGAAAAAACGCTGGTATGAATAAAGCCTAAATGACGCAATACATGTTTTCTGTGGATCTGTACAATTAGTACAAAACCAAAATCATAATTTTTTCAGGTTTTCCACTTTTGTGCAATAAACCCCATTTTTAAAAAAATTATAATTATTTGTGCATTGTTGCATTCAAGGTCGTATTACTTTTTCATTTTTCCATGGACAGAGCTCTGTGAGGGTTTGTTTTTTTCTGTCACAAGCGGTAGTTTTTAACCCTTTCCAATCCAATTTGTATCCTGGTTTTCCTAGGGGGCTTACTCTTTTTCTGCCATTGTACAACAGCGCTATCTGCTGGCTAAAGCCAGTACTGCATGAGGTGACACGTTGGATAGGCTCCGACAGCAGAGCGTCTGGCAATATACAGTAACAGAACCCTGACGGACGTCTTCCAACATCGGAGCTGTACAGCCTTAAATCATAATGTTTTCAGAGGTCAGACAGTGGATTGGAAAGGGTTAATGTTACAATGTTGGGTACATATGGCTTTTTTGATCGCTTTTATTGTTCTTTTTTGGAGATAAAGTGAATAAAATAAGCATTTTGCTTTTGTTTTTTTATGGTTTTTGCTGCACAGGATAATTAGTGTGCTCAAATTATAGTACACGTTATTACAGACACTATATATGTGAGGTTTTTTCTTAAATGTTTTTTCATACAAATAGCAGAAAATGAGCAAAAAAGTTTTTTTTTTTTGTATTTTTTGTACATTTTTTTTACACTTTTTATGTCCCTGAAGGGGACCTGATCCATAGCAGCTATGATTGCTATGGCAAGGCATTGCAGAACTTATATACTGTAATGCCTCATCACTTGTAATAGCAATCATAGGCAGAGGCAAGTCAAGATGCCTGTATCCGGTGTCCTACTGCCATGGCAACCAGTCGGACCTTCACAATTACATCGTAGGGGTCCGATGACTCGCTCCCTCTATGAACCCTTTACATGCAGGGGGTTATCAGCAGGGGTCGCTGTCCACATGCACCACCCACTGTTGCAGCAGGAAGCAGGCTATCAGTAACAGTTGGCTCCTGCTGCTGGATGGTGTGGGCTCACTTCTGATCCTGCGTCATCCCCATGACGTAAGGTTACATCCTTGTGCGTTAAGTACCACGCTGCCATGATGTAACCTTACTTCTTGTGGTGTTAAAGGGGTTAAAGTAATCTGTGTGGAATCTTCTACGTCTTCTTTAATTCCATGTGTTACCAGCACATTTGTGTATCCTGTTTATTGGTGGTGCTGACAGACAGCAGCCAATGAGCTGATCATCCCGAACATTGGACCCCAGTCAATGAACTATTAATGAGCTTTTTTTGTCTGGAAAAGCCCTTTAAAGTATATTATATAAATGTACTATAATAAGGAAGCCAAAAACATTTATTTAGACCTAACTCCTAATAATAAGGCAAAAAATAAATTTGGTGTTCTTTTTGCTTAGTGCCACAAAACTGTTGTTTCACACACAGGAGAACAATCTGACTGCGGTCACAGAATTTTTTCTCTTAGGATTTCAAGTCAGTCAAGGTTTGAGACATTTCTTATTCTGTGTTTTCCTGGTGGTTTACTGTGGGACAATATGTGGGAACCTTCTGATCATCACCCTGGTGTCCACCAGCAAGACCCTCCACACTCCAATGTACTACTTCATCTCACAACTGTCCATCAGTGACATCTTATTAACAACTAATATTGTCCCCAACTTGCTCCACATCCTACTGAATAATGGGGGAACCATCACTTTTATTGGTTGTTTTGCGCAGTTCTGTTTTTTCGGTGTTGCAGACACATCTGAATGTCTTCTTCTCTCTCTTATGTCTTATGACAGATATGTGGCCATCTGTAATCCCCTCCATTATGCTTCTATAATGACAATTTCCCGTTGTGTGATACTGGGCGCTATGTGTTGGTTGTTTGCATTTTCCATAGTTATCATTGAGATTATATCAACAGCAAAGCTAATTTTTTGTGGACCAAATACCATTGACCATTTATTCTGTGACATGGTTCCCTTACTAGAACTTGCCTGTTCCGACACCTCCATTGTTCATTTGGAAATTTATTTAATAGGCATTCCAATCATCCTCATTCCAACTGCAATCATTGTAATGTCTTATACATATATTGTTTTAGCAATCTTAAGGATCCCATCCATCTCCGGTAGACAGAAAGCCTTCTCCACCTGCAGCTCCCACCTCATTGTGGTCTCCATATTCTACTGGACGCTGTTCTGTGTTTATGTTGTACCAACAAAAGGCCAAACGGTCACCATGAGTAAAATCCTATCACTGCTATATACTGTGCTTACTCCTCTGGTCAACCCCATTATATACAGTCTGAGAAATAAGGACATTAAGAAAGCTGTACACAAAGTAGTGTATAAGCGTGCGATATAGTGTAGATAATATAATATCTCTGAACTTCTACATGAGAATACTGTAGACATACTGTACACATCGGATTAATTCCTGTTATCTGCTTTGTCTTGTTAGATTTATTTAGACATTGTGTATAGTAGGTAGAAGATGTGAGAGGGGCAGAGCTACTAATATCCTAATGAATAGTACAGAACATTAAAAGATATGTTTATATAAATTCAACATGTTCTATGCCTCCCCTGAAAAACCTTGCATGTGGTACTACAAAATCGCATGACTTTGTAGCACCACATGCAACTTTGTAGCGCTACAAGGTCGCGGTATAACCGCGATAATTCGCAGCAAAATTGCACGGACCAGCGATGTGATATCGCTGCGATTTTATCGCAGTGATGCCGTGGCGTCCGTGTGAATGAGGCCTAATAGGCATTAGTACCAAGTAGTAGTTTATGCAAAAATAATCGCTCAAAAGCTATTATCTTTGTGTCTAAATGCATCTCAAATTAGATGTGTGTGATTCCAGTCTGTGGCCAACCAAAGTAAACCACCTAGCAATGAAAATTGCTTTATAATATAGGAGCATGTTCGGAAGGCCGAAACCTGCCTGTGGCCTTTTTTGTGTTAAGTGGAAAAATGCTAGGTTTGTTTTTGTTTATCCAAGATGATCCTCCTAAATAACCCATGAAGGCTGCTGAAGAAGTGAGCAGGGATCTCTATTGGAACTGTGTGTAAAGTATATAAATTATAGGGTAGAAAATAGGTGGATATGAAGTTTTTTCTTCCAAACCAAGAAAAGAAGGTGATGTTTATGTGTTGTAGCTAGTGTTGTACCTTTTGCAGATGAGGGTAGTAGTTTGCTTTGAAGAGGAGCGAAGGAATAGATATTAGAATAACACCAAAGTACAGGATGCTTTCTTTGGGCCATTTAAAGGGGAATTTCTTATGTTGGGGTGTTGTCTTATTCATTGTAGCAGTGTCTCCAGACCAAACAATCTGGGTGAGTGGAGATGGTGTCTATATGAGTCTGTGTTGAGGGGGAAAGAGAGTCGGCTGGAAATAACAAGGGATTAATAAAATTCTTCTAAATTAATTCTGGAGATAACACAAATTCCCCCATCATATGGGAACCACACAAAGCATGTGTGAGAGGCCTCTTTATTTCAATAGGCTCAAAAATCAAAACCAAAAAGAAATTGATGATATAGTAGCACGGATAGCAGTATTGGAGCAGAAGAGAAAGCTCTCAGCACTAGAAAAAGTACAACTTGAGCTCAACTCCTTCAGAGACCAACTCAAATACATGTTGGATAAGAAGCATACTAGATCACACATTCTATACAAACATAGGATTTATGAGCACAGAGACAAGGATGGTAAACTAATGTCCTCGCTCCTAAAAAAGGTGAGAGAAAAAAATTCTATTAAGGAAATTAGGAAAGAAAGAGGGGAAAAATTACATCCACACAGGATATAGCTTCAGTCTTTAAAACCTATTATACTAAACTTTATAATCTATAAGAAGGAACAGCCCAACCAGCCTTAGACAATAAATATAGGAAAATAGATTTTTAAAAGAACTGAACATACCCTCACTAAGGATCGGGGAGGCAGCGAATCTGTTGGCACTAGAGATGAGCGAGCACCGAAATGCTTGGGTGCTCGTTGCTCAAGTCGAACTTTTCGTAATGTTAGAGAGCTCATTTTGAGTAACGAACCCCATTGAAGTCTATGGAGGACTCAAGCTTTTTTGTATGGGACCGATGCTCCGCATAGCTGATGACTTGTCAAACACCAGAAAACATCAGAAAGTCATGGAAACACCACAGAAACGGATCGGAAAGGGCAGGGACAGCATGCATGGCTGCATCTGAGGCTCCCAGGTCCCATTATTAAGCCAAAATGAGGGCAAGAGTCTGGCGTCAACTCTCCAACAATTTACTTGGGACAAACCCTCATTACCAAGGTACACGTGCTGGCACATCTTAGCTAAGCACCACACTACCTGCAACCAAGGACAATCACCGCCTGCGGGTGACACCGCTGCCTCTTCTCCTGGGTTACATGCTGGCATTGCTGTCCAACCCCCCTCCCCCCGCATGACCCTGCGCCCACAGCGCACCCAAAAGTTTCAGCTGCCCTCATGCCACATGCTCACTTCATAGCCACACCACCCTCATGTCTATTTATAAGTGCGTACTGGATAAGAAGGAACCAGAGGCACACACTGCAGAGGGTTGGCAGGGACAGGCAACGACCTTCATTGAAAGTTTGGGCGATAGCCCACAATGCTGTTGAGAAGTGATGTTAAATTGAGGTACAATCATCATTCCAATCCCGTGCCACCTCCGGCACAAAATTGTCAGAAGCCGTAAACGTGGACATAAAGGGGACTCAGGTGCCAGCACTTCTACACATCTCCAGAATGCAGCAATACTCTGTGTGGGAAGCACGTGAGCAGGCCCAGGGTCAGGCTCGGTCCCAGCCTCCACCTTGTGTGACCCAAGGTGCCCCGAGCTACATAGCAATGGGAAATCCATTTGTCCCCACACAATTCATTCTGTGTAGGTGTCAGATAGCTCAAAACCGCTATGGGAAGTCTTTGAGAGTTTTACCTCGTCAAAGACCTCAGCCCCGGCCCACATTTCTGCCCTAGTCAGTCAGTGTATTTGTGCCAGAATGGTAAAACACTGCGATGGGAAGTCTTTGTGCACCCACAGCATAGGCGAGCCCAAGGAATTCAAACATGGTATTACACATGAGGACATCAAAGTGCCCAAACATGGCAGAGTTTCATCCTGCCAAGGGCCTCGGCCCACATTTCTGCACTAGTCAGTCAGTTTGCTTGTGCTATACACATAAAACAAAGCAATGGGAAGTCTTTTTGCACCCACAGCAATCGTGAGCCCATGGGACCCAAGGAATGTATTACACATAAAGAAATCAGACCGCCCAAACAAAGCAGTTTCACCCCACCAAGGACATTTTCCTCGGCTCCCACACTCAGTAATTGTGGGCTTAAAGCGGACTCGGATCCTAGTGCAGCTGTTAACGTCTCATTAATGCAGTAACGCTTCTTTTGTTAGGCCCAAACCAGTGTCTCAGATAACTGTGGTAACATGAGAGAAAATACATGTTGCCCAGTGCTGATCCCCAGATCCCAAGCAGGAAGAGGTAGAATAATAAGGCAGAGAAACTATGACCGAGGTAGGACCCGCAATAGTCTGTGTGGAAAGTACATGAGCGGGCCCTGGGTCAGGTTTGGTCCCAGCCTTCACCTTGTGTGACCCAATGTGCGGTGAGTTACATAGCTATGGGAAATCCATGTGTCCCCACACACTTCATTCTGTGTAGGTGTCAGATAGCTCAACACCGCAATGGGAAGTCTTTGAGTTCCTTGGGCTCGCCAATGCTGTGGGTGCACAAAGATGGTATTACACAGGAAGAAATCAAAGTGCCCAAATATGGCAGAGTTTCATCCCACCAAGAACCTCGGCCTTGGCCCACATTTCTGCACAAGTCAGTGCATTTGAGATAGATAGGTAAAAAACAGCGATGGGAAGTCTTTGTGCACCCACAGCATAGGCAGACCTCTGTAACATTTCTGTAGCAAGAATATAGGCGAACCCCTCAAACCATTCAGAAGAAACTGTATAGGCGGACCCCTGTAACATTTCTGTAGCAATAGTATAGGCGGACCCCAGTAACATTACTGTAGCAAAAGTATACGCAAACCCCTGTAACATTTCTGTAGCAAGAGTATAGGCGAACCCCAGTAACATTGATGTACTAATAGAATAGGCGAACACCTGTAAAAATTTGCCTACCAAGAGTGTAGGCGAAGCCTGGAAAAATTAGTTTGCTAACAGTATTGGCAATGGCCTGAAAAATTGGTGTACCAAGAGTACAAGTGTACCCGTGAAAAATTGCTGAACGACGAGGGCAGGTGAAACCAACAAACATTTTTTTGAAGATATAGCTCGTTATTGGTTAATTTGTAACAGAGCCAGGAGGCAGCCCTCTGCAAAAATTGGTTTGCTTAACTTTAAAACTTTAAAAACTGATAAAACAGAGCATTTTTGGCCGCATAGAAATTGGCAGTTCAGCGTGATGACATGCTGTTTTAGGAGGAGGAGGACGACGAGGAGTAATAATTTCCAAAAGGCATACAAAAAGCTAATTCTCCCCTTTTTGGGGTGATAGAGGATGCATTTATTTCCTGTTGCAGCGAAAAGATTCTTTAGGATTCGCTGCTTTCCACTAGTGGAGAAGAGAAGACAGGGGAAATCCAGCCTTTGTTCATGTCGGCGTTGTCAGTTGACAGGCGGGTACGCTTATCCGTGATGATCCCCCCAGCAGCACTAAACACCCTCTCTGACAACACACTAGCGGCAGGGCAGGCCAGCACCTCCAGGGCATACAGTGAAAGTTCGTGCCACGTGTCAAGCTTTGACACCCTATAGTTGTATGGAGCAGAGGCATCACTGAGGACATTGGTACGGTCGGCTATGTACTCCCTCACCATCTTTTTACAGTGCTCCCTCTGACTTAGTCTTGACAGGAGAGTGGTGACACAGTCTTGATGGGGAGCCATAAAACTGGCAAAGGCCTTGGAGAGTGTACCGCTGCCTGCGCTGGACATGCTGCCTGATCCCCGCTGCTTGCCTGCTACTTGACCCTCTGAACTGTGTCTTCTGCCACTAGTGCTGTCAGATGGGAACTTTAGCATCACTTTTTCCACCAGGGCCCTGTGGTATTGCATCACTCTCGTACCCCTTTCCTCTTCGGGAATTAGAGTGGAAAGGCTCTCCTTATAAAGGTGTACACCCAGTAATCCATGTTGGCAGGAATGCGTCTAATGCATGGGTCACGGGAAAGGCAGCCTAATATAATGTCAGCCATGTGTGCCAGAGTCCCAGTATGCAACACATCACAAACCTCAATAGGAGGATGACTTTCATGATCCTCCTCTGCCCATACACGCTGAACAAATTTGAAGGGTGTAGCATGGGTACCCTCTGCAGTGTGGACAGCAGTCTCTCTCCCTCCTCCTCCTCCTCTTCCTCGCCCTCCCCGTCCTCCTCCTCGTCCTCCTCCAAAACCCGCTGAGATATAGACGTGAGGGTGGTCTGGCTATCAAGCGACATACTGTCATCCCCCATCTCCTCTTCTAACCGCAAAGCGTTGGCCTTTATGCTAAGCAGCGAACTTCTTAGCAGGCAAAGCAGCGGGATGGTAACACTAATGATGCCCGCATCGCCGCTCACCATTTGGGTAGACTCCTCAAAGTTTCCTAGGACCTGGCAGATGTCGGCCATAAATGCGCACTCCTCTGTAAAGAACTGCGGAGGCTGACTACCACTCCGCCGCCCATGTTGTTGCTGGTATTCCACAATTGTTCTATGCTGCTCATACAGCCTGGCCAACATGTGCAGCATAGAATTCCAGTGCGTGGGCACATTGCACAGCATTGCTCTGGCAGCTGAAAGCGACGTTGCAGTGTCCTGAGGGTGGCAGCATTCAGGGTGGACTTGTGGAAATGTGCACAGACGCGGCGCACCTTGCCAAGCAGGTCAGACAAGTGGGCATAGTTTTTCAGAAACCGCTGAACCACCAGAATGAAGACGTGTGCCAGGCATGGCATATGTGTGAGGCTGCCAGGCTGCAGAGCTGCCACCAGGTTACGGCCGTTGTCACACACAACCATGTTTGGTTGGGGGCTCAGTGGCAAAAGCCATGTGGCTCTTGTCACCTAAGCTGATTAGTTTCAGCACGGCTTGCTGACGCTTGCTCACTGCTGTGTTTTGGCACCCCCGCTTCATCACCAAGACTCCAGGAACTTTCCAAAGGTTGGGTATTGGTCACGACCAGCTTCTCAGGTGAGAGAGGAACCGTTTTTTCCCACTCTGGGCAGGGACCTGAAAACAGTTCCTGGGAGTTTGCCTGCTCAGAATCTGTCATTTTCCTGGAGTTATGAGGCTGCGAGGAAGGAGGAGCAGCCAGAGGATTCAGAGTTGCAGTCCCTAGGCCGGGAGTAGTAGACTGTGTAGGAGACTGGGGGTTTGATACATTGCTCGATGTAATATCCGCCATCCATAACAGGACCTGCTTGCACTGCTCTTTTTGTAATAAAGGTCTACCACGCGAGCCCGCAAATTGTGATAGGAAGCTGGGGAGCATAAGGACTTGGTGTTCTCCTAATCCCTTAGCAGCTGGCTGTGATGCACCCTGCCCAGGACCTCGGCCACCGCAGACACTCTTACTTGGACGTACGTGGCCGCGTCCACGTCCTCGACTCTTACCCCTATTCCTCATCATGTCGGATTAAGGATAGAGCAGGGACAAAATAAATTACCCCACCATATAGCACTGAGAACTGTGGCTAATTACCGCACACAGACACGTGTAGATACCGGATGCTCTATGCTGTGACAGGAAAAAATTAAACCGCTGTCTAGCGCTGATTCGGAGGGGTCATTTACCGCTCACAGAGACTTGTATATAATAGAGAGGCTGTATGCAGTTGGATAAAAATAAAAAGGCAGTGGATAGTGCTGGTAATGCGGCAACTTAACTGCACCCAAGGGAAGGGTATTGTGCGACGTTCTGCCCAGGGGCAGAAAGCTATACAGCCAGTGAACAGTGCGAATAACAGGGGGAACTTCACCACAACCAAGGAAAGGGTGTTGTCGATGCTCTGCCCAGGGGCAGTAAGCAATACAGGCAGTGAACATTGCTAATAACTGCAGCAACTACACCACACCCAAGGAAAGGGTATTGTGCGACGCTCTGCCCAGGGGCAGAAAGCTATACAGCCAGTGGATAGTGCTGATAACTGCAGATACTTCACCCAACACATAGAATGGCATTTGTGAAATGCTGTTCTGCAGTGGGCCAGGAAATATTTGCGTACTATTTAGCGATGAGAGTGAGCCGTCTGTCTAAGGCACTGCACACATATAATGGTAAAGCTGCAATGATCTGGAGTGGCCCAGGAAATATTTGCATACTACTTAGTGAAGAAAGAGAGCTGCTATAGCTCTAAAGCTCTGCAGAGGGATATATGTTTTAAAAAAAAACAAAATTGATGCACTACTGCTCCCAGCCAGCCACAACAGTAATGCACACTAGTAGAGAGCACTAAGAAGGACCACTGGGGTTCTTGAAGACTGGATCCTACTCTAACACTTTCCCTGTATAAGCCTCAGCACTTTCCCTAACCACTGCCAGCATGCGTCTGAGGCGAGCCGCGGGTGGGACCAGTTTTAGTACTTGGCGGTCACCTGATCTCGCCAGCCATTCACTACTGCAGGAAGTGGTAATGCCTTCCCCGCATGTTTTTTGGCTAGAAAATGGCACTAAACATACAGGGAAGGAAACGCAATTGACTCGAGTACCGCGTGGTGTTCGTCTCGAGTAACAAACATCTCTGTAGTCAGTCACTGTATTATTTGTGCCAGATAGGTAGAACACCGCGATGGGAAGACTTAGTGCACCTATAGTATAGACAGACCCCTGTAACATTCCTGTAGCAATGGTATAAACAGATCCCAGTAACATTTCTGTAGGACAAGTATAGGCAGACCCCTGTAACATTTCTGTAGTAAACGTATAGACAGACCCCAGTAACATTTCTGTAGTAAAAGTATAGGCTGACCCCAGGAGCATTTCTGTAGTAACAGTATAGACAGATCCCTGCAACATTTCTGTGGCAGAAGTATAGGCAGACCCCTGTAACATTTCTGTAGCAGCAGTATAGGCATACCCCTGTGACATTTCTGTAGCAGCAGTATAGGCAGACCCCAGTAACATTTCTGTAGCAGCAGTTTAGGCAGACCCAGTACCATTTCTGTAGCAGAAGTATAGGCAGACCCCAGTAACACTTCTGTAGCAGACGTATAGGCAGACCCCAGTAACATTTCTGTAGTAACAGTATGGGCAGACCCCAGTAACATTTCTGTAGCAGAAGTATAAGCAGACCCCTGTAACATTTATGTGGCAAAAGTATAGGCAGACCCCAGTAACACTTATGTAGCAGAAGTATTCGCAGACCCCTGAAACATTTCTGTAGCAGGAGTATAGGCAGACCCCTGTAACATTTATGTGGCAGAAGTATAGGCAGACCCCTGTAACATTTCTGTAGCAGCAGTATAGGCATACCCCTGTGACATTTCTGTAGCAGCAGTATAGGCAGACCCCAGTAACATTTCTGTAGCAGCAGTTTAGGCAGACCCAGTACCATTTCTGTAGCAGAAGTATAGGCAGACCCCAGTAACATTTCTGTAGCAGCAGTATGGGCAGACCCCTGTAACATTTATGTAGCAGACCACTGGAATATTTAAGATTATAGGCAGACCACTGGAATATTTCTGTAGCAGAAGTATAGGCAGACCCCTGTAACATTTCTGTAGCAGAAGTATAGGCAGACCCCTGTAACATTTATGTAGCAGCAGTATAAGCAGACCCCTGTAACATTTCTGTAGCAAAAGAATAGGCAGACCCCTGTAACATTTATATAGCAGCAGTATAGGCAGACCCCTGTAACATTTTTGTAGCAGCAGTATGGGCAGACCCTAGTACAATTTCTGTAGTAGAAGCATAGGCAGACCCCTGTAACATTTCTGTAGTAACAGTATAGGCAGACCTCAGTAACATTTCTGTAGAAACAGTATAGGCAGACTCCAGTAACATTTCTGTAGCAGAAGTATAGGCAGACCCCAGTAACATTTCTGTAGTAACAGTATGGGCAGACCCCAGTAACATTTCTGTAGCAGAAGTATAAGCAGACCCCTGTAACATTTATGTGGCAAAAGTATAGGCAGACCCCAGTAACACTTATGTAGCAGAAGTATTCGCAGACCCCTGAAACATTTCTGTAGCAGGAGTATAGGCAGACCCCTGTAACATTTATGTGGCAGAAGTATAGGCAGACCCCTGTAACATTTATGTAGCAGAAGTTTAGGCAGACCCCAGTACCATTTCTGTAGTAGAAGTATAGGCATACCCCAGTAACATTTCTGTAGTAGAAGTATACGCAGACCCCTATAACATTTATGTAGCAGACGTTTAGGCAGACGGTAGCAGATGTAGCAGACGGTTGGAGGCTCAGCGGCGAAAGTCAGAGGTTGGTCTGCTGTGTCAAACCCTGCAGCAGTTCGGGGGGCCGTGTGTCTCTTGTCACCTAAGCTGAGTAGTTTCAGCACGGCTTGCTGACGCTTGCCCACCGCTGTGCTGCCGCGCCGTGCCACACCGACTGCTGGTGACATGCTGCTCACACTTCTTAATTGAGAGGTAGAGGTTGCATAGGAGGAGGAGGAGGGGTAGGGATTAGAGGAGGTGGCATAGACCGCTGCAGATACCAGCACCAAGGTAGGACCCGCTATTCTGGGTGTGGGTAGGATGTGAGCGGTCTTAGGCTCTGACTCGGTCCCAGCCTCCACTAAATTCACCCAATGTGCCATCAGGGAGATATAGTGTCACTGCCCGCCAGTACTTGTCCCCGTGTCCGTGGTTAAGTGGGCCTTCGCAGTAACCGCGTTGATGAGGGCACGATTTATGTTGCGGGAGACGTGCTGGTGTGGGGCTGGGACGGCACACCGGGAAAAATAGTGGCGACTGGGGACTGAGTAGCGCCGGACCGCCGCTGCCATCATGTTTTCGAAAGCCTCCATTTCCACAAGCCTGTACGGCAGCATCTCCAGGCTGATTAATTTGGCAATGTGCACGTTTAAAGCTTGTGCATGCGGGTGCGTGGCGGCGTATTTGCGCTTTCGCTCCAACGCTTGCGCTAGCGACAGCTGAACGCTGCGCTAGGAGACATTGCTGGATGGGGCTGAGTACAGTGGAGGTGAGGGTGTGGGTACAGGCCGGGAGGCGCTCGTGCCTGTGTCCTGAGAGGGGGGTTGGATCTGAGTAGCAGGTTGGGGCACAGGGGAAGAAGCAGTGGTGCGACCCGGAGGTGGTGAACAGCCTTCGTCCCACCTTGTGGGCAGCTTGGCCATCATATGCCTGTGCATGCTGGTGGTGGTGAGGCTAGTAGTGGTGGCTCCCCGGCTGATCTTGGTGCGACACTGGTTGCACACCACTGTTCGTCGGTCATCCGCGCTCTCACTAAAAAACATTCACACCTTTGAACACCTAGCCCTCTGTACGGAGGCTTGGCGCGAGAGTGTGCTTTGGGAAACAGTTGGGGGATTCTTCGCTCTGGCCCTGCCTCTACCCCTGGCCACCCCACTGCCTCTTCCAACCTGTCCTGCTGCTGCACTTGCTCCCCCTCTGAAGACCTGTCCTCACTTGGCTTAGCAAACCAGGTGGGGTCAGTCACCTCATCGTCCAGCTGCTCTTCCTCCCAATCCTCTGTGCGCTCCTCCCTCGGACTTACTGTCCTTACTAATACCTCACTGATAGACAACTGTGTCTCATCATCATCATCCTCTTCACCCACTGAAAGCTCTTGAGAAAGTTGCCGAAAGTCCCCAGCCTCATCACCCGGACCCCTGGAACTTTCCAAGGGTTGGGCATCGGTCACGACAAACTCCTCAGGTGAGAGAGGAACCATTTTTCCCACTCAAGGCAGGGACTCGAGAACAGCTCCTGGGAGTCTGCCTGCTCATCAGAATATGCTATTTTCATGGAGTGAGAAGGCTGGGAGGAAGGAGGAGCAGCAGCGAGAGGATTTAGAGTTGCAGCAGTGGACTGCGTAGAAGACTGGGTGGCCGATACATTGCTGGATGCTTTTTCTGCCATCCACGACAGGACCTGCTCACACTGCTCTGTTTGTAATAAAGGTCTACCACGTGGACCTATAAATTTTAAAAAGAAGCTGGGAACCCAAGAAACTTGCCTCTCTCCTAATCCCGCAGCAGCCGGCTGTGATTCACCTGGACCAGGAACTCGGCCTGTACCCACACCCTCAATTGGACCTCCGCGTCCACGTACACGTCCTCGACCCCTACCCCTCATCATGGCGGATTACGAATAGAGCAGGGGCCAAATAAATTACGCCACTGTACAGCACTGACAACTGGGCCTTAACTCACCACACAGAGAGACTTGTAGATAACAGAGGCTCTATGCTGTTATTAGGAAAAAAGTAACCTGCTGTCTTGCGCTGATACCTTGGGGTAATTTGTCGTGGAACCTGTCTTGTGGAACCACGCCTTACTCAATTAGGAATGATCACACCCTTCCAGATTGATTGATCAAAGATATCGGACAGTGCACTGTCTCCTAGAAATCACTTAGTCTGACACAAGTTCAAAGAAAAAGTAACTTCCTGTTTATTCTTGGCGCGTAAAAGGGTTTTATAAGGCACATCAAAAACAGCCCTTTTGGGGCAGGCAAGAATTACATAAACACAATGTGTTGATTGATTATTGGATAAGCGTCTTCCTTCATCCGGTCATCTGGTATTGCCTGTCACGTGGTAGCACTCTGGAGAGTAGAATGGGCTGTCTCGCCCCACGTGTGTCAAAACCGATATGATTGGAGGCTATATCATGAATTAGTAATTGCATAGACCGCCCATGTTATTTGCGTCTGTTTCCAGTAAAATCGCTGGGGGATTTTCGTGGTAAACGAAAGCGGTAGTCCGTCTCAGGTGCGGTTAATCGTCTAATTTTTACTTCCGTATTAATGCATGCAGCTGGACGGTCAGATATATTTATACATGTTGGTTACGTGCTAAATTTCATCTTTGTCAGCAGAGTTATGAAAAACAGATATTTCATATAAGCATTGCCTAATACTATTGTGTAATTGTACGTACGCTTCTATAGTTGAATCAAAACAGAATTAAAGCATTTGAATTAGCAAATTTCCCCGTAAGGCCCACCAAATCCCAATACACAAAGATTTATATATTGGGATTGCCACCACAAATTTACTGCTCGTAGAGACTTGTAGATAATAGAGTCTGTGTGGAGTGGGAGAAGACTGTAAAGCCAGTGGATAGTGCTGGTAACTGCGGCGATCTCAACCCCACCAACGGAAATGGTATTGTGGGATGTTCTGCACAGCAGCTGAGCTGAAATACTTTACAGTGGCTCCGGTAATATTACATTACCTGCTTAGCGGTGAGACCGCGGTCTAATTCACTCCAAACACAGACCAGTGTAAATAATTATGGAATTATTTGCGTACACTTTCACGCTGACAGTGGTATTGTAACGCAAACTCCAGCCAGAAAAAAATCATACGGAAGGCTACAAACAGGCCTAGCTGTGTAATACTGAAGCACTACAACTCCCAGCAGCCACCCAGTAAAATGCAGACAGTGAGATGCAGCCCAACGAAGGAGCTTTTGTTTTTTTATAAGAATACTGGCTGTATACTGTATATCACTTTCCCGCTCTAAGTGGCTGTGTTGGCCCTACGCTGTGCGTATAATTCACTCCAAACACAGACCGGTGTAAATAATTATGGAATTATTTGCATACATTTTCACGCTGACAGCGGTATTGTAAGGCAAACACCAGCCAGAAAAAAATTATATGGAAGGCTGCAAACAAGCCTAGCTGTGTAATACTGAAGCACTACAACTCCCAGCAGCCACCCTGTAAAATGCACACGGTTAGAGGTAGCCCTAAGAAGGACCATTGGGTTTCTTGTAGACAGGATCCTACACTACCACTTTCCCTATCTTAGCAGCTCTTTCCCTATACTCTGTATAATAGACTGCAGACTGAGATCGCTATAGCTGGAATGGCCTGCACTACCTGAGATGAAAAAAAAAATTGTGCAAAACTGCTCCCAGCCAGCCACAAGTATAATGCACATGGTCAGATGTAGCGCTAAGAAAGACTGCTGGGGTTCTTGAAGACAGGATCTTACACTAACACTTTCCCTATACTCTCCCAGTGTGCGTCTGAGGCGAGCCGCGGGCAGGACTGCTGTAAATACTTGGTGGTCACTTGATCTCGCCAGCCACTCACTGCAGGGGGGGTGGGATAGGGCTGGCACATCACAGGAGGAAGTGGTATCTCAAGCACCCTAATGCTCGGACGAGTGTGCTCGCTCATCTCTAGCCGTTATCCAATAAGTGATCATTAAAAGTAAAGAAAAAAGAAAGTTTAAAAAGTTTAAGTTTCATCTCCCCTCTCAGATTATATCCATGAGGGAAGATGAAATGATGTACTTAAGGCTTCCGTATTCATCCGCAGATCTTACCACGGCTTCTTCTCATGCGCCTAACTCATGTGGAAAAGCCGGAAAATGCTGGGGTAATTTAACCCCTTAGTGACCAAGCCTGTTTGCGCCTTAATGACCAGGCCAAATTTTGCAAATCTGACATGTGTCACTTTAACATGGAAAAACACCAGAAAGGTTTTGCATATCCAAGTGATTCTGACAATGTTTTTTTGGCACATGTTGTACTTCATTTAGGCGGAAAAAATAGACCGATAGAATTTGTGTTTATTTATTAAAAGCGCCAAAATTGGGAAAATTTTGAAAAAATTGTCATTTTTTCACTTTTCCAACTGCAATATCTTAAATATGTGCAAACATAATATATAAATTTTTGCTAAGATTTATATTTCCACCCGTGTACTTTATTTTGGGCGCACATTGATAAAACTTTCGTTTTTTTTAACCATTTAGGAGTCGTACAAATTTAACATTACTTTTTAGCATTTTGAGGAACACTTTGTTTTCCTATACCAAGCCAAGATTGGAAAGGCTCATGAGTGTCAGAATAATAGACACCCCCTCAAATGACCCCATTTTAAAAACTACACCCCTTCGTGTATTCACTGAGGGGTATCATGAGTATTTTGACCCCACAGTTTTTTTTCAGGAATTAATTCAATTTAGAGGAGAAAAAGTAAAATTTTATATTTTTGCAAATCTGTCATTTTAAAGACATATTTTTTTCCTAAAGTTTACATGAAAATCAGGATTTACACCTCAAAATGGATACCCCTATTTCTCCTGTGTTCAGAAATATACCCATTGTGGCCCTATTGTTACATCTGAGTCCACAACGGGGGCCAAAATGAAAGGAGTAGTCAGTGTCTTTCAAAACAGAAATTTTGCTTGAAGTCCTTTTAGGCCCCATAGCACACATGTAGAGTTCTTGAGCGCCCAAAACCATAGAAACCCCCACAAATGACCCCATTTTGAAAACTAGACCCCTTAAGGAATTTATCTAGGGGTGTACTGCATATTTTGACCCCACAGTTTTTGAATGAATTCAAACCAAGCAAAAGGAAAAAATTGTGATTTTCGTTTTTTCGGCAATTCTGTCATTTTAAAAACAGTTTTTTTTGTACAGCACACATATGAATGAAGACATGCACCCAAAAATTGATACCCCTGTTTGTCCTGTGTTCATAGACATTCCCATTGTGGCCCTATTGTTATATCTGAGTCCACAACGGGGCCCAAAATGGAAGGAGTAGCCAGTGTCTTTCAAAACAGAAATTTTGCTTGAAGTCTTTTTAGGCCCCATCGCCCACTTGTAGAGTTCTTGAGCGCCCAAAACCATAGAGAACCCCCACAAATGACCCCATTTTAAAAACTAGACCCCTTAAGGAATTTATCTAGGGGTGTACTGCGTATTTTGACCCCACAGTTTTTGAATAAATTCAAGCAAAGCAAAAGGAAAAAATTAGGATTTTAGTTTTTTTTGCAATTCTGTCATTTTAAAAACAGCTTTTTTTGTACAGCAAACATATGAATAAAGACTTGCACCCCAAAATGGATACACCTGTTTGTACTGTTTTCAGAAACATACCCATTGTGGCCCTAATATTATGTCCGCATGCACAACGGGGCCCAAAATGAAAGGAGTAATCGGTGGCTCTCAGAACATAGATTTTGTTTGAAGTCCTTTTAGGCCCCATTGCCCACTTGTAGAGTTCTTGAGCGGCTAAAACCATAGAGAACCCCCACAAATGACCCCATTTTGAAAACTAGACCCCTTATCGAATTTATTTAGGGGTGTACTGTGTATTTTAACCCTACAATTTTTGAATAGATCTAAGCAAAACAATAAGAAAAAATTACGATTTTCATTTTTTGGGCTATTGTGTCAATTTAAAAACAGGTTTTTTTTGTACAGCACACATATAAATGAAGACTTTCACCCCAAAATGGATACCCCTGTTTGTTCCGTGCTCAGAAACATACCCATTGCGGCCCTAATAGACTTACAGGACCCATGCCTAGGCCTACAATGAAAGGAATACCCGTTGGATTTCAGGGTACCACTGAATAAATTTCAGGCCCCATTGCCCACTTATAGAGCCATTGAGCTGCTAAAACTATAAAGAAACCCCTCAAGTGAACCCCATTTTGAAAACTAGACCCCTTAGCTAATTTATCTAGGGGTGTACCGCATATTTTGACCCCACAGTATTTGAATGAATCTAAGCAAAGCAGAAAGAAAAAGTTATGATTTTCAATTTTTTTGGCAATTTTTTCAATTTAAAAACAGTTTTTTTGTACAGTGTACATAGGAATGAAAACATTCACCCCCAAATGGATAACCCCGTTTGTCCCGAGTTCAGAAACATACCCATTGTGGCCCTAATCTACTTACAGGACGCATGGCAAGGCCTATAAAGGACGGAACACCCGTTGGATTTTAGGGCACAACTGAATAAATTCCAGGCCCCATTGCTTATTTGTACGGAATAAAAATTGACTCCCTAAAAATCCCCCCCTCCCCGCCCACACACACTTTTTGGCATTCGCAAATCTTAGATAAAAGTAATAATGTGAACTGTGTAGTATTTCTGAAGACAGGGGTAATTACGGAGGCTGGTTGGAATGGGCCCATGGGGCAATAAAACCGATATCCCCCCTCCTCGCATGTATTTTGAGGGGCTTTTCTTGATCTCAGTGGCGGGTATGGGGTGTAAAAAGTGGCGTTCCGTGAGTCTTCGTAAGCTTGATGAGGTGCGGCTGTCTCACACAGAAGGCGCTCAACAAGGTGCCGCTGGAACTGCAGGAAGGCGAGCGTTCCCGGGGCTTCTTGTAAATTACGTATTACAGGTAGCGGTCTGAATAACGCCGGGCTCACGCGGGCGCAGGCCGAATCCGCTTGCGGAGGCCCGCAGCGGATCCCAGCTGTGAGCCGGCTGTGACCATGCGTACAGCCACGTAATGTACTGCGCATAACTGCGTACTCACACAGGCGGTCATGCGCAGTACACCTTTTTTGTTGTTTGTATTTCCCGCACCGTCGCTTAGCGAGGACGGGGGGTACCCGCAGGCCTCCGGTAAAAAGTTTCATCTCCTCTCACCGATCGCATCAGTGAGGGGAGATGAAACTTCAATTTTTTTTTTAACTTTTACGTGATCGCCATTATTGGATAATGGCGAACACGTGACCAGAAACCGCTCACCGCGGCCCCCCGTGAAATCTCCATGCTCTTGGCTACGTTTTGTAGCCAGGAGGAGGGAGAATTTAAATTATCCTGGCAATCCACAGCTTTTGCGCATGCGTCTGCCATTTTGGCGATGGGCGCGTGCGCAGAAGCTGTGGTAAGGTCCGCGGATAAATCCGGGGGCCTTAGGTATGTACTTTTATCCTCCCTTACGGATATGATCCGTGAGGGGAGATGAAACGTATGCTTTTTAAACTTTTTTTTTACTTTTTTTTAGTTTTTTTTTTTTTTTTACTTTTTTACACTTTTTTTTACTTTACATGATCACTGTCATCCATTGGATGACAGTGATCATGTCCCTGGTATAATCTCTCTGCTCCTAGCTACACATGGCAGCCAGGAGCAGAGGGATTTTAAATTTCCCGGGGCTCGAGCCCCTCTTTGCACGCGCCCGATGTCAATCATCGGGCGCGCATGCGCAGACGGGGATTCGGGTCCCGGGACATCGGGACACCACTGAGGACTGAGTATTTTCACCTCCCCTCATGGATCCGATCCATGAGGGGAGGTGAAACTGACTTTTTTAAAACTTTTTTTTTACTTTTTCGCGTGCCCGGGAACCGTTTACTGCGGTCCCCGCTGACATCTCCTGCCTCCCGGCTACCTACAGGAGCCGGGAGGCAGGAGATTTTAAATCTTCCGCGCCGCCGGGCCTTCTGCGCATGCGGCTGACATAATGCCGCCTGGCGCGCATGCGCAGAAGACCGGCTTCGGGGCCCGGAGCGGCAGGAGAGTGGGGAGCAGTGTGCCGGACCCGGGTGAGTAATTTCAGCTTCTCCGATGGATCAGATCCATCAGGGCAGCTGAATCTTTAACTTTTTTTGTACTTTTGTTTACTTTTTTGCGATCCATTGAATAGCGCCGATCGCAATGCCGGGGGGGGGGGAGGACCTGCGGACACCGACAGCATGGAGCTGTCACGCCCACAGCCCGAGGGGCTTTATTCTCTGCAGGATACGTGTTTTTACGTCCTCAGAGAATAAAGCCCACTTCGGGAGGACGTAAAAAGGCTATGGGCTTGTCATTAAGGGGTTAAAAACTCCTGGCTACTAAACGTAGCCACGGTCCCACATACCAATGGATAATGGCGACCAAGTAAAAGTTAAAAAAAAGCGAAAGTTTCACCTTCCGTCATGGATCTGACCCATAAGGGGAGGTAAAACTACTTAGTGAAGGCCTCTGGCGAGGTACTCCAACGTGATCTTCATCCGCAGACCCAGCTTTGGCGCCTGTGGCCATTACCAAAATGGCGGACGCAAGCGCAGAAGCTTGGAGGACACAGGAAATATAAAATTTCCTTGCTCCTGTCTACTATAGGTAGCCAAGAGCCTGGAGTAGTGACCGAGGGCTGCATTGAGCGATCTCTAATAACGTGATCGCTATTATCCAATGGATATTGGCAATCATGTAGAAGTTAAGAAACAGTTGAAGTTTAATGCTCCTATCGGTTTGGGCCCCGTTGTGCATATGGACATAAGATTAGGGACACACAATGGATATGTTTCTGAACAAAGGACAAACAGGGGTATCCATTTTGAGCTGAAAGTCTTTATTTATATGTATGCTGTATAAAAAAGTGCCAAAAAATGAAAATCGTGATTTTTCCTTCTGCTTTGTTTAGATTCATTCAAAAACTGTGCGATCAAAATAAGCATTACACCCCTAGATGAATTTGTTAAGGGTCTATCGCTTTGGCCGCTCAAAGGTTCTACAAGTTGGCAATGGAGCCTAAATCACCTTTAAGCGAAATGTCTGTTCTTAAAGTCACTGGCTGCTTCTTTTGTTTTGAGCCCCGTTGTGCACATACAGATAAGATTAGGGCCACAACGGGTATGTTTCTGAACACAGGACAAACAGGGGTATACATTTTGGGGTGAAAATCCTCATTTTCATGTGCACTATAGAAAAAAATCCTGTCTTTAAAATGACATATTTGCAAAAATATGAAATTCTATTTTTCCTCCTCTAAATTGCATTAATTTCTAAAAAATACTTCTGACCCCCCTCAGTGAATACACTTAAATGTGTATTTTTTTAATGGGGTCATCTGTGGGAGTATCTATCATTCTGACAACTATGAGCCTTTGCAATCTTGGCTTGGTGTAGAAAAACAAAATGTTCCTCAAAATGTTAATAATTAGAGATGAGCGAGCACACTCGTCCGGGTTTGATGCTTGTTCGAATAGTAGGGTACTCGAGTTGCTCTGTACTAAAGACCGTCACACAATACCCTTTCCTTGGGTGCAGTGAAGTTGCCGCAGTTATTAGCGCTGTTCACTGGCTGCGTAGCTTTCTGCCCCTGGGGAGAGCGTCGCACAATACCCTTTCCTTGGGTGCGGTTAAGATACTCCTGTTATCAGCACTGTTCACTGGCTGTATAGCTTTCCGCCCCTGGTCAGACCGTCGCACAATACCCTTTCCTTGGGTGCGGTGAAGTTGCCACAGTTATTAGCATTGTTCCCTGGCTGTATAGCTTTCTGCCCCTGGGCAGAGCATCACACAATACCCTTTTCTTAGGTGCGGTGAAGTTGCCGCAGTTATTAGCGCTGTTCACTGGTGTATAGCTTTCCCCCACTCCATACAGCCTCTCTACTAAATACAAGTCTCTGTGAGTGGTAAATGACCCCTCGGTATAAGCTCGAGGCGGCAGTTTAAATTTTTCCGGTCACAGCATAGAGCCTCCGCTATCTAAGTCTCTGTGTGCGGTAAATTAGCTACAGTTCACTGTGCTATACGGTGGGGTTATTTATTTTGGCCCAGCTCTATCTTTCATCTAACATGATGATGAGTAGGAGTAAGGGTCGAGGACGTGGATTTGGACGCGGCCGCGGGCATCCAAGTGAGGGTGTGGACGCAGGCCGAGGTCCTGGGCGGGGTGCATTACAGCCGGCTGGTGAGGGATTAGGAGAGCGCCAAGTCCATTCGCTCCCCAGCTTCCTATCAAAATTTGCGGGTCCACGTGGTAGACCTTTATTACAAGAAGAGCAGTGCAAGCAGGTCCTGTCGTGGAAGGCAGATAATGCGTCCAACAATGTATCAAACTTCCAGTCTTCTACACAGTCCACTACTCCCAGCCTAGGGACTGCAACTCTGAATCCTCTGACTGCTCCTCCTTCCTCCCAGCCTCTTCACTCCAGGAAAATGACAGATTCTGAGCAGGCAGACTCCCAGGAACTGTTCTCATTTCCCTGCCCAGAGTGGGAAAAAAAAAGGTTCTGCTCTCACCTGAGGAGTTTGTTGTGACCGATGCCCAACCTTCGGAAAGTTCCCAGAGTCCAGGTGATAAGGCTGGGGACTTCCGGCAACTGTCTCAAGAGCTTTTTGTGGATGAGGATGATGAGGCACAGTTGTCTATCAGTGAGGTAGTAGTAAGGGCAGTAAGTCCGAGGGAGGAGCGCATGTAGGATTCGGAGGAAGAGCAGCTGGACGATGAGGTGACTGACCCCACCTGGCTTGCTAAGCCTACTGAAGACAGGGCTTCAGAGGGGGATGCAAGTGCAGCTGCAGAACAGGTTGGAAGAGGCAGTGGGGTGGCCAGGGGAGAGGCAGGGCCAGAGCAAAGAATCCCACAGCTGTTTCCCACATCACCCCCTCGTGGCAAGCCTCCGTGCAGAGGGCTAGATGTTCAAAGGTGTGGAGGTTTTTCAGTGAGAGCGCAGACGACTGACGAACAGTGGTGTGCAACCTGTGCCGCACCAAGATCAGCCGGGGAGCCAGCACCACCAGCATGTGCAGTCATATGATGGCCAAGCACCCTACAAGGTGGGACGAAGGCCATTCACGGCCTCCGGGACACACAACTGCCTCTTCCCCTGTGCCACAGCCTGGCACACAGATCCAATCCCCCACCCAGGACGCAGGCGTGAGCGTCTCCCAGCCTGCACCCACACCCTCCACGGTCCTCCACGGCTTCTAGCAATGTCTCCCAGCGCAGCATTCAGCTGTCGCTAACACAAGCGTTGGAGCGAAAGTGCAAATACGCCACCACCCACCCGCATGCACAAGCTTTAAACGTGCACATTGCCAAATTAATCAGCCTGGAAATGCTGCCATACAGGCTTGTGGAAATGGAGGCTTTGAAAAACATGGTGATGGCGGCGGTCCCACGCTACTCGGTCCACAGTCGCCACTATTTTTCCCGGTATCCCTGACGGCACATTGGGTGAACTTGGTGGAGGATGGGACCGAGTCAGAGCCTGGGACTGCTCACGTGCTACTCATACCAAGAATAGCGGGTCATACCTCAGTGCTGGTATCTGCGGTGTATTATTCTACCTCCTCCAAACGCCCCCCCCCCCTCCTCCTTTTACACCACCTCTCAATTACGAAGTGTGAGCACGTCACCCGCAGTCGGTAGCGCGTGGTGCGGAAGCACAGCAGTGAACAAGCGTTGAAACTAATCAGCTTAGGTGACAAGAGGCACACGGCCCCCGAGCTGCTACAGGGTCTGACGGAGCAGACCAACCTCTGGCTTTTGCTGCTGAGCCTCCAACCGGGCATGGTAGTGTGTGACAACGGCCGTAACCTGGTGGTGGCTCTGCAGCTCGGCAGCCTCACACACATGCCATGGCTGGCGCACGTCTTCAATCTGGTGGTTCAGCGGTTTCTGAATAACTACCCCCACTTGTCTGACCTGCTCGGCAAGGTGCTCCGTGTCTGCGCACATTTCCGCAAGACCACCACGGATGCTGCCACCCTCAGGACACTGCAACGTCGGTTTCAGCTGCCAGAGCACCGACTGCTGTGTGACGTGCCCACATGGTGGAATTCAATGCTGCACATGTTGGCCAAGCTCTATGAGCAGCGTAGAGCAATAGTGGAATATCAACTCCAACATGGGCGGCGTAGTGGAAGTCAGCCTCCCCAATTCTTTACTGAGGAGTGGGCCTGGATGGCAGACATCTGCCAGGTCCTCGGAAAGTTTGAGGAGTCTACCCAGATGGTGAGCGGCGATGCTGCAATCATTAGCGTTACCATACCACTGCTATGCTTGCTGAAAAGTTTGCTGCAAGGGATAAAGGCTGAGGCTTTGCGGTTAGAAGAAGAGACGGAGGATGACAGTATTTTGCTTGATAGCCAAACCACCCTTACGTCTATATCACAGCGTGTTTTGGAGGAGGAGGGGGACGAAGGGAAAGAGACTGCTGCCACACTGCAGAGGGTACCCATGCTGCTTGCCTGTCATCTGTTTAGAGTGTATGGGCTGAAAAGGAGGAGCATCCTCCTAGTCAGGACAGCGATGTGTTGCGTACTGGGACTCTGGCACACATGGCTGACTTCATGTAAAGCATCCTTTCCCGTGACCCACGCGTTAGACATATTCTTGCCAACATGGAATACTGGGTGTATGGAGAACTTTTCCACTCTCATTCTCGAAGAGGAAAGGGGTACAAGAGTGATGCAATACCACAGGGTCCTGGTGGAAAAGTGATGCTAAAGTTCGCATCTGAAAGCGCTAGTGGTAGAAGACGCAGTTCAGAGGACAAACTCGCAGGGGAGGCGCTGGGACCAGGCAGCATGTCCAGCGGAGGCGGAGGAACACTCTCCATGGCCTTTGCCAGTTTGATGGCTCCCCAGCTAGTCTGTGTCACCACTCTCCAGTCAAGACTGAGTCGGAGGGAGCACTGTAAAAAGATGGTGAGGGAGTACATAGCCTCCGTGATGCCTCAGCTCCATACAACTATTGGGTGTCAAAGCTGGACATGTGGCACAAACTTGCGCTGTACGCTCTGGAGGTGCTGGCCTGCCCTGCCGCTAGCGTCTTCTCAGAGAGGGTGTCTAGTGCTGCTGGGGGCGGGGGGGGGGGGTCCATCACGGATAAGCGTACCCGCCTGTCAACTGGCAGCGCGGACATGCTTACGCTACAAAGATGAACAAAGGTTGGATTTCCACAGACTTCTCTTCTCCACTAGTGGAAAGCAGCGGATCCTAAAGATTTGTTTCGCTGCAACAGGAGAAAAATGCATCCTCTATCACCCAAAAAAAAGGGAGAATTAGCTTTGTGTATCCCTCTCGGATATTACTCCTCCTCCTAAAACAGAATGTCATCACGCTGAACTGCCAATTTCTCTGCAGCGTAAAAGGCTGTGTTTAAAAGTTTTAAAAGTTAAACAAACCAATTTTTTCGGAGGGCTGCCTCCAGGCTCTGTTACAAATTAAGCAATAACGAGCAGTATCTTTAAAAAATGTTTATGGGTTTCATCTGCCCTTGGCGTCAGCAATTTTTCACTGGTACACTTGTACTCTTGGTACACCAATTTTTAAGGGCATTGCCAATACTTTTAGCAAACTTATTTTTCCGGGCTTCGCCTATACTCTTGGTAAACAAATTTTTTCAGATGTGCGCCTATACTATTGGTACACCAATGTTTCAGGAGTTCGCCTATACTCTTCCTGCAGAAATGTTACTGGAGTCCACCTATACACTTGCTACTGAAAGGTTTGAGGGGTTCGCCTATACTCTTGCTACTAAAATGTTACAGGGGTCCGCTTATACACTTGCTACTGAAAGGTTTGAGAGTTTCGTCTATACTCTTGCTACTGAAAGGTTTGAGGAGTTTGCCTATACACTTGCTACTGAAATGTTACAGGGGTCCGCCTATACACTTGCTACTGAAAGGTTTGAGGGGTTCGCCTATACTCTTGCAACAGAAAAGTTTCAGGGGTCCGCCTATACTGTGGGTGCACAATGGTTTCCCATAGCGGTGTTCAGCTGCCTGACACATACACAGAATGAAGTGTGTGGGGACACATGGATTTCCCATAGCTATATAACTCACGGCACCTTGGGTCACACAAGGTGGAGGCAGGCCCCACTCACTTGCTTCCCACACAGAGTATTGCGGGTCCTACTCGGTCATGGTTTCTCAGCCTTATTATGCCACCTCCCCCTACTGCTTGGGGTCTGGGGATCAGCGCTGGTGGACATGTATTTACACTCGTGTTACTACAGTTATCTGAGACACTGGTTTGGACCAAACAAAAGAAGCGTTACTGAATTAATGAGACGTTCACAGCTGTACTAGCATCCGAGTCCGCTTTTTGCCCACTATTGCTGAGGTTGTGGGCAGAGGCCAAGGTCCGGGGGGGATTAATCAACTGCGCCAGGCTTGGCCTGTGGAACTTCTTTGTTCTTCATCCAGTCTTTGGAGCGATGAAAGCAACCGTAACTGATTTATTGAGACGTTCACAGCTATACTAGCATCCGAGTACGCTTAATGCCCGTGATTACTGAGGGTGTGGGCAGAGGCCGAGGTCCTTGGCGGGGTGAATCTCTGCCATGTTTGGGCACTCTGATTTCTTCATGTGTAATATCATCTTTGAGTTCCATGGGCTCACCTCTGCTGTGGGTGCACAAAGACTTCCCATTGCAGTGTTTTACCTATCTGGCACAAATACACTGAAAGACTAGGGCTGAAATGTGGGCAGAGGTCCTTGACGGGGTGAAACTCTGCCATGTTTGGGCACTCTGATTTCCTCATGTGTAATACCATCTTTGAGTTCCATGGGCTTACCTATGCTGTGGGTGCACAAAGACTTCCCATTGCATTCTTTTACCTGTCTGGCACAAATATACTGACTGACTTGGGTAGGGTGCAGATGGCTTTCCCACTGCCGTGTTTTACCTATCTGGCACAAATACACTGAAAGACTAGTGCAGAAATATGGAGTGAGCCCAAGGTCCTTGGCCGGGGTGAAACTCTGCCATGTTTGGGCACTCTGATTTCTTGCTGTGTAATACCATCTTTGAGTTCCTTGGGCACGCCTATGCTGTGGGTGCACAAAGACTTCCCATTGCGGTGTCCAGCTATCTGACACCTACACAGAATGAATTGTGTGGGGACTCATGGATTTCCCATTGTTATGTAACTTGCGGCACCTTGGGTCACACAATGTGGAGGCTGAGATGTGCCAGCGCATGTGCCTTGCTAATGAGGGTCTGTCCCAAGTAAATTGTTAGGGGAGTGACCGCCAGGCTCGTGCCCACCTTTTTGGCTTAATAGTGGGACCTGGGAGCCTCAGATGCAGCCATGCATGCTGCCCCTGCCCTTCCCTATCCGTTTCTGTGGTGTTTCCATGACTTTCTGAGGTTTTCTGGTTTTTCACAAATCATCCCCTATGTGTAGCATCGGTCCCATACAAAAATGCTCAAGTCCCCCATTGACTTCAATGGGGATCGTTACTCGAAGTAAGCTCTCGAGCATTACGAAAAGTTCGACTCGAGCAAGCGAGCACCCAAGCATTTAGGTGCTCGCTCATCTCTATTAATAATCAATGTTAAAAAAACTAAAATCCTTGAATAAAGTAAACAGATGGACATGTATATCTCATCAAAAATGTGTACAGTATGTTTGCACATATGAGATATTGCAGTTGAAAAGGTGAAAAAATGATAATTTTTTTCAAAAGTTTACCAATTTTAGCTCTTTTAATTTATATACACAAATTCTATCAGTCTATTTTTACCACCTAAATGAAGTACAATATGTGGTGAAAAAACAATGTCAGGATCACTTGGACATGCAAAACCTTTACGGAGTTATTCTGTGTTAAAGTGACACGTCAGATGTCCAAAGATTTGGCTTGGTCACTAAGTCGTTAAGTAATGTATTCTACACTTCATTTATTCTTTATGTTCTCTATTAAAGCTTTTCGACACATTCACTGACAATTTGAAAATGAAATTTCTAATCTTCATTTACTTTTGTACATTTCATTTTGCAGAAGTAAAAGTGGCTCTAGAGACAAAGGTAAAAACTCCCCAAAGCCTTATGGTCCCTGGCACCTCGCCTTCCTTCTTGTATATAAATATGTGCTGTAGTTCATGTTCTTGTGCCTGACGGCCGGACTGCATGACTGTAACGCTGGGTGAAATTTCACTAATTTCCTCCTGGGACATTTCATTAGAACAGAACTGAGATTCATGCAAGGAACTGATTTGCAAAATGGATTTTAAGTACAACAGAATATCTGATGTGAGTATTATATGGGAAGGTTTGTGACTCTATAGATGATAAATTACCTATAAAATTGTTCTCAACATGTCTGGAATATGTGAATAGAAAATATATTAGGCAAATGTTTTTTTATACTTTTGGCTTGTGTATTTAGATTTTGACCTTCAAAAGGAAATGCATGATCACTGTTATTTAATGTTCTATAGCCATGTTTATATAAAAAAAACCATATAATTGTATTAAAAATTATTTACCTTTTTTTAACACTGTACTTTCACATTACAATTGGAACGGCACAACTAGAACTTTCTGTTAGTAGCATCACACCAATCATGTGATTAGCCACCTTACCACTAGGGTTATTAGAGGCATTGGCCTTTCAACTTACCTGTGTACCTTAAATATACTGATGTAGCAAACTTTAACTTGTGTGTGAAGCCAATGATGGGGAACCCACATATTTATCACAAAGTGCCAACATGTCAGGGGCGGGGCTTATTACAATATATGATTTTACCTCCATTGATATTAAAAGAACAGGACCGTTTCAAAATAGACAAGGAGGAATGGCCTTTGTTTTTTCTCCGAGCTGGAGCAGCCCCAGTAGTATAATGTCCCCCACAGTGGCCTCAGTACTAATAATGTCTCGTATATTGGCCCCAATAGTAATTATGACCTCCACAGTGGCCTCAGTAGTAATAATATCCCCTACATTTGCCTTAGTAGTAATAGTGCACCCCTAAAACACATGTACTTACCTCCTTCTTGACTTCAAAGCACCGTTACTTATCTGCTTGGCGCTGCTGGAGGTGGAATTGTTACTATGTTCTCCACTCCTCCTGCAGAACCAAGAGGATCCTGGATGCACATACTGCCATAAGTATGTGCACCCGTAAAAGTGCCACTGAGTGATTACCAGCCTGGGAGCAGCAATACTCTGGCTGCTAATCACTTTAATGGTGACTAGATGTCAAAGCACATGCCTTCAGTCAGGGCTCTAAGTGCCCCCTTTGGCACGTGTGCTTTAGTTTCACCATCACCATCTTAAGCCATTAAAAACCTATTGTTCTCTTACCTCCAGATAACAGAAGCTATTATAATAGGGTGAAAAATCTGTGACACAGAAAGTTATCACATTGTGTTAAATGTCAGGTTTACCTCTGCTACAACTGTACTTGAATGTGGACTTAAGGACCACAATCATTAGCCATTTATGTTTATTATTTTAAGTATATTAAAAGAAGCTCAGAAGAATCCAGAGACCACAAAAACCTTCAAAGACATGCAGGAGAGGGCAGAGTTTAGTGAGGGGAAAAATGATTTATTAGTGTTTCAACCCTTAGTCACTACATACAATGGGGTAAACACAGTTGATTAAAAAAAAAACAAAAAGAGCCAATAAAATGCTAAATAAAAGTCATGTGATTAAACAAGAAACATATCACCAATTTAGAGACATGGGAATTTTGACCAATGGACATAACAAATAGAAGCAAATACCATCTCATAATTGTGTTATGCAATAAAGTCATGTATTCAATATGAAGTCTTGCTTCATATTGAATATATGTAGAAAACGTAGAAAACATCCAATAAGATTCCCTGTTCAGGAGTTCACGGTGATAATCTCCACCCTTGACAGCGTGTTCAACCTTCTCAATACTAGTGGCCTCAAAGACAGAAAAGTCTCTTCAATGTACTTGTGGAGACAGCTGAAATATTTCTACCATTGGTTTTACAAATTATTGAAACACTATGTGCCTACTTCTTAATTTGAGGTAGTAGTAGGTGATGTAGCTGATGTACTGGACTCAGCATTGCATATAGGTAATTAAGTGCACCACATACTCTAAACAGTATTATTGTGGATGTGCGGTATTGCCTGGTATAGTTTTTTTTCTGTTAGCACGTGATGTAGAATCTTTGAAGTCCTGAAGTACTGTATAGAGCATCAGATGCCTTGCAAATGTCCACATCTATAACTAGTTCATGAAAGCTTTAAGCCCATTGCTAGAGGGTGGAGATGAGCGAGCATGCTCGTCTGAGCTTGATGAGCGTTCGAGCATTAGCATACTCGAAAGTACTCGTTACTCGAGCAAGCACCACGCGGTGCTCGAGAAAATTTCACCCTTTCCTCCCCACATGTTTAGCTGCTTATTTAGCCAATGGACATGCAGGGAAGGCTTTGGCACCTCCTGACATGACGTGCCAACCTTGTACACATCTATAGCAGTGAATGGCTGACCGGATCAGGTGACCTAGGATCATAAAACTCAGGTCACCTGATGCTCGCCTCACATGGAGGCTGGATTAGCTGAGGAACAGAGCTGCTGTGAATGAGGGAGAGTGTTAGTGTAGGTTAGAAGGAGGGTTTAGGCAGGGATCCATATTCAAAGAACCCAACAGTCCTTTTTAGGACTACAACTCCACTGTTGTGCATCATCAGTTTGGCTGCCTGGGACCAGTAGTGCGCACAAAGCATTCACAAGCATCCCAGCTGTATACTGCATACTGTTACCGGTTCTATACAGTATACTGCTACTGGTGTAGACAGACTATATAGGAACTAACAGAACTCCTCTCATTTTTCATTTTTTTATTTGTTTTTGTACAACACTGTACTGTTTTTTCACTGCCTATTTTTTGCTATAGTGTACGCAAAATACCCTTAGTGTGTGTCTGGTCGATCCGCACTATATAACAAGACTGTACTGATTTTACACTGTCTATTTTTGGCTTAAAGCATACGTAAAATACCCTTAACCACCTAATGACGCAGCCCCTTTTTTTCCCCATTTTCGTATTTTCCTCCACCTTTAAAAAAATCATAACTCCTTTATTTACCCATCGACGTCACTCTTGTTTTTTGCAGGACGACTTGTAGTTTTCAATAGTGCTATTTAAAGTAACATATAATGTACTAAAAAAATTCTAAGTGGAGTAAAATGAAAAAAAAAAAGAAATTCTGCCATCTTTCAGTGGGTCTTGTTTCTACGGCGCACAAACTGCAACAAAAACAACATGATAACTTTATTCTATGGGTCAGTACGATTGCTATGATACCAAACTTGTATAGTCTTTTTTTTTACTGTACTACTCTTTTTTTTGTGCGCGCAATAACGTTTTTATATTTCTGTCGATGTAATTCAGCGAGGGCTCATTTTTTGTGGGATGTCCTGTATTTTCCGTCAGTACTTATTCAGAATACATATGACTTTCTGATTGCTTTTTATTGCGTTTTTTGGGGGAGACAGGTTAATGAAAAAGTGCATTTCTGGCGTTCTTTATTTTTTTTTTCAGACGACGCTCACCATGCGGGGTAAATAATGTGCTACTTTGATAGATCTGACGTTTACGGAAGCGGCAATACCAAACATGTATTTTTATTTTAGGATTTAGATTTTTTAATTACAGATATGGCAAAAGGGGGGTGATTTAAACTTTTATTACCTTTTTTTTTTTTACAATTAAAAAGCCATGACACCTGCATGGCTCCCCCGATCTCACCGCGAGGGGGGGGGGGCCTTCGGGGGATTTAAATTCTGACACCGGCATTTAAAAGGTTAATAGCCGCGATTGGCCGAGTGCAGCTATTGCCCGTGGGTGTCAGCTATAGTAAACAGCTGACGCCTGTGCTGTATGAAGAGAGGTTGCCCCGCGACCTCTCTTCATATATATCTCGACGCTCTAGGACATAAATTAACGTCCTGGAGAGAGGAAGGGATTAATTTGTGTCCTCTCGATCCGCACTATATAACAAGACTGTACACATTTTGCACTGCCTATTTTTGGCTTAAAGCGTGCGTAAAATACCATTAGTCTGTGTCCTCTCGATCCACACTATATAACAAGACTGTACACATTTTACACTGTCTATTTTTGGCTTAAAGCATCCGTAAAATACCCGTAGTCTCTGTCCACCGTGGGCGGACAGGCAGACTGGGGACTCGGGGACTTGGGGACTCCTTGGCTCTGTCCCAAAGGGAGGCGGCAGAGGGGCGGCTGTGGTGTGTTGACTTAAGTGTGCGTCCCCACTCCTCAGCACTCTGAGAAAAACATATCAAAGACCGCAAGCTCTCGGCCAGTGCTCCCAGACAAAAGGTGTTCACCGCCCACGCTTTACAAACCCTCACCTGTTTATAAACCCGGTACAGGTTACCAGGGGCGGCTCTGAGTCCCACCATCTCACCTCTCCTGAAACCATCGCTCGGCCCAAACTGTTCAGGCTCGCCATCATCCGTCACCTCCGCCTGGCCTCGCCTCGCAGGCCGGGGATGCTTTCTTGCCCATTAGCCCCAACAAGGTGTTCATCGTGACGTTTTGCGAGGCCTTATTTTACCGCCGTCAGCGGTAAACCTGCTGGCTCCATCCACCTTCCTGGAACTGGCGCTCAGCCTGGACCGCCCAGGATTTCCCTTGACCAGTTTTATGGCACCCCAGCCAGACTGTGTCACCACTTCCTAGTCTAGGCTGAGAAGGAGGGAACAGTGTAAAAAGATAGTGAGGGAGTACATAGCCGACTGTACCAATGTCCTCCATGATCCCTCTGCTCCATGCAACTATTGGGTGTCAAAGCTGGACACATGGCACTAACTTGCGCTGTACGCCCTGGAGGTGCTGGACTGCCCTGCCACTAGCATGTTATCAGAGAGGGTGTTTAGTGCTGCTGGGGGGATCATCACGGATAAACGTACCCACCTGTCAACTGACAGTGCCGACATGCTTACTCTCATAAAGATGAACAAAGGCTGGGTTTCCCCAGACTTCTCTTCTTCATGGGTGGAAAGCAGCTTAACATAAAGTATCTTTAAGCTGGAACTGGAAAACCATGCATCCTTTATCACCCCCCAAAAAGGATAGAAGTAGCTTGGTCTATCCTTCTCTGATCTTCCTCCTCTTTCTCCTCCTAAACCAGCATGTCAGCACGCTGAACAGCGAATTCTTCAGAGGGCCAAATGGCTCTGTAAAAACTATTTTTTCAGAGGGCTGCCTCCAGGCACTGTCAAAACAATTTTTTTTCTGAGGGCCGCCTCCAGGTTCTCACCCCCAACTTTGAAGAGGTTCACTATTAGAGTTCAGCAAACGTGCTGGTTCCAGCTTAATATGCCCACAGAGTCTACAAATGTATCCCTGCACAGTGTCCAGCTATCTAACAACGAGACAGATTGAAATGTCCTGCTTTGGCCACTCCAATTTCTTCATAATACATGCTATCTTTCCGTGGGGCACTGGTTAACAAGACCCTCACGGAGAGGCAGGGGCTGGGATAGGCAGTAGCTTGCCTGTCAGTGGACCGCCACTTGAATCCCATTAAGCAAGTATGAGCTGTCGCTCAAAAAGTATTTCAGGTTTTTACCTGCACTCTTGGTAAACAAATCTTTCAAGGGTGCACCTATACTCTTGGTAAACAAATCCTTTTAGGGGTTCACCTATACTCTTAATAAATAAATCTTTCAAGGGTTCACCTATGCGCTTGGTAAACAAATCTTTCAGGGGTTCACCTGCACTCTGGGTAAAAAAATCTTTTGTTTTAGAATGGGTTGTAGAATTGTGGAGATGTGTAGAAGTACTGGCATCTGAGTCCCCTTTTTGCCCATGTTTATGGCTCATGACATTTTGCGATGGAGGTGGCACGGCATTGAAATTATGATCATACGTTAATTTATCAGCAATTCTCATCTACATTATGGACTATCGCCCACAATTTCAAAGGGGGTCGCTGCCTGGCCCTGCAAACCCTCTGCAGTGTGTGTCTCCTGCTTCTCCTCATCCAATACACACTTATAAATAGACATGAGGGTGGTGTGGCTATCAAGCAACCATGTGGCATGAGGACAGCTGAAGGCTGGGCAGGGAAAAATTTCAGTATGCTGTGGACTACTAAGTAGGCGAAGGGGTGCGCCTTACCCCGTTTGGGGGTGGGGACAGCTGGATGTTGCGCTAGGAAAAATTTCAGTATGCTCGGGACTACTGAGTAGGCGAAGGGGTGCGCCTTATCCCGTCTGGGATGGAGACAGCTGGACGCTGCGCTGGGAAAAATTTCAGTACGCTGTGGACGCAGGCTCGTGCCTGCGTCCTGGGGGGGATTGGACAGCAATGCCAGCATGTAATACAGGAGGATAGGCAGTGGTGTCACCCGCAGGAGGTGATTGGCCTTCGTTCCACCTAGTGTGGTCCTTAGCTAAGATGTGCCAGTGTGTGTGCCTTGCTGATTATGGTCTAGCACAACTAAATTGTTAGGGAGGTGACCACCAGGCTCTTGCCCACAATTTGGCTTAATAGTGCGACAAGGGAGCCTCAGATGCATCCATGCATGCTGCCCCTGCTGTTCCCTATCAATTTCTGTGGTGTTTCCATCACTTTCTGATGTTTTCAGATGATTCACACAACCTCCCCTATGCAGAGCATGGGTCACCTTGAAAAATGCTCGAGTCTCCCATTGAATTCAAT
Organism: Eleutherodactylus coqui; assembly: GCF_035609145.1. Classification (NCBI taxonomy): domain Eukaryota; kingdom Metazoa; phylum Chordata; class Amphibia; order Anura; family Eleutherodactylidae; genus Eleutherodactylus; species Eleutherodactylus coqui. The sequence goes on along the minus strand of NC_089838.1, from coordinate 336,540,282 downwards.
GAGGTTCATTACTCGAAATGAGCTCTCGAGCATTACAAAAAGCTTGGCTCGAGTAACGAGCACTCAAGCATTTTGGTGCTCGCTCATCTCTACTAGAGGGCTATTTACAGATAAATTTAGTGATACAGGTAGTCTCATTATGGGTGCCTTCCTGGCCCCACACTTATCATCTTGTTTTGAAGGTTGAGCAGAGAACGAATCCTAAAGAATAATAAGAGTATGGCCATGGATAATAGTGTAAATATGTTTAAATTTAACAATATGTAGGTTGGAAAACTTACAAACACGGAGAAGTACGTTTGTATGTGATATGAATTTTCAGTAGCTGCAATCTATTTTGGCAAATTTGTATTTTTTTATGTTCAGTAATTGTTTTACTGGAAAAGACGAGCCATCATAACTATAAACACTTATTGGGTAATACAATTTGTATAGCGAACGTTGTCGTCTTTTTAAAGAAAATATAAAGAGGTTAGCAGAGAAATAACAGACAGGGATTGATAAGGGTGTTGGAAAGGGGTAGGAAGGAGGGGAAGGGATGGTTCGAAGTAGTGATTCCAAGGTATTGTCTAGGATAATATACCAAGGTTTGCACATTTTTTAGAAGTTTATGCCCTTTTTTTCTGGTGTACGGATTATATGTGCGGAATTATTCCTCCTTTGATGATGACCTTGGTTGAGTGTCCCCATTTGTGGGGGTTGAGCTTCTGCCTGTAAAGCTGTGAGCTTCATGGTAAGGGCTGTGTGTGAGCGCCATAATAGCACTGTGCTTATGTGCCATAACAGGGAATAAGTTAATTTACATCAGCCTTCTGTGTTTTTTGATGAGATCGTATGAACAAAGGAGGGATGTATGTGTGTGTGTGTGTGGGGGGGGGGGGGGGGGGGAGAAAAGTCCAGGCATAATGTAATTATGCTGAAGCACATGGGTCGTTGATCTGGGAGTGTTTATTTCTCTTAACGTTGGAGAGATGCATCCGAATGAATTTTATTTCAGGCTTTGATTTTGCACATTGTGCCATTCTTATCTTAACTAAGTTAGTTATTTTGGCTCAGATTCGGTGATGTGCCATTTTTTTAGGAGTTTGTGCCCTTTTTCTAGTGTATGGATTACATGTGCGTAATTATTCCTCCTTTTGATGATGACCTTAGTTGGGTGTCCCCATTTGTGTGTAATTTTGTTGTTTCTTAGAGGCCTTAGTCAGACGGGCGTTTTTTGCCGCGATTTGCGGATCGCATGACGGATGCGCATCCGCAAATCGCGTGACCGGTGCGCGCAAGTCGCCCGCAAATCGCCCGAAAGTCTGCTCCTAGCCGCGTTTCATTAGAAACGGGCCGGAGCTGTCCAGCGCATTGCATTCAATGGAGACGGCAATACAGCCGTCTCCATTGAAAGCAATGCGCTGCGGGCGAGCCCGGGATGAATTGTCGGTAAGGGCTTAAATATATAAGCCCTTACCTGCAATCCATCCTAAAATGTGTTAAAATAAAAAAAAATTGCATTCTCACCTTCTGCCTGCAGCTCCGGGCAGCCGTCCTGCAGTGGGTGTGAAGGGGGTGTGAGTCAGACCTGCCCCCTGATTGGCTCAGCGCTGAGCCAATCAGAGGCATGCCTCACTCACACCCATTCATGAATTCATGAATGGATGTGAGTCAGACCTGCCCCTGATTGGCTCAGCGCTGAGAGGCAGCAGTCACTCACCCATTCATGAATTCATGAATGGGTGTGTGAGTGAAACCGGCCTCTGATTGGTCAGGCTGTGACCAATCAGAGCAGATCATTCAGCAGGCGGGGATTTTAAAGCCCCGCCGGCTGAATAGTGCCGAGAAGCAGTTCAGGAGAACTGACAGCGGCCGCGGCTGGACTCCGGCTGCAGCGGAAAGGTGAGTATACAATTTTTTTTTATTTTAACACATTTTAGCATGAATTGCAGGGAAGGGTTTATATATTTAACCCCTTCCCGACAATTAACCCCGCGCACGCCGGCAGCCCATTGCTTTCAATGGAGCGGCTGTAGTGCCGCTCCATTGAATTCAATGGGCAAACATCGTTCTTCTCTGCCACAGCTGTTACAGCTGTGGCAGAGAAGAATGATTTATCTTCTATATGTTCTCAATGGGGTCGGCGCTGCTGCCGCCGGCCCCATTGAGCGCATATACAGAAGCGAACAGGAATCGCAGATCGCAGATAGGTGCGATCTGCGATTTTTTGTTCTATAATTTTTCGGACGAGCGCATAAAAAGCGCTCATGTGTCCGATACCATTGCGAAGCAATGGTTTTAAAAAATCGCCGGACGCATGCGCATGCGCAAATCGCGGCAAAAAACGCCCGTCTGACTAAGCCCAGAGTCAGCATTATGGAGGAGAATTTTTTGTGGCTTTTGTGGTGGCTTGTGAGAGATCTGAGAAGATCTTTATGTGCTCATAGGGGCAGGGAGACTTTGAGATTTTTTTTTTTTAAACAATCTCTTTTATTTATTTTTTTCACGATAAAGAAGATACGTTTTACATTTGTAATACAAACAATGCTGGTTGTTCAAAGTTAGAAATCAGCAAGAATTCAGTAAGAATTAGCCACGCAGGGCCTTACATAGCAAAATTATGAAGCCTCATAACACAAAGAACATGTGTGTTGATATTGGTGCGTAGAAGGGTAGCAGATTGTTTGTAGACTTGGAGTGGGTGAAAGATTGTGAACTTAAGTTAGAAAGATTAACTTATCAAGCATTAAAGAAACTACGAGATGACAGATTTTCGTGTTGAAAGTTGAGAGTTGTAGTGATGAGCCAGGATGAGTTTTGGCGATGGTAAGAACTAAAGTGGGAAGTCCGATCTTATTGAGGTGCAGCGAAATAATGGATCCAGGGATTCCAGACTGAAAGAAAAACTCTATCTGTTTGCTGTTTCCCAAGCTACTAGTTCCTCAAATCTGTAGATCTGGGAGACTTTGTCTCTCCAGAGGTCTAGAGTGGGGGTTGATTTTTCCCTCCAAAGGAGTGGGATGATTAGTTTAGCCGCTGACAGGAGTATCGTCGGCAGGTGCTTCTTCGATGGTGTGAACTGTGGGATGGGTTTCCATAAGAGGACCTCTTCTGGGGTAAAAGTGTATGAAGTTTAGGTTAGCTAATGATAGCCATCTGGCTAAGTGAATGGCCTTATAATAGAGTAGGACGTTGGGAAGGTTAAAGCCCCCTTGTGCTCTTTTCTGGCTTAAATAAGTAAGAGCTAGGCAGGGTTTGCGTTTATTCCAAATGAAATGACTAAAAGCTTGGTTTAGTTTGGTAAAGAAACTCATTGCTATTTCTATTGGTACTGTCTGTAGAGTGTAGAGGATATAGGGGAGGATGTAGGTGGAGATTAAGTTTTTCCTGCCTATCCATGAGAGGTATGGAACTTTTAATTACTGGAGTTGAGTGTGTACTTTCTTAAGGAGAGGGACATAGTTGGCTTTAAAAAGATTGGCGGGATTTGGGGTCAATATGATACCTAGATGTTTTAGGCCTGAGGAGGGCCATATAATGGGGTGTTGTTTTTTGAGTGAGTTTATTATAGTGTTTGGGGCTGTGATGTTTAGGGCTTCAGATTTATTATAATTTACTTTAAAATTTGAGATTTTCCCGAAAAGTTCAAAAATGTCTAAGCTTTTGGGGAGTGCTTTTTGGGATTGGACATTAAGATCAGAAGATCGTCTGCGAATGCAGCTGTGGTGTGGGTGTTGTTCCCTACTTTTAGTCCTCTAATGTCTGGGTTTTGTCTGATTTTCTGTAGTAGAGTTTCCATAACTAATATGAAGAGGGTTGGTGACAGTGGGCAACCCTGCCTAGTACCGTTAATAATAGGGAAGGAGTTTGATAGTGAGCCATTTACCCAGATTCTGGCTGAGGGTTTAGAATATAAAGATAGTATCACCTTTATGAATTGTGCTGGGAAGCCAAATTTAGTCAATGTGTGGGTCATGAAAGTCCAGCTCACTCGATCGAACGCTTTTTCAGCGTCTGTGCTAAGAAGAGTGAGCGGGATTCCGTTAGATTTGGCATAGTGGATGGCGTTGATAATGCGGGTTGTATTAAATTTACCTTCCCGGCCTGGGACAAAACCCGTTTGGTCTGGATGGATGGGCCTGGGGATTACTGGGGCTATGCGTTGAGCCACGAGTTTTGCCCACCATTTGAGGTCAGTGTTTAATAGTGAAATAGGGTGATAATTACCGCAGATTTCTGGATCTTTGCCCTCTTTTGGAATCAAGGTGATAAAGGTTTCGAGAGCTTGCTTAGGAAGTGTCGCACCTTGGAGAAGCGAGTTGCACAGGTTCGTGAAATGTGGTAATAGCGTTTTCGTGAATTTTTTATAGTAGAGCGTTGGGAGCCCGTCTGGGCCGGGGCTTTTCCCGATAGGGATGGAAGATAAAGTGTCAAATACCTCCGATGGGGTGAATGGGCGTAGCAACTGGGCTCTCTCTTCTTCTTTTAACATGGGGAGGTCAAGAGTATTGAGGAAAGAAATTATTTCTGCTGAGTCTGCGTTCTGTTTATTGCTGGTTGTGGGGTCATTTAGGTTATACAGAGATGTGTAGTATTTTTCAAATTCTTTTGCTATTTCTGTAGTGGAGGTTGCGACGTTGCCTAAGGGGGATTTTATATTGTTGATAAAGGCTTTTTCTTTTTGTTTCTTAATTAGGTTTGACATGAGCTTGGAGCCTTTGTCTCCGTGCGAGTATATTTTATATCTGGAGATGAGGTGGGCTTTTGCTATCTTTATATTTAGTATATTTTTCAGCTTGATTCTGGTGTTTTTTAGTTCGCTCAGAACTTTGGGATCCTGTGAGTGTTTATGTGACGTTTCTAGATTAGAAATTTGGGACAGTAGGTCATTGACCTCTTTTTCTCTTTGTTTCTTTAATTTTGTGCCAAGGGCTATTAGTTCGTCTCTAACAAAGACCTTGTGCGTTTTCCAAAGGATCGGTTGTAGTGTTTCAGGGGTGTTGTTAAATTTAAAGAATTCTTCAAGTTTGTTTGTTAAAGTCTTTGTTTGTTCCTCATGGTCGATTAATGTGGGGTTTAGCTGCCACGTCCACTCTCTCACAGGCAGGCTGTCGAGGGTAAGTTTTAGAGAGACTGGGGCGTGGTCTGATATTGAGATGGGCCCAATGTCCACTGCTTTAATAGCTTGGGCATGGGTCCCTGATATTAGAAAGTAGTCTAGCCTGTGATATGTGGCGTGTACTTGGGAATAATAGGTGAAGTCTCTTACTTCAGGGTTTAACATTCTCCAGGTATCATGAAGATTCAGATCTGAGAGGGTGCTTTTGAGCTTACGGAGTTGTTTATAGGGAATCAAGGAAGAGTTGGCTGTGGTGTCTATTTCTGTTTCCATTGCTAAATTCAAGTCTCCTCCTATGATCGCTATACCCTCTGCAAATTCTGCAAAATTGTTCAAGGCGCGGATTATCCATGGAATTTGGTTTTTGTTGGGGGCGTAAATATTTGCAAATGAAATTTTTTTTGTGCGCTATGGTGCCTTTTAGAAACAGAAATCTGCCGTAGGGATCTGTTTTCGTGAGGGTTATATTAAAGGGGATGTTTTTTCCAATTGCTATAGAGACCCCTCTCGAAGCTGAGGTGTGGGTGCTGTGATACGATTTATTGTATCGAAAAGTGGGGAGTTTGGGTAGGTGGTTGTGTCTGAGGTGTGTTTCCTGTAGGAACACTATTTCAGACTTCAATTGTTTAAGTATAGAGAAGATCTGGCTTCGTTTTTGAGGGGTGTTCATTCCTCTTACATTAAAGGAAATACAGTTAAGTTCTGCCATTGAATTTGTAAGAAAGGAGGGTAATGTTAAGTGAAACTCTAGGCATCATCGCATTTGATTGGTAAGTCATCTCATCAAAACAGAACATGTGAACAGGGCTCACTATGTTTAGTAGTGAGCAAACAGATTGAAATGAGCTCGGGTGTGTGTGAGACCCAGGGAAAATGTCGGCCTCAGTCCAACTACCGCATAGTGTGTGGAGTTGGCGGACACGTTGGGTCTCCCCAACACAGCCGGCTCAGGGATCTTTGAGCAGTAGTAATCTGGTTATGCAGTGTGTGTGTGGGGGGGGGGAGGGAGTGAGGGAGCTAAGGTTAAGTCGCAGTGGCTCTCAGTGCGGTTGGTATCTAGCATTACCAGCCTCCTGCGCAGTCCCCGGCTCACCCGGAGGAGCAATTGGAGGAGGAAGCAGGAGTGGGGGGAGGGGGGTGCACGTCACTCGGAGGAGAGCGGCCCCAGTCCCGTCCCACATAGTAACCACAAAGTATGGCATATTTGGGTGTAACAGCTTCTCTCTGACATCTCCTATGTCTCCTTGTAAGCACTCGTGGCGGGTCTCCTAAAGTGTCCAGTGTGTAACATGTGAGGTATATTTACTCTATCCAACAAGGAGAGGGCCCCCTGGGTGTCAGAAGGCTGTCTGCCGGAGGCTGCGTCCATCTCCCCACCTAGCCCCAGGGGTTCGTCTCAAACGGGAGACAATATGGGCCTGTTGTGGGGGGGGGGGGGGGGAGCAGAGGGGATAGAGCAGTCTCTGAAATGAGATAAAAGTCTGAACAATTTAACGGCATCTAAATATAAGAGTAACAGTGAAGGAGGTATCCACTCACGAGTCCCAGATAGGTGAATTCAACCAAGTCCCGGCATGTTGGAGTCCACACAAAATTTTGTGCATTAACGGGGAGGAACAGAGTTCACCTGCGGGGGGAAGACAAAGTAGGAGAAAGAAAGACCACTGTTCGAATACGTCAATTGTAGGTAAGTCGTCGGCTTGTCTTTGCGTTTTTTTACGCTTTGTAGTGAGCTTCCATCCATCTGCTTTCGTCAGCTGTGGTATCTGGTGTTGCAGCTGGACCGGAAGCCACGAAGGGATGTCGATTGGTCGAATCTCTAGTTTTTGCCAAGTTTCTTTAAGGTCTTCCGGCGATCTAATGGAGATCTGTTGTCCCTCTTTGAAAGTGGCAGACCAAAGGGGAAGAGCCATTTTACTGGGAGTTTTTTTGCTCTCATGGCATCTGTTACGGGCTTTAGAATTCGTCTCTTTGCCAGTGTGCTTGGAGCGAGATCTTGGAAGAGGAGGATCTTGGAGTTTTCTAGGAGGACACTCTGGGCCTCTCGGGCTTTCTGAAGAATAGTTGAAGTGTCCACATAACTGAGGAGGCCACAAATTACATCCCTTGGTGGGTCTGTGGATGAGGGTTTAGGGCGCAGAGCTCTGTGTATGCATTCTATTTTTATGTCTATTGCGCGTTCTTCTCCAAGAAGGGTCTGAAAAATTTGTAAGGCTGTGGATTCGAGTTCTTCTCTGGCAATGGACTCGGGGATTCCTCTGAAGCGGATATTTTTGCGTCTGCTTCTATTTTCTGGGTCCTCGAGTAGTAGCATAGCCTAATTTAGCTGGTGTTGTTGTGCTGTAAGGTTGGCCTGCAGCGCTGTGGAGGAGAATATCTTGTTGAGTGTTTTCTAATTCTTCGACTCTGCGCCCTATGTGTTTCACCTCAGTCTTGATATCAGCTAGTTCCTTAACAACAGGCGAGATAGCTTGTGTTAAGAATTGTTTGAAGAAGGCTTTTGAGATTACTCCTTGATCTTGGTCTTCGTTGTGATCTGAGGTAATCGAAGCAGTGTCTGCATCGGAGTCCTCTATATCTAGGTCTGGCTGTGCGTTAATTATGGCTTTATTTTCTGTGCAGCTGGAGAGCTGTGTTTTTTCTTGAGATACTTATCCATCTCATTTTGGTTCTCGTTTAGTCTTGGGGTTCCCGTCTGGTCTCTACTCCTCTCTCTGTTGGTCTTGACCATTTTTATGCTTGGTATTTAATCTTGAAGATAAGAGGGGTCTGTGCTGAGGTCTTGTGGAGGCTTGCCCTGCATTAGTTTAAGTTATGCATATTGATATAGAATTGTTTCCCAATGGAGGGTGCTTGGTTTAGATCATAATTTTCACCCCTTATTTTATGGGGTGGGTTTCGGATGTGCACCCCTCGGCGGGGCTAGGGAAGGGGGCCGACTGCTGTCGAATCTTGTGTTTTGAAATCTATAACTCCCAACCCGTGGGGGTAGGGATCTGAGCTTTATAAGTAGGTGAGTGAGACACGCTTGTCCTCAGCGGCTTACGTGCCGCAATTTTTCTTTCGTGGCCTCTTAATGGTAGTAAAGCAGTAGTGTCTCAGGCTCCTCAGCCTAATGGCAATTTTCTTTATAGTTCTGGCCTGTATCTTTATGCAGTTGTAAGGGAAGGGTGTGCAAGTCCAGTGTGCAGGTTTCAGGCTGCAGTTTATGAGGGGGGGTGGTAGCTGTGGATGTTTGTGGAGGTTTGTTGCAGGCACCTAGTCAGAGTCCACCAGACTGCAGGGGGTTAATAAGAGGCCCTGCTGTGTGAGCTTTCCCGCTGTAGAGAGCGGTTAATATGGCGGCTGCTGCTTAGTGAGGTCTCCTGTCGGCACTCAGAGGTGTTTGGAGCGGCGACTGGGGTCTCCTGAGGGCTGTTGTGTACTCACAGCGTGTGGTATGATGTTGCTGCACCGCCGCTGGTTCCCGAGGGATCAGCGCTTCAGAGGGGGCTGCAGCTCTCAGTGGTAAGTGCCTCTCACGTACCTCTGATTCCTGGGCACGCCTGGTGGTCCGCGGGGCCGAGCGGTGGGTCTCCAGCCAGGTAAGAGGGCTGTATTGCGCTCCGCTGTTTCGCGCGCTTCCAGCCGGCTCAGAAATTTAGTCCCCGGCTTTCTTCCGGCGCTAGGCCTCAGTTGCTATATGTTGCCTAGGCGCTCATGGAACTCTGTTTGTTCCCGGTCCTGCGGGGGTGATGGTAGGGTGTAGGGAGAGGCATCTGGAGGTTCAGAGAAGCTAGGGGAAGCTTCTATTTCTTCCTTGGCTGAGGAGCCCCGGAGCAGCACATTTGCTTAGACTGTAGGTTAGGCCATGCCCCCGACTTTGAGATTTTTTAGATGTGAACATTACTGATTCTTTAATGTGAAAAATGTACTCACACATTTACATATCAAGGTAGGTGGCTTGGAACCATTTTAGACATAGGTAGACAGTGGGCTGTATCAATGATTTGTTCGTCTGGTGTTGTTGTATGTAAAAGGCATAGAATTAGTTTTTGTATGTAGTTTTTAAGCTCATGAAGTTGGACAGTTCCAGCGATGTCTCTAAACTTAAGATTATTGTGCCTGTTCCTATCCTCAAGATCTGCCATTTATTTTTCAAAGCATTCTCTTCATCTACTAACTTGTAGTGTACATTGATCAGTTCGTTGTGGAAACTTGTGGTTTCTGCATTTTTATTTTCTGTGTGCTGAACTAGTGTTGTCAGGGCTTGTGGGGGTTGAGTTTTTTGCCTGTAGAGCTGTGAGCTTCATGGTGGTGGCTGTGTGTGAGCCCCATCATAGCACTGTGGTTATGTGCCATCTCCTCCTTCTTCCTTGTGGGGCTGTGAGGCTTCCTTGTGGGTCTCGGATTCCCCTCCAGACACCACCTCCTCTTCTGATGACACTATGTCCTGTGCGTCTGTCTCCTCTGCCACCAGCCATGCTATGAAGAATTATGTCAGGTGCTGAGGAATGGAGCGTGCTGCTTTCCTTTTCGTCATAGCTTTTTGTCCCGATCAGCTGCTTGTTCTTCTCTGGTGTATGGTGGTCAGGACCCGCTGTGCCAGTAGCTGGTACTTTCGCTTCAGGTCAGTTCCACAGAGCTCAGCTTCTTGCTTTTTCTATCACCACTATCTTGGCCACATCTCCGCAAATTGGTATTTTTTGACCTGTTATGAGCCCATGTGAGACAATCGTATTGAGCTAACTGTACTGCAGCCCTACTACTTTCAATCATCTAAAAAGTTATCGACTGTAGAACAGTTGAGTTTATTACACAACAGCTAACCAACTGGTATCTTCTTCATGGTAAACGGGTGATGGCAGGACCTCATGAAGTGTTTCTTGTTTGTATCACATGACTTTTATCACATATTTCATTGGCTGGTTTTGCCTTTTTAAATCATCTGTGTGAAATTTTCTTTGTCCTTTTCAATGCTCTGTGTTACCAGCACATTCATGCATTCACTACTATCAGGTGAGCGAAAATGTTTTGCTTTTTTCTGAACTTTTGGGATAAAATATATTAAAGGGGTTTTCCAGGTAAATACTATTGATGACCTATCCTCAGGATTCAGTCTTCAATCAGTCTGATGTCCATAAATTGGGAGCCTGGCCAATCAGCTGATCAGGTTCTAGCTGTGTGAGCTGAACATGCAGTCGACCGAGTGGATGCTGCTGTTCCAACCCCTGTGTAGTGGCCGGTGTTTGTAATTGTGATTGTAGTTACAAGCGCTGACCAGCATAAAGCGTTAAGAGTAGCAGTTTCTCCACCAACACCTGTGTATTTGTGGCAGCTGATTAGCCAGCAGCCCAAATGGGGGACCACAGTCAATCAACTATTGACAATGATAGGTCATCAATAGCATTTTTTGTCAAACCCCTATAAGATACATTATGTAAAATGTACTATAATATTTATGAAAAATGAAAAGAGAAATCCAAGGGCAAAATAATCCAGCGATGCTATAAAATACTTAATACTTTATTGTGGGATGATCATAAAAATATGTAGAGACATACAAACATCTGCTAGCAACTGCTAACATGTTTCAACCGGACATAGCATTCATAGCATGGATGTAAGCAGACTGAGCAAGATTTTTTAAGAAAACACAACAGGAAGTGACAAAACAGGAAGTGATAGCATAGAATAACACATTAGGTGCAAAAGTGTTAAATCAAATAATTTAAAGAAAAATAAGATTGAGGCAAAGTAATATGCAACCAAAAAAGCGAGAAAAACAAAGAAAAAATATATATTTTCAATATAATGTAAAAAGATAATGAAATTAATAAATGAAAGATAGATCACTCTTAGAATTGAGACCAGAAGGGTATCTAGTATTCAGATTAAGAATCCAGAAAGCCCCTCTTGCATATAGTTTATGGGACCAATCTCATTGGGCGAGATACTTTTTCAAAGCCCACTACTCTGAAGGTAGACATGCCCCCCCCCCCCCCATGTCTTTCTACAAAATGACGTGCTGCATGGGATAATGGGCATTTGCAAACTTTATGAGAGGTAGCCAAAATCGATGATACATGCTCAGAAATCCTGATTTTCAATTTGTGAGTCGTGCAACCTATGTAATAGAGGTGGCAGGATAAGCAAACAATGGTGTAAATAACATAAGTTGTATTGATGAAAGAACATATGGGATGAGCATAAGAACCACGTGGAAATGTTTGGTTTGGTAGGTTTTAGGGTATAAAGCACACCGATTGTCTCTGCATTTGAAAAAAAAACAAAAAAACATGTACTCAGCCAATTTCTGTTGCTGGAGGGAGAATTGTCTGTTTTGAAGGAAAGTTTCTTGGAAATGGTGTTAGCTCATTGAGCAACAAATCGTACGCCATTATCCAAGATAGTAGCCTGTCCTCCTGTAGCAAGATGGCTAGGTTTCTTTGAATTATTTTGGTATTATTTTTAAAATCATGGTTATACTTAGTGGAAAAAGTAAGGGGAACTGAATGCCCAATGTTTTGTGTAGGGCTAACTTTTTTCTTTTTAGGTGTAGCAAGCTAATGCTAGCGGATTTTGTGTTCTGCCCTGAGACTAGGTTGATTTAGAATATTTTGTGAGTATCCCCTACATTTTAGATGTTGCTGGATGGAAGAACGCCCCTTAACATAATCCGAATCTAGGGAGCACGCAGTGGGTTTGCAAAATAAACCTGTCCGGTTGAAACGCGTTAAAGGTTGCCAGCAGACGTTTGTATGTCTCTACACATTTTTATGATCATCCCACAATAAAGTACTAAGGATTTTATGTTGTCACTGGATTATTTTGCCCTTGGATTTCTCCTTTCATTTTTCACTATTTTAGTGGATTCCGCCCACAGCTCCAAGGAATGTCTGTGCACCTTTTTGTGACCCATCGGCGAGTAGCACATTTTTCTTTTTACATTTTTACTATTATATTTATGCCAAGACGATGAATTTAGACCAACCAAACCCATAATTATCAAGAGAAAAAGAAAAGGTTTTTTTTTGTTTAATATAGCAAAACTGCTTTCTGTTCCACACACAGGATCCCAATCTAACTTTGGTCACAGAGTTTTTCCTTTTAGGATTTCAAGTCAACAAAAGTGTGAGATATTTTCTATTCTGCTTTTTACTGGTGATTTTCTGTGGGACAATATGTGGGAACCTCCTGATCATCACCCTGGTGTCCACCAGCAAGACCCTCCACACTCCAATGTACTTCTTCATCTCACAACTGTCCATCAGTGACATCCTATTAACAATAGACCTTGTCCCCAATATGCTCCACATCCTACTGAATAATGGGGGGGCCATCACTTTTATTGGTTGTTTCACTCAGTTCTGTTTTTTTGGTGCTATGGAAGGCTCTGAATGTTTCATTCTCACAGTGATGTCTTATGATAGATATGTGGCCATATGTAATCCCCTCCATTACACTTCTATCATGACGAGTTCCCATTGTGTGATACTGGCCGCTATGTGTTGGTTGTTTGCATTCTCCATGATTATGATTGAGACCATATCAACAGCAAAGCTATTTTTTTGTGGACCAAATACCATTGACCATTTTTTCTGTGACATGGTTCCCTTACTAGAACTTGCCTGTTCTGACACCTCCATTGTTCATTTGGAAATTTATTTAATAAGCATTCCGGTTATCCTCATTCCAACCACAATCATTATAATGTCTTATATGTATATTGTTTTAACAATCTTAAGGATCCCATCCATTACTGATAGACATAAAGCCTTCTCCACCTGCAGCTCCCACCTCATTGTGGTCTCCATCTTCTATTGGACTCTGTTCGGTGTTTACATTGTACCAACGAAAGGCCGAACCGTTACCATGAGTAAAGCCCTATCACTGCTATATACTGTGTTTACTCCTCTGGTCAACCCCATTATATACAGTCTGAGGAATAAAGACATCAAGAAAGCTGTACGGAAAGCACTTTATAAACATGTGATATAGCGTAAATAACAATATTGCTGGGGTTTTACATGCTTAATTGTTGTTATCTGCTTTGTATTGTAAGGTTTCATTAGACATTATATATATATAGTAGGTGGAGGACATTTGTAGTGCAGAGCTGACTAATATCTAAATGAACAGTAATGGAAATTAAATTAAAGGATATGTTTATATACATTCCTCCAGTTGTATTTGTATAGCATTTTATTCAAAATAAATGTATCAATTCTCCAGTTTATTAAAGTTAACTTTTTTCTTAAAGGGGTTCTCTCGCGAAATCAAGTGGGGTTATACACTTCTGTATGGCCATATTAATGCACTTTGTAATATACATTGTGCATTAAATATGAGCCATACAGAAGTTATTCACTTACCTGCTCCGTTGCTAGCGTCCCCGTAGCCGTGGTTCCGTCTAATTTCGGTGTCTTCTTGCTTCTTTAGACACGCTTGCGCAGATCCGTCTTCTCCCTTCGGCTCCGCTCGGCAGCATCGGCGTTTTGGCTCCGCCCCCTTGTACACGTCATCGCGTAGCTCCGCCCCATGACGTGTGCCGGTTCCAGCTCCTTGTCGGAACTGTTAACACTTTAAATACCGCTCTGACAGCGGTATTTAGAGTGTTAACAGTTCCGCCGAGCGGCGCGCTCGTCGGAACTGCTGCCGCCGGGTGCCCGCTGTAAGAAACAGCCTGCACCCGACGTTCAGGGGGCCCGTACAGTGTCCCACGATGAGATCGCGGGACGCTGTGTGGTTGCTAGGCAGCCGGGGACCTCCTGAAAGGCCCCAGGGCTGCCTATGCAGAGTGCCTATCAAGCGCACGGCTTGATAGGCGCTCTGCATAGACAGCCCTAGGGCCTTTCAGAAGGCCCCCGGCTGCCCAGCAGCCGCGATCTGACCAGACAGGCTTCTATCAGGCTTGATAGAAGCTTGTCCGGTCCCTGCACAGCATGATGTAATGCCATAGCATCATACTGTGCAGGACAGATAGTTCGTATCTAGCGAAATTCGTAACTCGAATGTTCGCAAGTCGGGGACTATCTGTATATGTTCTTCATAACTTTGCATGACAGACATAGTTAAGAGTTTAAAAAGCCTCCTGCTCTGAATTAAAGAGCAATAGCAGGAGAACTTACGTTTTTCTGAATTGGTTGGTTTTCATCTTGTTTTTACATTGGGCCAATGTCTAGTCATTTGGTTTAGTGTATATTGTAAATTACTACTAATCTTCCCCTCACTACATTGTTTCCTCTCCAATCTATCCTGAATGCAGCAGACAGGTTCATTTTTTTTTACATCAGCAACACAGATGTCTCTGTCTTGTGGCAATCACTGCACCAATGTCTCTTTCCTGTGCCAGACAGCATTTACCATATAGGATTAACGTGATATTTTATCAAGTTGGACTTTTACAGATGCGGCAATACCGATTTTACATTTGTTTTTTAATGATTAATACAACTTTTTTGTCCTTATTTTTACTTTTTCTTTTAGTCCTTATAGGGGACTTGAACTTGCGATTAGGAGATGGCATTCAGAAGGTCCAAAGCTGCCATGACATCTGAATGTCATCTCATAATCTTATCACAAGTGGGCCACTCAGGACTTCTGAATGCTGTTCAGGGAATTTAAATGCCACTGTCAGAATTGGCAATGGTATTTAAAGGGCTAACACCCACACTAGGCATAGAAGCTTACTGCAGCCGTTGCTGCCGGCAGTCAGCTATCAGAGACATCTTAGACCCGCTGGAAATGTAGCAGGCTAAGCTTCCAAGCTAGATTTATACACAGTCACCCTACATACACTGTACTTGTACAATGCAAGGCAAAAAAAGAGATTAACCCCTTAACGACCGCCCCATCGGGAAACTATGTCCTGCTGTTGCAGGACGTGTATGGAGGGAAGTAGTGCCGCTATCTCCCTCCATACAGCGCGGGCATCAGCTGTTTATTACAGCTGACACCCGCGGGCAATAGCTGCGCTCGGCCGTTCGGCCGATCGCGGCTATTAACCCTTTAAATGCCGCTGTCAATTCTGACAGCGGCATTTAAATCCCCCAAACAGCGTTCGGGGGTCCCGCACGGCCCCCCCCCCCCCCGCGGTGAGATCGGGGGAGCCGTGCAGGTGTCACGGCAGCCGGGGGCCTAATGAATGGCCCCAGGGCTGCCTTAGCAGACTGCCTATCAAGCCATCCACACAGGGTGGCTTCATAGACTGCCTGTAAAAAAGCAGTATGACGTAATGCTATAGCATTACGTCATACTGCAGGAGCGATCAAAGCATGGCATGTTAAAGTCCCCCAGGGGGACTTCAAAGTAATGTAAAAAAAAATCAGTAAAGTTTTTTTAATTGTTAAAAAAAAAAAGTTATAAAAGTTTAAATCACCCCCCTTTTGCCATATCCATTATTAAAAAATCAAAATCATAAAATAAAAATCTGTATTTGGTATCGCCGCGTCCGTAAAAGTCTGATCTATCAAAGTAGTGCATTATTTTTCCAGCACGGTGAACGTCATGTGAAAAAAAAAATAAAGAACGACAGAAATACACTTTTTTAGTTACCCTGTCTCCCAGAAAAAACACAATAAAAAGTGATTAAAAAGTCATATGTATTCCAAATTGATACTATCGGAAACTTCAGGACATCCCGCAAAAAATGAGCCCTTGCTCAACTACGTCGACGAAAAAATAAAAAAGTTATTGCGCGCACAAAATGACCGCAGAAAATAATTGAAAAAAATTAAATATCTTAAAAAAAAAAATAAAAGTACTACAGCAAAAAAAATACTATACAAGTTTGGTATCGTAGCAATCGTACTGACCCATAGAATGAAAATATCAGGTCGTTTTTGTTGCAATTTGTGTACTGTAGAAACAGGACGCACCGAAAGATGGTGGAATGTCGTTTTTTTTCCATTTCTCTCCGCTAAGAATTTTTTAAAAGTTTTTCAGTAAATTATATGGTACAATAAATAGTGCCATTGAAAAATACAACTCATCCCGCAAAAAACAAGCCCTCATACAGCGACATTGATGGATAAATTAAGGAGCTACGATTTTTTAAAAGGGAGTAGGAAAAAACTAAAATGGAAAAAAGCAAAAAAGCTCCATCACTAAGGGGTTAAGCAACAAGGTGGTGGTGGTGGTGGGGGGGGGGGGGGGGTATAGTAACATGGTCAAAAATCAATATTATGAGAAATGAAATTTAAGAGTAATACATTTTGATACAGTATATAAATAAGTTTACATATAGGCATAAAATCTAATGGGGTTGAGAGGGGATACATGACAAACATGTATAAAAAATTTACTTTATGTTAATGTTTGAATGCAATGGAAGCCGTCTGTGCGAGCCTCACACTAGAATAGGGCACAATCTGATTTTCTCCCTGGGAGTGGAAAATCGCAGCTGATTTCCACTCGTGGGCGTGTAAAAACATTTTGAAAAGCATGTCTATGGGCAATATTTGCTGCGGGATCCAGAGGTGAACGTTCGCTCCGTATCCCGCAGTGCTGCAAATACTCCCCTGTGCATTTGGCCTTAATGCTGAAAATATATACAATTATCATTTGTATGAACTGATTAAAAAAAAAATTATATATATATATATATTAAGTGCTAATTATTAGAGATGAGTGAGCACGCTCGGATAAGCCAGTCACTCGAGCGAGCCTCGCTCTTCTTGAGTAACTGGCTTCTTGTCCGAGCATGCTCGGGGGGGGTGGGGGGTGGCAGGGGATAGCGGGCAGAGAGTGATCTATCTCTCTCCCCCCCCCCCCCGCTGACCCCCGCCGCTCACCCCAGCTGCCCCCTCGAGCGCGCTCAGACAAGAATGCAGTTATTCGAGAAGAGCAAGTCTCGCTCGAGTGACCGTCTTATCCGAGCGTGCTCGCTCATCTCTAATAATTAACAAAGAATAAAAAATAAATAAATAGATTCTTCTCTGTTAAACGTGTTCTAATGCTTATTGTACACCTCTAGGTGACAATGTATCCATTCTATATACCTAGAACATCTCCTTTGTTCAAAGATTATGGAACCTTTTACAGAATTTCTTAAATAGGTATCAAACACATGAGAGAGGATTTTATTATAACGAGTGCCTAGAGGCACTATGTTTGGAGAGACTATTTGAAACATTAAAACGGTGTTGATTAGTCCAAAATCCTAAACGGTAAATGATTCTATTTTTTTTTTCTCAGATTGCAAAGGCAATTTAATCTGTAAACAACATACATAGAACTACAAGTAAGATGTTGCTTAAAAAATGAAAGATTTGGCTTTGCCTTTATTTAAGAGTCCTTCCCTGTTATGTGCAAAGTTTGCACAGCAGTTATATGTTAAAACACCGCATTTAAAAGAACCCAATGACTGATTGATACTCTAAAGTCATCTGCTTGTGAATACTTTCTCCCATCACTCCTAGTTCACAAGAATGCAAGGATACTTTTAAGAGAGTTCACTTTCCAAAAAATAGTTCTAGGGTTTGTAGAGGTCAAATCACAAATTATCGGATTAACCTGAATGATTACCCAATTTTCTCAGAATTTTTTTTGAGAGAGTATTGTGTATTAAAACATCTAATAAAAGCCATTTGAACACCTTTCACTTAGTCTTTCCTGGATTTCATATTACATCAAGAGCATTGGAGAAAGCTCATAGACTTTTCAATGGCCATCCTGACCAATTTTTTTGGATATCCTTTCAGATTTCAGATCCTTTACAGTTTTCTAAAATAGCCAATTGTCTAGTATTTTTTTCCATTATGTAATTTTTTCTATATTCTCTTAAATGGACTAAGCAGGATGTTAATTTTGCAGTATTTTTAATGACAATTGTTTACTGTTGCATCTAAAGCTTTAATAACCAGGATAGATGGCATCTCCAATTCCAACTGCTACAGCCACCACTCGCTGTCTGTGGATAATGCTTAGCTCCTGGGACCTCTCTTAAAAACTAGCTATCAGAAGCCCCTCTGGACTACTGATATTGACAAAGAGAGTAAGCATGGAGGATAACAAGTGAGAAGGGAATTGCACCACTGACCCTATACTTTCTCAAATTTTTCATGACATTGACTTCCTTTAAAGGCCAAGTATTGAAATGGCACAACTGAATTAACCAGTTTCCTCCACATAGACAACAGAGGTTTTTTTTTTTTGACCCATCTATTGTAAAGTAATAGTTTTCCTGGCTAAGAATACAGTTTCCTTCAGGAATATTCTTATTTGATATTGCCAGATCTCTTCATCAAGTATTCCAAACAGGCAAATCTCAGGACCCAAAGGTACAAGGATTCCCAAGATCTCAGAGGGGAGGCTCGTGACCTCTCCTCTAAAATTCTGAATTGCAGGGCACTCCCCGATCATATGCCAAAAATCAGCATACTCGCATGAGCAATAAATACAGCTTGTTAATGACACTCTATCCATTTTGTGTAGCCTTGCAGGGGTAAGGTAGCATTAGTATACAATGTATAGTTGTATCAGCTTATTTTTTGCTGCTGAAAACATGAATAAAGGTGATTCCAATACCTCTTGAAAAGCATCATCTGTTAATGTGGGTATAAGTGTCATCTATTTTGTTGGAGCTGGAGGTGTTGTATGGGATATTTTGGCTAATATCAGATGGAAATATAATGTAGAGATGAGGCCCCTAGAGCTTTGGAAACACAGTATTTGTAATATTAAGAGGTAATGTGATATGCAAGGGTTGGCAGATGAGAACTGCGTATTTAATGGATGTCTAACCTGTAGGTATCTATAAAAGTGGGTATGAGCCAATTTGTACTTAGTTTGTAATTGGTCAAAATAAACAAGGGTACTCAACCTATATGAATCTCCCAACGTCTATATATTGTATTGCCCCCATACATGCATGTTTCACAGGGAGTACTACTCCAAAAAGTCCAGGATTATGCCATAGAAGTAGATCGCCTGTTGTATCAGAGAATGTGCAAATCGCCTTGGATTGTCTCCAAATCTGCAAAGCCAACCAATACATGGACAGCCTATCGGATAGAGTTGATGGAGCCTCCAATACTGGCCACAAGCTAGGTACATTTAGAAATCGCATCAGGTGGGCTTCTTAATTAAGTAGGGAGTCATTTCCAAGCAAACACAACAAATATATAAGTTGACTAGCCACATAATACACAAACAGGCCTGTCTTGGTCTTTGAAGGGTAGAGATTTGTAATTTAGGGCAGGAACTACCCTAAAGAAAGGAGGACATAATGGAGTCCATTGAACTAAAGAAGTAGCGTGGTATCAGCGTTGAGATTTGGTGTAGTATATAGAGACATTTAAGTAGCACTATCATTTTGATTAGATTGATATGACCAGACACTTAAAGTGGCAAAGAACCCCTATATCTTAAATTTGGATTTGAAGTGTTCTATTAAATTAATAGGGTGTTCATTAAGGTCCAAGAAGCGTCTGAAGTTGGAAGAAACTTGGATTCGTATATATCTAAATGATTCTGTAACCTGAATGCCACAGCTAGTATTAAGGCTGGTTAACGAGTATCACTCAAATAAAATATTTTCAGCGATTTTCGAGCGATAATCGTTGTGTTTTTTAACAGTGCAAGGTGATCACTCAAACGTTGAGTAATCACCTTGCACTCCAAGCAGAGGATGCAGAAGACAAGGGGGGTGTCTCTGGTTGTCTTCTGCATCCAGATGTTGTCCACTCGCAGCACCCGACTGTTATACAGCCAGGCGCTCCGAGCGGAGAATGCAGAAGACAAGCAGTTCTTCATATCAAGCCTGTCATCAGGGAGTGGGTTACAGCTGAAACAATAGTATCAGCTGTATCCTGCTGGGAATTCCTGATAACTGATCGCTGATCTTTCAGCATGCTGAAAGATCAGCGATAAGCGATGGCTTAACGAAAACTGCCCGATGTCAGTACAGTTAGACACAACAATTATCGCTCAAAAGAAGGCTTTGAGTGATTTTTGAACAAAAAATTGTTGCATCTAAAAGGGCCTTTACAAAGGTGACTATCTGAGGAGAGGTGCATGAAAGCAGACAGCCCAGTTAATATGGAGTCCCAAGAAGTCAGCAAATTTATTCATAAGATCTATTGCATATGGAAGGAACATTATAAAGTTAGAAAGAAATAGCACCAGATTATTGTTAGGTCTGGCAGACGTGGGCATCGTTCTCTTAATTCTGTGATTGCCTTTTGTCCAGTACATCTATGGTTAAATTAGTTCTGCTTCCTCCACCCAGCTGCATATTATTTGTCATCTCTTCACCCTTCTATAGAGGCTTCAGACCTGACAATATATAATAAAAGAAGGAGATTTTTTTTTAATCTCTCCCCACGAAAATAAGGCTTAGGCCTTAGTCAGACGGGCGTTTTTTCGCGCGATTTGCGCATGCGTCCAGCGATTTTTTAAAAACCATTGCTTTGCAATGGTATTGGACACATGAGCGCTTTTTATGCGCTCGTCCGATAAATTATAGAACAGAAATCGCAGATCGCACCTATCTGCAATCTGCGATTCCTGTTCTCTTCTCTATATGCGCTCAATGGCGCCGGCGGCAGCAGCACCGACCCCATTGAGAACATATAGAAGACAAATCATTCTTCTCTGCTGTAACAGCTGTGGCAGAGAAGAACGATGTTAGCCCATTGAATTCAATGGAGCCGGCAATATGAAATGGGCTTCCGGCGTGCGCAGGATGAATTGTCGGGAAGGGCTTAAATATATAAGCCCTTCCCTGCAATTCATCCAGAAATGTGTTAAAATAAAAAAAAAATGTATACTCACCTTTCCGCTGCAGCCGGAGTTCTGCAGTGGCCGCTGTCAGTTCTCCTGAACTGCTTCTCGGCACTATTCAGCCGGCGGGGCTTTAAAATCCCCGCCTGCTGAATGACCTGCCTCTGATTGGTCACAGCCTGACCAATCAGAGGCAGGTCTCACTCACACACCCATTCATGAATTCATGAATGGATGAGTGACTGCTGCCTCTCATTGGCTCAGCGGGACCAATCAGGGGCAGGTTTTATTTAGTTGGTTTTCGGAATGTGGCCAGGATTAAGTGGGCCGTGGCGGGGGGATGGTGGGGGGGCTCTCTTGTTGTGTTGTTAAAGGTGAAATTCTTGAACTGCCACCAGACGGACCAATGCAAAGGTATTTGCCAAGAATGTTTTCATTGTTGGAGGAGGAGGGGGATGTTTTTGAGGCACTACGTGTCCTCTCCACGTGTCCGTGGTTATATGCACCTTAACAGTAACCACGTTGGTGGGAAATGGCCTCGCCGCCATCATGTCTTTGGGAAGCCTCCGTTTCCACACCCCAGTGACAAAGCATTAGCAGCGGTATAGGCAGAGCCCAGAATTAGTAACATTTCAGCGGTAGCATTAGGGACAGGCCCCAGTAACATATCACTAGCAGCATTATAGGGGGAGCACAGTATTAGTTCCATTTCAGTAGTAGTAGCAGTCCAGACAGGCCCCAGTAACAATTCCGAAGCAGCAGTATAGGGGGAGCACAGTCTTAGTTCCATTTCAGTAATAGTAGCACTCAAGACAGGCCCCAGTAACAATTCCGAAGCAGCAGTATAGGGGGAGAACAGTCTTAGTTCCATTTCAGTAATAGTAGCACTCAAGACAGGCCACAGTAACATTCTCATTGCAGCGGTTTAGGGAGATAACAGTCTCTTTCACATTTCAGTAGTTGCAGTATAGACAAGGCCCCAGTTACATTTATGTAGCAAAAGTGTAGGCCAACCCCACACACCTTGCTCTACCATGAGTGCAGGCAAAGCCCATAAAAATTACTAGGATTACACTGTAGCAAAAAATTGGTGTACCAACAGTACTAATGTACCTCAGAAAAATTGCCCATGCCCAACCAAGAGGGCAGGTGAAACCCATTGATTGCTTTGGTTACTGTGGCTTAATTTGTAACTAGGCCTGGAGGCAGCCCAGCTAAAATAAAAATTGGTTCAGGTGCAAGTTTCAACGCTTTAATGAGAATTGAAACGTATAAACATTGTTTACAAAAGTAATATGACTGAGCCTTGTGGACCTAAGAAAAATTGCCCGTTCGGCGTGATTACGTGAGGTTTCAGGAGGAGGAGCAGGAGGAGGAGGATGAATATAATACACAGATTGATGAAGCTTAAAGGTCCCCTTTTTTATGGTGATAGAGAACGATGCTTCCATCCGCGGGTGCAGCCTACGTATTATTTAGGTACCGCTGCTGTCCGCTGGTGGAGAAGAGAAGTCTGGGGAAATCCAGGCTTTGTTCATCTTTATGAGTGTAAGCCTGTCGGCACTGTCAGTTGACAGGCGGGTACGCTTATCTGTGATGATTGCCCCAGCCGCACTAAACACCCTCTCTGACAAGACGCTAGCCGCAGGACAAGCAAGCACCTCCAAGGCATACAGTGTGAGTTCAGGCCACGTGTCCAGCTTCGACACCCAGTAGTTGTAGGTGGCAGAGGCGTCACGGAGGACGGCGTGCGATCGACTACATACTCCTTCACCATCCTTTTACAGAGCTCCCGCCGACTCAGCCTTGACTGGGGAGCGGTGACACAGTCTTGCTGGGGAGCCATAAAGCTGTCAAAGGCCTTGGAGAGTGTTCCCCTGCCTGCGCTGTACATGCTGCCTGATCTCCGCGCCTCCCATGCTACCAGGCCCTCGGAACTGCGCCTTCTGCCACTAGCGCTGTCGGATGGGAATTTTACCATCAGTTTGTCCGCCAGGGTCCTGTGGTATAGCATCACTCTCGAACCCCTTTCCTCTTTGGGTATGAGAGTGAAAAGGTACTCCTTATACCGTGGGTCGAGCAGTGTGTACACCCAGTAATCCATAGTGGCCAGAATGCGTGTAACGCGTGGGTCACGAGGAAGGCATCCTAACATGAAGTCAGCCATGTGTGCCAGGGTACCTGTATGCAACACATGGCTGTCCTCACTAGGAAGATCACTTTCAGGATCCTCCTCCTCCTCCTCAGGCCATACACGCTGAAAGGATGACAGGCAAGCAGCATGGGTACCCTCAGCAGTGGGCCCTGCTGTCTCTTCCCCCTCTTCCTCATGCTCCTCTCCCTCCTTCTCCTCCAAAACGCGCTGAGATATAGACATGAGGGTGCTCTGACTATCCAGCGACATACTGTCTTCTTTATGCTTTGCAGGGAACTTCTCAAGAGGCATAGCAGAGGAATGGTGACGCTAATGATTGCAGCATTGCCGCTCCCCATCTGGGTAGACTCCTCAAAGTTTCCAAGGACCTGGCAGATGTCTGCCAACCAGGCCCACTCTTCTGTAAAGAATTGAGGAGGCTGACTTCCACTACGCCGCCCATGTTGGAGTTGGTATTCCACTATAGCTCTATGCTGCTCATAGACCTTGGCCAACATGTGGAGCGTAGAGTTCCACCGTGTGGGCACGTCGCACAGCAGTCGGTGCACTGGCAGATTAAACCGATGTTGCAGGGTCCGCAGGGTGGCAGCGTCCGTGTTGGACTTGCGGAAATGTGCGCTGAGCTGGCGCACCTTTCCGAGTAGATCGGACAAGCGTGGGTAGCTTTTCAGAAACCGCAGAACCACCAAATTAAAGACGTGGGCAGGCATGGCACGTGCGTGAGGCTGCCGAGCTGCAGAGCCGCCACCAGGTTACGGCCGTTGTCACACACGACCATGCCCAGTTGAAGGCTCAGCGGCGAAGGCCAGCGGTCGGTCTGCTCTGTCAACCCTGCAGCAGTTCGTGGGCTGTGTGCCTCTTCTCTCCTAAGCTGAGTAGTTTCAGCACGGCCTGCTGTCGCTTGGCCACCGCTGTGCTGCCACGCCGCGCGACACCGACTGCTGGCGACGTGCTGCTGCTGACACATCTTGATTGCGAGACAGAAGTTGCGTTGGAGGAGGAGGGTGGTTTAGTGGAGGAAGCATACACCGCCGCAGATACCAGCACCAAGCTGGGGCCCGCAATTCTGGGGGTGGGTAGGACGTGAGTGGTCCCAGGCTCTGACTCGGTCCCAGCCGCCACTAAATTCACCCAATGTGCCGTCAGGGAGATATAGTGGCCCTGCCCGCCTGTGCTTGTCCACGTGTCCGTTGTTAAGTTGACCTTGGCAGTAACCGCGTTGGTGAAGGCCCCGTACAATGCTGCGGGAGACGTGGTCGTGCAGGGCTGGGACGGCACATCGGGAAAAGTAGTGGCGACTGGAAACCGAGTAGCGCGGGGGCCGCAGCCGCCATCATGTTTTTGAAAGCCTCCGTTTCCACAAGCCTATACGGCAGCATCTCCAGGCTGATCAATTTGGCTATGTGCACGTTTAACGCTTGAGCGTGCCGGTGCGTGGCGGTGTACTTGCGCTTGCGCTCAAACAGTTGCGCTAGGGACGGCTGGACGCTGCGCTGAGAGACATTGCTGGATGGAGCCAAGGACAGTGGAGGTGAGCGTGTGGGTGCAGGTCGGGAGACGGTCATGCCTGTGTCCTTAGAGGGGAGTTGGATCTCAGTGGCAGGTTGGGGCACAGGGGGAGAGGCAGTGGTGCAAACCAGAGGTGGTGAACGGCCTTAGTCCCACCTTGTGGGGTGCTTGGCCATCATATGCCTGCGCATGCTGGTGGTGGTGAGGCTGGTGGTGGTGGCTCCCCGGCTGATCTTGGCGCGACAAACCTTGCACACCACAGTTCGTCGGTCGTCTGCACTCTCAGTGAAAAACTGCCACACCTTTGAGCACCTCGGCGTCTGCAAGGTGGCATGGCGCGAGGGAGCGCTTTGGGAAACAGTTGGTGGATTATTCGGTCTGGCCCTGCCTCTACCCCTGGCCACCCCACTGCCTCTTGCAACCTTCCCTGCTGCTGCACCTGCTCCCCCCGTTGAAGACCTGTCCTCAGTAGGCTTAGCAAACCAGGTGGGGTCACCTCATCGTCCAGCTGCTCTTCCTCCGAATCCTCTCTGCGCTCCTCGCTCGGACTTACTGGCCTTACTACTACCTCACTGATAGACAACTGCGTCTCATTGTTATCGTCCTCCTCACCCACTGAAAGCTCTTGAGACAGTTGCCAGAAAGGTTGGGCATCGGTCGCGACAAACTCCTCCGGTGGGAGAGGAACCATTGCTGCCCAATCTCGGCAGGGGCCCGAGAACAGTTCCTGGGAGTCTGCCTGCTCCTCAGAATGTGTCATTTTCATGGAGTGAGGAGGCTGGGAGGAAGGAGGAGCAGCAGCCAGAGGATTCCGAGTTGCAGCTGTAGACGGCGTAGAAGACTCGGTGGTCGATAGATTGCTGGATGCACTTTCTGCCATCCACGACAGGACCTGCTCACACTGCTCAGTTTCTAATAAAGGTCTACTGCGTGGACCCATTAATTGTGAGATGAATCTGTGGACACCAGAAACTTGCCTCTCTCCTAATCCCGCAGCAGTCGGCTGCGATACACCTGGACCAGGAGCTCGGCCTGTGCCCACAAACTGACTTGGGCCTCCGCGTCCTCGCCCACGTCCACATCCTCTAGGCCTACCCCTACCCCTCAGCATGGTGTATTACGAGTAGAGCAGAAACAGAACGCTGTAATTAAATGTGCCACTTATTGGCCTGTGGTTGGAGGCTGACTTCGCTTACGGAACACACAGCAGAGCCAGGAAACAATTATGCGCAAGGCTGGGTATTAATCACCGACTACTCCCCCCAGCAGACACGCAGTAAACTGAAGACGGTCACTGCCAGGCCAAATATAGTATATTTTTCCACTTTTTGGGAAAAAGCCCACTGCCTCTGATATACACTGTATTTGGATTTCCCTGTTGGAGGATTACTGTGGTTACTGAAAGCCCAGTGCAGCCAGGAAACAATTATGCACAAGGCTGGGTATTAATCACCGACTACTCCCCCCAGCAGACATGGCGTAAACTGAAGACGGTCACTGCCAGGCCAAATATAGTATATTTTTCCACTTTTTGGGAAAAAGCCCACTGCCTCTGATATACACTGTATTTGGATTTCCCTGTTGGAGGATGACTGTGGTTACTGAAAGCCCAGTGCAGCCAGGAAACAATTATGCGCAAGGCTGGGTATTAATCACTGACTACTCCCCCCAGCAGACACGGCGTAAACTGAAGACGGTCACTGCCAGGCCAAATATAGTATATTTTTCCACTTTTGGGGAAAAAGCCCACTGCCTCTGATATACACTGTATTTGGATTTCCCTGTTGGAGAATGACTGTGGTTACTGAAAGCCCAGTGCAGCCAGGAAACAATTATGCGCAAGGCTCGGACGGGGCAGATATAAATACTCGGGTGTCATCTGATCTCCCCAGCCACTCACTGCAGGGGGGTGGGATAGGGCTGGAATGTCACAGGAGGAAGTTGTAATGCCTTCCCTGTGTTTCTATTGGCCAGAAAAGCTCGTAAATTTCTCAGGGAAGGAAATGTAATGGAGTCGAGCACCGCATGGTGCTCGTCTCGAGTAACGAGCATCTCGAACACCCTAATACTTGAACGAGTATCAAGCTCGGACGTGTACGCTCGCTCATCTCTACACAGGACGGGTATCATAAAGAGTTGTTCAAAACCCTGCCCTCCTGTGGGGTTTTGAATGATAGTTGTCCTATGCAAATGAATGCAGAGACTGAACGACAACGTGAGAGTCGTTCAACCATTAAGTTTCCGCATGCAGAAACCTGAATACTTAGCCATTCAGTATAAACAGGAGTCGCTCAGTTCTGAACAGCTGCCTGCTTACAGTGAATGCCGGCGCTACAGCAGCCCCATTGAAAGAAATAGAATGAACTCTAACACCGCGGAAATGATTTTCAGGGAACGGCTTGAAATATAAGCCCTTTCCTGAAAATCATGGCTAACTGTAAAAAAAAAAAGATTAACTCACCTAGAAGAGCCGTCTGGCTGTTCTCTCTGGCCCCCGCAGTCGTCTTCTGTGTTCTGAAGGCCGGGGATTGAAAAATGTTTGGTATTAGCTCTTGGAGTAATAGCTCTTGGAGCATCAATAAAGTGGGTCTGGGCATTAGCAATAACTAATGACAAGGTTATAAATGGAAGAGCATGTGATATTGCAAGAGCCCTTAATGCTACCTCACAGGCTCTTGACTTATTTCTGTCTGATGTATAAAGTACTCAGAAAGCTGCTCTGCAGAATAGAGCTGTAATTGATAGTATTCAATCATGGATGTGAGATATTTGAGGATATGAGTTGTTTCAACATAATGAATAATATGAGTCTAATCATGGAAATATGAAAACAAGATTAGTACAGACACAAAATAAAGACCAGGGATAGTGTGATTGGCTTTCCAGCTCCTGGTTCAGTGCATCTTGGCTTTGTCTACTTTTCTGTATACTTTGTGGTGTAGTGGTAAGTTGTATACTCCTTTGCTGTTGCATTCAGTGCATACACAATCTAATGGGTTATGTACAGTAATAATTGTTTCCTAGGTCCATTAATATGCAGCTTTGCAATGTGTTGATTTATGGGAATCCAGTCCAGATATAACTAAATAGTTGTGTTGCTTTTCCTCATGCTATATCTATTTCTGTACACGGAATATATGAGTCTCCTGCAATCAGACCCAGGGTTAGAATAGAGCCCTCAGGGACAGGCTTGGGCAACCCTACTTGGGTGTAACCAGAGGAAGATGGACAGTTCTTAGGAACATCCATCTTCCTAGATGTTAGATAAGACAACATGTTTCCTAGTGGTTAGCTCAAGGTTTTGGGATGAGAATGGAGATCATGTTGCTGTAAGTGAAGGGGTTATGTAGCATGATGAACCCGTTGCAAAAGGGGGATTGTTGGGGCAGTAAATATGATTCTATTATGTATCTTGTATCCATTCTGTATGCTTCAGCCTGTCACATCATATTGTTGTCATTTTCAAGAACTTTCAGATTTACATCCAGTTCCCAACTATGCCCGGTCAGTACATCCCGTTCTGTTCAGTACTTTAAAACAAGGGAACCAGACTACACAATCTTGGTGCTATCAGCCAAATGCTCTCCATGAGAAGACCGTTTTACAGAAATTTCAGGAGACATGGTTCCAACTAGAAATGAGCGAGCACCAAAATGCTCGGGTGCTCATTGCTCGAGTCGAACTTTTCTTAATGCTCGAGAGTTCGTTTCGAGTAATGAACCCCATTGAAGTCAATGGGGGACTCGAGCATTTTTGTATGGGGCCGATGCTGCACATAGCTGATGACTTGCCATTGAATTCAATGGGGACTCGAGCATTTTTGTATGGGGCCGATGCTGCACATAGCTGATGACTTGCCATTGAATTCAATGGGGACTCGAGCATTTTTGTATGGGGCCGATGCTGCACATAGCTGATGACTTGTCAAACACCAGAAAACATCAGAAAGTCATGGAAACACCACAGAAACGGATAGGGAAGGACAGGGTCAGCATTCATGGCTGCATCTGAGGCTCCCAAGTCCCACTATTAAGCCAAAATGGGGGCAAGTCTGGCGTCACCCCCCTAACAATTTACTTTGGACAAACCCTGATTAGCAAGGCACACCTTAGCTAAGCACCACACTAGCTGCAACCAAGGACAATCACTGCCTGTGGGTGACACCGCTGTCTCTTCTCCTGGGTTACATGCTAGCATTGCTGTCCAACCCCCCCCCCCCCCAGCATGACCTTGCATCCACAGTGCACACAAAAGTTTCCCTGCACAGCGTTCAGCTGCCCTCAAGCCACACGCTCGCTTCATAGCCACACCACCCTCATGTCAATTTATAAGTGCGTACTGCATGAGGAGGAACCAGAGGCACACACTGCAGAGGATTGGCAGGGCCAGGCAGCGACCCTCTTTGAAAGTGTGGGCGATAGCCCACAATGCTGTTGAGAATTGATGATAGATTGACAAACGATTATCATTCCAATCCCGTGCCACCTCCGTCACAAATTGTCAGGAGCCGCAAACGTGGGCATAAAGGGGACTCAGGTGCCAGCACTTCTACACATCTCCACGATGCAGCAGCACATACTAACACCAAAGATTGGTTTGAAGCAGGAGGTGTCGCAAAAGTAACCACCACAAGTATACAGTGACCCTGTGAAATTCTCATAAAATTACTAATGCTTCCTGTGAATGCTCCAATCGTGTATCTCGGATAACTGTGGTAATTTGCAGCATGAGAGATAATACATGCTGACCAACGCAGATCCACAGGCCAAACCTGACGTAGTTACATTTTCCCCAGGACTTCGGCCTCTACCCACACCCTCAGCAATCATGGGCATAAAGTGGACTCTGATGCTAGTACAGCTGTGAACATCTCATTAATTCAGTTACGACCGCAAGCAGGAGGAGGAGGTGGCGTAATAAGCCTGAGAAACCATGATCGAGGTAGGACCTGCAATACTCTGTGTGGGAAGCACATGAGCGGGCCCTGGGTCAAGCTCAGTACCAGCCTCCACCATGTGTGACCCAAGGTGCCGTGAGTTACATAGCAATGGGAAATCCATGTGTCCCCACACAATTCATTCTGTGTAGGTGTCAGATAGCTGAACAATGCAATGGGAAAGCCATCTGCACTCTGCACCCTACCCAAGTCAGTCAGTGTATTTGTGCCAGACAGGTAAAACAACGCCATGGGAATTCTTTGTGCACCCACAGCATAGGCGAGCCCATGAAACTCAAAGACGGTATTACACATGAGGAAATCAGAGTGCCCACACATGGCAGACTTTCACCCCTCCAAGGACATCGGCCCACACTTCTGCCCTAGTCATTCAGTGTATTTTTGCCAGATAGGTAAAACACCGCAATAAGAAAGCCGTCTGCATCCTACCCAAGTCAGTCAGTGTATTTGTGCCAGACAGGTAAAACAACACAATGGGAAGTCTTTGTGCACCCACAGCATAGGCGAGCCCAAGGAACTTAAAGATGGTATTACACATACAGAAATCACAGCGCCCAAACATGACAGTTTCACCCCACCAAGGACCTCAGCCCACTTTTCTACCCTAGTCAGTCAGTGTATTTGTGCCAGACAGGTAAAACACCGCTATGGGAAGTCTTTGTGCACCCACAGCATAGGCGAGCCAAAGGAACCCAAGGAAAGTATTACACATAAAGAAATCACAGCACCCAAACAAGGCATTTTTACCCTGCCAAGGACCTCAACCTCCGCTCACACCCTCAGTAATCGTGGGCATAAAGCGGACTCGGATCCTTGTGCAATTGTGAACATCTCATTAATGCTGTAACACTCCTTTTGTTTGGCCCAAACCAGTGTCTCAGATAACTATGGTAACACGAGAGAAAATACATGTTGACCAGTGCTGATCCCCTGACCCCAAGCAGGAGTAGGAGGTGGCATAACAAGGCCAAGAAACCATGACCGAGGAAGGACCCGCAATAGTCTGTGTGGGAAGTATGTGAGCGGGCCCTGGGTCAGGCTCGGTCCCAGCCTCCACCTTGTGTGTGACCCAAGGTGCTGCGAGTTACATAGCAATGGGAAATCCATGTGTCCACACACTATTCATTCTGTGTAGGTGTCAGATAGCTCAACACCGCAATGGAAAGTCTTTGAGTTCCTTGGGCTCGCCTATGCTGTCAGTACACAAAGATGGTATTACACAGGAAGAAATCAGAGTGCCCAAACATGGCAGAGTTTCACCGCGCAAAGGACCTCGGCCTTGGCCCACATTTCTGCCCTAGTCAGTCAGTGTATTTGTGCCAGATAGGTAAAACACAGCGATGGGAAGTCTTTGTGCACCCACAGTATAGGCAGACTCCTGTAACATTTCTGTAGCAAGAGTATAGACGGACCCCAGTAACATTTCTTTAGCAAAAGTATATGCGTACCCCAGTAACATTTCCGTAGAAGAAGTATAGGCAGACACCTGTAACATTTCTGTAGTAAAAGTATAGGCAGACGCCAGTAACATTCCTGTAGCAGAAGTATAGGCAGACCCCCTGTAACATTTCTGTAGTAAAAGTATAGGCAGACCCCAGTAACATTTCTGTAGCAGAAGTATAGGCGGACCCCAGTAACATTCCTGTGGCAGAAGTATAGGCAGACCCCAGTAACATTCCTGTAGCAAAGGTATAGGCAGACCCCTGTAACATTTCTGTGGCAGAAGTATAGTCAGACCCCAGTAACGTTTCTGTAGCAAGAGTATAGGTGAACCCCTGAAACACTGGTGTACCATGAGTGTAGGCGAAGACCCCAGTAACGTTTCTGTAGCAAGAGTATAGGTGAACCCCTGAAACACTGGTGTACCATGAGTGTAGGCGAAGGCCGGAAAAATTAGTTAGATAACAGTATAGGCGAGGGCCAGAAAAATTGGTGTACTAAGAGTACAAGTGCACCCCTGAAAAATTGTTCAACCGCGAGATCAGGTGAAACCCAAAAACATTTTTTAAAGATACAGCTCGCTCCTGCTTAATTTGTAACAGAGCCTGAAGGCAGCCCTCTGAAAGCCTCAGCGGCGAAAGTTAGAGGTCGGTTTGCTCTGTCAGACCCTGCAACAGCTCAGGGGCTGTGTGCCTCTAGTCACCTAAGATGATTTGTTTTAGCACTGCTTGCTGACGCTTGCCCACTGCTGCGCTGCCGCGACGCGTGCCACTGACTGCTGGCGACATGCTCACACTTCCTAATTGAGAGGTAGACGTGGTGAAGGAGGAGGTGGGGGAGGGTTTGGAGGAGGTGGCATAAAACGCCACAGATACCAGCACCGAGGTAGGACCCGCTATTCTGGGTGTGGGTAGGACGTGAGCGGTCCCAGACTCTGACTCGGTCCCAGCCTCCACCAAGTTCACCTAATGTGCCATTAGGGAGATATAGTAGCCCTGCCCGCCAGTACTTGTCCACGTGTCCATGGTTAAGTGGACCTTTTCTAGTAACCGCGTTGGTGAGAGCACGGTTTATGTTGCGGGAGACGTGCTGGTGTAGGGCTGGGACAGCACACCGGGAAAAATAGTGGCAACTGGGGACCGAGTAGCACGGGACCGCCGCCGCCCTCATGTTTTTGAAAGCCTCCGTTTCCACAAGCCTGTACGGCAGCATCCCCAGGCTGATTAATTTGGCAGTGTGCACGTTTAAAGCTTGTGCATGCGGGTGGGTGGCGGCGTATTTGGGCTTTCGCTCCAACGCTTGTGTTAGCGACAGTTGAACGCTGTGCTAAGAGACATTGCTACATTGAGTGGAGGACGGTGGAGGTGTGGGTGCAGGCCGGGAGGCACTCGTGCCTGTGTCCCAGGAGGGTGATTGGATCTGTGTGGCAGGTTGAGGCACAGGGGAAGAGACAGTGGTGTGACCCGGAGGCAGTGAATAGCCTTCTTCCTACCTTGTGGGGTGCTTGCCATCATATGCCTGCGCATGCTGGTGGTGGTGAGGCTGGTAGTGGTGGCTCCCCGGCTGATCTTGGTGCGACACAGGTTGCACACCACTGTTCGTGGGTCGTCTGGGCTCTCACTAAAAAACATCCACACCTTCGAACGCCTAGCCCTCTGCACGGAGACTTGCCGCGATGGGGGGGCTTTGGGAAACAGTTGAGGGATTCTTCGCTCTGGCCCTGCCTCGACCCCTGGCTACTCCATTGCCTCTTCCAACCTGTCCTGCTGCTGCACTTGCCTCCCCCTCTGAAGCCCTGTCCTCAGTAGGCTTAGCAAACCAGGTGGGGTCAGTCACCTCATCGTCCAGCTGCTCTTCCTCCGAATTCTCTGTGTGCTCCTCCCTTGGACTTACTGCCCTTATTACTACCTCACTGACAGACAACTCTGTCTCATCATCATTCTCACCCACAAAAAGCTCTTGAGACAGTTTCCAGAAGTCCCCAGCCTCATCTCCCGGACTCCGGGAAATTTTCAAAGGTTGGGCATCGGTCACGACAAACTCCTCAGGTAAGAGAGGAACCAGTTTTTCCCACTCATGGCAGGGACCCGAGAACAGTTCCTGTGAGTCTGCCTGCTCATCTGAATATGTCATTTTCAGGGAGTGAGGAGGCTGGGAGGAAGGAGGAGCAGCAGCGAGAGGATTCAGAGTTGCAGTCCCTAGGCCGGGAGTAGTGGACTGTGTAGAAGACTGGGTGGTCGATACATTGCTGGACACATTTTCCGCCATCCACGACTGGACCTGCTCACACTCCTCTGTTTGCAATAAAGGTCTACCACGTGGACCCATAAATTGTGATATGAAGCTGGGGACCCCAGAAACTTGCTAATCCCGAAGCAGCCGGCAGTGATTCACTACGACCAGGAACTCGACCTGTGCCCACACCCTCACTTGGACGTCCGCGTCCACGCCCTGGACATTACCTCTACTCCTCATCATGGCAGATTAAGAATAGAGCAGGGCCCAAATAAATTACCCCACTGTACAGCACTGACAACTGTGGCTTAATTCACCGCACACAGAGACTTGTAGATAGCGGAGGCTCTATGCTGTGACTTGAAAAAATTTATCAGCTGTCTTGCGCTGTTACCTAGGGGTAATTTACCACTTGCAGAGACTAGTAGATAATAGAGGCTGTGTGGAGTGGGAGAAGACTCTAAAGCCAGTGGATAGTGCTGGTAACTGCAGCAATCTCAACCCCACCAAGGAAAGGGTATTGTGAGACGCTCTGCAAAGCGGCAGAGATGAAATACTTTGCAGTGGCCCAGGAAATATTACAGTACTGTCTAGCGGTGAGACCTCTGTCTAATGCACTGCAGACACAGAACGGTATAAATGAAGTCACTTGCAGTAGGCTAGGAGATGTTATAGAGCAGTTTCACGATGTGAGCTGGTTGTACGGCACTGGAGCCTGAGAACGCTATTACTGAAAGGCTGGGAACAGGCCTGTATGCGTAATACAAAAATGGATGCACTACAACTCCCAGCAGGCAACAACTATAATGCACATGGTCAGATGTAGCCCTAAGAAGGAGCTTTGGGGTTATAGCACGGAGGATCAGGACTATATAGTGTATAACTTTCCCTATAGAAGTGGTTGTGTCCCTACACTCTGTGTCTTATGCACTGCAGACACAGAACGGTATAAATGAAGTCGTTCGCAGTAGGCTAGGAGATGTTAGAGAGCAATTTCACGGTGAGAGCTGGTTGTACGGCACTGCAGCCTGAGAACACTAATACTGAAAGCCTGGGAACAGGCCTAGATGCGTAATACAAAGATGGATGCACTACAACTCCCAGCGAGCCACAACTATAATGCACACGGTCAGATGTAGCCCTAAGAAGGAGCGTTGGGGTTCTTGAAGACAGGATCCTACTCTAACACTTGCCTTATATCAGCAGCAGCTCTTTCCCTAAACTCTGCATAATACACTGCAGACTGAGAACACTATAGCTGAAATGTTCTGCACAGCCCGAGATGAAAAAAAAATGCTGCACTACTGCTCCCAGCCAGCCACAACAGTAATGCACACTATGAAGAGTGAGTAGCCCTAAGAAGGACCGTTGGGGTTCTTGAAGACAGGACTCTACTCTAATATTTTCCCTATATCAGCAGCAGCACTTTCCCTAACCTCTGCCAGCATGCGTCTGAGGCGAGCCGCGGGCGGGACCACTTTAAGTACTCGGTGGTCACTTGATCTCGCCAGCCACTCACTACTGTGGGGTGGGATAGGGCTGGCACGTCACAGCAGGAAGTGGTAATGCCTTCCCCGCATGTCCATTGGCTAGAAAATGGCGCTAAACATGCGGGGTAGGAAATGCAATTGACTCGAGTACCGCATGGTGTTCGACTCGAGTAACGAGCATCTCGAGTACCCTAATGCTCGAACGAGCATCAAGCTCGGACGAGTGTGCTTGCTCATCTCTCGTTCCAACCAGTCTGGGAGAAGTCCTGTCTAACAACTAATATGTAACTGTTCTTGTTTAGTTTTAATAGCTAATGACAATAAATTAATTAAAACAAATTCTAATTATTGCAAGTGAGGCATGTTCTAGCCTTGTTACAAATGTCTTTGTATATATACTTCTGCTTGTTAATGGATTAAACAAATGATTTTAAATCACATCCAATGTGTGTGATTTGATGTCAATCAAATCACACACACGTGCTTGAATATAAACAATTATTTGGAAACCTAAAAACATACCAATTAGCAAATATTTATTTGTGCTAACAGCAGTTTCTGGGGTAGTGGATTAGATGTTTCAGTATATTATATGGCACATTAAATATTATCATTGAAAATACTTGTTTTGCAAAAAAACAAGCTCCAGACAGTTATGTAAAAAAAAAAAGCGTTATGATTTTTTTTAAAGTAGGAAAGGAAAATTAAAAAAACTGAAAAATAAAAAAGGGTTATATCATTAAGGGGATAATATTAGAGATGAGCGAACGTACTCGTCCGAGCTTGATACACTTTCGAGTATTAGCGTGTTCGAGATGCTCGTTACTCGTAACGAGTACCATGCGATGTTCGGGTTACTTTCACTTTCATCTCTGAGACGTTAGCGCGCTTTTCTGGCCAATTGAAAGACAGGGGAGGCATTACCATTTCCCCCTGCGACGTTCAAGCCCTATACCACCCCCCTGCATTGAGTGGCTGGCGAGATCAGGTGTCACCCGAGTATAAAAATCGGCCCCTCCCGCGGCTCGCCACAGATGCGTTCTGACATAGAGGAGGGAAAGTGGTATCTTGGTGGAGCTGCTATAGGGAGAGTGTTAGGAGTATTTTAGGCTTCAAGAACCCCAACGGTCCTTCTTAGGGCCACATCTAACCATGTGCAGTACTGTGGAGGCTGCTTTTTGCAGTGTTGCACATTTTTTTTTTTTGGTATATCGGCCGTGCAGAGCATTGCGCCCTGCAGTAATACTCCAGGGCCAGAAGCGCTTAGGCAGGGACAGAGGACATATTGATTATTGATTGAATATAGGCAGTGGGCCTTTGCAAAAAAATTTGGGGAAAAAAATCTATTTGGGCTGCCTGTGACTGTCCTCAGTGTTCTGGGTCTGTGCTGGGTGTAGTAGTTCTCCAAATTCATACGCAGCCAGCTAAGTGTTACAGCAGGCTTGCGCAAAATTATTTCCTGGCTCTGTCTGGGCCGTGAAATCACCGCTGTATTGCAGTTCACAGTGCAACACTCTGCAGTTCTTTGACATACTCCAGGGCCAGAAGCGCTTAGGCAGGGACAGAAGACATATTGATTATTGATTGAATATAGGCAGTGGGCCTTTGCAAAAAAAATTGGGGAAAAAAATCTATTTGGGCTGCCTGTGACTGTCCTCAGTGTTCTGGGTCTGTGCTGGGTGTAGTAGTTCTCAAAATTCATACGCAGCCAGCTAAGTGTTACAGCAGGCTTGCGCAAGATTATTTCCTGGCGTTCTGTAAGCAAAGTCAGCCTCCAACCACAGGCCAATAAGCGGCACATTTAATTACAGCGTTCTGTTTCTGCATTACTGGTAATACAGCATGCTGAGGGGTAGGGGTAGGCCTAGAGGACGTGGACGCGGTCGAGGACGCGGAGGCCCAAGTCAGGGTGTGGGCACAGGCCGAGCTCCTGATCCAGGTGTATCGCAGCCTACTGCTGCGGGATTAGGAGAGAGGCACGTTTCTGGCGTCCCCACATTCATCGCACAATTAATGGGTCCACGCGGTAGACCTTTATTAGAAAATGAGCAGTGTGAGCAGGTCCTGTCGTGGATGGCAGAAAGTGCATCCAGCAATCTATCGTCCACCCACAGTTCTGCGCTGTCCACTGCTGCAACTCAGAATCCTCTGGCTGCTGCTCCTCCTTCCTCCCAGCCTCCTCACTGCATTAGAATGAGACATTCTGAGGAGCGGGTAGACTCCCAGGAACTGTTCTCGGGCCCCTGCTCAGATTGGGCAGCAGTGGTTCCTCTCCCACCAGAGGAGTTTATCGTGACTGATGCCCAACCATTGGAAAGTTCCCGGGGTCCGGGAGATGAGGCTGGGGACTTCCGGCAACTGTCTCAAGACCTTTCAGTGGGTGAGGAGGCCGATGACGATGAGACACAGTTGTCTATTAGTGAGGTAGTAGTAAGGGCAGTAAGTCCGAGGGAGGAGCGCACCGAGGATTCTGAAGAAGAGCAGCAGGACAATGAGGTGACTGATCCCACCTGGTTTGCTACGCCTACTGAGGACAGGTCTTCAGAGGGGGAGGCAAGGGCAGCAGCAGGGCAGGTTGCAAGAGGCAGTGCGGTGTCAAGGGGTAGAGGCAGGGCCAGACCGAATAATCCACCAACTGTTCCCCAAAGCGCCTCCTCACGCCATGCCACCCTGCAGAGGCCGAGGTGCTCAAAGTTCTGGCAGTTTTTCACTGAGAGTGCAGACGACCGACGAACAGTGGTGTGCAACCTTTGTCGCGCCAAGATCAGCCGGGGAGCCACCACCAGCCTCACCACCACTAGCATGCGCAGACATATGATGGCCAAGCACCCCACAAGGTGGGACGAAGGCCGTTCACCGCCTCCGGTTTGCACCGCTGCCTCTCCCCCTGTGCCCCAACCTGCCACTGAGATCCAACCTCCCTCTCAGGGCACAGGCACTACCGTCTCCTGGCCTGCACCCACACCCTCACCTCCGCTGTCCTCGGCCCCATCCACCAATGTCTGTCAGCGCACCGTTCAGCCGTCACTAGCGCAAGTGTTTCAGCGCAAGCGCAAGTACGCCGCCACGCACCCGCACTCTCAAGCGTTAAACGTGCACATAGCCAAATTTATCAGCCTGGAGTCCTTCAAAAGTATGATGGCGGCGGCGGCCCCGCGCTACTCAGTTCCCAGTCGCCACTACTTTTCCCGATGTGCTGTCCCAGCCCTGCACGACCACGGCTCCCGCAACATTGTACGCGCCCTCACCAACGCGGTTACTGCCAAGGTCCACTTAACAACGGACACGTGGACAAGCACAGGCGGGCAGGGCCACTATATCTCCCTGACGGCACATTGGGTGAATTTAGTGGAGGCTGGGAACGAGTCAGAACCTGGGACCGCTCACGTCCTACCCACCCCCAGAATTGCAGGCCACAGCTCGGTGGTGGTATCTGCGGTGGTGTATGCTTCCTCCACTAAAGCACCCTCCTCCTCCTCCTCCAACGCAACCTCTGTTTCGCAATCAAGATGTGTCAGCAGCAGCAGCACGTCGCCAGCAGTCGGTGTCGCGCGGCGTGGCAGCACAGCGGTGGGCAAGCGTCAGCAGGCTGTGCTTAAACTACTCAGCTTAGGAGATAAGAGGCACACGGCCCACGAACTGCTGCAGGGTCTGACAGAGCAGACCGACCGCTGGCTTGCGCCGCTGAGCCTCCAACCGGGCATGGTCGTGTGTGACAACGGCCGTAACCTGGTGGCGGCTCTGCAGCTCGGCAGCCTCACGCACGTGCCATGCCTGGCCCACGTCTTTAATTTGGTGGTTCAGCGCTTTCTGAAAAGCTACCCACGCTTGTCAGACCTGCTCGGAAAGGTGTGCCGGCTCTGCGCACATTTCCACAAGTCCCACACGGACGCTGCCACCCTGCAACATCGGTTTAATCTGCCAGTGCACCGACTGCTGTGCGACGTGCCCACACGGTGGAACTCTACGCTCCACATGTTGGCCAGGCTCTATGAGCAGCGTAGAGCTATAGTGGAATACCAACTCCAACATGGGCGGCGCAGTGGGAGTCAGCCTCCTCAATTCTTTTCAGAAGAGTGGGCCTGGTTGGCAGACATCTGCCAGGTCCTTGGAAAGTTTGAGGAGTCTACCCAGGTGGTGAGCGGCGATGCTGCAATCATTAGCGTCAGCATTCCTCTGCTATGCCTCTTGAGAAGTTCCCTGCAAAGCATAAAGGCAGACGCTTTGCGCTCGGAAACAGAGCCGGGGGAAGACAGTATGTCGCTGGATAGTCAGAGCACCCTCCTGTCTATATCTCAGCGCGGTGAGGAGGAGGGGGAAGAGACAGCTTGGCCCACTGCTGAGGGTACACATGCTGCTTGCCTGTCATCCTTTCAGCGTGTATGGCCTGAGGAGGAGGAGGAGGAGCATGAGGAGGAGGATCCTGAAAGTGATCATCCTAGTGAGGACAGCCATGTGTTGGGTACAGGTACCCTGGCACACATGGCTGACTTCATGTTAGGATGCCTTTCTCGTGACCCTCGCGTTACACGCATTCTGGGCACTACGGATTACTTGGTGTACACACTGCTTGACCCACGGTATAAGGAGAACCTTTCCACTCTCATACCCGAAGAGGAAAGGGGTTCGAGAGTGATGCTATACCACAGGACCCTGGCGGACAAACTGATGGTAAAATTCCCATCCGACAGCTCTAGTGGCCGGAGGCACAGTTCCGAGGGCCAGGTAGCAGGGGAGGCACGGAGATCAGGCAGCATGTACAGCACAGGCAGGGGAACACTCTCTAGGGCCCTTGACAGCTTTATGGCTCCCCAGCAAGACTGTGTCACGGCTCCCCAGTCAAGGCTGAGTCGGCAGGAGCACAGTAAAAGGATGGTGGGGGAGTACGTAGCCGATCGCACGGCCGTCCTCCGTGATGCCTCTGCCCCCTACAACTACTGGGTGTCAAAGCTGAATACGTGGCCTGAACTCGCGCTGTATGCCCTGGAGGTGCTTGCTTGTCCTGCGGCTAGCGTCTTGTCAGAGAGGGTGTTTAGTGCAGCTGGGGGAATCATCACAGATAAGCGTACCCGCCTGTCAACCGACAGTGCCGACAGGCTTACACTCATCAAGATGAACCAAGCCTGGATTTCCCCAGACTTCTCTTCTCCACCAGCGGACAGCAGCGATACCTAAGCAATAGGTAGGCTGCACCCGCGGATGGAAGCATTGTTCTCTATCCCCATCAAAAACGGGGACCTTTTTGCTTCATCAATCTGTGTATAATATTCCTCCTCCTCCTCCTGCTCCTCCTCCTGAAACCTCACTTAATCACGCCGAACGGGCAATTTTTCTTAGGCCCACAAGGCTCAGTCATATAATTTTTGTAAACAATTTTTATACGTTTCAATGCTCATTAAAGCGTTGAAACTTTCACCTCCAACAATTTTTAGTTTAACTGGGCTGCCTCCTGGCCTAGTTACCAATTAAGCCACATTAACCAAAGCGATTAATGGGTTTCACCTGCCCTCTTGGTTGGGCATGGGCAATTTTTCTGACAGACATTAGTACTGTTGGTACACCAATTTTTGGGTGCCCTTGCCTACAGTGTAATCCAATTAATTTTTAGCCCACCTGCATTACAGCTGACGTTACATCTGCTGTGTTGGGCACTGCAATGGGATATATTTATGTACCGCCGGTGGGTTCCAGGGAGCCACCCATGCTGTGGGTCCACAGGGAGTTGTAACTGCATGTGTCCACTTCTAAAGAACCCCAGTCTGACTGGGGCATGCAGTGTGGGCCGAAGCCCACCTGCATTAAACATGACATTACCTCAGCTGTGATGGGCAATGCAATGGGATGTATTTATGTACCGCCGGTGGCTTCTTGGCACCCACCCATGCTGTGGGTCCACAGGGAGTTGTAACTGCATGTGTCCACTTCTAAAGAACCCCAGTCTGACTGGGGCATGCAGTGTGGGCCGAAGCCCACCTGCATTAAACATGACATTACCTCAGCTGTGATGGGCAATGCAATGGGATATATTTATGTACCACCGGTGGGTTCCTGGCACCCACCCATGCTGTGGGTCCACAGGAAGTTGTAACTGCATGTGTCCACTTCTAAAGAACCCCAGTCTGACTGGGGCATGCAGTGTGGGCCGAAGCCCACCTGCATTAAACATGACATTACCTCAGCTGTGATGGGCAATGCAATGGGATATATTTATGTACCGCCGGTGGCTTCCTGGCACCCACCCATGCTGTCGGTCCACAGGGACTTCACAATAGGGAGTTGTACCTGCCTGTGTCTATGAATTAAAAAGCCCGGTCAGGTTGGGGCATGCAGTGTGGGCCGAAGCCCACCTGCATTTAATCTGACGTTAGCTCTGCTGTCCAGGGCACTGCAATGGGATACATTTATGTACAGCCGGTGGGTTCCAGGGAGCCACCCATGCTGTGGGTGCACACGGAATTCCCATTGCGGAGTTGTACCTGCCTGTGACGATTTATAAAAAAACGCGGTCTGACTGGGGCATGCAGACACCTTGACAGAATGAATAGTGTGTGGCACATAGGTTCCCCATTGCTATGCCCACGTGTGCAGCTCCAGATGGAGGTGGCACGGGATTGGATTTCTCATTGCTTCTGTACAGCATTGTGGACTATCACCCCGCCCCTTTTAAAGAGGGTCGCTGCCTAGCCGTGCCAACCCTCTGCAGTGTGCATGCGGTTCCCCCTCATGGCAGACGCACTTATAAATAGACATGAGGGTGGCGTGGCATGAGGGCAGCTGAAGGCTGGGCAGGGACAGTTTGGTGTGCGCTGTGGACACTGGGTCGTGGGGGGGGGGGGTTGGGCAGCATGTAACCCAGGAGAAGTGGCAGCGGAGTGTCATGCAGGCAGTGATTGTGCTTTGTTGGAGGTAGTGTGGTGCTTAGCTAAGGTATGCATTGCTAATGAGGGTTTTCAGAAGTAAAAGTTGTTGGGAGGGGGGGGCCCACTCTTGCCGCTATTGTGGCTTAATAGTGGGACCTGGGAACTTGAGATGCAGCCCAACATGTAGCCCCTCGCCTGCCCTATCTGTTGCTGTGTCGTTCCCATCACTTTCTTGAATTGCCCTGATTTTCACACATGAAAACCTTAGCGAGCATCGGCGATATACAAAAATGCTCGGGTCGCCCATTGACTTCAATGGGGTTCGTTATTCGAAACGAACCCTCGAGCATCGCGAAAAGTTCGTCTCGAGTAACGAGCACCCGAGCATTTTGGTGCTCGCTCATCTCTAGTTAATATATATTCTTATAAATAAATTTGTTTCTGGGATTCTCAGGAGCTGCTAATGACTTACACACTTTGGTTTTTATTTATACGGTGATGGGCACACTGGAGACTCATCAGTACAGTAATGCGGGTGCAAACACTAGTTGAGAGATCTCTCAGGAGTCATTCTAGCTGGTGCCTTGTCTGATTTTCTACATAAATATTCAAAGGTAATGCTTTATGTGTCCTCACTTGGAAACTGAATATGCTACTGTGTAACATTATAAGCAATTTCCCAAGAGAACTGAGGGCAATGAGGAGAAATATTGTACGTAAATGAATGTGAATAACAAAAATATACTTGAGGTAAGTAAGTTTGTATCACAGTGCATATAAAATCTTCTGAAATATTATGTAGGTAGATAGATTGATTTAATCAATAATAAAATTATGATTGTTAGCTGATGTACATGGGAAGTGTTTGTTACCCTGGCAGATTTGGTTTAATTGGCCACTCTAGCAAAAACACACTTTTCAATCGCTGCTCTTCTCATCTGATTGCCTGTCACACTCTGGAAGTCTCCTTTGTGTATTGCAGTCCCTTCCTTGCAGTGCAGTCTCTTGTCTGATGCTTATCAAGCACCATTTTGAGGCTGAGATGTTTTACTTTATATTTCAGATCTTTACCATGATGCATTGGCACAACATTAGTTGAGACTATACCATTTTGCCTGATGGGTATAAAGTTTAGTTATCATTACCTTCTTTACTCATGTAAATAAACGACAGAATATAAGTTTACAGAAAAGAAGGATGAGCTGTGATCTCCCCTATTATACCTGCTTGACAGGCACTGAGTGATCATCATCAGTAATTGTGATATGAGTGTCTGTGTCCCTTTCTACACAGTTTCTGTAGTAGATCTATGTAACAGCCTCACATAAACTGAGAATTTAGCAAGAAAATCAATCCATATGCTCAAGTAGATGTGAGTTGGTCAGAATTGAGATCACATGACCACCTGAGGAAAAATAGACCATGAGTTTCAGAAAGAAAGAAAAGACTAACCAAGATAACACTAGCTGGCTTACATAAACTGGGGGGGGGGGGGGGGGGGATAAGTGCATAATGGGGTGTTTTGGGGATTCTTAATAATTCAGTACCCACTGAAATACAAGTATCAGACACAGAAATTGTCTTGGGCAGTGCTGCAAAGGTATGCTGAAATTTTTTAAGTGTCTCCCCATGCCCAGATCTTAGTCCTTGTATGCTTTGCAGAGCCTATAACCCCTTATAGAGTATTAACCCTTTGACTGCTAGAGTGCAGGGAGTGCCTTTGTGCATTGGCATGATACCAGGACCGAGGCATCCAACCTGCATCATAATAAAATACAGTCAGGGGTGGCAGTTTGCTTGGGGTGTAATTTATGCTCATTATCTTATAAGGTGCTGATGTATCACTAGCATATGCCATCACTTTATGATCAGCTACCCAGCCTCCAAGACCCTCAGCAATACTGAGAATGATGGGTATGCATCACCAAATGAGGGCTGTACCTCTTCACTGTTTTTCACTAACACAGCAGCACATAGCTGCACCCATATTGCAGGAACAGAAAGGAAACTGCTGTGACACAGTATAATTTCCTTTTTGCATTTAGCACACATTATAACTATTTCTTGATCCAGATGCAGGAAAACAACAAGACTGTGGTTACCAAGTTTTTCCTTGTAGGATTTCAAGTAAGCCAAGTTTTTAAACTTTTTCTGTTATGTTTTTTCCTGGTGGTTTACTGTGTGACTATATGTGGGAACCTCCTAATCATCACTCTGGTGTCCACCAGCAAGACCCTCCACACTCCAATGTACTTCTTCATATCACAACTGTCCATCTGTGACATCTTGTTGACCACAGATATTGTCCCCAACATGCTCCACATCCTAATGAATAATGGGGGGACCATTACTTTTATTGGTTGCTTCACTCAGTTTTATTTGTTCTGTGCTTTGGAAGCATTTGAATGTTTTCTGCTTGCTGTGATGTCTTACGACAGGTATGTGGCCATCTGTAATCCCCTTTGTTACACCTCTATCATGACAAGCAGACACTGTGTGATATTGGCCATCAACTGTTGGGTATTTGGATTTTCTCTTATGCTGATTAACACTATATCAATAGCAACACTAGACTTTTGTGGACCAAACATCATTGACCATTTATGCTGTGACCTTGTTCCCTTAGAAAAGCTTGCCTGTTCTAATACATACATGGTTGACTTAGAGGTTTATTTGTTAAGTATTCCAATTGACCTCATCCCAACCATAATTATTGTTGTGTCTTATACTTGCATTGCTTTAGCAGTCTTAAGGATCCCATCTGGTGCTGGTAGACATAAAGCCTTCTCCACCTGCAGCTCCCACCTCATTGTGGTCTCCATATTCTACTGGACTATGTTTAGTGTTTATGTCATACCAACAAAAGGTCTAACTCTCACCATGGGTAAAATCCTATCACTATTATATACTGTGTTTACTCCTCTGGTCAACCCCATTATATACAGTCTGAGAAATAAAGACATTAGTAAAGCTGTACATGAAGCACTTCATAAACATGTCAGCTGGTAAACCATCCACAATCTTCTATACATCACTCAGTTGCCTGCAGAAAGGGTTAGACTGACCTATGATAATATCTTCCAGTGGGCCTTGACTCCTGTACAATGATGCATACCAAAGGATTAGCAAAAAACAGCCCCATTTGGGGATGACGTAGAAGCCACAACCATAGATGATCTTTTTAAATACTGGATGAGGTACCAAGATGGTCTCAAACCCAGATCTTTCTCCTGTTCAAACTGGTTTGAAAATGAATTTCTGGCAGTATTCTATTCCACAACACTCCCCTGATGTCTACCAGACTGACCTGCATGTGTGCAATGCTGAAACACAACTCTCTTTCATCAGGTCGTACATCTACTCTCAGCACCACCAAGTAGATGTAGGAATGATCCAAGATCCT
The DNA here is from genome assembly GCF_035609145.1 of Eleutherodactylus coqui. Classification (NCBI taxonomy): domain Eukaryota; kingdom Metazoa; phylum Chordata; class Amphibia; order Anura; family Eleutherodactylidae; genus Eleutherodactylus; species Eleutherodactylus coqui. The sequence continues at coordinate 336,495,427 of NC_089838.1, read as the reverse complement.
TTCCAATCATGCTAAGGACTCAGAAAAATAACCACATAGAGAAATGCCAAAATAAATATAATCTGGACACATACGCTCTATGTTTTTGATGACATTTAAAAATAATTCTTCAATCCTCAACAAGTAGACTCAGGGATGACTCGTAAATGAAAAAAATAGAAATAAAGTTATGTAGCCTCTGAACCTTTTGCCTGCAGGTACTTTCTACAAACCTCAATAAACCGATAGTGTGACATTGAGTGACTGTGCTGATGGCTTAGGGGTGGAAGTCTAAGAGTTTATGCAAATAAGCGCAAAAACGCTCCCCACAGCGCAACAGATTTCATCATGAACCAGGGTAATGAGGTTGATTTGTGAGTGCGTCTGCTCATATTACTGTAATTTTTGCACATGCAGGGCTAGTTCACAGGCGCAACACACACCCGTTCCATGAATCAAATGGCTAATTAGCCTAATGAGGTCCAGATGTATACTTTTTCCAGTAGTTTTGCGCAGTGTTTCATGCTTCCCTTTGCATTTTCCTAGTTTTTTCAAAATTTGCATGCATAACATGCCTGTGGAAATGTACCCCGTGAAATCAATGTATTCTATTCTCTGCGTTTAGCACAGGTAATACTGTGCAGTCGTGTTAAGAAGCCTTAATCTTAAGAATTACTCCCAGGCAATTAATTGGATGTATGTCAGACTCCTACAGCTTCCTCAAAGCTATCCTTGTGCCCCTGCTGCCTTGTCTGTCTTGGATGGATACATAAGACAACTCAAGTCCTCCACAGATACTCTCACATCCAACTAACAGCAACCCCCATGACACAGTGCAAGCACTCCTAATTCAACACTTTAGAATGCTCCAAAGTACAGTAAGCTAGTCGGAACGCTTCTCTGAATATTCCAGGCTTTTACTTAAATGCTCCAACTCCACTTAATCACACAAAACCTGTAGCAGGGAAAAGAAACCCAGCAGTCAGCCATCATGACAGGCCCTATTCTTTCTACAGTCCCATAGGATACAAAATTCTTTGTAACATTCATCATACCTCCAACTTTGCACCTGAAAGATACAGTTGATACTCACTTAGACACATATGAAAACGATAACCATTCACTAAAAGAAACCCCAACAAAATATAATACAAAGTCAAAATGTCCCCAACAGACACACAAACCCCAACCTTAATTAACAGTTTTCTCAACTCATCAATTCTTAAAAATAAGTTGACCATGTGTTAGTAGTCACAGACTACCTAGTCAAACCTGTTCCACTAAAGGTGAGAAAGAGAATCTGCTAAAATATGGTCAACTCCTGGAAAATTCATAGACACAAAGAACATGTTTAAAGGTGGGGGGTGCAGAGAACATAAAAAAATAAACCTAGCACTGACCTTTTGCTGCCGCTATGCACCCTTTGTCGCACTCTTTCGCTCCTCCAGTCTTCTATTGAGAGGCATTGCACCAGTCACATGGGTTGTTTAGCCAAGTCAGCTCTGCAGTTAATAGAATGCTTGACGAGGACATCAATGATGAGGTTGCATATACCTTCTATATTAGAAATCTGCATGACAGGTTTACGGGATGTTACTAGGCCTTCCAGTAGGGTGACATTATGTACAAACTGTTTTTCAGCATCGGACCGCCAAAATGGTGGTCGAGCTCCTCAGTCAGCATATTTATTTTACATAGTTTTGGGCAATTGGAGGAATTCCAAGATCCTCTGTCGCGGCTTTGGTTCCTTTCATTCCCGAAGTAATGTGAGGCTTTTTTCCCAGGAAAACGCCTCGTATTCCTGGGGATTTCCCATGGATGGCGAGCACGATATGGGAACGTGATTCATGGCTCCATATCGCACTCATCTGTATTGTATTATTTTTTGCCTTAGGTTGCATTCACATGTATCAAAAAAACACTTGCAGCTAAGACTCCACCTAGCCATGCCATACAGCAAGCTATTGGCAGCCATGACTGGGTGGAGTCTCTGCTGCAAGCAGTTTTTGAGATGTGGATGCATCTTTTGATGCAAGGTAATGGAACAGTCATGGGGACACGGAAGTTTGCTGATTAATAGCCAGTACCATTATTAAATGATTGTATACTAAGATTAAGGACACTGTGTGTGTCTGAAACTTGTACAGGTGCAGTCAAAAATAGTCATCCCCCCTTTGCAAAAAAGATTTATTTACCAAAGTTCCAACTTTCAGTAGTTTTCAGAAAAACAATCAAACAAGACGTAGAGGTCAAGGGCCATACATAAAGCCTGCCCTTTTATCATGCTCTTACTAGGCCTAGCTCCACCTACAGGACTTCCCCATAGCTGTCTCCCTCCCACAGTTCTTCCATTTCTTTGTCCAGCCATGACAGTTCTTCTGTGGAAAGGCCCAGCGCACTAAGGCCAGCTGCACGCGGCCGTGACGGACTCCGCCGCGAAATTCCGCGGCGGAGCCCGTCACGGCGCCCCCCAGGAGACCCAATACTTACCTGCAGATCCGGCGTCCTCGCTCCCGCATGACACTTCCCCGCCCACCTCCGCCGTGTCACGTCACATGACCACCACGTCACATGACGCAGCCGGCCGTGTCACATGACGCGGTGGCAGTGGGCGGGGAAGCGTTTTCACGCTATCTTCCGCTGTGCTACAGCGGAAGATAGCGTGAACGGATGGCTTCCATTGACTGCAATGGAAGCCGTCCGCGCGTACACCCGCGGCAAATAGAGCATGCCGCGGGTAAGGACGAGAGAATTCACGGTGCGGAATTCCACAGTGGAATTCCGCACCGTGAGCACTGAGCTATTGGGTTCAATAGAACCTAATAGCTGCGGGCAACGCAACGGATTTCCGCTCCGAATTACGCGGCGGAAATCCGTTCGTGGAAAGGAGGCCTAAGACTCATCTGCAAGTCAGCCTGCAAAAGAGTAGAACACACATACAGGGCCATTTAACATATATATGTAGCATTAGTAATACATTTTAGCTGTGTATATTTAGCAGATGTAGTAACGCTAACAAAGAAGCTTGTGGTGTGCCACGCCATTAATGTAGCGTGCCTATGATATCTGTATAGCCCAAACTTTTCAATTACATTAGAATACCACAGAGCACACATATTAAAATCCTCCACGTATATCATACTACATCTGTATTTGTTGATTTAACATTTTACTGATAAATGTTATTCAAATGTTGGTATTGCTTAAACATGTTCATGACTTTCAAGCATTAATTTGCATTTAGGCCATTTTATTGGGAAAAAAAAATGTCCATAAATTTGTAAATTTGGGACACTAATGGAGTTACAGAGATGGGAACTTTGAAATGTACCAAATGTTTTGGGGGCAAAAAGGGATCTGGCAAGAAGTGTTTGAATGTGAACTTTAACCCATTAAGGACCAAGCACCGTAAATATACAGTGATTGGTTCTGGGCTTTAATCCTGGGGCATAGTAAAAATATGTCATGGGATTAAAGCTCTTGCCCCTGCAATCTAGCAGGAAAAGGTTGGGTCTTTGGACCCAAAGGACAAGTCAGAAGCCTTCTTTTGAACCGCTTCTGCCTTCTCTTTTACAGGCTCAATGAACACTTTGTAGAGAATACAGAAAGCGGCAGTGCGAGCCCCAACCTGTCAGAGCTGCAGGACAGTGACTAAGGGCACAATAGGATTCTCCAGTTACAGTGAAAAACTGTGGAATTAAAAAAAAGACAGGGTGAATGTCTCCCAGGTCTAATATGACATCATGGGGGACATAGATAGATAGTAAAAAAAGTTATAAAAAGAAAAAATAATAAATTAATAAAGTATAAATATGTATGAAAAAAGAAAATGACTCACCACACATACCAACCTAATCCGCCAAATTGGGCCTGTAACCTGAGACTATACAAATTGCATAGCAAAACAACTGAAAATAAAATGGTAAATCCATTCCTGTACTTTAGTTTAACATAAATATAATCATTTTAAAATTAAAGAACTATAAATGTAAAGATTTATTTTTACTTTTCATACATATTATCTACAATAAAACAAAAAATAAAATACAGTGAAAAAAGGAATAAAAATAGCCCTATATGTAACAAAAAAAGCAAAACTGTTTCACTTCTCTTTAAAGAGTACACACCAGTGCCGGCTGTGTGTCCCCAGCTAAAATACTGAGGAAAGGGCGCAGCGGTCCCAAAACATGTCTATTATATGCTGGATTTGTTCTTAATAAAAACAAAGGAGTCAAGTTTAGAAATATGTCTTGTGCCTCTTTAACAAAAGAGATTGCGCCTACAACCACTTTCCCCCTACATTTATTCTATGTACAACTTTCTGTACTGTCTCATACTCAGCGGGAATTGAGTAATCTCACTCCCATATATAGAATAGAGGGACGAGAAAATAGAATAAAATACCCAAATCAAAACATCAATTTCTACTTTGAAACTCTTAAGTACATGTCCTGTCCTGTTGTGTCTGGTCCATTAGACCTGACAAACTCTGGTCTTTAAAGGGTTCATCTTTCCAATGCAGAATTTTACACCTATCTACATGGGATAAACAGGTATTCAAACTAGAGGTGGAGATGAATATTTGTAGGCTTATATGTATTTCTACAAAGCAAAAGGAGAATCTCTCCACCATAATTTTCCTCAGAATGCATTTAGTAATGATAACATCTTTTAGAGCATTACAGCTTTGGACAAGCAGAGCTGTAATGGAAAATATTTGATTATGGATAATTTATATTAATATATTATATGAATTTAAACTGCGCAATAACAGACGCTATTGAGTGTGCCAGAGAGGCAGCTTCACGGACTGGGTTGTGTAACTATACCGAGAGACATATGTCTAGATAAGATAAGGATATCAAGGAGCTTCCACATGTTGGCTCAAGGGGCCATACCAAGAATATCAAGATATAACTAAGGTGGGGTTGACGCCTCACATTAGCGATGGAATGATGTAACAAAGTTATAAAAGTAATCATGAACTGGATATATATGAGTGTGTATGTATATATATATATATATATATATATATATATATATATATATATATATATGAGTGCACATGTATGTGTGTATGCCTATATGTATATAGATATATGTATAATAATACGCCACGGAATCATCATGAAATGTACTACACAAATCGCTGACCATATTCTTAGCTAAGTACAGGGACACATATGCTGAGATAAGGTAAGAACTTTGAGTTCCTTGGGCCTCCCAGCACTTCATCAAGAGGTTATTCACTGTGATTTGGAAGTTTCTGGGAGGTATGCAAATGAAGGATGAGAATATGACCAATGAGTGCAAATTGGATTGACCAATGATGTTGTTACACCCCAATGTAAGGGAACTATAAATAAAAGCCACCTAGCCAGCCTAGGTGGGAATTCTTTGATGAATCCATAACTGTGTGGGCTCTGTCATTTAATTCCTCCGTCATATGACGTACTGAAGTCTTGGTGTGGGCAGCCCTACTGCACGGGTCACCTGGACTTCAGTCGCAGGGTACACTCTGCTGTCCCTCAGCAGGCTATCGCCGTAGCATGAGTCATATGACGTCATTCACAAGGTACACTCAACTTTCCCTAAACGGGCATATATTTTTGCCATAACAGGGCTCATTAAACTTCAAATGACTGTGGTTCTGGATTCTATCAGTTCAACGGACACGCTTTTGATGTCATTTGAAAACCAAGATTAGAACAAGAACTACAGCTGTCTGAAGTGGGGTTGGAAATACTGTATCCATAACTGTTACTTTAGTCTGTGTGTTGAGTAGATAGGGTAAGCAGATAACCCTATGTTATTCACCTGTCTGTCAGCCTGTCCAGCAAAAGGGGTTCGTAGAATTTTTTTCATGTTATTGCCCCTCCTATCAACCCAAGCATATTTGCTCTCCGATTGTCATATATGTGGTCTTTTTTGTCAAAGAAAGGGAGTGAAAAAATGAGCAATTGTACATCTAATTAGTTCCCTATGCTGTCTAACCCTGCAGATGGCATAGTCATTACTGATCGAAATATTTTTGCAGAAAAAAACAATGCTTTAAAAATTGTAAAAATAAAAATGACAAACAAACAAAATATACATATAATTGGGGTTTTGTGGTCAGACTGCAGATAGAGAGAGACATTTCATAGTGAGCTCCACTCAAAACCAGCCATAAAAGCTACTTTTTTAAAGCACCATCAGCATAATCTTCACAGATCAACATAATCTTCACTGCCAAGGTCCACTTAACAACAGACATGTGGACAAGCACAGGCGGGCAGGGCCACTATATCTCCCTGACGGCACATTGGGTGAATTTAGTGGAGGCTGGGACAGAGTCAGAGCCTGGGACCGCTCACGTCCTACCCACCCCCAGAATTGTGGGCCCCGGCTCGGTGCTGGTATCTGCGGCGGTGTATGCTTCCTCCACTAAACCACACTCCTCCTCCTCCTCCTACGCAACCTCTGTCTCGCAATCAAGATGTGTCAGCAGCAGCACGTCGCCAGCAGTCGGTGTCGCGCGGCGTGGCAGCCCTCGGTGGGCAAGCGTCAGCAGGCCGTGCTGAAACTACTCAGCTTAGGAGAGAAGAGGCACACGGCCCACAACCTGCTGCAGGGTCTGACAGAGCAGACCGACCGCTGGCTTTCGCCGCTGAGCCTCCGACCGGGCATGGTCGTGTGTGACAACGGCCGTAACCTGGTGGCGGCTCTGCAGCTCGGCAGCCTCACGCACGTGCCATGCCTGGCCCATGTCTTTAATTTGGTGGTTCAGCGCTTTCTGAAAAGCTACCCACACTTGTCATACCTGCTCGGAAAGGTGCGCCGGGTCAGCGCACATTTCCGCAACTCCAAGACGGATGCTGCCACCCTGCGGACCCTGCAACATCGGTTTAATCTGCCAGTGCACCGACTGCTGTGCGACGTGCCCACATGGTGGAACTCTACGCTCCACAGGTTGGCCAGGCTCTATGAGCAGCGTAGAGCTATAGTGGAATACCAACTCCAACATGGGCGGCGTAGTGGGAGTCAGCCTCCTCAATTCTTTACAGAAGAGTGGGCCTGGTTGGCAGCCATCTGCCAGGTCCTTGGAAACTTTGAGGAGTCTAACCAGATTGTGAGTGGGGATGCTGCAATCATTAGCGTCACCATTCCTCTGCTATGCCTCTTGAGAAGTTCCCTGCAAAGCATAAAGGCAGACGCTTTGCGCTTGGAAACGGAGGCGGGGGAAGACAGTATGTCACTGGATAGTCAGAGCACCCTCATGTCTATATCTCAGCGCGTTGAGGAGGAGGGGGAGGAGCATGAGGAGGAGGGGGAAGAGACAGCTTGGCCCACTGCTGAGGGTACCCATGCTGCTTGCCTGTCATCCTTTCAGCGTGTATGGCCGGAGGAGGAGGAGGATCCTGAAAGTGATCTTCCTAGTGAGGACAGCCATGTGTTGCGTACAGGTACCCTGGCACACATGGCTGACTTCATGTTAGGATGCCTTTCTCGAGACCCTCGCGTTACACGCATTCTGGCCACTACGGATTACTGGGTGTACACACTGCTCGACCCACGGTATAAGGAGAACCTTTCCACTCTCATACCCGAAAAGGAAAGGGGTTCGAGAGTGATGCTATACCACAGGACCCTGGCGGACAAACTGATGGTAACATTCCCATCCGACAGCGCTAGTGGCAGAAGGTGCAGTTCCGAGGGCCAGGTAGCAGGGGAGGCGCAGAGATCAGGCAGCATGTACAGCGCAGGCAGGGGAACATTCTCCAAGGCCTTTGCCAGCTTTATGGCTCCCCAGCAAGACTGTGCCACCGCTCCCCAGTCAAGGCTGAGTTGGCGGGAGCACTGTAAAAGGTTGGTGAGGGAGTACGTAGCCGATCGCACGACCGTCCTCGGTGATGCCTCTGTCCCCTACAACTACTGGGTGTCGAAGCAGGACACGTGGCCTGAACTAGCGCTGTATGCCCTGGAGGTTCTTGCTTGTCCTGCGGCTAGCGTCTTGTCAGAGAGGGTGTTTAGTGCGGCTGGGGGAATCATCACGGATAAGCGTACCCGCCTGTCAACCGACAGTGCCGACAGGCTTACACTCATCAAGATGAACAAAGCCTGGATTTCCCCAGACTTCTCTTCTCCACCAGCGGACAGCAGCGATACCTAAGCAATTTGTAGGCTGCACCCGTGGATGGAAGCATCGTTCTCTATCACCATCCAAAACGGGGACCTTTTTGCTTCATCAATCTGTGTATTCTATTCATCCTCCTTCTCCTGCTCCTCCTCCTGAAACCTCACATAATCACGCCGAACGGGCAATTTTTGTTAGGCCCACAAGGCTCAGTCATATAATTTTTGTAAACAATTTTAATACGTTTCAATGCTCATTAAACTGTTGAAACTTTCACCTGAATCAATTTCTATTTTAACTGGGCTGCCTCCAGGCCTAGTTACCAGTTAAACCACATTAACCAAAGCGATTAATGGGTTTCACCTGCCCTCTTGGTTGGGCATGGGCAATTTTTCTGACGTACATTAGTACTGTTGGTACACCAATTTTTTGGGGCCCTCGCCTACAGTGTAATCCAATTAATTTTTTGCCCACCTGCATTAAAGCTGACGTTACATCAGCTGTGATGGGCAATGCAATGGGATATATTTATGTACCGCCGGTAGCTTCCTGGCACCCACCCATGCTGTGGGTCCACAGGGAGTTGTAACTGCATGTGTCCACTTCTAAAGAACCCCAGTCTGACTGGGGCATGCAGTGTGGGCCGAAGCCCACCTGCATTTAATCGGACGTTACCTCAGCTGTGATGGGCACTGCAATGGGATACATTTATGTACAGCCGGTGGGTTCCAGGGAGCCACCCATGCTGTGGGTGCACACGGAATTCCCATTGCGGAGTTGTACCTGCCTGTGACTATTTATAAAAAACCGCGGTCTGACTGGGGCATGCAGACACCTTGACAGAATGAATAGTGTGTGGCACATAGGTTCCCCATTGCTATGCCCACGTGTGCAGCTCCTGATGGCGGTGGCACAGGATTATATTTCTCATTGCTTCTGTACAGCATTGTGGGCTATCGCCCCGCCCCTTTTAAAGAGGGTCGCTGCCTAGCCGTGCCAACCCTCTGCAGTGTGTGCATGCGGTTCCTCCTCATGGCAGACGCACTTATAAGTAGACATGAGGGTGGTGTGGCATGAGTGCAGCTGAAGGCTGCGCAGGGACACTTTGGTGTGCGCTGTGGACACTGGGTCGTGCAGGGGGGTTGGGCAGCATGTAACCCAGGAGAAGTGGCAGCGGAGTGTCATGCAGGCAGTGATTGTGCTTTGTAGTAGGTAGTGTGGTGCTTAGCTAAGGTATGCATTGCTAATGAGGGCTTTTCAGAAGTAAAAGTTTTTGGGGGGGCACTCTTGCCGCTATTGAGATGCAGCCCAACATGTAGCCCCTCGCCTGCCCTATCCGTTGCTGTGTCGTTCCTATCACTTTCTTGAATTGCCCAGATTTTCACAAATGAAAACCTTAGCGAGCATCGGCGATATACAAAAATGCTCGGGTCGCCCATTGACTTCAATGGGGTTCGTTACTCGAAACGAACCCTCGAGCATCGCGATAATTTCATCCCGAGTAACGAGCACCCGAGCATTTTGGTGCTCGCTCATCTCTATTTAGGAAGTTTAAATAGGGAGCTGATTGCAAATCCCCACAAGCTGGGTGGAGGAGCAAGACACAGAAATCCTGTGAATGCTGGAAGAAACAGAAGCAGACTCGAAAGACAGGAGGGCGCCTCTGTTTGCTAGACCTAACTATGGCTTCTTATCAAAATCTGCTTCACTGCCAAACAACTCAACGCAGGAACTTATAATTGATAGAGCTCATAGGTTGCCCAAATCAAGATTTCTCCCAGAAGCAACTCCTTGTGATGTGATAGTGAGAATTTATTTTTTCATACAAAATAGGCTCTGCTTGCGGCTCACAAACTTCCCGCTTTACATAGTCCATATTCAAATATCCATCTCTACGCAGACCTATCCTCAGCTACCATTCAAGCTAGGAAAGCGTTCTGGCCCATCACACTAGCTCTGCTCTCCATTAAAATCCTATACAAATGGGGATTCTCTACAAAATTACTTATCCATAAAGATAACATCCTTCACATTATCTTATCTCTCAAGGAAGAAGAAAGGCTCTTAACAGCATGAAAATCCCAATTCCAGAAACTCAACAAGTCACAAATACGTCACAATCCAAGAAGGTCCCCAGGGACTGATTATTAGTCTCTCCCTTATGAGGGGTATTGTCAAGTCACTGCTCGTCATCTGAAAGAATATACTTCAACTGTTAGTTTAACTTCAATGCAACCAGTTAAGAAGGCTGGCTACTGCCCGGCAAACTCATAATCTATTTATGGCTAGAATTCTGATCGGCAGGGGTCCTGCCTTTTTTCTCCTGTTTTGGTTATGGTTTGAATGTTTTCTATGTTGTGCAGCCGATTACACAGGTCTGCGATGAAAAAATTGTAGCATATTTAATTAGTGGGTTTAACAGTATTTTTTGTGCTGATTACGGTAAAAATAGTGAAAAAATTCCATCACCCCTAGATAAGTCACAAATTTCACCTGAAATTTTCTTATTTTCAGGGTTTTTCAGGTTCGGTACGCATACGACAACAAATCTAAACTGTCTGCTAGGCGTGACCTTGACTGCAGTCAGTGACTCAGTGTGGAGCCAGCCACTGTGGTGTACGCATCAAACAGTTTTGTGATACGGTATTTAGCAGAAATGGCTACTAGAAGATGTGTCAACTCTCCTAACTGTTTCTGTTATATTTGAGGGTCTTATACCGTCAAGAAGCAACAAAGGAACATTTCTAATTTTGTTCAGAAGGTGTATTTTGCATACTTTGGTATGAAATTAGGGGACAAAGATAAATCTTGGGCTCCCCATATAGTGTGTTCTGTGTGTGTTGAAGAACTGAGACAATGGTTTCAAGGTAAGAAGAAATCATTTCGTTTTGGAGTACCCATGATTTGGAGAGAGCCTAAAAATCACAGTGATGACTGTTATTTTTGTTCGTGTTCAGTGCAAGGTTTCAATTTAAAAAACAGGAAGGACATTTCATACCCAACCAACATACATTCGGCTATTCGCCCTGTTCATCATGGACCTGACTTGCCTATTCCTTCACCTCTGGATACCCTGGACAATATTTTAGACGATTTAGACCAAATGTCACATAGTAGCAGTGATAATGATGACAGCTATGATCCAGGTACCAATGACCCTGAACTTTTCTCTCAATCAGACTTGAACGATTTAGTACGAGATCTGGGCCTACCAAAGGATTCAGCGGAAGTGTTAGGGTCTAGACTTAAAGAAAGACATATGTTAGCCTCCGGTGTTTCATTTTCATGGTACCGACTTAGAGAAAAGGAATTTGTCCCTTTTTTTACACAAGAGGGTGAACTAGTTTTCTGCAACAATGTGCCTGGAATCATGGAAATGTTCAACATAACATATGACCCAGAGGAATGGAGACTTTTCATAGATTCGTCAAAAAGGAGTTTGAAAGCCGTGCTTCTTCACAATGGTAACCAATATGCTTCTGTGCCTGTGGGACACTCAGTCCATTTGAAAGAATGCTACGAAAATCTTGGGTTTGTTCTTAATAAGCTCAGCTACTCTGACCATAAATGGACCATTTGTGGGGATTTGAAAGTTATTTCCATGTTACTAGGTCAACAAAGTGGTTACACAAAGTTTCCATGTTTGCTCTGTGAATGGGATAGCCGTGACAGGAAACAACACTGTCAAGCAGACCTGGCCAATCAGAAAGGCTCTTATTCCTGGAGTTAAAAATGTTGAAAGACAAAGTTTAGTGGATCCTAAAAAGATCTTACTTCCACCACTTCATATCAAATTGGGACTAATGAAACAGTTTGTGAAAGCATTACACAAAGAAGGAGAGTGTTTCAAGTATCTTTGTGAACAGTTTCCTGGTCTATCAGATGCTAAGCTGAAAGAGGGAGTCTTTGTTGGGCCTGACATAAGAAAACGTTTAAAAGATGAAATCTTTGTCACTAAAATGGAAATGGAAGAAAAAAATGCCTGGAATTCATTTAAACTTGTTGTAACAGGCTTTCTTGGAAATAAAAAAGACCCAAACTACAAAACTTTGGTTGCTGAATTGTTACAAAACTACCAAATTTTGGGCTGCAACATGAGTGTCAAAGTCCATTTACTTCACTCACATCTGGACTACTTTCCAGAAAATCTTGGGGCTGTAAGTGAGGAACAAGGAGAACGTTTCCATCAAGATCTTTTTTTTATTAATTCACTTTTTATTGAAAGAGTTTTTCATACAGGGTATTCAACCTTACACAAGTACAAACTGTTTGTCTAAAATTCAATAACATGAAGTGCAAGGAGTTTCTTACAAAATTGTATGCGAGTGTTACCATCATAACTGTGTATCCTTATCAAACGGACATGTATCTGAGCTGCCCAGCCTGGTCAGACACCTGGCTCAGAGGCTTTAATTATCTGGCCAGAGTGGGCATAGGTCATCACATTCAAGTACCTATACTTATAAAACCTTTACAACTTATCAGTAGGGTAAGGCTTGATGGCTGGGATGGGGGGTACGAAGGGGGAGGGGGGGACAGGGGGGGTGGCCGGGGGGAGGGGAGAGGAGAGGAAGAGGGGGAGGGGGGCTGTCTCAAATCTCCGTATTCAGACTTCAAACTTTGGTTCTGCGCTTGACGCCCCTTAGGTGGTCGTGGTGCATAAACCGGTGCCTCCCACGCGGCACCTACTTCAATCCATTTGTGGATAACAATGTTATTTCCCCATATCTCTTAGGTCCCTGAGGCAATTTTCAGGTTTAGTCGCCTGTGTGCGGGTGGTCCCGTCCCCACCGGGGGGTTGCGGGGACGCTAGCACCTGAGCGGACACCCTGGAGCTCTGTGGTTCTGCAGGCGGGAGGGGATCGATCAGTCATGTCTCAAGTCTGGTGGGATGATATGGCTAAGAGCTAGTGTGAGAAAGTTGTTCCAGTGTATGGCATTTAAGGGTTGAGTTTGTTGTGTGAGGTGGATTATTTCCAGCTAGTGTCTTTTCTTGTTCGCTACTTGGGTTTGTCTCTGTTTCAGCGCAGTCTGGTCTCCTCTCAAGTGGTAACAACTGGAAAGAATATTATAAAGACTCCGGTGGAGCTACTCACCTCGAGTTTGGAGGAGTCCGCTCCGGGGAATCAGCCTTGTGATGTGGTGCTAGAGCAAAAGTTTACCCAAGGCGACCATATGGTCAAGAATGCTGGGTATGTCGAGTTTGTCCAGCTAAGGGTCTCCTCAAACTGGTATATCTGGTTGATCTTTGTTTTCCACATCTTAATGGGAGGGGGTGCTGGGCTTTTCCAGTGGAGGGGGATTAACGCTTTAGCTGCCGCCACCATAAATGCGGCTAGTTTGTCCTTTAGGGGATTGAATGATTTGTTTGGTCTATTTAATATTATCGTGTCTGGGGTTAAGAGAATTGCTTTTCCCAGGATTCTATGCATTTCACTTTCAATCTCTGACCAAAAGGGTTTAATTATCTTGCAGTTCCACCAAATGTGTAAGTAAGATCCCAGCTCCTCCTGGCATCTCCAGCACCTGTTTGATTCTGCAAGTTTGTAGTTATACAAACACTCAGGGGTTTTATACCATCTGGACAGTAGTTTATAGTTGTTTTCTTGGAGGCGAACGCATGGAGAGACGCCATAAGAAGCTTTAAATATCATTTGAATTTCTGCATCAGATATCTTAATGTCAAGCTCCTTCTCCCACGAGGAGATATAAGTTGGTCTGCCTAATGTGTGAGACGTTGTGAAATTTTTGGCTAGAGAGGAAATTTTCCTGAATTCTGTATTTTGGGATTTTAATAACCTTTCAAATTCCGTTGTTGGTCTTGTGGAGGGGTGATCTTTTTTAAATGTAGCGATTGTGTTCGCAATGTGCGTAATGTGGAGGTTTTGTAGTTTCTTTTGTAAGCCTAGAGAGTTAATGATAGTGGTGGGTTCCTCATGCATAATGTTTTGAAGGTCATGAATTGTATTTTCTTCAAAGATGTTCCAGAGGTTCTCTGGAATCCAGGTCTTAGGATGTTTGATGGTGTTGGGGAGAAGGCTTAAAGGTGCGCATGGTGATGGCGAGGGAGCCAACTTGTGGGATAGGGCTTCCCAGGTCTCGCAGATGCCCCTCAGCAGGATACTAAAGTCTTTGGCCCGGTATGTTTTTGGGCAGGGAAGCCACAGATCTCTTATAAGGTTGTTACCATAGGTTTGTTGTGCGATTTTTCTCAATTTATGGTTTTTGGTCGGGGCTACCATTCCCAGCCATCTGTTAAGGTTTATTGCCTTGTAGTATTCCAATATGTTAGGGAGGCCCACTCTTCCGTGTTGTCTTCTTCTAGACATTAAAGAGTATGCCAGGCGCGGGCGCTTGTATTTCCAGAAGAAACGTGAAAATTGTGAATTGATTTTCTTGAAGAAAGATTTGGGTATGTGTATTGGTAACATTTGTAATTTGTATAGGATTTTGGGTAAAATGTATGCTTTAATGAGATTTTTCCTCCCAAACCAGGAAATTATGGGCAAGTTATATGCAGTAAGGAGTTATGTGATTTCTGTTATTAACGGTCCCAAGTTGTTCTCATAAAGTTTGGAAAGGTTATTTGTAATTTTGATACCTAGATAGTCTAATGAATGATCTGCCCATGTGAATGGGGATGATCTCTTCACTTCTTCTGCCCTGTGTGTGGGGGGGGGGGGGGGGGGGCAGCAAAATATTAAGTATTACCGATTTGTTTATATTCACTTTTAGGTTGGAAAAACTGCCGTATTCATCTAGCAGGTGATTTAAGCTATTGAGACCCTGTGCCAGACTTGTGATCAGGAATAGCACATCATCTGCGAATGCAGCAGATTGTATACAATCCCCTCCAACCTCTAAGCCTCGAATTTCTGGGGATTGTCTAACCGCCTGGAGGAGAATTTCCAATGTAAGGATGAATAGTGTGGGGGAAAGTGGGCATCCCTGGCGCGTGCCATTTGTTATGTTGAATGGTTGGGATAGGGTATCATTTATTTTTATTCTTGCATAGGGTTTTGCGTAAAGGGTAAAGATGGCGTCGGTAAGTTGGCGAGGGAAATTAAATTTGTCTAGAGTCGCTCTCATGAATGACCAATTTACTCTATTGAAAGCTTTTTCAGCATCGATCCCCAGGAAAATTAGGGGGATGTTCTTTTTCTTAGCATATTGTATCGAGTGCAGGAGTATGGCGGCGTTGTCCTTTCCCTCTCTACCTTTAACAAATCCTGACTGTTCATCAGAGACCAGTTTGAGTATAATTCTGCTCAGGCGATTAGCAATTATTTTTGCCCAGATTTTTATATCTACGTTCAGTAGAGAGATTGGGCGGTAGTTGTTGCATAGGGTTGGGTCTTTGCCTTCTTTCTGTACTAAGGTGATGTGGGCTTCCTGCGTTTGTGTGGGGAATGTGGCTCCGTTCATAATTGCGTTTAACGTCGTTCTAAGATGGGGTTCCAGACTTTGTAGAAGTGTTTTATAGTAGCCTGTAGTGAGGCCATCGGGGCCCGGACTCTTACCGTTAGGGAAGCTATTTATTACTTCTGTCAGTTCTTCTTGACTCACAGGGGTCAGTAGATCTGTGGCTTCTTCTGTGTTAATTTTGGGGAGAGAGAGCTTTTTAAGGAATATCTCCATATTCTTGTGTTTTCTTTCAAGGTCTGTTTGTGTGAGTTTGCCTTCAATGTTGTAAAGGTTTGTGTAGTAGTTATGGAATTCTGTCGCTATATCTTTGGATGATGTAGCTTTCCCCCCCGAGGCTTTTTTAATTTCTTTAATATGAGTTTTTTCCCTCGCTTTTTTAATGAGGGTTGACATCAGCTTGCCTCCCTTATCTCCGTGAGCATAGATCTTTTGTTTGTAATTTATAGAGGATTTAGTGAACTTTTTGTCCAGAATTGACTTTAATTGATCTCTGAGGGAATTTAGTTCGGTTTGTGCCTTTTCTACTGATGCAAGTTTTCTTTTTTGCTCTAGGGATGCAATTTTTGTTAAAAGGTCATCTATTTTCTTTTGTTTCTGTTTCTTAAGTTTCGAGCCTAGGGAGATGAATAAGCCTCTCACGAAAGCCTTGTGCGTTTCCCATATCAAGGGAGCATTTGTGTTGTCTTTTGAATTAATTTAAAAAAATTCAGAGAGATTTTTTATCAGCTCTTGTTTATATTCCTCTTCTCTTAGTATCGACTCGTTCAGAGACCATCTCCATTCCCCTACGTTGTTCGAAAATATATTTAGGCTCGTGTGCATCTCCTGGGTGTCTATATCTCCAAGAGTCAGTTATATTTAGTTCCTGCAAAGCTAAATGAATTTTTTTTAGCGCCCTCTGCGAGACCTGGGACTTGCCCCTTGTAGTGTCTAGCAACGGGTTTAATGTCACATTTAGATCCCCGCCCAAAATCACATGGCCCACCGCAAAGGCTCTCAGTGTATGCAGAGTGTCCGTGAGCCACTTGGTTTGGTTCGAATTGGGTACATAGATGTTAGCTAGGGTGTACGGGACTCCACCTATTTTACCTTTAACGAATATAAAGCGTCCCTCTGTATCCGTTAGTTGTTTTTCACACTGAAAGGGGAGATCTTTGTGAATTGCAATAGTAACTCCCTTAGAGGCTGATGACGGGTTGCAGCTGTGGAACCATTGTTTAAAATAGTTTTTTGGGAGGGTTGGGATCTTGTTACTTTTAAAATGGGTCTCTTGGAGGAATGCAATTTTGGTTTTGCTTTTTCTTAATAGCCATATCATATGGTGTCTTTTGTTAGGGGAGTTTAAACCTTTAGCGTTGAAGGTGGTGAATGTTGTGCTACCTGTTTGAGGGATGTGGGGTTTTTTTGTTGTTTTTTCTGTTTATGTTGTGGGGTATCAGCGTTATCAAGATGTCTCGCAGACATCTTTCTGGGTTCTGTATACGTATAGATTTGCGCGGAGAGTGGAGGTGGAGGGGAGAACGGGTTAAACTGTTAGCAGAAGGACTGCAGTTAACGTTGGGTTCTTGACTGGGGGATAGGTGTCCAGTCTACTGTTGTATGGTCTGTGGTTGTTTTGTGTGGATCAGAAGCACCCCGACAACCTCCCCTTGCGGGTCTCTGTTGTCGGTGTCTTTCTCATCTCGGTACTGCCCCTGAATAAGGGCGAATGTTGGAGTTCTGTGTGTAGTAGGTTCACTCACGTGTGCGGCCTCCCCTGGTGGTGCATGGCCGGGTGTTATTCTCAGTTCCGCCTGTGCCGTCTGGGGTATTTCTTTCCGCCCTCTGGACGGGCACCTCCCTCCATTGGCAGAGTCATGGTGTTTTGACTTAACCTGGGTATGGAGAAAGGCTAGTCGGAGCAGCAGAAAGTAGACGAGATGAGAGGTAGAAGGAAAAGAAAGGCACGTTAACTTAAAACAATAATAAGTGCAACTGTTTCCTTCGTTGCCAACATGACACATTCTGCCTAGAAACTTCTTATAACTAGAGTACGCAGGTGAGCCTGCCTGATCAAACAGCTCTCGTGCTGTGATCCCCGGGCGGGGAGGAACCCAGTGGGCCGACCCCCGTACGACCCCCAGGCCCCACCCAGCCCCAGGACCCACTCCTCCAATCCGATCCCCCCTCATGCACAATCCCAATCATTTAGAGCTAGTACACCTCCATCAAAACAGATTTCACTTAAGATACTTTGCTTTAACGTCCGGTGCTCACACCCTCTTCTTATGCTAGTCCGGAAGCGCGAGAGGAGGAAAGCACGAGAACTCTTTCATGCACACTTGAGTCATGCGAGGGGAAGCCCACCAACGTCTCTTTTGTAATAATGTTACTGGTGAAGTAGGCAGTGTGAAGAAGGCTGTTTAATTCTCAGAAAGCAAAAGTCTTGTGTCTAAGTCTCACTCTCATTGGTCCACAGCGCCACTCCTCTGGGAGGTCGTCACCACTCCAACAACAAAAAGAAGTCTCTTAAAGTGTCCTAAGATGAGGTTTTTGCGCCATGTTTTTTGCTTCTGGGTGATTTGAACTTTGTTGTTGACTTCCAAGGCTCTCCCTCCGGAAGCGGAGGTATAGTTAGATCATATTGTGTCGGCATCCAGGAAGGTATATCTATTGGATCTATTTTCAGTTGTTGCCAGATCGCCTCGAGATCTTCCGGGGTTCTGGCCGTCAATCTGTGCCCTGCATCATTGATTGCTTGGCCAAATGGAAACAGCCAGGAGTATTGAATTCCTTTTGATTTCAGAGCTTCTAGAAGCGGTCGCAGTATCCGCCTTTTTGCCAGAGTGGATGGCGCGATGTCTTGGAAGAAGAGTAATGTCGCGTCGTTATATTTAAATATCTGACGAGTTCTTGCGGCATTTAAAATGGCACTTGTGTCTGTGAAGGAAAGCAGGCCGCAAATTACATCTCTTGGCGGGTCTCCGTTTTTTGGTTTGGGTCTGATTGCTCTGTGTATTCTCTCGATTTGGATATGTGTGACTCTCTCTTCTCCCAGTAAGTCTGTGAAAATTTCTTCAGCCACTTTACGTAAGGATTCTACTGCCCAGGATTCCGGGAGACCTTTTATCCGGACATTGCAGCACCTGCTGCGGTTTTCTTGATCCTCGATTAAGGTAAGCGCTCGGTCAAGGTATGAGTGGTGGACCCCCACTACTTGCGTGGTGGCTTTTGCGTGTTCTATGATGGCTGAGCATGAACCTTCCAGGTCCTCCACTCTGTGGCCTATTTGTTGTAACTCGGTTTTGATGTCCGCCAGTTCTGACATTATTGGTTGGGTGACTTTCAGGAGTGCTTTTTGAAGGAAAGATTTGGATATTTGGGCACTGAGGTCACACTCTTTTTCTTCCATATCGCTATCTAGCTCTGAGTCTGGGGTTGCTTGGTAAGAAGTGTTTTGTGAGGGGAGCGATTTTGCAGTGGTGTTTGGAGATTGTAAGCTTTTCTTTTTTAGAAATTTCTGCATGTCAACTTGATTTTTTTGTCCTCTTGGTGTATTTGGTGGATCGCAGCTGCGATCTCTGCTACCCTTCACCATTTTGTGCGATTGTAAGAGGTTCGTAGGAGTTTGTCTGACGGTCAGAAGGGCCCTGGAAATCAGCCGTATTTTGTTGTGCCTGGCGTTATGGGTCAGGTCGGGGTGCAACTTCCTCCACACTAGTTAGAATTCAGCCTGTCATCTTTGTAGGCAAGCTTCAGCCCATGAAAAGATGGTGTTGCAAGATGACAGAGGAAAAATTAAATTTTGCGGTTTTGGCAGACTTATATCTATAGTCCTGAAAAATTGTGTCGCAGTTCTGTGTGTTACAGTTCCGTGGAGAATTTGAACTATGCTTTTGGGAGGGTTTCTTCTTTTCTGTGAGCCAGTAAGCTATTTGCTTGTTGGTAATGAAAAATTGTTTAGCGGGTTGCAGTGCTAGCCCACGTGTGTCTGAAGACTACAAAAATTGAAGGAGTTATGGAGCTGGGTAAACCAGCTCCGGAAAAATTAGGGCAGCACCCTTTAATAAGACTTTGTCTTGCTTTAACTTGTGCCGTTTGGGCTGACAGCTCCTTTAGGATAGAGCCTCTGCTCTCTCTAATGGCCGCAGGCACGGTGGGGGAAGAGGGAGGGGGGGGCGGGATGGCGGGAGATTCGGGCAGGAAACGGGCTTGCTGCAGGGGAGCTGGGGTTCTGGTTGAAATGAACGTTCCCTTAGCTCTGGAGAGATTGCCTAGTATGTGGGAAGGCTTATCAGGGTCTCCGGTACTCACAGCTTTTGTGATCGTTGTTTCTCTCCTTCCTGCCGGTTGCCGCGGCTCCCGCTCGCGGGGCTGTCTGGGGAAGCGTCCTGTGAGCTGTTCTTGTTCCCCGAGCTCTCCTCAGCTCCTCTCCGCTGGCGCTGCTGGTAGAAGCTCACCGGGGATCCTCCACTTCAAGGGAACAGTTCCTTTGAGGCTCCTCCGTGCGCACCGCTCTCTCTCCTCTCCCCCGCTCCCGTGCAGGGCTCCGTACCGGCTCTGCGCTCTGGGACTCCCGATGCCCCGATTTCATGGGGAGACCGCTCAAAATGATCCTCACACTGCAGGAAGGTTATTTATGTTGGTGTGGGAAGCACTTGCTGGCTGAAAAACACCAAAAGATGCCTTTAAAACCTCTATGGCTCCGGAGCCACGTTTCAGTGCGTCCTCACACTCTGCAGGCTTGGCCACGCCCCCCGTTTCTATCAAGATCTAAAAGAAATGAAGCGCAGATACCAAGGTCGATGGAATGTCAACATGATGGCAGACTACTGTTGGATGTTAAAAAGGAAAAATTCACAAGAACACAGCTGAAAAAGGACCAAAAGAAGCTTTGATGGAAAAAGAAAATGTTTTTACAAAGACTTATAATAACTTTGCAACACATGTGTATCACTATTATGCTTATTTTAGCTAGGTATTGTTGTTTTTTTTTTTTTTGCTTTTACCTTATGTTAAAATAATAAAAACAAATAAAAATTTTTCCGTTTTTTGTATTTTTTTTCCAAATACTTCAACTTTATTTTGTAGGCAAGCCTTATGTGATAGAAAAAAAAACCATATCATTTTTGAAATCTGTGCAAAAAACTACATAAAGATGATTTAACAAAATCAAAACAATTTTAAAAAAAGTTTTTTTTGCAGACCTGTGTTATCAGATTCCTAAAATAACTGGCTCTAACTCCATATAATGTCAGTTAAGATTCTTTCACAGAATGCTAAAGGGCTGAATTCCTTTTTCAAAAGAGCGCTAATCTGGAAAGATGCTAACCTGATGAAAGCAGGTGTGTTGTGCCTGTAACAGACACATTTCTCAGCAAAGGCCTGTCCGAAATTCTCATCTTCTGAGATACGTGCGACTACTTGGTCAGATCACTCACAAATATATATTTAAAACCTCCCTTGGGTTTCCCCTGGGGAGTACAAAAAAGTGGCTAACAATGTAACCCTAAATCATCTAAAAACCAGGCTTTGCTCAGTGAAGCACTAAGAAAAAGATTTGAGATAAACACAAATCCTGATGTGAGTAATTTTTCCTTATGGAATGCCCACAAGGCACTATGGTGCTAATAAAACTAAGTACCCAACACAAGTTAAAATCAATGACTTTCTTGCCAAGGTCCAAATGCAGGAAAAAGCTCTACACAACTAAAGGTTTGTCAGACAATTATAATGCCTCTAAGGCACGAATTGAGAGCAATTCTGCTGGAGGAATACAACAAAAATATTGAATACATGCGAGCAAATTTCTACTCCTCCGATGACAGACCCTCAAAATTAATGGCAAACCTGACAAAAAAAGGCATATTAAAGCTTAAATCTTATTTATTCTCAAAACTGATAACTCTGCAGCTAGACTAAATCACCCTCAATACATAGCAGAAGAATTTAAATCCTTCTATGCCAAGCTATGAAATTTAAAAGATGACTCCTCTCTACCCCAACCAACCAAACTCAATTATTTATTACTTTTTTTAAACAATCTTTTTTACTGAAATACAACGTAAACTGCAGGGAAGGTAAACCTCTCCCTGGGAGACAGTCAACATAAGTGGACTCACAGGTCCATGTAGCTTAATTACAGCACAAGCATTAAAGGGGTTGTCCCGCGGCAGCAAGTGGGTCTATACACTTCTGTATGGCCATAATAATGCACTTTGTAATGTACATTATGCATTAATTATGAGCCATACAGAAGTTATCAAAAGTTTTTCACTTACCTGCTCCGTTGCTAGCGTCCTCGTCTCCATGGTTGCCGTCTAATTTTCGGCGTCTAATGGCCAAATTAGACGCGCTTGCGCAGTCCGGGTCTTCTGCTTTCTCAATGGGGCTCCGTGTAGCTCCGTGTAGCTCCGCCCCGTCACGTGCCGATTCCAGCCAATCAGGAGGCTGGAATCGGCAATGGACCGCACAGAAGCCCTGCGGTCCACCGAGGGAGAAGATGCAGATGGCACAAGAAGAACACTCAATCTGATCGCAGCTATGCCTTCTTTCCTATTTGATAGACTCCATTGGGGCTTTGCCACCCTCCAAAAATTTGGAATGGCAGGAAACTTTCTGAAGGCAATTCAGGCTCTTCATTCTACTCCATCCACCAGAGTCCTAATAGATGGAGCTTTATCCTCACCCTTCTATATAACAAATGGAACACGCCAAAGTTTCCCCCTTTCCCCACTATTATTCATAATGATCATGGAGCCTTTGGCGGAACTGATCAGAATGTCCACAGAGATCAAAGGTTTTTCGATGGGGCTTAGGCAACACAAAATCGAAATTTTCGACGACGATGTAGTCCTGTCCCTAACGGATCCCCTAAGCTTCTGAGAGTGGTCGGAAATATTTCTTTATTTAGCAAGGTCTCCTATTACAAACCAAATATAGATAAGTCCCAGATTCTCTGTAATAATATCGATGTAGTGTCTATGGAGGAAATGAAGAGAGAGTTCTCCTTCCAGTGGAAATCTGTGATTTCATATCTTGGCATAAGGTTATGTTACCCATTGTCGAATATTATCTCTTCTAATTTAAATACATTTCTTTGCTAAATCCAGAGAGAACTAGACTCACTGGGTAAAACTGAGCCTTCCTAGTTGGGTAGAATAATATTATATAAGATGTTAGCATTGCCAAAAATCCTGTCCTTCTTCCCGCACCATGATTTACCCAATCCTAGATATCCTTTTTTTTTCCATACCAACTTTGTCCATCCTTTTCACCGCCTTAACTGTTTAATTTCTAAAAATCATTTCTTAGTGGACACAGGGGCGATTTTGTTGCAATGCGACAGTGTTACAAATCGCATGTATGTAGAGCCCATGGTTACCTATAGCTTCTACCACACGAGCGATGTTCTGTAGCCTGTGACAATGCAAGACTACAAAATCACGTCATGCTCTACACAGCCGAGATCTGCGTTTTTTTTTTGTAGCCTATTTTTCCCTATGGACCCTTCTTTTATGTTGCATTGCATCGCACGAAAATACTGTTTTTGTGCGGTGTGATGCAACTTTCACAGTAGGAAATCCTACTGTCAAAGCCCTAAAATAAATCCAAAGTGCATAAAAAAATCAATAAATACAATCACCTCTCAGGCGTTGTCAGGCTCTGGTGCGTGTCTCCTCCAGTCCCACATCTTCTTCAGCCACAGTCTTTAGTCTTCTGCCAGCCCCTCCTGGATTGGAGGTTGAAATACCCGCCTCCAGGAAGCACTGGCTGTGACTGGCTCTTGAGTGCTGTGGCTCAGCCAATCAGAACTAGCACTTGATGAACCAATCACAGCCATATATTCATTTTTTTAATGCAGCTAGGGCTTAGTTTCAGGGTAGGGCTTATATTTCAAGCCTCCCCCACTCTGAAAAGCCTTGCACGTAGTGCAACTTTTAGCGACACAAAATCGTGTTATTGCCACGAGAAAATGCAGCGACATCGCACAGACCACCAATGCTGAACAGGCTGACCTAGATGGACATTGTCTTCATTCAGCCAAACATACTATGCTACTATGTTAGTGCAATATCACTCGCGACAATATCACATTGCCCATATGGAAGCGGCCTAAATCTCATCTTTCTAACTTCAGTAGTTTCGGCTTTACATTGATGAATCAGTCAGTTAGTCAGGATGTTTCAATGTATATATATGTTCTTAGAAATGATACTATAGGATTCTCAGAAGCAAACGTCACCAAGGCAGAGGAATCAGAATAAGTTAAATATGCCTTCACTGAAGGCTTCAAAACTAACATAAATTAAATGACAAAATCCCTATTATAACCCACTATGTCTTTTCATTGGTGGGACCCATTAGAATTCACATAAGAGATCCCGACTTTTCAAGTATAGGTCAAATAAGAAGTGTATGATCTCTATTCTCATGTGACAAAACAAAGGACCCCAGATACCGGTCTCCTTAGATTAAAATTGTAGTCACACGAAATATAAAGAGGAATCAGAAGGCCACAAGACCCCGTATAGTGTCCTCAAACAGCAAACAAAGTGGGTAATTATTAAGTACTTGTGTTCAAATCCCCATAAAAAAAATATAGCAGGGATATGAGGCAAGTGTAGGTCTTAATTGGTTAGTGTCCCCAACTTTTTAGGGACAGGGAACAGAGGCAGATGTAAATCTGTGTTAATGAAAGTCTCCAATTCCCCACACTATCTCTGAATGGCCATCATAATACTGGACTGACCATGCCCTAATGATGATATTTTATTTATGGTATAAGTCAGTATAACAGTATTGTTATGATCCAATTCTTAACACCTTTTCAAGCCTTTCTCAAGCTTCCACTAGAAACCGAAACACGTCGCAGTATTGGATCAATAAAATCGTTTTTTCCACCTGTTGGACCTTCTACTCTGCTACGTTTGCGATACTACATGCTGTCTGGGATCAGGGATGCCGAGGACCAGGCACCCATGTGAAGTAAGTTTATCTTCCACACTTTCTATCCTCATCCCCATTACACACCAGAACGCTGGTAATTTTTGTTCTCTCCAATATTGTCCATTTTGTCACATGAGGATAGAGATCATACACTTCTTATTTGACTTGTGTATTCTAGACCTATGTGAATTCTAGTGGGTCCCGCCAACGAACATAGTGGGTTATAATAGTGATTTTGTCACTTCCTTTATGTTTTTAGTCTTGAAGCCTTCTGATTTTAATTATTATATTATATTTTCAGGGATCGATTCAGTGAAGGATTCTCAGAAGCTGCTAATGATTTATATTCCTCCAGTGACCGGCACACCGGAGTGTCATCAGACAGTAGCGGTGATATCTCTTGGGAGTTATTTTACGTGTAACTTAGGCTTTGCCTTGTACATAAATATTCGCATGTAGTTCTTCATGTGTCCTCACTCGGTCATGGAAGGTGAAGACACTGCTACTATTATCACCAATTCCCCCAGAGAACGGAGAGCAACGAGAAGAAATACTAATCTGAAAATGAATGTCAAGACCACAGAAATATCTGATGTGAGTAATGTCTGTAGAACAACACATAAGACTTCTTAAAGATTATTTCTGAGTGCATCACATATTGTATATCATTTCAAAGTATAAGTTTATATCATAACCTAATATATAGCACTGTGGAAAAATTAAAGGTAATGATATAAATATACAGCATATTGTGCAATATGAGTTATAACCGTCTCTATGGGTCATATATTGAGGCTAGTCTTAGGCTTCATTCCCATAACATTTTTGATTATGCTGTGAGGTTCAATCTCAAATGTAGAAAACAGCATTGAAACAGAACCCTGGAATGGAGCCATTTGTTTCAATAAGTCAAACAGACACCATTTTGATGCTGGTGTGACAAGGGATCTATGTGCTTCTGCAATATTTAGAGTATAGATTACTGTAGTCAATTACATTATTATATACTCCAAATTTAGTTGAAATGAATGAAATTCTTGTCAAATGGACACTGAAGTAGAGTCCAACTGCCTGTTTGGCTAACGACAGTGAACAGTTCTATTTGGGGGCTCCAACTCAACACCATTTTTGGTTATGTTATAACAGAAAGCTAAGACATATTCCCACAGTGTATTCAAAAATGCTGTGGGAACAAAGCCTTAAATACAATACCAGAACCCGTCTCATAACAAAAAGTAGCAGAACTAAGCAATTGTGTTGCACAGACACTGATGGGCTGAAAGTGGCTTCTTAGAATATTAGAAAGGAGGAGACAGAGCCAAAAGGATGATGACGTATGGAGCACCACAGGACACTGAAACATGGAGAAAGAAGAACATTTGGCAAAGTGGACCTAAGGGGAGAAATCACATCCAGCTTTCATATGCCTGGTGGTCCCCTTTTAGCTGGTGGCTGATGACCACATAGCTGAGGCTGGCAATAGGGTTGGGTAGCTTGCAGATAACACAACTCTGCATCCTTCATTACAGATACGACATATAGGACAAAACCATGTGTTGCTTAAGTATACCCACAGATTGCAGGTACTTCAAGTTTCCATTTCGATTCCTTTCAGGCCTGTTGGGGGACAGATGCACTGTTTGCACTGCATAGGTTTTAACATGTGAACACAAGTTATTTAGCATCAGACTACTGAAAATTTATACAATTATGCTCATAATCGATTAGTCTTATTCACAATATAAAATTAGACTATATGGTACAATATAAGTTAAACATTCTCTATGGTTCATATACTAAGGTTACTCTTATTCTTTTTAACTTTTAACACTAGTTATTACTCCATCTCTGATCTATTTACAGGAGAACAATGAGACGCTGGTCACAAAGTTTTTCATTGTTGGATTTCAAGTGAACCAAGGGTTAAGACTTTTGTTGTTCTGTCTGTTCTTTGTGATTTATTGTCTGACAATATGTGGGAACCTCTTGATCATCACCCTGGTGTCCACCAGCAAGAACCTCCACACCCCAATGTACTTCTTCATCGCACAACTGTCCATTAGTGACATCCTAGTGACCACAGATATTGTCCCCAATATGCTTCACATCCTACTAAATGATGGGGGGAACATTAGTTTTTCTGGTTGTATCACTCAGCTTTATTTCTTTAGTGCCTCAGAAGTAGTTGAATGTTTTGTTCTCACAGTGATGTCTTATGACAGATATGTGGCCATCTGTAATCCCCTCCATTACACTTCTATTATGACAAGCAGACACTGTGTGATATTAATTATCAATTGTTGGTTGGTTGTTTTTTCTGTTACATTGATTTCCATTATAACAACAGCAAAGCTAAATTTTTGTGGACTAAATATCATTGACTATTTATTCTGTGACTTTGTTCCTTTACTAGAACTTGCCTGTTCTGACACCTTCATGATCCACTTGGAGATGTATTTATTAGGTTTTCCAATTATCTTTGTTCCAACAACAATCATTGTAGTGTCTTATACTTATATTGTATTAGCAATCTTAAGAATCTCATCCAGTATCGGTAGACATAAAGCCTTCTCCACCTGTAGCTCCCACCTCATTGTGGTCTCCATATTCTACTGGACTCTGTTCAGTGTTTATGTAGTACCAACAAAAGGCCTAACTCTCACCATGGGTAAAATCCTATCACTTCTATATACTGTGTTTACTCCTTTACTCAACCCCATTATATACAGTCTTAGAAATAAAGATATTAGGAAAGCCATACAGGAAACATGTCTTAAGTGTTTGATCGGGTAAACCATTCACAATATTCTATATAACATTTAGGCACCGGCAGAGAAGATTGAAGTGACCTATCAGTATATCATAAGATCCTCTCGAACTCTCGTAGGTCCAGGTTTTGTCACAATTATGAACCTTGAAGGACCAGGAGAAGCACTGAAGCCTCACTCTAGTGTAAGGCATATTTCAGGTAGATCAGTTTGTAAGAAACCAGATCACAGAATTTCTTCACAGTCTTATGTACAATGACTGCTATGTTCTTTCAATATTCAAGCTTGCAATTGTATCATTGCTTGTTGCTGCATAAGGACAGCCCCTAGTGGTCTTGTATTATTTTTGTTTTCCCTTCTGGTTTCTATACAGAGTACCTGATCTGTTCTGCCATTGGCTATGGTAGGTCACAAGGCATATTACCTACATCCCCGTAGGTTCTTAAGCTCACTGTGATTTTAGCTTGTACCTTTAAGTAGTCCACACCGAGATGGGCTGAAAGGGAGGTGTTCCTCCCTGTCAGGTGATGAACCAAGCCTTCTGGCATGGCCTATAGTGAGTAAGAATCTGGCTTAATATGAGAAGTAGGGAAGCTGACTGAAAACACTTCCAGGTTCTGGAGAACAAGTATGTTATTGAGATCAATAGAATTGGTGCATATGACATCTGTGGCTACTTTATGTCCAACCACTGCGATCAGCCTGCCAGGACATCTTTGCTTTGATATCTTGAGACTGATTTAAGGACTATGAGAACTATTACTGAGTCTGTTATTGGCTTTGGAAAGACTTTAACGCTTTCAAATCCAATTTGTATCCTGGTATTCCTAGCGGGCTTACTCTTTTTCTGCCATTATACAACGGCGCTATCTGCTGGCTAAAGCCAGTACTGCATGAGGTGACAAGTTGGATAGGCTCCGACAGCAGAGAGGCTGGCAATATGCAGTAAGAGAACCCTGATGGATGTCTTCCAAATTGGAGCTGTTTAGCCTTAAATCATAATGTCTTCAGACGTCAGACAGTGGATTGGAAAGGGTTAATAGTCCTAGAGCCAGCTCCCTGGGAAGAGAGGAACCCCTCCCCACCTCGTGTGGTCACTGCCCACAGCTTAGATATCTTTGTCATTTTGGCCTTGTACATAGATCAAGGAGAGTGGCCACTCAGTAATGATCTGATGTTTTGAAGTGAAATATTTGACAGGCCTTCTGCAAGCAGTTCATATGTCTCATAGTGCCTAAGGGTAATGGCTCTCATTCCTTGGGATTAGTAATGGAAGGAATGTTGCATAGCCTACTCCTCTGTCTCTGGACCTACATTATCCCCCCCCCCCCCATTCCTTCTCCCGTTCTTCTTCCTTGGATGGATGGAGAAAAGTGTTGGAGAAGATTCCCCCTTTTCTTGCCCAAAGCCACCCTCCCTGTCATGTTTGGCCAGACAGTTGGGAGATTGGTTATTCCAAATCTGGCAAATGAGAGGCAGCTAGGTGTGAATGCTAAAAGTGTGAGCATAGTTTACTGGCCTTTTACAGCACCGCATGTAAACCTGGGTAATTCTTTAAGAAGTAATACACTACTACTGC
This sequence comes from Eleutherodactylus coqui, assembly GCF_035609145.1. NCBI lineage: Eukaryota > Metazoa > Chordata > Amphibia > Anura > Eleutherodactylidae > Eleutherodactylus > Eleutherodactylus coqui. The sequence continues at coordinate 336,466,632 of NC_089838.1, read as the reverse complement.
ATTTTCACTCATGACCTTACCGGCATCAGATCATGTGGGGTCAGCCTCATGTTAGATTGGGCTTGCAGAGCCTTTCACAGCTCTTCGGCTGAGTGGCTGTCCCTAGACTTATGAGCTTTAGAACAGCATTTTGGTGTTTACCAAGTGCTTCATTCTATGGAGGCTGGATTTTATCACATACGGCTATCTGTGCCAAGGGTGAGGGTTTCGAAAGGTGGTAAGAAGAGGTTGTGGAAGAAAAGGAGTAGGAGGAGGAAGAGGAGGGGAAAAACAAGGATGAACATCCCACAACTCCACAACTCTTGGGGTACCAAGGTACGTGGACCACCACTTTCAGATTTTGGCCCCATCTGCAGGACATTCACCCAGTGTGCTGCTTAGCATATGTAATGTCCTTGGTCAAGGTTGTCTAGGGCCAGGTGTGCCCAGCCACTGACAGCATTCTTCGACGCCAAAAACATGCCATCACTCACACGACAGTGCAAGGCAGTAACAGCTATTTGGACAAACAAATGGAAGCTGGGCATCTGGTACGGTAAGTTAGCATGGAGCATCACGTTGCAGAAAGCTTCTATATCTACTAGCCTGAAGGGTGGCATTTCCATTCTAAACAGCTGTGCAATGCCTGAGTTCATGCTCTGTGCTCATGGATGGTTGGGGTGGTATTTTTTATGTTCCCATAGCTGCTAGATGGGGGGGCTGGCTGCTAACCTGGGACACATTGGACTATGGGGTAGATGTCAATGTCAATAAAAGTGATATTGATGGAGGTGACTCAACTTCTCTCTGTTTCCTACTCATGGCTCTGAAGCCTGCACAGTCATTTGGATTGATTTCAAAATTGTCTTGGTGATGCAAGCTTGAGCTAGTTCACCAAGAAATAAGGAATATGTAAGAACAATACTGTGGACAATAGGATAGACACGTTATGGCAGCCCACTGTTGGAACATCCAGTTTGGATGTCCAGGAACATATTGCAATAAATCACAGAAATGTAGTCTCAATGAAGAAACTTTTGTTGTTCATGTTCTAGGCTTCATGAAATGTATCTTTTTGATTGGCATGCATGCATATATAATACAACTAGTTGATTTACCCGGCTTCACCCGAGTTAATTTGATACAGGTGTTTATTAGAGATGAGCGAGCACCAAAATGCTCGGGTGCTCGTTACTCGGGACGAACTTTTCGCAATGCTCGAGGGTTCGTTTCGAGTAACGAACCCCATTGAAGTCAATGGGCGACCCGAGCATTTTTGCATATTGCCGATGCTCGCTAAGGTTTTCGTTTGTGAAAATCTGGGCAATTCAACAAAGTGATGGGAACGACACAGCAACGGATAGGGCAGGCGAGGGGCTACATGTTGGGCTGCATCTCAAGTTCCCAGGTCCCACTATTAAGCCACAATAGCGGCAAGAGTGCCCCCCCCCGCACTGTCAGCGTAAAGATCGTTCTCCTCTGCCATAGCTGTAACAGCTGTGGCAGAGAAGAACGATGTTTGCCCATTGAATTCAATGGAGCCAGCAATACAGCAGGTTCCACTGAAAGCAATGGGCTGCTGGCGATCGCAGGATGAATTGTCGGGAAGGGCTTAAATATATAAGCCCTTCCCTGCATTCATCCAGAAATGTGTAAAAATAAAAATATATACCGGCGTATAAGGCGACGGGGCGTATAGGACGACCCCCCAACTGTCACCTTATACGCCGGCAATACAGTGGAGCAAAGAATAAAAATCATTACTCACTTCTTCTGACATTCTGCGGTGTTCCTGCAGGCTGTCGCTCCCTCCTGGTCCACGGCAGAGCATTGCTTTCTGGACGCAGGGTTTGAAATCCCCGCCTCCAGAAACACAGCCAATCACAGCCATTCAATGACATCATTGTCATTGGCTGTGATTGGCTGAAGGCACGTGTGTTTCTGGAGGCGGGGATTTAAAGCCCTTCGTAGAGAAAGCAATGCTCTGCCGGGAACCAGGAGGGAGCGACAGCCTGCAGGAGCACTGCAGAACGTCAGAAGAAGTGAGTAAAGATGTTTATTCTTTGCTCCACTGTATTGCCGGCGTATAAGGTAACAGTTGGGGGGTCGTCTTATACGCCCCGTCGCCTTATACGCCGGTATATATTTTTATTGTAACACATTTCTGGATGAATTGCAGGGAAGGGCTTATATATTTAAGCCCTTCCCGACAATTCATCCCCGCACTCGCCGGCAGCCCATTGCTTTCAGTGGAACCTGCTGTATTGCTGGCTCCATTGAATTCAATGGGCAAACATCGTTCTTCTCTGCCACAGCTGTTACAGCTGTGGCAGAGAAGAATGATTTGTCTTCTATATGTTCTCAATGGGGTCGGCGCTGCTGCCGCCGGCCCCATTGAGCGCATATAGAGAAGAGAACAGAAATCGCAGATCGCACATAGGTGCAATCTGCGATTTCTATGGCCTTAAGAAAGACCGTTGGGGTTCTTAAAACCTAAAATCACTCCTAACACTCTCCCTATAGCAGCTCCACCAAGATACCACTTTCCCTGAACTAATGTCAGAATGCATCTGTGGCGAGCCGCGGGAGGGGCAGATTTTAATACTCGGATGACACCTAATCTCGCCAGCCACTCACAGCAGGGGGGTGGTATAGGGCTTGAACGTCGCAGGGGGAAGTTGTAATGCCTTCCCTGTCTTTCTATTGGCCAGAAAAGCGCGCAAATTTCTCAGGGAAGAAAATGAAAGTAACCCGAACACCGCATGGTACTCGTCTCGAGTAACGAGCATCTCGAACACCCTAATACTCGAACGAGTATCAAGCTCGGACGAGTATGCTCGCTCATCTCTAGTGTTTATGTGTTGTTCACACGGAAAACTTTATGAAGTCAAGTTAACTTTAGAGGAACTAAGGAATAAATTATGTATACACATAGAAGAGCTTTAGATACTCCTCAGGCTGTATGTACTGATGTCCCTCTGCAGAATATGCCACCCCATCCACTCTCCTCACTTAGGACATAAAGAATGCTTGCGACAAATTTCAAGCTTGTATGACACAGAGAAGTTACATTACATAGGGGCGAACTTACATTTGCAATTAACATTGAATTATTGAGTTGTGATCCCTTTACTTTTCCTATTTAGGACCTAAAGTATGGTCATGCCAAATTTTATGTTTCTACGACATTGGGAAATTAGAGAATTAGATTTGGTACATTACACAGGGATGCCAATACTTTTGCAGTTAGCAAAATGTTATTAAATCCAAAATGGCAGGTTTACCTTAACTAACTTTTTATGATCCATAAATGAAAGCTGTAAATGCAAAACTGTTATTTAGACCTTTGGAGATTAGGCCTGTTTCACATGGGCTACAACATTTTGTGATGTGATATCGCTACAAAATGCATGGATGTGAAGCCTATTCCTTCAGGCTACAAACATCGCTCATGTGAAAGAACCCATTGGACACCATAAGCTTCACATACATGTGTTTTGTAGAGATCGTGAGATTTTGTAGCCCATGTGAAACAGGCCTTAAGGAATGAAGTCTGTACAGCCATTATGCTTCTTCTTGTAGCATTTTTTTAGCCAATTTCCTTTTTTTCTGTCCTAATTTTAGATGATAAATACTCAAAATGTATGCATCACGAATAACCTCTATATCCCTGGCTAAAGATGTGTCTTCTCCAACATCAGTAGCAATCATATGTTTGGATCTACGTATGTCTTCTTACTTCTTGATTCTTAATTCTTTAAGATCTGGGCTCTTAAATATTGACCAGATGTCATTCTATATTTGAGAGCTGTGGGTGCCAGCTTAGCCTATATAGAGAATCATTTGAAGTGGGCTTTCTATAGAAATCTGTTTGGACATGGTCATTAGGATCCAATGAGATCGTAAAGGGAATGTGTCCTCAGAAAAGGACCTATCATATAAATCACATTTTTGTGTTAAAGGGGTTGTCCCGCGCCGAAACGGGTTTTTTTTTTTTTAACCCCCCCCCCCCCCCCGTTTGGCGCGAGACAACCCCGATGCAGGGGTTAAAAAAACAACCCGCACAGCGCTTACCTGAATCCCGGCGGTCCGGCGTCTTCATACTTACCTGCTGAAGATGGCCGCCGGGATCCTCTGTCTCCGTGGACCGCAGGGCTTCTGTGCGGTCCATTGCCGATTCCAGCCTCCTGATTGGCTGGAATCGGCACGTGACGGGGCGGAGCTACACGGAGCCGGCATTCTACACGAGCGGCCCCATAGAAGACTGTGCAAGCGCGGCTAATTTGGCCATCGGAGGGCGAAAATTAGTCGGCTCCATGGGAACGAGGACGCCAGCAACGGAGCAGGTAAGTATAAAACTTTTTATAACTTTTTATAACTTCTGTATGGCTCATAATTAATGCACAATGTACATTACAAAGTGCATTATTATGGCCATACAGAAGTGTATAGACCCACTTGCTGCCGCGGGACAACCCCTTTAAACATATTTTTTAAGAATTTTTGGTAATTTTTTCCTTTTTTTAATTTTCGGTCACAATCTATATTTTTATAAATTCATGCATTTTACACACTGAATACTAGTATTTCACTTCCTGTTCTGTAGAGAAAGCTTTGCAGCAATCATCTCACCAACACCACAGGCAGAATTGCATTGAGAGGTAACACCTTTATGTAGTTAATACAGGATTCATCATTCATCATTCATAATAGGTATACATTGTGACTATCTCCTCCCACTCTTTTCTAAATAGTAACATAGTAACATAGTATGTAAGGCTGAATGAAGACATTGTCCATCCTCTAAATGACCTCTGCACAAATCCCAGAACATCTCTCATACAAGTCAATAAGCCAGCTCCTGTCCATTAAATTGCCCATGAAGGCGCTGAAAAGCATCATTCTAAATGATGTTAAATTAAGCTTATGCAAGATGACTACCCCTATGGCCATGTATAGACAACAGAATAAAAATGTCTGTAATCAGAAAATAAAAACAATTAGAAAAAAGAAAAATGTTTCACTATTAGAGATGAGCGAACGTACTCGTCCGAGCTTGATGCTCGTTCGAGTATTAGGGTGTTCGAGATGCTCGTTACTCGTAACGAGTACCACGCGATGTTCGGGTTACTTTCACTTTCATCTCTGAGACGTTAGCGCGCTTTTCTGGCCAATTGAAAGACAGGGAAGGCATTACAACTTTCCCCTGCAACGTTCAAGCCCTATACCACCCCCCTGCAGTGAGTGGCTGGCGAGATCAGGTGTCACCCGAGTATATAAATCGGCCCTGTTAAGAAAATTGTAGATCAATGTATCAGTTAATTATTCTATATTGCATTGTAGACTAGAAATATATAGCCTGCTGCTAGTATAAGTAGTGAAAGGGTCAAATGAAACCCTTCTATAGGCATGCATGTCTTCTGAGGAAGACAGACAGACGAGATTAGACAGTCTGCTAGACCACCCATGTATGTATGTTTATAGACAATGTATACAGGAAACGCAGTAGACTATAAACCTCCCTCGCATTCCTTTTTCCTCAACTCATAACGGTTTTATTGTATGTAATAGATACACCTTAGGAGGTGTAACTTATGGTAATCATTTTTTGTTTTAGCCTATCATGTATTATTATTAATCTTGGAGGTATATACTTTTGCTGTGATGTCATTTATAGTATAAAAACCAAATACGCCTTAGAATAAATTAGAAATCATCTGATACCGCACAGGCTGGTGTGATGTGTATTTCTCCTGGGCCCAGACTTCTGCACGGGATCTGGGATCGTCTTCTCTTTGATAAACACATAAATTCTCCTTACAGGCCCCTCCCGCGGCTCGCCACAGATGAGTTCTCACAGAGATCAGGGAAAGTGCAGTCTTGCTGGAGTTGCTATAGGGAGAGTGTTAGGAGTATTTTAGGCTTCAAGAACCCCAACGGTCCTTCTTAGGGCCACATCTAACCGTGTACAGTAGTGTGGAGGCTGCTTTTTGCAGTGTTGCACTTTTTTTTTTTTGTATATCGGCAGTGCAGAGCATTGCGCCCTGCAGTAATTATACATACTCCAGGGCCAGTAGTGGTGAGGCAGGGACAGAAGACATATTTATTGAATATAGGCAGTGGGCCTTTCCAAAAACATTTCGGAAAAAAAAATTCTATTTGGGCTGCCTGTGACTGTCCTCACTGTACTGGGTCTGTGCTGGGTGTAGTTGTCCTCCTAATTCATACGCAGCCAGCTAAGTGTTACAGCAGGCTTGCGCAAAATTATTTCCTGGCTCTGCTGTGCGTTCCGTAAGCGAAGTCAGCCTCCAACCACAGGCCAATAAGTGGCACATTTAATTACTGCGTTCTGTTTCTGCACTACTGGTAATACAGCATGCTGAGGGGTAGGGGTAGGCCTAGAGGACGTGGACGCGGGCGAGGACATGGAGGCCCAACTCAGCGTGTGGGCACAGGCCGAGCCAGTGCGGTGGCCAGGGGTAGAGGCAGGGCCAGACTGAATAATCCACCAACTGTTTCCCAAAGCGTCCCCTCGCGCCATGCGACCCTGCAGAGGTCAAGGTGCTCTACGGTGTGGCAGTTTTTCACAGAGACGCCTGACGACCGACGAACAGTGGTGTGCAACCTTTGTCGCGCCAAGATCAGCCGGGGAGCCACCACCACCAGCATGCGCAGGCATATGATGGCCAAGCACCCCACAAGGTGGGACGAAGGCCGTTCACCGCCTCCGGTTTGCACCACTGCTTCTCCCCCTGTGCCCCAACCTGCCACTGAGATCCAAACTCCTCTCAGGACACAGGCACTACCGTCTCCTGGCCTGCACCCACACCCTCACCTCCGCTGTCCTCGGCCCCATCCAGCAATGTCTCTCAGCGCAGCATCCAGACGTCGCTAGCGCCACTGTTTGAGCGTAAGCGCAAGTATGCCGCCACGCACCCGCATGCTCAAGCGTTAAACGTGCACATTGCCAAATTGATCAGCCTGGAGATGCTGCCGTATAGGCTTGTGGAAACGGTGGCTTTCAAAAGCATGATGGCGGCGGCGGCCCCGCGCTACTCGGTTCCCAGTCGCCACTACTTTTCCCGATGTGCCGTCCCAGCCCTGCACGACCACGTCTCCCGCAACATTGTACGCACCCTCACCAACGCGGTTACTGCCAAGGTACACTTAAAAACGGAGACGTGGACAAGCACAGGCGGGCAGGGCCACTATATCTTCCTGACGGCACATTGGGTGAATTTAGTGGAGGCTGGGACAGAGTCAGAGTCTGGGACCGCTCACGTCCTACCCACCCCCAGAATTGCGGGCCCCAGCTCGGTGCTAGTATCTGCGGGGGTGTATGCTTCCTCCACTAAACCACCCTCCTCCTCCTCCTCCAACGCAACCTCTGTCTCGCAATCAAGATGTGTCAGCAGCAGCAGCACGTCGCCAGCAGTCGGTGTCGCGCGGCGTGGCAGCACAGCGGTGGGCAAGAGTCAGCAGGCCGTGCTGAAACTACTCAGCTTAGGAGAGAAGAGGCACACGGCCCACAACGGCCGTAACCTGGTGGCGGCTCTGCAGCTCGGCAGCCTCACGCACGTGCCATGCCTGGCCCATGTCTTTAATTTGGTGGTTCAGCGCCTTCTGAAAAGCTACCCATACTTGTCATACCTGCTCGGAAAGGTGCGCCGGGTCAGCGCACATTTCCGCAACTCCAAGACGGACGCTGCCACCCTGCGGACCCTGCAACATCGGTTTAATCTGCCAGTGCACCGACTGCTGTGCGACGTGCCCACACGGTGGAACTCTACGCTCCACATGTTGGCCAGACTCTATGAGCAGCGTAGAGCTATAGTGGAATACCAACTCCAACATGGGCGGCATAGTGGGAGTCAGCCTCCTCAATTCTTGTTTGGCAGACATCTGCCAGGTCCTTGGAAACTTTGAGGAGTCTACCCAGATGGTGAGCGGGGATGCTGCAATCATTAGCGTCACCATTCCTCTGCTATGCCTCTTGAGAAGTTGCCTGCAAAGCATAAAGGCAGACGCTTTGCACTCGGAAACGGAGGCGTGGGAAGACAGTATGTCGCTGGATAGTCAGAGCACCCTCATGTCTATATCTCAGCGCGTTGAGGAGGAGGAGGAGGGGGAGGAGCTTGAGGAGGAGGGGGAAGAGACAGCTTGGCCCACTGCTGAGGGTACACATGCTGCTTGCCTGTCATCCTTTCAGCGTGTATGGCCGGAGGAGGAGGAGGATCCTGAAAGTGATCTTCCTAGTGAGAACAGCCATGTGTGGCGTACAGGTACCCTGGCACACATGGCTGACCTTATGTTAGGATGCCTTTCTCGTGACCCTCGCGTTACACGCACTCTGGCCACTACGGATTACTGGGTGTACACACTGCTCGACCCACGGTATAAGGAGAACCTTTCCACTCTCATTCCCGAAGAGGAAAGGGGTTCGAGAATGATGCTATACCACAGGGCGCTGGTGGACAAACTGATGGTAAACTTCCCATCTGACAGCGCTAGTGGCAGAAGGCGCAGTTCCGAGGGCCAGGTAGCAGGGGAGGAGCAGAGATCAGGCAGCATGTACAGCGCAGGCAGGGGAACATTCTCCAAGGCCTTTGCCAGCTTTATGGCTCCCCAGCAAGACTGTGTCACCGCTCCCCAGTCAAGGCTGAGTTGGCGGGAGCACTGTAAAAGGATGGTGAGGGAGTACGTAGCCGATCGCACGGCCGTCCTCGGTGACGCCTCTGCCCCCTACAACTACTGGGTGTCGAAGCTGGACACGTGGCCTGAACTCGCGCTGTATGCCCTGGAGGTGCTTACTTGTCCTGCGGCTAGCGTCTTGTCAGAGAGTGTGTTTAGTGCGGCTGGGGAAATCATCACGGATAAGCGTACCCGCCTGTCAACCGACAGTGCCGACAGGCTTACACTCATCAAGATGAACAAAGCCTGGATTTCCCCAGACTTCTCTTCTTCACCAGCGGACAGCAGCGATACCTAAGCAATACGTAGGCTGCACCCGCGTAGGGAAGCATTGTTCTCTATCGCCATCAAAAACGTGGACCTTTTAGCTTCATCAATCTGTGTATAATATTCATCCTCCTCCTCCTCCTGCTTCTCCTCCTGAAACCTCACGTAATCACGCCGAACGGCCAATTTTTCTTAGGCCCACAAGGCTCAGTCATATAATTTTTCAAAACAATTTTTATACGTTTCAATGCTCATTAAAGCGTTGAAACTTTCACCTGAACCAATTTTTATTTTAACTGGGCTGCCTCCAGGCCTAGTTACCAATTAAGCCACATTAACCAAAGCGATTAATGGGTTTCACCTGCCCTCTTGGTTGGGCATGGGCAATTTTTCTGAGGTACATTAGTACTGTTGGTACAGCAATTTTTGTGGGCCATCGCCTACAGTGTAATCCAATTAATTTTCGGCCCACCTGCATTACAGCTGACGTTACATCAGCTGTGCTGGGCACTGCAATGGGATATATTTATGTACCGCCGGTGGGTTCCAGGGAGCCACCCATGCTGTCGGTCCACACGGAGTTGTAACTACATGTGTCCACTTCTAAAGAACCCCAGTCTGACTGGGGCATGCAGTGTGGGCCGAAGCCCACCTGCATTAAACATGACATTACCTCAGCTGTGATGGGCAATGCAATGGGATATATTTATGTGCCGCCGGTGGCTTCCTGGCACCCACCCATGCTGTCGGTCCACAGGGACTTCACAATAGGGAGTTGTACCTGCCTGTGTCTATGAATTAAAAAGCCCGGTCAGGTTGGGGCATGCAGTGTGGGCCGAAGCCCACCTGCATTTAATCTGACGTTAGCTCTGCTGTCCAGGGCACTGCAATGGGATACATTTATGTACAGCGGGTGGGTTCCAGGGAGCCACCCATGCAGTGGGTGCACACGGAATTCCCATTGCGGAGTTGGGGTTCCCAGTTGTACCTGCCTGTGACTATTTATAAAAAACCGCGGTCTGACTGGGGCATGCAGACACCTTGACAGAATGAATAGTGTGTGGCACATAGGTTCCCCGTTGCTATGCCCACGTGTGCAGCTCCTGATGGCGGTGGCACAGGATTATATTTCTGATTGCTTCTTTACAGCATTGTGGGCTATCACCCCGCCCCTTTTAGAGAGGGTCGCTGCCTAGCCGTGCCAACCCTCTGCAGTGTGTGCCTGCGGTTCCTCCTCATGGCAGACGCACTTATAAATAGACATGAGTGTGGCGTGGCATGAGGGCAGCTGAAGGCTGCGCAGGGACAGTTTGGTGTGCTCTGTGGACACTGTGTTGTGCAGGGGGGGGGGGTTGGGGAGCATGTAACCCAGGAGAAGTGGCAGTGGAGTGTCATGCAGGCAGTGATTGTGCTTTGTTGTAGGTAGTGTGGTGCTTAGCTAAGGTATGCATTGCTAATGAGGGCTTTTTAGAAGCAAAAGTTGTTGGGGGGGGGGCACTCTTGCCGCTATTGTGGCTTAATAGTGGGACCTGGGAACTTGAGATGCAGCCCAACATGTAGCCCCTCGCCTGCCCTATCCGTTGCTGTGTCGTTCCCATCACTTTCTGGAATTGCCCAGATTTTCACAAATGGAAACCTTAGCGAGCATCAGCGATATACAAAAATGCTCGGGTTGCCCATTGACTTCAATGGGGTTCGTTACTCGAAACGAACCCTCGAGCATCGCGAAAAGTTCGTCCCGAGTAACGAGCACCCGAGCATTTTGGTGCTCGCTCATCTCTACTTGCGACACATTTGCAGCATTTAAAGAGTAATGGCCCTCCAAAAGAGCAAAATTGTTATTAATTAGGGATGAGCGAGTATACTCGCTAAAGGTAATTGCTCGAGCGAGCATTGCCTTTAGCGAGTATCTCCCCCGCTCGAGACTGCAGGTTCGGGTGCCGGAGTGGGGGAGCGGTGAGTAGCGGCTGTCAGCAGAAGGGAGCGGGGGGGAGAGAGGGAGAGAAAGATCTCCCCTCCGTTCCGCCCCACTCTCCTCCGCAGCTGCGTGCCCGCTGCCGGCACCCGAACCTGCAGTCTCGAGCGGGGGAGATACTCGCTAAAGGCAATGCTCGCTCGAGCAATTGCCTTTAGCGAGTATACTCGCTCATCTATATTATTAATCTTTTCTTCATAACATTTTTTTATTTTTCCTGGGCACATATATGCCCACCTTACTCTTGCACCATCCTAACATCACTGTATTATCCCAAGGACAGACCCACTACATTCTCCAATAAAAGACAAAGGATCATTTCCATACTATAGATATCCATGGTCTATGTGGCTATTCTGATTGCTATTAACTGAGCAAAGCTGCAATGAGGTAAGACGGCCGCCTCTATAATCATGTACAGAAAATAGGATAAGAAAGTCTCCAGTCAGAAAGCAGATTAGAAACAAGATGTGCCTGTATTTGATTTTAATTAGTATGAAAAATCTACTTAATTCTGCACATTCTCCTTAGGGCAAAGTCAGAAGAGTGTTTCTTTGCGAGCGCCTATGTGCAAAAAAAAGCGTGTCTGATAGAACCATTGGTTCCCTATGCAGTGTTCAGATATCCGTCCTACAGGAGCAAAATACTAGCAGCTGCAAAAGATAGGACATTCGTGCACCATAGGTCCGTGCTGCGCAGAAAATATCCCCGCGGGGAGTAACCCTCATTACTGAACACTGTGACAGCCCTGTGACAGTGTTCAGTGACAAAGGAACTACCCGCAGGGATGAAGGAACCCCCCGCCACACCTGTCACAGCTGTGGCAGAGGATCGTGATCTTCTCCCATTGCTTTCAATAGGGCCGATGCTGCAGCCAATATGTAAGTCGAAACGTCACTGTGCATTTCTTTTTTTGTCATGGGACAATAAAGTTTGTTTTGGAACTTCTTACACCTTTTGATGCTACCACTTTATCTTCTGTTGGTGAGATCTTGGGGCTCTGTCCATGTCCCAGTGGCTGCTACATCACACCTCTGAGTCCTACCCCTAAAGGGATATTCAATGTGCTGCTGGTGATACTTTTTGCTGGATTATCATGACTTTATTCATGGTAGATTTAGACCAAACCAAACTTTAATTCCATAAATAGTCCTTTCTCTCTACTTGTTTCTATCTATATATTTAATAACCAATGCTCAGATTACGATGCTGGTGTATAGAATGTTTGTTTACTTTTCTAATTGCTTTCTGGTTGATTTAGGGTGCCTGTCCACAGGCATGATTTCGCCTTCTGAAGCTTTCCATAGCATTGCTGTGGACAGCGCCGGCCCCCTGTCCAAGAATCATTGCAATTCTCCGCTCGCGGCTGGCAATTCACAGCATACTGCGAATTGCCCCCAATTTTCCGTGGTCAGCCTATCTATCAGATTAGGCTGACCTGCGGAGAACCGTCTGCAGATCCTGCTCCCGAGTGGTGGCTCCTGTGGCGGAGCTCTTCCGTGGGATACCGCAACACCAGTGGACAGTGGACCTTAGGGTGGTTTCACAGCTGTGCTTGGAGTTCCTTTTTACTGAATGTGGACTGGTTACAGAATTGATGCATGCATGCAAATACCTTTTTGGGGTAGAGTAGCTGATTATTGGATATGCAGTTCATCGCACACTCCACAAGTTTTCTGGGAGGTCTGCCAGAGCTCTTCCTCCATCGAGCATAATACACACTCACTCCTGGATGGTTGTGGCTGGGCTTCTCCCTCCCTCTCCTCTTCCTGGGGCTTTACTTCACTTCTCTTCTCTTTCCTCTCCCTTCCTTTCCCTCTCCAGCTCCCTCTAAGGTCACCTATTGTTTTAAACTGATAAGAATGATCCATTTAACACTGAAGGCAGATGGAAGCTCTACAATTTGCTTCCCTCTGGCATTGACTTTAGTGCGAAAAACAAAACAAAAAGGTGCTTTCCGTTTTTTTGGATGGGTACAATAACACTGCAAGCTGTGCCTCTTTTTTCCATTCAGAAAAACTGAAAGCAAACGGGACGGAGTAAAACTGAACCCAGACTGGGAAAAACATGTATTACTCTCTATGGGTCCAGTTTGCTTCAGTTTAAAAAAAAAAAAGGAAAACAAAGACTGAAGGACAGACGCAGATGTCAAACCATCCTTACTGGCCTCTTTTAGCTGTTCCCTTCCTTACAGGGTTAATTTTGTTATAATAGGTCCTCGTCCGAACTCAGCGACTTACCACCTTGCCTGCTATTCAGGGATTTTACAACTAATGTTCCCAATGTGAAACCCTCATAACTCACACCTAATGACCCTCAGATACATAACTTCAATATCAACTGAAACTGAAACTCAAAAGGTTTATTTAGCAGTAAGACGGTCCTCATTGCCCATAGCGACCAACCACAGCACAGCTTTATATTTTCTCTAGCTGTTAAGGTAAAATGAAAGCTGTGTTGTGATTGGTTGCTATGGACAACAAGTTCAGTCTTATTATTAGGCAGTTTTGCTAAATGAGACTCAAAAATGTTTCTTCTGCCGCAGTCATCACTAGGAGGATATGAGACTAAATAGTTGCCAACAAGTCTACCAGTCTGTTATTACTGGGCAATGTAATTTTCGAACAAAGTGGGCACATAATTTGTAAGTGGTGTTAGCGCAAAATTCGCTATCTTAGATATACTGTGCGTTTCCAAATTAAGATAATATGTGCAGGCCTGGAGAGCCTTTCAAAGAAACACACGGCTACATCATGTGCCCCAAAAAGCAAAAAACTCCCCCTTTATTCAGCGCGCGTAAACTTAAATAATCTTAACACAGGAAATGAAGTAATTTACAGTTACAGTATTTAGGGAGCCGATTGGTTATTCTCAGAGGGAGGTATTTGTGAGGTAGCTTGTGATGTCATCCATCTGGGAGGAACTTCAGTGAGCACGCTCAGTTCATTCTTGAATTTAGCTTCATGAGAGAAACATCCTGTATCTCCTCTCTGTTTGCCAAGGACAGAGACATTCCTAAGCCATGTGCTTTCTGCCAGTTAGAACTGGTTTTTCCAGTTCTTGAGCACACGGCACTAGCTGTGGAGGTGGGGGGGAGGTGATGTTCCCTTCTCCCAGAAGTTCAGACCATTATAGAAAATACATTATATTCACAGTTGATAACAGAAAATATATACAAAATGGTGAACATATAGGATATCTCCCACAATTCCCTCCTTTGTTGTGCGTATTTTCATTCTCCTGGATGGTTTTTCCTTCCTATTTGTGTTCTCGGGCCTTTCCCTACCACCTACAGGGGACCCTAGCTGTCACCTCCGCCATGTGGCTGCCTCCTGCCTTATCCCTTCCTGCTGCTGGGTGATATCCAGGATATGGAAAATACCACACAACACGTTACAGTTTCCCAACGGTATTTTAGGTAGATGGCTCCTGAAAGATTGATCTTTATTCCACGTTTTCTGCATAAGCCACCTTGTTCATAGTTTAAATGACATACAACATGTTGAATGTGACTGGCTTTCCAAGTGTGATCTCAGGTTATATTGTTTGTTACATGTTAACATTGGTCTGATTACACAATATGGCTGAAACATTGGTACACTTACTGCTACCTTATTGCATCTGTTGACATTTTTTTTTTTGTACTATTGCGGATTTTCTTAAAACAGCGACATTTTTACACTATGCCAGATTATCACAATCTTCTTTTTAAAAACAAAACTAGTATATTACTCTCTGCGTAATCCTGTTTCCAGCGCCATTTATGTATTGCTGCAAGGAGCAAGACTTAAGTTCAGATTACGCTTTTAAGAGAGTAAGACACTATAAAAGGTTTTTCGATAAGAATTTATTAAAACCAAAATGATAATTGAGCATAGTGAATAATTGTCCTACATTTGTAAACTATCAGATCTATATACAAAACATAAAGGTTGCAGATGTCACATCACAAAGTATAAAGATAGCAAGTTACATTATTACCTATCTATTACAGATCACATATTACCATCACCAAAGGTTCCCTCACTTCTAGGGGTTCAACAGATGTCATCCTAATCTGGTATTGAAGTGTCCGGACTACCCAGAGCTTTTTATCCTAGATTCCAAAAGCTACCACTCCTTAGTCCCTCTCCTGTCCTTCATACTAGTATAACTTGTTGAGTCATAGGCCATATTCTCCAAGCTTTTCAAACCAAGATGTTATCAGTCTGAGACCCCCCCCACCATCTGAAGGAGCCAGTTTCATTGATCAAAGGTTCAGAATCAACAACTCAATTCCCTAGACAATGCTGATGGTATCACAGGATTAACAAGACAACAGGTTCCTGGCCATACAATGTATGTGGACAGAGTTCAAACAAACCTATACAAATGGAACTGTAGTTAATGCAGTTAGCATTGTTCTGTCACATTTCACAGTTACATCAAAGCTTCCTACACCAAAAAGGTTTGAAGTCCACATGAATGTTCATAGCTATTTGCATGTAAAATACAAAATGGAGGATGAAGGACAAAAATGGAGGGCTACAAATAGCCAATTATATTTGTACCACAATCCACCCTTTTGCTATTTGTAGCCATCATACAACTATTTCATCAAGATACATAAAATTAGCATACTATTTAGGGTTGGAATATGTACTTTGACATATCATGGTTTGATCTTCAAGTTCTATTTATCAACTTCTGAAATATATTACATAAACAACCAAATACCTGTTCCCTATATATATCCATTTGCTATCAACATAAAACCAATCTTGTCCAATCTGGGCTCGAGAAAATAACGAAAAACAAAAATTCAAAAACCGTTAGATGTTGAATACAAATGTCTCTTCTTGTAAAATAGTTTCTTCTTCTCTTGATCTTCTTTAGACCCTAAACCTATAGGATCTCCGATGCAGGGAAGCAGGGGGATTATTGTGCCCTCACTGCTTTCCCTGGTTAGCCAAAGAACAGACCCTAAGTAGGAATCTGTCCCGCCCATTACATTGGTATCAAACAATCTTCTCCATTCTCCATATCCAGAAGTATCCATAGCTGACTATAGAGCCCCTTTATTCCAATGTAGCAGCTGCCTCTGTACAGCATTTTGTTGCCCAAGGTCTTCAGGGAGGAGCGGTGATGCTTCACCCTCCTTTGACGTCATCTGCTGGCGGTTATTGTGCAGAGTATGAGGATCACCCCAGTGGCAATTTAGCAGCAGTCGGGCACACTTGTCAGTTCTTCAGGCTCAGTTGAATAGTCATAGCGTGTGGATAGGTGCAGCAGGTACTTGGAGAAGATAAAATTTCAAATCACAATTGAAAAAGTCCAAATGTCCTGGCGGAAATGACTCAGTTCATAAATTTTCTCAGTCCCAAATAAACTTGATCCAAAATAATGCAGTCCATGGCAAATCAAACAAAACAAAAACAAAATCACAATCTGGGGTCTTGTGTGCTTTTCTTCACCCCTTCATAAAAATAGATGAAACAAAAAAAAATCTGTAGCTCAAAATTATCAATGCAACAATCTCTGCCCAGAGAGACTTGATAAGTTTTCTGCTGTAGCAAATGAATATTTTTAATATTCCTAATCTTCCTACATTATAGCACAAATAATGTCTATATACAGTAGACATATCATTTAAACAAATAAAATAATATCAAATATTGCAAGTAAAATCAATCAAGTAACCATACAATAATCTTTAATTTATCATTATCATCAGCACTATTCTTGGTTTATCACATATGTTATCAAACACTGCAAACCAAGTTAATCAAATATATAACCCAATATTCCTAGATTTGTCATGATCCTCTTCATCAGTAGTTACGTATTTACCACATCCCTTATGAGGAAGAAGAGAAATGACAGCCCAATGACCGCAGGGGTCCTACATATAACAAAGGATTATGGGCCACATTTGTCTCCTTCCTTGATTATCTTTATTCAATGTCTGACATGAACCCAAATTAGCTTTTCTTGAGGTTTCACTGTGATCGTAGTGGTTAACAGCACTTGAAAAGATTCTTTGCATTTTGATCTGGAAACACGGAGAATACACATTTATGAGTGACAGATGATATAACTCCTGATATAAGGCACTCACATGGGAGGTGAGGCCCTCCTTTTTGGCCTGGAATAAGCATAGGCCTATTACAGCAGCATTACCAAACAAAACCTTCATAGGGACTCAACTTAGTCATATATTTAGGCGTGGTTCTAACCAAGTAGATGACTATTAAAATGTTTACCTTTATTATTTATTATTACTTCTGGTGTACCCAAATATTCAAAATTACTTTCATAAAACATATTCTTAGGTCATATTTTTTTTTTTTTTTTGTGTTAAATATTATTTATTTATTTATCTTTTTATTTCTCAAGCCACGCCTCCAAATAACATGAAAAGAGGTCTATGCAAACCAACAACTCCAAACACCTACCTGTGGTAGCTGTATGCTATCATCCTGCAGTCACTGATACAGATAGTCTGGCTCGCATCGAGAAAGTACCTTGACCAATTGGCCTGGATTGTAACGGGCGCATATCGTGCATCCCTGTACAAACCCTATTGCAGCAGTGTTGAACCCTGGGGTAAGCCAAGCAGAAGACACCATACCACACATTACCTCCTTGGATGAATGGGTTAGCTCAGGGATCAGGTGTGACATCATGGAGTACAGCGTGCAGGGGAGGCACAGGCTTTTACCTTTCTGCCAGACCCCAGTAGCATTCCGTTTGCTTTTCCACTCCTCCTTTTTCTTCTTTTGAGGCCTGTTCCTGTAATTCAAGCAACAGAGAAATATCTACACCTGTTTCAGGTGCAAGCAGGTTACCAGCCGTTACCTCATTCAAGGGAAGTCAGGCTGCTGCGATGCCTGCTCTCTGGTTCCTTCCAGCCTCAGTGGTTGTCTTTGTGGCATAAGCCTGGACTCTGATGATAAGTCACCTGTGCGGAAAGAGCTAAAACCTTGTAGAACAAAGACACTGCTTCTGCGTTCTGGATTGGCTTACTCAAGGACCCCATGAAACTTCCACTGTGCCCCATAAGATGTGAAATCGTGTACGATTCCCAATGTGTACCTTAAGTCGGTGCAGACACAAACAGTCTTACCTGCAGCCAGCTTACATATTTCAGTGAGCGCCATCACCTCTATT
This sequence comes from Eleutherodactylus coqui, assembly GCF_035609145.1. Lineage (NCBI taxonomy): Eukaryota > Metazoa > Chordata > Amphibia > Anura > Eleutherodactylidae > Eleutherodactylus > Eleutherodactylus coqui. Next base: position 336,448,571 of record NC_089838.1, on the reverse strand, counting down.
TCCTGAGTAACTGGGTCATCTCAGGAGGGAAAGAGTGGTTTTTGTATAATTACCTCTTTCTGTCGGTTACCACTGCATAGCCTGTTTTGCTTGTCCATTTCCTCAATATTTGGAACCATCTATGGGTAAAACTCAAGATTTACATTAATCATGGCAGTTACAACATTAATGTTAGGACCCCTAGTTTTCTGTTTTCATTAATCTTCAGACAATTGTACAATCATGTGCTTGCTATTTAATGTCCTTGTCTGCACCTGCTGCCCCTCCTCTCAACCTTCTGTATTCAGTAAAAGACATGAAACGACATTTGGAACTCTACCCCTCTTGATTGCGATATGTGAGGGTGCTAGCAGAGCAGTCTCATACATAGCTAGTCTGGAAGCTGAAAGATGTTTTGTTTGCACTCTATACAGTATTTTATGACCCCTTGAGGAAGCATGATATTAAGGGGCCCCACACCATCTCTGGTACCTGTACGAAAACATACTGCAAACAGGAGAGGAAATATTGTTATTACAATCTGCAACCATAACAACTGCACCAATGATGGTAAACTACTGGTTTACTAAGGGACTCGTATCCCTGGATACCTTTTGGGATATACTCAAATTCTGTCATTAAAAATTTTCTTATTTTTCAAATGTAACGATTTTTCATGTAAAATACTGTTGTTAATTGAAAATGAGATACACTCTAGAATAGAACTTTTGTTATTAATTTGACTAAAGTACTTATCAGGTGTTTCATGTACACAATTTTCTCATTTTAGTATCTTAATTCAATAATATTCAAAATAACACGACTCAATATTTTTAAATTCTCCACATACTCAAAGAACCTATATATATATATATATACTGTGGCAATCCTGGACTATTATCTCACACAACTACCCTCAGAAATAAATTAGATGCCCCTCCTTTGGCCACCTACATTTGTTCAAGTGAGAGACTTAACATGGAGTCTAAGAGTGACCTTCCCTCTATACATTACCACAATATACATATATATACACGAACATCCACTTAAATGGAGACACACTTCTCTCCTAGGCTGGTCTGTGTGGAGCAGGACCTCTTCCTATTGTTCTTCCCTCCCATCTCCTTACATCACCTAGCTCCACCCCCTGTGGTCTGGCTCAGCGTTTGGTCTTTCTTGCCTCATTTCATTTCTAGCCACCGGACAGTATACACCATATAACACAATCTAACTCTCATACGGGCCCTTCATTTATACCCACAAATTCACACTCACTGGGGTTTGCACTCACTCATATATACAGACTGCTAAGTATCTCATGTGAAGTAGAAACTGGGATTGTATTTACTGTGCATAGAACTTCCCATATTGAACAAAGTATATATATAAGAAAAACTCTTATGTACCGCGGTTTTTACATATTTTGTCCAGCATAGGCTATCCAATGACAAACATAATACAACTTATGCCCATTTCCACCCACATACTTATATCCATCACTCCAAATAGCAACCATTATCACCGTTCATTGTTAAACCTTCTACCTTTCTCTTAACTCATTGACTTCCTTTTTCCTTCCCCATTTTTGTGTGTCCAGTTATGTTTTTACAAACAAAACATCATCTCATTGAATTTGCTTGCGAGTCTTAGATTTTTCTCACACCTCACGATGCAGGTTTGGCTTATCTCACTAATAAGCACTTACAGTTTCGACCCTGCTCTTTTATGTCGTAATTAGAAAAATCCTATTATTATTGAGATTCTCTCATCCCACATCTCGTAGCACAAACTTTTACTTTTGGCACTAGTCCTCAAAAAATTCGTTGGGCCCACTACAATTGGATAGGAATCTCGGCCGGCTCACTCTTCCATCAGACATGCCTCTCTGCTGTCTGGTATCAATTACTCCAAGCCAAAATCCTTTGAGTTGATGACTACTAGCATGGCAAATGAAAGCATTCCATGTGCACCCCTCCCCCCACATAACAAAGGGAGACCTCTTCAGCCACATGTTGCACAATGGACACACTCTGACCGCATGGACACACGACTGTTTTTAACCAGAATCACTACTATAACCTTCAGCTAAAATTGCTTATATTAACTTTCCTTTTTACTTTCTTTTAACAAGTTATACTACACATTCTTTGTTCCTTATTAACCTGCACAGTCTGTTCACACCATTCACTTCTACAGAGAATATATAAACCCCCATAGCTCACACCTTCTTTCACTCAGGACATTTTCTTCACAGACAACATAAAAACAACACAGTATATCTATTTCATAGTTCTTTAGATACAGACTTATCATATTTCAACTCACCCGGCCCGGGGTGGATCATAGCAGAGAGGGAGAGATGGGACAGGTACAAGAATAACTTATTACCTTGTTTGAGTTCATTATCTGTCCGTCTCTGCTTCGAAGTCCCCTTGTGTCCGGATAACGATGAAATATCTTCATATCTCTGTATCTTCATTATCCCAGCGGTGCCTCCAAATTTGTTAGCGCAAAATTCGCTATCTTAGATATACTGTGCGTTTCCAAATTAAGATAATATGTGCAGGCCTGGAGAGCCTTTCAAAGAAACACACGGCTACATCATGTGCCCCAAAAAGCAAAAAACTCCCCCTTTATTCAGCGCGCGTAAACTTAAATAATCTTAACACAGGAAATGAAGTAATTTACAGTTACAGTATTTAGGGAGCCGATTGGTTATTCTCAGAGGGAGGTATTTGTGAGGTAGCTTGTGATGTCATCCATCTGGGAGGAACTTCAGTGAGCACGCTCAGTTCATTCTTGAATTTAGCTTCATGAGAGAAACATCCTGTATCTCCTCTCTGTTTGCCAAGGACAGAGACATTCCTAAGCCATGTGCTTTCTGCCAGTTAGAACTGGTTTTTCCAGTTCTTGAGCACACGGCACTAGCTGTGGAGGTGGGGGGGAGGTGATGTTCCCTTCTCCCAGAAGTTCAGACCATTATAGAAAATACATTATATTCACAGTTGATAACAGAAAATATATACAAAATGGTGAACATATAGGATATCTCCCACAGTGGTGTTCCAATTTTAAGGAAAGAGGTTGCATCTTTTAGCTAAACCTATTCAGCAGTCCACCAGTGAGGATAGAAACAGTGGAGCAAGTCCATGCAAGGTTCACACAAAGTCCACAGAAATCCACCCTCAGAGCAAGCAGACGCGTGGACATCCCGCAGGGGACTTTGTGATGGAATCTGCACAAGCCTTTGGGATGTTATCCCTACCTATCGCAGATGTTACAGGCCCTGAGAGCGAACAACCAAGCAAGCAACGGTTTTTTCTGCAAGAGTATGGAAACGCTAATGGAAAGCGACATTTTCATGGAATCTCTAATGTTTTCGTGCACAAATAACAAACACAATGTCAGAATCAGAAGCAGGGAAAACCCACCCGCCTACACGGAGCATATGCACGACTCCCCCAAGGGGAATATGTTCCATGAGGTGACAATCAAGGGGATTTAGTACCTGTACAGATGTGGCTTCTGCTGCAGCTAGAACAGGAAATCCCAGGTTTTCTCTTCCAACAGGACATGGCACTCCTCTTTTTCACAATGACTGGGAAGGAAGAAAAACTCTGCGCTCATTTTCTTCCTTCACAGTGATTTTCAATCTAGAGCGTCTGATTATTCAGGCTGTCCTTCCACTTCAGACGTCTCTCCAAAGGATTGGATTGCAAATGAGGATTTATGGTTATGCATACCGGGACGTGGGTAGCAGGTGGATTTTCCCTAAGCAGGGTTATCCCACCCAGCACCAGGTGAGGCAATACTCATTTTTTGGTTCTTGGTACAGTCCAAGAAGAACATACATACGGTTTCCCCTGAAAATAAACCCTACCTGATAATAAGCCATACCCCTATTTTTGGGGGGAGAAGGGGGGGCTTGAAATATAAGCCCTCCCCCAAAAATAAGCTCTAGCTACACTACGTAAAAAAAAAAAAAGCAATAGACACACAGCCGGCGTCTGTGTCCCTCGCTCTGGTTTCCGACGCTAGGGCAGGCTGCAATTCTCAGTGCTGACAAGATTCTCTTTTCGTGACGGGGCTTTTAATACCCCGCCTCTGGTAAGAGAGCGCTGTGATTGGATTGAGCGCCAGCCAATCAAAGCCAATGCTTGATCGTTCACAGCCATTCAGTGAATTGTGGGGTATTCAAAGCCCCGTCACCATAAGAGAATCCTGTCAGCACTGAGAACTGCAGCAGCGTGGGGACCAGCACGAGGGACACAGACGCCGGTCGCTATGTGATTATTGCTTTTTTTACCTTATTGCTTATACTCACCTAGCCGCTGGCATCTGTATCCCTTGCGCTGGTCCCCATGCTGCTGCAGGCTGCAGTTCTCAGCTGCATTGATCGGGCACCAGGCAGTGAGAGACGGCGCTCAATGAACCAATCACCATGCTTATCAGAGGCAGGGTATTCAAAGCCTCGTTACCAAGAGAAGAGAATCCTGTCAGCTCTGAGGACTGCAGCCTGCAGCAGCGCGGTGGCCAGCGTGAGGGACACAGATGTCGGCAGCTGGGTAAGTATAAGACACTCCCCAAAAATAAGACACTATGCCTCTTTTGAGGCAAAAATTAAAATAAGAGTGTCTTATTTTTGGAGAAACACGGTAACTATTCACAAGGCGCTCTTCTGACACATTGTTACTTTCTTTTTCACTATAAAGTCAGAAGTGAGCCCAATAGGCAACTAACAAACAGATGAATTGACCATTAAGATAGTGAGCTTCACATTCTACCCCTTGACTTTTTTATATCTGTCATAGACTTCTGTGGCAGCTTTCTACATAACACACAGAAAAATAGGAAAATACCTATTTTTCTTGCATACAGGAATAGTGCACGAGAAAAACACTCATGGGAACAAAGTCATTGAAATCAATGGGTTTACTTCATCATGTTTTGTGCAAATACGTGTGCAAATGTGTTCCTCTATTTAAGCCCTCACTTCATTGTCAGAATGTTTTTCCTAATATCTAATCTGTCCCCTCCCTTTCAGTTTCATCACCTTGCCTCTAGTCTTTCCTTTTATATAATTTAGCTGATTAGAGATGAGTGAGCATACTCGCTAAGGACAATTGCTCGATCGAGCATTGTCCTTAGCGAGTATCTCCCCGGTCGGCAGAGAAGGTTCGGGTGCCGGCGTGGCTGACAGGTGAGTTGCGGCCGTCAGCAGGGGGAAGCGGGGGAGAGAGAGGGAGAGAGAGATCTCCCCTCCACTCCTCCCTGCTCTCCCCCACAGCTCCCTGCCCGCCGCTGGCAGCCGAATCTTTGCTCCCGAGCGGGCAGGTACTCGCTAAGGGCAATGCTCAATCGAGCAATTGTCCTTAGCGAGTATGCTCGCTCATCACTATAGCTGATCCCTCTGCACTGTGACAGCCCTTCAGATAGTTGTGACAGTTCCTTCATCTAAATTATTTATAAAAATGTTGACCAACACTGGGCCTAGAAAAGAGCCTTGTGGTTCCCTTCTTGATACATTCTTCCACTTGGATGTGCAGCCATTTATCACCACTCTTTGAGTACTATCACTCAGCCAGTTGTGAATCCACCTTATAGTTGCCTTGTCAATCCCATATTTGGTCATTTTTTCAATAAGAATGGTATGCAACACTATGCCAAATGCTTTACTAAAGTCAAGATATACTATATTTACTGCATTTCCCAGATCAACCCAGTCGGTGATTCTGTCATAGAAGGAAGTTAGATTCGTCTGGCATGACTTGTTTGTTACAAACCCATGCTGGTTCTGGGTAATTACACCATTTTCATCCAAGTACTTGCATACATGCGGTTTAATAATTTGCTTTGCTATAGACGTCAGGCTCACAGGCCTGCAGTTTCCTGCATCCCCCCTCTTCGCTTTTTTTGAGGACAGGGACAACATTTGCCCTTCTCCAATTTTCTGGGACCACTCCTGTTTCCCTGGAATTTTCAAAGATTTGAGCAATTACCTCTGCTGCTTCTTTCAGTATTCTAGGATATAAGTCATCTGGACATTAATTCATTTAGGTTAGCTAAACACAACCTCTAAAGACAACCTCACAATCTCTCTGTTAGTGATGTGAGTTATACGTGTTTCAAATCAAGATCACTTGTAATAAACCAGTATATATATATATATATAGACAAAAAATAGCAAAAATCGGTTTAGTCCTTAGATCCAGACAACATATTTGTATGTACTTTACATTATCTATACATTAATATATTAGTGCTACAAGCTACATATTTGCTGATTATTTGCTGGAGTGATTTTTTTATTTCCTTATTCCTCAGACTGTATATAATGGGGTTGATCAATGGAGTAAACACAGTATATAATAGTGACAGGACTTTACTAAGATTCAAAGTTTGTCTTTTTGGGAAAAGATATATGCTCAATAGAGTAATATAGAATATAGAGACCACAGTGAGGTGAGAGCTGCAGGTGGATAAGGCTCTAAGTCTACTGACTTTTGACTGAAACCGTAAAATAGTGACCATAATATGTATATAGGATATAATAATTACTATAATGGGGATGAACACTGCCACAAAACATGTCATACGGTCCTCTAACTCTATAGCGTAAGTATCAGAACAGGCGATTTCCACTAAAGGAACAAGATCACAGAAAAAATGGTCAATGATATTTGGTCCACAAAATCTCAGCATTGATATTGTTAGGATGTAAATCAATGCAAAGGAAAAACCAACCAGCCAACACAAGGCGGCCAACATCACACAGTGGGCACTTGTCATGATAGAGGAGTACCGGAGAGGATTACAGATGGCCACATATCTATCATAAGACATCACTGTGAGAAGATAACACTCTGTTACTTCCGAGGCACCAAAAAAATAAAATTGAGTCATACAACCTAAGAATGCAATGGCCCCCCCATCATTCAGTAGAATCTGGAACATATTGGGGACAATATCTGTGGATAACATGATGTCACAGATGGACAGTTGTGAGATGAAGAAGTACATTGGAGTGTGGAGGTTTTTGCTGGTGGACACCAGGGTGATGATCAGGAGGTTCCCACATACCGTCCCACAGTAAACCATCAAGAGAACACAGAACAGGAAAATATTTGATTGTTGGTTGCCTTGAAATCCTAGGAGGAAAAACTCTGTGCCTACAGTAAGGTTGTCCTCCTGCATCAAAGAAAAAAACATAGTTCTAAGAATTAATAATCTTGTTATTTCAGTTAATAACATTTATGGTGTTTTTATTAACACCATATTTGAAGGAAAAAAGAACATTGCACACCAACACCAGTATGCCATCCTTATTTTAAGCCTGGTGAAGAGTACATCATGGTTTGGGGCTTAGCTACCTCAAGGTCTGGACACCCTCCTGCATTACAAAGTAAGGGGTAAAGCCCTACAAGGAGTCTATTTCTGGTTTAAGTAACAGAAAAGTTATGCTTATTCCTTTGTGAACCTTTTCTTCACATCTGAAAGGGCACAGTACACCAATATTTGTGTTTCCCTTCTACTGTAAAAGAAGTAAAAGAGTGAGGGAACTGCTCTGTTTTTTTCATTTCTCAAAAATTACTATAATTTCTTCAATATACAACATCCAAAATGGAGTCATTAAATAATGCAACTTGTCCTGCAAAAAAAGAATCCCTCACAGGGCGACATCAGTGCAAAGATAAACAATAACAATAATAATAAGCTATCGCAATGCAGAGGGAAAAAAAGCATAAAATAAACTCACTTCCGTCTGAAGGTCTAAATTAGGCTGCTGCCTGAGGGCGCTCACCCACTGGCGTTTTTTTTTCACTGCGAAATTCGCAGGTTTTTTTTTTCTGCAGGGGGTCTATGGGACTTGTAATGTAAAAATCGCGATCTCGCAAAATCGCGATTTACCGCGATATCGCGATTTTGCGCGATCACGATTTTAGCTTTGCATGTCCCATAGCCCAAAGACCCCTGCAGAAAAAAAAAACGCTGCGAATTTCGCAGTAAAAAAAACGCTAGTGGGTAGGCACCCTTAAAGGTAATACTCCATATAAAAAGCTATCTTTTATCTAAATTATAGCTAGTAACTAGTTATTTGGGGTCCTCAAATGAATGGTGCTTGTAAAGCAATGAGATATTAGTATCACCTCTTAAACATGTCTTCTCTCTTCAACAAGCAGCACTACACCCGGGTTGTGTCTGGGGTTATAGCTCAACACTATTTAAACGTCAATACTAGAGATGAGCGAACGTACTCATCCGAGCTTGATGCTCATTCGAGTATTAGGGTATTTGAGATGCTCGTTACTCGAGACGAGCACCACGCGATGTTCGTGTCAATTCCATTTCCTTCCCTGAAAGTTTTGCTCCATTTTCTGGCCAATAGACATGCAGGGAAGGCATTACAACTTCCTCCTGTGACATGCCAGCCCTATGCTACCCCCTGCAGTGAGTGGCTCCTGAGATCAAGTGACCGCCGAGTATATAAAGCAGTCCCGCCCGCGGCTTGCCTCAGACACATGCTGGCAGAGATTAGGGAAGGTGCTGTTCCTGCAATAGGGTATGTGTATTCCTGTTGTGGCTGCTGGTAGCAGTTTTGCACATTTTTAATTTTTCTTTGTATATCGGGCGTGCAGCCCCATTACAGCTATAGCGTTCTCAGGCTGCAGTCTGTACTACATAGTATAGGGGCAGTATTGGTCAGGCAGGGACAGTGGGTAGTGTGGAATCCTGTCTACAAGAACCCCAACGGTCCTTCTTAGGGCTAGCTGTGACCGTGTGCATTTAACTCCGTGGCTGCTGGGAGTTCTAGTACCTCACTATTGCACAGCTAGGCCTGCTTGCAGGCTTCTGTATAATTTTTTTTCTGGCTGCAATTTGCGTAACATAAGCGCTGTCTTCCTCCAACTGCACGTCAATAATTCAAAAATGTTTTACACCGCTGTGTGTCTGCCGTCAACTGAACGCACAGCATACGGCGACAGCCCCTGGGAGAGGGGGAGTCAGATACATGCTATATAGCCTGCATTGCATTTCCAAAAAATGTTTTTTTTTTAATTCCTTCTTACGGCTACCTGTGACCGTCTGCATTTCACTGCGTGGCTGCTGGGAGTTCAGGTGCATCACTATTGCATATTGCACAGCTAGGCCTGCTTGCAGGCTTCTGTATAATTTTTTTTCTGGCTGCAGTTTGCGCAACATAAGCGCTGTCTCACTCCAACTGCACGCCAATAATTCAAAAATTTTTTACACCGCTCTGTGTCTGCTCTATTTGTAATCCACCATGCTGAGGGGTAGGGCTAGAGGGCGTGGACGTGGACGCGGGTGAGGACGCGGTGTTTCAAGTGAGGGTGTGGGCATAGGCCGAGTTCCTGGTCCAGGTGAATCGCAGCCGGCTGCTGCGGGATTAGGAGAGAGGCAAGTTTCTGGGGTCCCCAGCTTCATATCACAATTTTTGGGTCCACGTCGTAGACCTTTATTACAAAATGAGCAGTGTGAGCAGGTCCTGTCGTGGATGGCAGAAAGTGCATCCAGCAATGTCTCCAGCAACCTGTCTTCTACACCGTCCACTGCTGCAACTCTGAATCCTCTCGCTGCTGCTCCTCCTTCCTCCCAGCCTCCTCACTCCATGAAAATGACACATTCTGCTGAGCAGGCAGACTCCCAGGAACTGTTCTCGTACCCTTCCCTGATTGGGATAAAATGGTTCCTCTCCCACCTGAGGAGTTAGTCGTGACCGATGCCCAACCTTTGGAAAGTTCCCGGGGTCCGGGTGATGAGGCTGGGGACTTCTGGCAACTGTCTCAAGAGCTTTCAGTGGGTGAGGAGGACGATGATGATGAGACACAGTTGTCTATCAGTCAGGCAGTAGTAAGGGCAGTGAGTCCGAGGGAGGAGCGCACAGAGGATTCGGAGGTAGAGCCGCTGGATGATGAGTTGGATGATGAGTTGGCTGATCCCACCTGGTTTGATAAGCCAACTGAGGACAGGCCTTCAGAAAGGGAGGCAAGTGCAGCAGCAGGACAGGTTGGAAGAGGCAGTGGGGTGGGCAGGGGTAGAGGCAGGGCCAGAGCGAATAATCCCCCAACTGTTTCCCAAAACACCCCCTCGCGCCAAGCCACCGTGCAGAGGCCAAGGTGCTCAAAGGTGTGGCAGTTTTTCACTGAGAGCGCAGACAACCGACAAACAGTGGTGTGCAACCTGTGTCGGGCCAAGATCAGCCAGGGAGCCACCACTACCAGTCTCACCACCACCACTGCCTCTCCCCCTGTGCCCCAACCTGCCACTGAGATCCAACCCCCCTCTCATGACACAGGCACGAGCGTCTCCTGGCCTGCACCCACACCCTCACCTCCGCTGTCCTCGGCCCCATTCAGCAATGTCGCTCAGCACAGCGTCCAGCTGTCACTAGCACAAGCATTGGAGCGAAAGCGCAAATACGCCGCCATGCACCTGCACGCTCAAGCTTTAAACGTGCACATTGCCAAATTGATCAGCCTGGAGTTACTGCCGTACAGGCTTGTGGAAACGGAGTCTTTCAAAAGCATGATGGCGGCGGCGGCCCCGTGCTACTCGGTCCCCAGACGCCACTATTTTTCCCGGTGTGCCGTCCCAGCCCTGCACGACCACGTCTCCCGCAACATTGGACGCGCCCTCACCAACGCGGTTACTGGGAAGGTACACTTAACAACAGATACGTGGACAAGCACAGACGGGCAGGGCCACTATATCTCCCTGATGGCACATTGGGTGAATTTAGTGGGGGCTGGGACCGAGTCAGAGCCTGGGACCGCTCACGTCCTACCCACCCCCAGAATTACGGGCCACCTCCACTAAACCTTCCCCCTCCTCCTCCTATGCAACCTCTACCTCCCAATTACGATGTGTCAGCAGCACGTCGCCAGCAGTCGATGACGTGCGGCGCGGCAGCACAGCGGTGGGCAAGTGTCAGCAGGCCGTGCTGAAACTAATCAGCTTAGGAGAGAAGAGGCACACAGCCCACGAACTGTTGCAGGGTCTGACAGAGCAGACCGAACTCTGGCTTTCACCGCTGAGCCTCCAACCGGGCAAGGTCTTGTGTGACAACGGCCGTAACCTGGTGGCGGCTCTGCAGCTCGGAAGCCTCACGCACGTGCCATGCCTGGCCCACGTCTTTAATTTGGTGGTTCAGCGGTTTCTGAAAAACTACCCACACTTGTCAGAACTCCTCGACAAGGTGCGCCGGGTCAGGGCACATTTCCGCAAGTCCAACACAGATGCTGCCACCCTGCAGACCCTGCAACATCAGTTTAATCTGCCAGTGCACTGACTGCTGTGCGACGTACCCACACGGTGGAACTCTACGCTGCACATGTTGGCCAGGCTGGATGAGCAGCGTAGAGCTATAGTGAAACACCAACTCCAACATGGGCGGCGTATTGTGAGTCAGCCTCCTCAATTCTTTACAGAGGAGTGGGCATGGATGGCAGATATCTGCCAGGTCCTTGAAAACTTTGAGGAGTCTACCCACATGGTGAGCGGCGATGCTGCAATCATTAGCGTTACCATTCCTCTGCTATGCCTGTTGAGAAGTGCCCTGCAAAGCATAAAGGCTGACGGTTTGCGGTCGGAACAGGAGACGGGGGAAGACAGTATGTCGCTGGATAGTCAGAGCGCCCTCATGTCTATATCTCAGCGCGTTTTGGAGGAGGAGGAGGAGGAGGGGGAGGAGCCCGATGAGGAGGGGAAAGAGACAGCTGGGCCCACTGCAGTGGGTATCCATGCTGCTTGCCTGTCATCTGTTCAGCGTGTATGGCCTGTGGAGGAGGAGGATTCTGAAAGTGATCTTCCTAGTGAGGACAGCGATGTGTTGCGTACAGGTACCCTGGCACACATGGCTGACTTCATGTTAGGATGCCTTTCTCGTGACCCTCGCGTTACACGCATTCTGGCCACTACGGATTACTGGGTGTACACACTGCTCGCCCCCCTTGGTATAAGGAGAACCTTTCGACTCTCATTCCCGAAGAGAAAAGGGGTTCGAGAGCGATGCAATACCACAGGGCCCTGGCGGACAAACTGATGGTAAACTTCCCATCTAACAGCGCTAGTGGCAGAAGGCGCAGTTCCGAGGGCCAAGTAGCAGGGGAGGTGTGGAGATCAGGCAGCATGTTCAGCGCAGGCAGGGGAACACACTCCAAGGCCTTTGCCAGCTTTATGGCTCCCCAGCAAGACTGTGTCACCACTCCCCAGTCAAGGCTGAGTCAGAGGGAGCACTGTAAAAAGATGGTGAGGGAGTACGTAGCCTATCGTACCAACGTGCTCCGTGACGCCTCTGCTCCACACAACTACTGTGTGTCAAAGCTGGACACGTGGCACGAACTCGTGCTGTATGCCCTGGAGGTGCTTGCTTGCCCTGCCGCTAGCGTCTTGTCAGAGAGGGTGTTTAGTGCAGCTGGGGGAATCACTACGTATAAGCGTACCCGCCTGTCAACTGAAAGTGCCGACATGCTAACACTCATAAAGATGAACAAAGCCTGAATTTCCCCTAAACTTCTCTTCTCCACCAGCGGAGAGCAGCTTTACCTAAACATTCTTTTCGCTGCAACCGCGGATGCAAGCATTGTTTGATGTCACCGTAAAAAAAGCGACATTTACCTTTGTCAATCTGTGTATGATATTAGTCCTCCTCCTCCTGCTCCTCCTCCTGAAACATTATGTCATCATGCTGAACTGCCAATTTTTCTGCTGCCCAAAAGGCTCATATAACTTTTCTCAAACAATATTAACACGTTTATAACTAAAGCATTGAAACTTCAAAATGAACCAATCTTTTAACAGGGCTGCCTCCTGGCTCTGTTACAAATTAAGCCACAGTGAGCTAAAAGATTAATGGGTTTCACCTGCCCTCTTGGTTGAGCAATTTTTCTGGGGTACATTTGTAATGTCGGTACACCAATTTTTTGGGCCCTCGCCTAGAATGTAATCCAAGTAATTTTTATGGGCTTCGCCTGCACTCATGGTACACCAATGTGTCAGGGGTTGGCCTACACTCTTGCTACAGAAAAGTAACTCGGGTCTGCCTGCCTATACTTCTGCCACAGTAATGCTACAGGGGTCTGCCTATACTTCTGCAACAGAAATGTTACTTCGGTCTTCCTATACTTCTGCTCCTGAAATGTTACTGTGGTCTGTCTATACTGTTACTACTGGGATGTTACTAATACTGGGCTCTGCCTATACTGCTGCTACTGTAGTGTTACTGGGCTCTGCCTATACTGCTGCAACTGAAATGTTACTGGGGTCTGTCTATACTGTAACTACAGAAATGTTACTAGGGTCTCCCTAGACTTCTGCAACATAACTGTTAGAGGGGTCAGCTTATACCTTTGCTACAGGAATATTACAGGGGTCTGTGCATAGTATTGGTGCACTACGTTTTCCCATTGCGGTGTTCTACGTATCTGGCCCCCAAAAAAACCTAGTCTAACTCGGGCATGCAGTGTGGGCCGAAGCCAACCTGTATTTGATCTCACGTTAGCTCAGCTATCGGGGGCACTGCAATAGAATTTATTTATGTACTGTCGGTGGGTTCCAGGGAGCCACCCATGCTGTGGGTGCACACAGACTTCCCATTGCGGAGTTGTACTTGCCTGTGACTATGAAAAAAGGCCAGGCTGAGTAGGGCATATAGTGTGGGCCGAAGCCAACCTGTATTTTATCTGACGTTAGCTCTGCTATCCGGGGCACTGCATTGGCAGAAACAAGAGGAGCGATACAGCGCTAATGAGACTTCACAGCTATGCTAGCATTGGAGTTCGCTCTAGGCCCGCGATTGCGGAGGGTTTGTGCAGAGGCCTATGCCCTGGGTGCAGTGAAAGTCCGCTTCCTGCCTACGATTGCTGAAGCTGTTGGCAGAGGTCTATATCCCGGGGGAACTGCAACTGCACCAGGTTGTGGCTGTGCAACTTTTTCCTGGCTAATCCAGTCATTGTAGCCGGGAAAGAAAACACAACTTATTTACATAGCCAGCTTGGCCTTTCTGCAGGGAAGCGTATAATTTTTTCGGCGTACAGTGTGCGTTACAGTACCGCTGTCAGCCTCCAAGTGCAGGCCAATAATCGCCTAATTTTTTGCAACGCTCTGTGTCTGCTTTATTCGAAATACACCATGCTGAGGGGTAGGGGTAGGCCTAGAGGACGTGGCCGTGGACGCGGGCGAGGACGCGGAGGTCCAAGTGATGGTGTGGGCACAGGCCGAGTTCCTGGTCCAGGTCAATCGCAGCTGGCTGCTGCGGGATTAGGAGAGAGGCAAGTTTCTGGGGTCCCCAGCTTCATATCACAATTTTTGGGTCCACGTCGTAGACCTTTATTCCAAAATGAGCTGTGTGAGCAGCTCCTGTCGTAGATAGCAAAAAAAGCATCCAGCGATGTATCGACCACCCAGTCTTCTACACCGTCCACTGCTGCAACTCTGAATCCTCTGGCTGCTGCTCCTCCTTCCTCCCAGCCTCCTCACTCCATGAGAATGACACATTCTGAGGAGCAGGCAGACTCCCAGGAACTGTTCTCGTGCCCCTGCCTTGATTGGGAAAAAATGGTTCCTCTCCCACCTGAGCAGTTTGTCGTGACTGATGCCCAACCTTTGGAAAGTTCCCAGGGTCCGGGTGATGAGGCTGGGGCCAACTACCAAAATATGTGAGTGTCCAAGCAGTTCTCTCCCGTTAGTTGTTGATCTAAGAACTGATTGTGTATTCAGGGATCTACAAGGACAATCAGTCTAACATGATTTTGTACTCAACATTATCCATTATAACTATAGTTCCACCTTTATCAGAGAGTTTAAGGACTACTGATTTATCCTCTACAAGACTGACCTATAGCAGTCTTGCAGAGATTGAATTATACCTACTGTAAGTTATGGCGACTCTCTAGTTCCTGAGTTACAACCTTAGTAATAATATCACCCATCAAGGCTATTCTGATGAGCAGGCAGACTCCGCTGTCCTTGGCCCCATCCAGCAATGTCTCTCAGAGCAGCATCCAGCTGTCGCTAGCGCAAGCGTTGGAACGTAAGCGCAAATACGCCCCGCACGCTTAAGCATTAAACGTGCAGATTGCCAAATTGATCAGCCTAAAAATGCTGCCGTACAGGGTTGTGAAAACGGAGGCTTTCCAAAAACATGATGGCGGCGGCCCCACGCTACTCGGTCCCCAGTCGCCACTATTTTTCCCGGTGTGCCGTCCCAGCCCTACAGCAGCACGTCTCCTGCAACATCAATTGTGCTCTCACCAACGCGGTTACTGGGAAGGTCCACTTAGCCACGGACACGTGGACAAGTACTGGCCAGCAGGGCCACTATATCTCCCTGACGGCACATTAGGTGAATTTGGTGGAGGCTGGGACCAAGTCAGAGCCTGGGACCACACACATCCTACCCACACCCAGAATTGCGGGTCCTTCCTCGGTTCTGGCATCTGCGGCGGTCTATGCCACCTCCTCTAAACCTTCCCCCTCCTCCTCCTCCTCCAACAATTAAAACATTCTTGGCAAATGCTTTCGCTTTGGTCCGTCTTGCACCGGTCCAAGAATTTCACCTAAACCGGCACAATAGGAATGCCCCCCCCCCCCCGTCCCTTTTAATCCTGGTCACAGTTCCGAAAACCAACTAAATACAACCGGGGCCATATTTGATTATTCCTAGCTGAAGCACTCAGCCGACCGGTAGAGCAATAGTGGCTTCAATCTTGTTGGTACTGATAATAAATACATATTTTAGTGTACAGCAGAAGTAGGAATAGAGCCGACTATAGAACATAGCATCCCTGCAGGGCTAGGGACAGAGAAGCAGCAGGCACATATCCTTGGTGGAAGCAGGCTAGTTGAGATCCACATACTCCTGGACTGATTTTGGACTGATTGATGAGGCCTTTACTTGTGATCATCTTTGGTAATTCCTGACAAAGATGAGTGGTATAGCCAGAAACTTGCATTGCTAACACTTTGAAATGGTCAACAGAAAATATATGAATGAAGCCTTTCCATATTTCTGATTGAGATGAGGAGGAGTTCAGACTTTTGGTACCTAGAATATCCTTTTCATTGCTATCAAATGCCCCACTTGTCTCAGAAAATACTAGCTTTTCTGCATATGTGTTGTCGCTTCCACATTTGTTCTGTGGCTTTACTTTTGTCCATTGGCTATTATTCGTATCTGAAGGTTTGATTTTGCCCGTGGAGGCGCGGAACTGAGCCTGACCATGGGCCCACTAACGTGCTTCCCACACAGACCATAGCGGGTCCTGGTCATGGTGTCTTGGCCTTGTAATGCCACCTCCTCTAAACCCTCCCCCTCCTCCTCCTCCAACAATGAAAACATTCTTGGCAAATGCTTTCGTTGTAGTCCGTCTTGCGCCGGTCCAAGAATTTCACCTAAACCGGCACAATAGGAATGCATCCATCCCTCTCAATCCTGGCCACAGTTCCGAAAACCAACTAAATACAACCGGGTTCGTATTTGATTATTCCTAGCTGAAGCATTCAGCCGACCGGTAGAGCAACAGTGGCTACCGATTCCATCTTGTTGGTACTGATAATAATTACATATTTATTGTACAGCTGAGGTAGGAATAGAGCCGACTATAGAACACAGCATCCCTGTAGGGCTGGGGATAGAGGAGCAGCAGACACATATCCTTGGTGGAAGCAGGTCAGCAGCGGGGAACAGGGGGAGTCCTCTCTCTCTCCCGCTCCCCCCCCCACTCCCCGCTGCAACCCCCCACTCACCCACGGCGCCCCCCGAATCTTTTCGCCCGAGTACGGAAGTACTCGAAAATCGCGGCGCTCGGGCGAAAAAGGGGCGTGGTCGAGTAGGTTCGCTCATCTCTATTAAAAACTAATTCTCATTAAAACATCTGATGTTTTAACCCCTTCGTTAACAAAGAACATGTTAGTTCCCTGTTAATGACATAAATTATTTCACTGTTAATATCATATTCAGAAAAACTACAATCAGAAAAATTACATCTGCATTACATTTATGAATAACCAATTTTATAGAAAATTTTTTATTAACATGGTAGCAAGCTATTATGGTTATATACTTTGTTTTCCCTTCCTGAGCTATAGATGATTTTGTTCTAAATATCTATTTTTCTTTCTCATTTGCATACATTTCCAGAGTCTGGTGGGACATGCACAGCTTAAAGCGATATATAGAGCTGTGCATGATACCGAGAGGCTTACGGCTCAAGAAATCACCAACATGAATACTCAGAGACCTTTAAAAAAGAATGGGAAAATGTCCTATCAGAATGTTCACTACAATTAATGAAACTCATAGTAGATGCAGAAGAAACAAAAATAAAAGAAATAAAGAGAGATATAAAAGAAATGGAAGATACTCGAATTGCAGTAATAAATCATGATGAATATGACAGAATAAATAAGAAAATGAAAGTTAAAAAAAAGGAAGTTAGAGAGAGATGAAAAAGATTATGAATTGAAAGAGGTATATGTCTGGAGAAAAACCCACAGGAATGGGAAATCAACTCTGAAAAACAAACAAAGGTTTAGAAAACAAAGCAGGGTGACTTTTTCCACCACCGATACTGAGGATTATGCAACAGAAAAAAACTCATCAAGTTGCACAGCCTCGAGCCCTGAGTCTTTAATCATAGGAGAAATCAACAGCTTAAACAAAAAAACGGGGAAGAATATGCAGAAACACGAAGATATCCGAACAGGAGGAAAAGACATTAGGAAACAATATAATTGTATTGTCCCCATTGGTGTTGACAAAGAATCAAATAAGAACCTTAGAAAAAGGCTTAAGTTTTGCCCCAGGAAAGGATTTGGATATATTTGAAACCATCTTGGATATAAACCGTTTCATAAGGATGTTAACAGTAAAAAAGGCATTTTCACATAAAAAAAGAACTAGGGTATCAAACTGTGAAAGAAAGAATGGAGGAATCTGACACAGAAAATGAGTTCAAAGAAAAAACTGTGGAGGAAATCATGGCTTTATTAGATTTAACAGAATTAGAGAAAGAAAATACATATATACAAGAAGAAGAAACACAGGAAATCAAGAGATTAGACTTCAATATCCCTAATCCGAACTTTTATCCACTAGAATCAAGGTCAGACTATATGAATGATTTCCAGTTCATTTTGGAAAAAGAACATCTCAAATTAAAAGATAATGATAAGTCTGAAGAAAGAAAAGACAATTTAACATGGAGAGAGAGAAAAGAACTAAGGGATCTATCGGAGAATGCAAATATAACTATAAAAAAATCAGGCAAAGGAGGAAACATCGTATTAATGGACTCCATGCTATATGCCACACAAATAGAGAGGATTCTATCGAATAAGAACATTTATAAGAGAATGGACAGTTATCCAACGCAAGCATGTTTGAAAGAACTCGAAAATCTAACAAGAAGAGGCGATAACCTGGGAGTCCTAGAAGAAAAAGAGGCAGAATTTTTAATTCCAGAAAATCCTGTAATGGCAATATTTTATGGACTGCCAAAGATTCATAAAAACATTTTTCCTCCCCCTTTTCGTCCCATAGTTGCAGGGATCAGTTCACCCTGTGAACGCTTAAGTGCGAGGGTGGACCGATCCCTGCAAGCGCTGGTCAAAAGAGTACCCGGTTTTTTGCTTGACAGTAAAGCGTTCATACAACAATTGGAAAACATGGAATGGAATATTGACTGGTGTTGGATTACATGTGATGTAGTGGACTTGTATTCGAGCATACCACACCATGCGGCTAGAACAGCAGTGGAATATCATTTAAATTTTCATAGCAAATATTCCGTTGAGTTAAAAGAATGTATTATCTTTTTTTATGTTTGATGGTAAATATTATTTACAGATATCAGGAGCCCCGATTTTCACCAACGATTGCAAACTTAACGATGAGTTATTGGGAAACCAAATTAGTTTTTTTTGTGATTTAAATCCATTTAAGAGCCACATGGTGTGGTATGCTCATTATTAGAGATGAGCGAATCTACTCGTTTCGAGTATTTACTCGATCGAGCACCGCATTTTTCGAGTACTTCAGTACTCGGGTGAAAAGATTCGGGGGGCGCCGGGGGGTGGGGGGAGGCGTGGCAGCGCGGGGGGTAGCAGCGGGGAACAGGGGGGAGCCCTCTCTCTCTCTCTCTCCCCTCCACTCCCCGCTACAATCCCCCACTCACCCACGGCGCCCCCCGAATCTTTTCGCCCGAGTACGGAAGTACTCGAAAATCGCGGTGCTCGGGCGAAAAAGGGGCGTGGTCGAGTAGGCTCGCTCATCTCTACTCGTTATATTGATGACATAGTCATTATTTGGAAAAGAGAACTGCATGATGAGATGAATACCATCTTGAAAGAATTCCATGCATATATAAATGACAATACGATTAACTTGAAGTTTACCTGTGAATAGAGGGAGAATGAAATCTCCTTCCTGGATCTAACTATGATAGGATCTGGGGAATCAAAGAAAATCACATTTAAACCATACAGAAAAGAAACTGCAGGAAACACTATTTTACATGCACGGAGTGACATCCTGAACATGTAAAAAGAGCCATACCAATGGGAGAAATGATCAGGGCAAAGAGAGCCTGTTCCAACAATGAGGACTATAAATGTACGGAGAAAGAGATAAATCAAAGATTAAAAGAAATAGGTTACAATTAAAATGTATTAAAAAAAGCATCTAAAAAAATGAAGAAAAAACAAAGAAATCAGTTATTAGGGGATAAGAGTAAGAGAGGAATAAGTTGGTATTCTCCACAAAATACAGTAGAGAATTCCATACTGTAAAAAGGATATTTTTGAAGAACATTCCAATTTTGTGCCAGGACAGAATAATGAATGACATCTTAAGTAATGGAGTAATGGTGGTGGCAAAAAGAAATAGAAATCTAGGGGACTCATTATCTCCGAGTTCTTTCTCTTCAAAAATCATAAATAAAGAGAAAGATTGCTTAACATTAGAGATGAGCGAACGTACTCGTCTGAGCTTGATACTCGTTCGAGTATTAGCGTGTTCGAGATGCTCGTTACTCGTGACGAGTACCACGCGATGTTCGGGTTACTTTTACTTTCATCTCTGAGACGTTAGCGCGCTTTTCTGGCCAAAAGAAAGACAGGGAAGGCATTACAACTTCCCCCTGCGACGTTCAAGCCCTATACCACCCCCCTGCAGTGAGTGGCTGGCGAGATCAGGTGTCACCCGAGTATATAAATCGGCCCCTCCCGCGGCTCGCCACAGATGCGTTCTGACATAGTTCAGGGAAAGTGCTGCTGGTGCCGGAGCTGCTATAGGGAGAGCGTTAGGAGTTATTGTAGGCTTCAAGAACCCCAACGGTCCTTCTTAGGGCCACATCTAACCGTGTGCAGTACTGTGGAGGCTGATTTTTGCAGTGTTGCACATTTTTTTTTTATATATCGGCTGTGCAGAGCATTGCGCCCTACAGTAATTATACATAGTGCAGGGCCAGTAGTGGTGGTGAGGCAGGGACAGAAGACATATACAGTGTATATAGGCAGTGGGCCTTTGCAAAAACATTTTGGGAAAAAAATCTATTTGGGCTGCCTGTGACTGTCCTCAGTGTTCTGGGTCTGTGCTGGGTGTAGTTGTCCTCCTAATTCATACGCAGCCAGCTAAGTGTTACAGCAGGCTTCGCAAAATTATTTCCTGGCTCTGTGTTGGCTGTTACATCACCGCTGTATTCCTGTCCACAGTGCAACAGTCTGCAGTTATTTGACATACTCCAGGGCCAGTAGTGGTGACGCAGAGAGAGAAGACATATACAGTGTATATAGGCAGTGGGCCTTTCCAAAAACATTTTGGGAAAAAAATCTATTTGGCCTGTCTGTCACTGTGCTCAGTGTTCTGGGTCTGTCTGTGCTGGGTGTAGTTGTCCTCCTAATTCATACGCAGCCAGCTAAGTGTTACAGCAGGCTTGCGCAAAATTATTTCCTGGCGTTCCATAAGCGAAGTCAGCCTCCAACCACAGGCCAATAAGCGGCACATTTAATTACAGCGTTCTGTTTCTGCTCTACTGGTAATACACCATGCTGAGGGGTAGGGGTAGGCCTATAGGACATGGACACGGGCGAGGACGTGGAGGCCCAAGTCAGGGTGTGGGCACAGGCCGAGCCAGTGTGGTCGCCAGGGGTAGAGGCAGGGCCAGACCGAATAACCCACCAACTGTTTCCCAAAGCGCCCCCTCGCGCCATGCCACCCTGCAGAGGTCAAGGTGCTCTACGGTGTGGCAGTTTTTCACAGAGACGCCTGACGACCGACGAACAGTGGTGTGCAACCTTTGTCGCGCCAAGATCAGCTGGGGAGCCACCACTACCAGCATGCGCAGGCATATGATGGCCAAGCACCCCACAAGGTGGGACGAAGGCCGTTCACCGCCTCCGGTTTGCACCACTGCCTCTCCCCCTGTGCCCCAACCTGCCACTGAGATCCAACCCCCCTCAGAGAACACAGGCACTACCGTCTCCTGGCCTGCACCCACACCCTCACCTCCGCTGTCCCAGGCCCCATCCAGCAATGTCTCTCAGCGCAGCGTCCAGACGTCGCTAGCGCCACTGTTTGAGTGCAAGCGCAAGTACGCCGCCACGCACCCGCACGCTCAAGCGTTAAACGTGCACATTGCCAAATTGATCAGCCTGGAGATGCTGCCGTATAGGCTTGTGGAAACGGAGGCTTTCAAAAACATGATGGCCACGGCGGCCCCGCGCTACTCGGTTCCCAGTTGCCACTACTTTTCCCGATGTGCCGTCCCAGCCCTGCACGACCACGTCTCCCGCAACATTGTACGCGCCCTCACCAACGCGGTTACTGCCAAGGTCCACTTAACAACAGACACGTGGACAAGCACAGGCGGGCAGGGCCACTATATCTCCCTGACGGCACATTGGGTGAATTTAGTGGAGGCTGGGACAGAGTCAGAGCCTGGGACCGCTCACGTCCTACCCACCCCCCGAATTGCGTGCCCCAGCTCGGTGGTGGTATCTGCGGCGGTGTATGCTTCCTCCACTAAACCACCCTACTCCTCCTCCTCCTCCAACGCAACCTCTGTCTCGCAATCAAGATGTGTCAGCAGCAGCACGTCGCCAGCAGTCGGTGTCGCGCGGCACGGCAGCACAGCGGTGGGCAAGCGTCAGCAGGCCGTGCTGAAACTACTCAGCTTAGGAGAGAAGAGACACATGGCCCACGAACTGCTGCAGCGTCTGACAGAGCAGACCGACCGCTGGCTTGCTCCGCTGAGCCTCCAACTGGGCATGGTCGTGTGTGACAACGGCTGTAATCTGGTGGAGGCTCTGCAGCTCGGCAGCCTCACGCACGTGCCATGCCTGGCCCACGTCTTTAATTTGGTGGTTCAGCGCTTTCTGAAAAGCTACCCACACTTGTCATACCTGCTCGGAAAGGTGCGCCGGGTCAGCGCACATTTCCGCAACTCCAAGACGGACGCTGCCACCCTGCAGGCCCTGCAACATCGGTTTAATCTGCCAGTGCACCGATTGCTGTGCGACGTGCCCACACGGTGGAACTCTACGCTCCACATGTTGGCCAGGCTCTATGAGCAGCGTAGAGCTATTGTGGAATACCAACTCCAACATGGGCAGCGTAGTGGGAGTCAGCCTCCTCAATTCTTTACAGAAGAGTGGGCCTGGTTGGCAGACATCTGCCAGGTCCTTGGAAACTTTGAGGAGTCTACTCAGATGCTGTGCGGGGATGCTGCAATCATTAGCGTCACCATTCCTCTGCTATGCCTCTTGAGAAGTTCTCTGCAAAGCATAAAGGCAGACGCTTTGCACTCGGAAACGGAGGCGGGGGAAGACAGTATGTCGCTGGATAGTCAGAGCACCCTCATGTCTATATCTCAGCGCATTGAGGAAGAGGAGGAGGAGGGGGAGGAGCATGAGGAGGAGGGGGAAGAGACAGCTTGGCCCACTGCTGAGGGTACACATGCTGCTTGCCTGTCATCCTTTCAGCGTGTATGGCCAGAGGAGGAGGAGGAGGAGGAGGAGGATCCTAAAAGTGATCTTCCTAGTGAGGACAGCCATGTGTTGCGTACAGGTACCCTGGCACACATGGCTGACTTCATGTTAGGATGCCTTTCTCGTGACCCTCGCGTTACACGCATTCTGGCCACTACGGATTACTGGGTGTACACACTGCTCGACCCACGGTATAAGGAGAACCTTTCAACTCTCATTCTCAAACTGATGGTAAACTTCCCATCCGACAGTGCTAGTGGCCGAAGGCGCAGTTCCGAGGGCCAGGTAGCAGGGGAGGTGCAGAGATCAGGCAGCATGTACAGCGCAGGCAGGGGACCATTATCCAAGGCCTTTGCCAGCTTTCTGGCTCCCCAGCAAGACTGTGTCACCGGTCCCCAGTCAAGGCTGAGTTGGCGGGAGCACTGTAAAAGGATGGTGAGGGAGTACGTAGCCGATCGCAAGACCGTCCTCGGTGACGCCTCTGCCCCCTACAACTACTGGGTGTCAAAGCTGGACATGTGGCCTGAACTCGCACTGTATGCCCTGGAGGTGCTTGCTTGTCCTGCGGCTAGCGTCTTGTCAGAGAGGGTGTTTAGTGCGGCTGGGGGAATCATCACGGATAAGCGTACCCGCCTGTCAACCGACAGTGCCGACATGCTTACAGTCATCAAGATGAACAAAGCCTGGATTTCCCCAGACTTCTCTTCTTCACCAGCAGACAGCAGCGATACCTAAGCAATACGTAGGCTGCACCCGCGGATGGAAGCATCGTTCTCTGTCACCATCAAAAACGGGGACCTTTTTGCTTCATCAATCTGTATATAATATTCCTCCTCCTCCTCCTCCTGGTCCTCCTCCTGAAACCTCACGTAATCACGCCGAACGGGCAATTTTTCTTAGGCCCGCAAGGCTCAGTCATATAATTTTTGTAAACAATTTTTATACGTTTCAATGCTCATTAAAGCGTTGAAACTTTCACCTGAACCAATTTTTATTTTAACTGGGCTGCCTCCAGGCCTAGTTACCAATTAAGCCACATTAACCAAAGCGATTAATGGGTTTCACCTGCCCTCTTGGTTGGGCATGGGCAATTTTTCTGAGGTATATTAGTACTGTTGGTACACCAATTTTTGGGGGCCCTCGCCTACAGTGTAATCCAATTAATTTTTAGCCCACCTGCATTACAGCTGACGTTACATCAGCTGTGTTGGGCACTGCAATGGGATATATTTATGTACCGCCAGTGGCTTCCTGGCTCCCACCCATGCGGTCGGTCCACACGGTGTTGTAACTCCATGTGTCCACTTCTAAAGAACCCCAGTCTGACTGGGGCATGCAGTGTGGGCCGAAGCCCACCTGCATTAAGCACGACATTACCCCAGCTGTGTTGGGCACTGCAATGGGATATATTTATGTACCGCCGGTGGGTTCCAGGGAGCCACCCATGCTGTCGGTCCACACGGAGTTGTAACTACATGTGTCCACTTTTAAAGAACCCCAGTCTGACTGGGGCATGCAGTGTGGACCGAAGCCCACCTGCATTAAGCACGACATTACCTCAGCTGTGATGGGCAATGCAATAGGATATATTTATGTACCGCCGGTGGGTTCCAGGGAGCCACCCATGCTGTGGGTGCACACGGAATTCCCATTGCGGAGTTGTACCTGGCTGTGACTATTTATAAAAAAACGCGGTCTGACTGGGGCATGCAGACACCTTGACAGAATGAATAGTGTGTGGCACATAGGTTCCCCATTGCCCACGTGTGCAGCTCCTGATGGAGGTGGCACAGGATTGGATTTCTCATTGCTTCTGTACAGCATTGTGGGCTATTGCCCCGCCCCTTTTAAAGAGGGTCGCTGCCTAGCCGTGCCAACCCTCTGCAGTGTGTGCCTGCGGTTCCTCCTCATGGCAGACGCACTTATAAATAGACATGAGCGTGGTGTGGCATGAGGGCAGCTGAAGGCTGCGCAGGAACAGTTTGGTGTGCGCTGTGGACACTGGGTCGTGCGGGGGGGGGGGGGAGGGTTGGGCAGCATGTAACCCAGGAGAAGTGGCAGCAGAGTGTCATGCAGGCAGTGATTGTGCTTTGTTGGAGGTAGTGTGGTGCTTAGCTAAGGTATGCATTGCTAATGAGGGCTTTTCAGAAGTAAAAGTTGTTGGGAGGGGGGGCCCACTCTTGCCGCTATTGTGGCTTAATAGTGGGACCTGGGAACTTGAGATGCAGCCCAACATGTAGCCCCTCGCCTGCCCTATCCGTTGCTGTGTCGTTCCCATCACTTTCTTGAATTGCCCCGATTTTCACAAATGAAAACCTTAGCGAGCATCGGCGATATACAAAAATGCTCGGGTCGCCCATTGACTTCAATGGGGTTCGTTACTCGAAATGAACCCTCGAGCATCGCGATAATTTCGTCCCGAGTAACGAGCACCCGAGCATTTTGGTGCTCGCTCATCTCTAGTTAACATACAAAGGCTTTGTAAAATGTGGTAATCTCAAATGTAGCACCTGCACCTTTGCATGCAAATGTGATACATTTTTAGATAGTTCAAAGACAAAAGAATTTCAAATAAAGAAGTATATAAACTGCAGCTCATGCAATGTAATTTATATGGTGGCATGTACGGCCTGCAGCAAGTTATATGTAGGATGCACAATAAGAACATTACGGTACGCATCACGAAACACCTGAGACATATCAAGAAGGGGAATAGCAATCACTCAGGTGTGACAAAGCATTTTGTAGAGGAACATGGGGGAGATACTAAACATCTAATTTATTATGGAATTGAAAAAGTCAACAAAGGAAGGAAACAAAAAGTAGATGGATCCATGGTATTAAAAAGAGAAGGGTATCGGATACTTATGCTAAATACAAGATACCCGCAAGGGTTAAACATAAAAACAGATCATTTATATCTACACTAATGTGATGGGATAATGTAAAGTGCTGATAGAAAAAATAAAAAATATATTGTTTGTGAGCATAATAAATAATATATAATAAATAATATATAATAAATAATAAATAAGACATCATTAAATTAAGTATTTAAAAAAAACACAAGCAACACATAAATAAATGTAATAAGGGTCAATGAAGATTCTATTAGATTGATTTATGCAAAACAGGTGAAGCAGTCTTGATGAAAAAGGAATATAATTATAATTAATCTGAACGATCTAAAAGTAATCACCGAAGAAGAATTATATTAAAAATACTAATTTTATTAATAAAGATTAAAATCAATTTGGACAGAAGAAAACATATATTTTTAATTGAGGTATTAGGGAAAACTCTTCACTCTATGATTTAGAGTAAATTTCTTATCAATAACCCCACTAATGGATGTTAGGTGTCTAAAATCCCAGGTCCAAGTTGAGAGGGTACATGAGATAACACCCTTCCATTATTAATCTGGTAAGGTTTTTGAGTTGAGTGGGGTTTTAACCCTCCTCCTGCTGATACACAAATTAGGGGGTTGCCCTCATTGGAGGTTCCCAGATCAGACAGAAATTCCAGATAGAAGAAGGGGAGTTGTGCGTGTTATATAGACACAAAGCTGTACCCTGTAGGCTCAGCTGAGACCCTCCGTAAAAATACATAAAGGAAGAAATGCAGTGTTGTTAATACTTCTTTAATGTTCCCTTATGTAAGTGTGGTGATCAACAGTTATGCACCACTAGAGGAAAGGGTTAAATATCAAAGAGTACCAACTATAAAAGCCTAAGGCTGGTATTATTCAAAGCGGAGTGAATGTTGTATTCCACTTAGAATATCAGTACAGGTGTATGATATAGGACCCAGTTAGAATTCAGAAGGTCCAGTTAGCAAAGGGTTAAATGGTGCCATAAGGAAGTGGATCAGTGATAGTATAGAGAAAAAAACTGTTTTTCTCTTCTAGTTAAATGATTTCCTCCTTAAATAAAATCCAAGTTATAGTCCACTGTCAATTAGACCAGGGTCGGAGATTAAGGGGTTAACTTGTGCAATAAAGACTAGGGATGAGCGAACGCGTCCGTTACGGACACATCCGCACCCGGACACCGGCTTTGCCGAACACTGCAGTGTTCGCGCGTAAGTGTCCGGGTGCCGCCGGGGGGCGGGGAGATGCGCGGCGGCGCGGGCGGCAGTAGCGGGGAACAGGGGGGAGCCCTCTCTCTCTCCCTCTCCCCCCCACTCCCCGCCGCACCCCCCCCCCCGCGCTGCCACGGCGGCCCCCGAACTTTTTCGCCCGAACACTGAAGTGTTCTCAAAGTTCGGTGTTCGGGCGAAAAAGGGGCGGAGCCGAACGTGTTCGCTCATCTCTAATAAAGACCTTTCCACTAAATAAGCATATGGCCCAAGACCAAAGTTACAGCCCTGAATATCAAACACCAGGTCAGGGAGTGATCAATAATTGTTTAGCAAATCGAGCCAGCACTTCAGGGGTTAAATTTGCCCGTATGCCTGCAGTGCTATTAATTGCTATTTCAGTGTTTAATATCACTTTAGGTCCTTCTGAAAATACAAATCTCTAGGTGAATAACCCTATACTTCAGCACAGCAGCGCTGTGAATAAGGAGAAACTAGATCGGCATCGATGTAGCTGCCTGACGGAAGGTATCGGGCAGCCGTCTAGCTCTAACACCTCAACTAACTATCTGGAGAGGTTACTGACTCACTAAAATCACATCATCGACGCGTTTCAGTAGTGCTCTTAACATGTGCACTGCTTCATCAGGATGCGTTAATAAATGTCAGAGGGAGCAGCCGTGATGTCTGGCGGTATCCCGGTATCCGAACGATCTAAAAGGGTTCATATAGTAAATATATTTTATGAATAAGATACAAAGGGTTAAACAATAAAAAATAGTTTGGATAACAACTGAAAGAGAAGAAATTAATATATAGCATTACATTTTTAAAAATGCATATACATGTTACATAGATTTAAGCATACATAAAGCCGCTTATGAGGGTGGTGTGGCTATGCAGCCAGTGTGTGGCATGAGGGCAGCTGAAGGCTGCGCAGGGACACTTTTGTGTGCGCTGCGGACGCAGGGTCGTGCGGGGGGGTTGGGCAGCATGTAACCCAGGAGAAGTGGCAGCGGAGTGTCATGCAGGCAGTGATTGTGCTTGGTTGGAGGTAGTGTGGTGCTTAGCTAAGGTATCCATTGCTAATGAGGGTTTGTCTGAAGTAAAAATTGTTAGGGGGGGGCCCACTCTTGCCGCTATTGTGGCTGAATAGTGAGACCTGGGAACCTGAGATGCAGCCCAACATGTTGCCCCTCGCCTGCCCTATCCATTTCTGTGTCGTTTCCATCACTTTCTTGGGTTTTCCTGATTTTCACAAATGAAAACCTTAGCGGAGCATAGGTCCCATACAAAAATGCTCGAGTCGCCCATTGACTTCAATGCGGTCCGTTACTCAAAACAAACTCTCGAGCATCGCGGAAAGTTCGACTCAAGCAACGAGCACCTGAGCATTTTGGTGCTCGCTCATCTCTAGTCAATACCAAACATAGTCTATGGACAGATTATTCCATATTTGAAAAAGATTTTACACTCCTGAAATGGTGCAACAAAAAAGACAACCTCGTTCAGTGACACCCATACAGCGCCGGAGTCCCAATACTCACCGCACCCAGAAGTAGATGGCTGCAGTGAGGTGCCATTCATATGACCGCTGAGTCAATCACAAGATTCAGCAGCCAAAGTAGAATCACCAATTTCTTCAAGATTTGGTGTGTTGGGGAGGAGGAGCCACTGCAAGAGGTGAGCATGTCCTTGTTACACCATTTCACAGCTTTTAAAAAAACTCTATTATTTAGAGTCCCCTTTAAGATGATAGCTTTGGTTTTGTAATAACACTGTTAGTAATAAATAATGTTTGCTAATTCACAAACCACTGTCCAACACAAAACAATTTGATATCTAATAAATAAAGATGAGCGAACACCAAAATGTTCGGGTTCGCGTTATTCGAAACGAACTTCCCGCGATGTTCGGGTGTTCGTTTCGAATAACGAACCCCATTGAAGTCAATGGGCGACCGGAACATTTTTGTATTTCGCCGATGCTCGCTAAGGTTTTCATGTGTGAAAATCTTGGCAATTCAAGAAAATGATGGGAACGACACAGCAAGTTCTCCTCTGCCACAGCTGTAACATTAATGAATGGGTGAGTGAGGGCTGCCTCTGATTGGTCAGGCTGTGACCATTCAGAGGCATCTTATTCAGCAGGCGGGGATTTTAAATCCCCGGCTGCTGAATACTACTCACAGCTGTTCAGAGCAGTTCAGGAGAACTGCAGCCTGCTGCGCTGAACTCCGTCTGCCGGCACCAGGTGAGTATATATATATTTTTTATTTTTACACATTTCTGGATGAATTGCAGGAAAGGGCTTATATATTTAACCCCTTTCCGACAATTCATCCCGCGATCGCCGGCAGCCCATTGCATTCAGTGGAGTCGGCTGTATTGCCGGTTCCATTGAATTCAATGGGCAAACATCGTTCTTCTCTGTCACAGCTGTTACAGCTGTGGCAGAGAAGAATGATTTGTCTTCTATATGTTCTCAATGGGGTTGGTGCTGCTGCCGCCAGCCCCATTGAGCGCATATAGAAAAGATTTCTCAGGGAAGAAAGTTAAAGTAACCCGAACATCCGAACATCATGTGGTGTTCGTTACGAATAACGAACATCCCGAACACCCTAATATTCGCCCGAGCATCAAGCTCGGACGAGTACGTTCGCTCATCTCTACTAATAAACATTGACAAAAATGAGTCTATTTTTTTCAACTTTTTCCTGTTACATTAAAAATCTCTTCACATCTGGTGTGTTTTTTAATATACATTTTTTCAAGTTAAAAAGCCTAAAACATCCTGTGAAAACTCTGCGTATGAACAGAACGCTGCTGTCTTCCTTTAATCTTGCTATATTGCGTTACACTTTAGTGGAGTGTAAAGTAGGATCATCTACAACAAAATTGGCATATGTAACCTGAATATTGTGAAATGGATCCTGTTAACTTTTTGGCTATGAAATCGGGACAGAAATCTGCAAAAGGGAAATGTGAAAATGTTCTGAATTTCTAGAATCTTCCTTTTTATTTGTTTCTAAACATAGTTTGTTAGAATGGGTTACTGTAGGTTCAGTGCAGATTCCACCAAACCGAAATGCGAGAAGACACAACATGTGAACCCACCTTGTCTCTGACAACACTTACCTCAGGCCTCTTCATGTTCTTTTTCCTTGTGATGAAAGTGAATGAGTTCTCTTTATATTATTCTGAGAAGAAGAAGGATCAGTAGAGATTTGTAGACGCTGCCCATAGAAATAAGTAAAAGACATTGCTGCTGCAGATTTTCCTTTGGAACTTTCCTATTACAGAACTATAGATCCATGATACCTTATAATAAGAGTGGTTGAAACACATTAAAGAAGCCACCTGATGAAGATGACCCCTGTCTACATTCCCTATTGGGTTATATGTATGGCAAGAGGTTTATTACTCAGCAATAACCCTTGTGAGTCACAACAGCTCTGGCAGAGATGCCCCCTGAACCATCAGCTGTTCTGATGACACAACCTCTTTAATTCAGATACATTTTTAGCTTTTATTGTTTATACAAGGATAACTACTGTTTTACCTAAAGTTACTTACGGGATTTTGCTTTCAGCATTCACTTGGCATCATAGTCTTCTAGTGAGCTCTCATGAGGCCAAGTTGTTCCATATCTATCATCTCTCAGCATGTGCATGCAGTGTATATGTGTAGTCTAGATAATGTACGGCAGTGTTTCTCAAATCCACTCCTCAAATACCCGAATAGTTCTTGATAAGAGGATTCCATAAAGAGAACATCCTGAATCCCAGAAATGAATTGTATTAAATGTGCAATAATAAGGGAGCCCTGACGACATGACCCGGGGAAGCTTGATAAATGGAGTTGGCACACATTGGGCAAATAGATGATTTTAGGTAATTTTAACATGGAAACTTAAGCAGAAGTTTCACACCTTATATGTAGCATCTTACAGATAACTCTTGGTTGGTTGATTTGTACATCTTCTGTGTTTTCGACCCACTCTAAATGTTGATGCAAAAATACTGACCAGAATACGACCGTGTAAATCAGGCCCAATGCTCACAAACTGATCCTAACTCTTCTACTGGTCTCAGCCATCTATCATGCAACTACTCCACCTCTCATCTACTATCTCCACCAGATATCTACCAGTTCATCTACCACCTCTCATCTAGATCCTCCACCACCTATCCTCTAGCTCCTCAACCACATATCCTCCAGTTCCTCTATCACATCTCATTTTACATCACCTCTTTTCTAGCCTTTCTACTTTCTATACTTCAGCTCCTTCCCCATGTCTCCTCCATATTCTCTGCCATCTATCCTGCCATCTGTACCTCCACTGAGTTCTATGTGACCACTAATACACTTTAAGGTTCATACAAAGCCCTTTATAAC
This sequence comes from Eleutherodactylus coqui, assembly GCF_035609145.1. NCBI lineage: Eukaryota > Metazoa > Chordata > Amphibia > Anura > Eleutherodactylidae > Eleutherodactylus > Eleutherodactylus coqui. The sequence continues at coordinate 336,417,114 of NC_089838.1, read as the reverse complement.
ATGACCCCTCAGTGCACTATATTTTCTTACTCATCTCCAGAATGCAACATCAATTAATTCTTTTCTTTCCTGTAATCTATCATTAACATAACTTACTTGTATTGCTAAGCTTTAGTTTGTACATTTATCTATCAATTCTAATCATGCATAATCGCTTTTTCATAGTTTGTGTTCCAATGTTACTTATTGTGAATGTTCTCAGCAAGAGAAACCAAGTATTCTTGTAGATATGATACTCTTAATGGCTACAGCTCTCATATCTACAGGATTACATGGTTTCTCTTGCTGAGAACAATCACACTTTGCTCCCCTTCTAACACATTACTGAACATGACAGCATTAAGTGTACGCTGGTAAGAAATTAGTGGCGATCAGCATTTACCATGGTGTCACATACATGTTTCTAAAATCAGCGAGATTTCTCACAATCAATAGATAGAAATTAACTTACTCCGCATCAGATTCTTCTATTTTCCTGCCAAGTCATTTCTGTACTGATGAGAATCATTCTTCTACGTCCATGAAAATATTCTTATACGTAAATGGGAAAAAGATAAAGTAATCAGTCAGATGTGAATGCGATGCAGCAGTCTGGCAAGGCAGAGGTCCTCTGTGAGGTGATCAGGCACACAATAACTGCAGGTATATATACTGTATACACACAGTAAAGTGAATGGGCTTTGGAAACTAACCAGATTAGAAACTTTGTGATTACCTCATGTGTCCCCTGACGATTATCTGATGTAAACTTATCACAAACATTGTCAAAGTAAAAAAAAGGAAACTTTATGAAAAAAAAAAAAGTTTTAAGCCTCCTAAACACTTAAATGAGTTTTCCAGTTGTAGACTATTAACACAGCCTATCCTTAGGTTAGGCCAGCATTAGAAAATGGGTGGTGGTCCACCACTTGGGACCCCCACTGATTAGCTGTCCTCCATCCTGGTGTGTCTTGTGCACTGAGCTGATCTCTGCAGGTAGCAGAAAGCTCCATTCCCACTGCAGTGGCCAGTCTTGGTACTACATGCAAAGTTCCCATTCATGTCATTGGGAACTTTACCTGCAATATTAAGCTTGGCCACTGCAATGGGAACTGAGCTGTCTGCTTCCTGTAGAAATCAGCTCAGTGCACAAGTGCTTTGGCCTGGTGAACAGCTGATCAGTGGGGATGGTGGGCAGCATAACCTCACTGATATATTACTGATGGCCATCCTGCGAATACATCATCAGTAATTTACAACTGAACAGCCCCTTTAAAATAATAAATGACCTATACTTACACCTTGTTGCCGGCTGCAGTCCCAGTGATTGTTGTGACAGATAATGTCACAGGAGATGAGATGACTGCTACAGCTAATGAGAGGCTGCAGTGTCACATTATTGAACTTGTGGCAAACTCTACTACATCTGTAGCATGTTAGTTGGTGGTCATTAAAATATGTTTATATATTAGTATTACGCGATCATCATTGGTATAGTCATTCATCCCTAACCAGACTACATCCAAAAGAATTGCTGACTTGTAGGGACCTGTGCTGAAGAAAGAAGATCTGGCCATTACGGAGGAGACCCACACGGCAGCCGAAGGGGTAAGAACCTATCTTTTAATGCCCATGTCTGCGGGCACAAGCGGATTCCACTGCAGGATTCAGGATGTGCATGAGGCCTTATCGTGTCCAGCAGAAAGAAACAAAAACGCTGTCCGTGATTTTTTTTTTCCTGGAATTCGTACAGTGCATCCCCCAAGACATGATGACATGCTCAGCACAACAGAGAGAGGCAACCAAGCATCGCCTGTGGGAGAGGAAGGGCTAACAATGCCACAACAAGAGAGAGGCAACCAAGCATCGCCTGCGGTAGAGGGAGGGCTAACAGTGCCACAACAAGAGAGAGGCAACCAAGCATCGCCTGCGGGAGAGGAAGGGCTAACAACATCACAACAAGAGAGAGGCTACCAAGCACCGTGTGCAGGAGGGGGAGGGCTAACAGTGCCACAACAAGAGAGAGGCAACCAAGCATCACCTGCGGGAGAGGAAGGGCTAACAGTGCCACAACAAGAGAGAGGCAACCAAGCATCACCTGCGGAAGAGGGAGGGCTAACGACGCCACAACAAGAGAGAGGCAACCAAGCACCGTGTGCAGGAGGGGGAGGGCTAACAGTGCCACAACAAGAGAGAGGCAACCAAGCATCGCCTGCGGGAGAGGAAGGGCTAACAGTGCCACAACAAGAGAGAGGCAACCAAGCATCGCCTGCGGGAGAGGAAGGGCTAACAGTGCCACAACAAGAGAGAGGCAACCAAGCATCACCTGCGGAAGAGGGAGGGCTAACGACGCCACAACAAGAGAGAGGCAACCAAGCATCACCTGCGGAAGAGGAAGGGCTAACGACGCCACAACAAGAGAGAGGCAACCAAGCATCGCCTGTGGGAGAGGAAGGGCTAACGACATCACAACAAGAGAGAGGCAACCAAGCATCGCCTGTGGGAGAGGAAGGGCTAACGACATCACAACAAGAGAGAGGCAACCAAGCATCGCCTGCGGAAGAGGGAGGGCTAACAACGCCACAACAAGAGAGAGGCAACCAAGCATCGCCTGCGGAAGAGGGAGGGCTAACAACGCCACAACAAGAATGAGGCTACCAAGCATCGCCTGCGGGAGAGGAAGGGCTACCGACATCACAACAAGAGAGAGGCAACCAAGCATCGCCTGTGAAAGAGGGAGGGCTAACAACGCCACAACAAGAGAGAGGCAACCAAGCATCGCCTGCGGAAGAGCGAGGGCTAACAACGCCACAACAAGAGAGAGGCAACCAAGCATCGCCTGCGGAAGAGGGAGAGCTAACAACGCCACAACAAGAGAGAGGCAACCAAGCATCGCCTGCGGAAGAGGGAGGGCTAACAACGCCACAACAAGAGAGAGGCAACCAAGCATCGCCTGCGGAAGAGGGAGGGCTAACAACGCCACAACAAGAGAGAGGCAACCAAACATCACCTGCGGAAGAGGGAGGGCTAACAACGCCACAACAAGAGAGGCTACCAAGCACTGCCTACAGGAGAGGGAGGGCTAACAACGCCACAACAAGAGAGAGGCAACCAAGCATCGTCTGCGGAAGAGGGAGGGCTAACAACGCCACAACAAGAGAGGCTACCAAGCACTGCCTACAGGAGAGGGAGGGCTAACAACGCCACAACAAGAGAGAGGCAACCAAGCATCGCCTGCAGGAGAGGGAGGGCTAACAACGCCACAACAAGAGAGAGGCAACCAAGCACCACCTGTGGAAGAGGAAGGGCTAACGACGCCACAACAAGAGAGAGGCAACCTAGCATCGCCTGTGGGAGAGGAAGGGCTAACGACATCACAACAAGAGAGAGGCAACCAAGCATCGCCTGCGGAAGAGGGAGGGCTAACAGCGCCACAACAAGAGAGAGGCTACCAAGCATCGCCTGCAGGAGAGGGAGGGCTAACAGCGCCACAACAAGAGAGAGGCAACCAAGCAACGCCTGTGGAAGAGGGAGGGCTAACAACGCCACAACAAGAGAGAGGCTACCAAGCATCGCCTGCAGGAGAGGGAGGGCCAACGACGCCACAACAAGAGAGAGGCAACCAAGCACCACCTGCGGAAGAGGGAGGGCTAACAGCGCCACAACAAGAGAGAGGCTACCAAGCATCGCCTGCAGGAGAGGGAGGGCTAACAGCGCCACAACAAGAGAGAGGCTACCAAGCATCGCCTGCAGGAGAGGGAGGGCTAACAGCGCCACAACAAGAGAGAGGCAACCAAGCATCGCCTGCAGGAGAGGGAGGGCTAACAGCGCCACAACAAGAGAGAGGCAACCAAGCATCGCCTGCAGGAGAGGGAGGGCTAACAACACCACAACAAGAGAGAAGCTACCAAGCACCGCCTGCGGGAGAGGGAGGGCTAACAACATCATAACAAGAGGGAGGCAACCAAGCAACGTGTGCAGGAGGGGGAGGGCTAACAACACCACAACAAGAGAGAGGGAATTTCACTCAACCAATTCCACCCTCATTACAACATCTCCACTGCCAGTCTAGGTCCCCTCGCATCCTTAAAGGAGATGTCCCGCGCCGAAACGGGTTTTTTTTTTTTTAACCCCCCCCCCCGTTCGGCGCGAGACAACCCCGATGCAGGGGTTAAAAAAACCACCCGCACAGCGCTTACCTGAATCCCGGCGGTCCGGCGTCTTCAATACTTACCGCTGAAGATGGCCGCCGGGATCTTCTACCTTCGTGGACCGCAGCTCTTCTGTGCGGTCCACTGCCGATTCCAGCCTCCTGATTGGCTGGAATCGGCACGTGACGGGGCGGAGCTACACGGAGCTACACGGAGCCCCATAGAGAACAGCAGAAGACCCGGACTGCGCAAGCGCGGCTAATTTGGCCATCGGAGGCCAAAAATTAGTCGGCACCATGGAGACCAGGACGCTAGCAACGGAGCAGGTAAGTAAAAAACTTTTTATAACTTCTGTATGGCTCATAATTAATGCACAATGTATATTACAAAGTGCATTAATATGGCCATACAGAAGTGTATAGACCCACTTGCTGCCTCGGGACATCTCCTTTAAGTACAGCTTTGTGGCTATCTGTAAATAGGCTTTTGACTATAGAATGACTATTAACCATATGAGTACGGAGGGGAGAGAGTTAAGGTATATGGCCGTTGGTAAATTCTGAGCGATGGTACAATTTAAAAATGCCAACATTATATTATACTTATTTTTTATTTTTTTTTGCATTGCCGCATTCAAAATTGCATACCCTCTTAATTTTTCTATTGATGGAGCTCTATGTTGGCTTTTTTTGCATGACAAGCTGTATATTACATAGGGGGTCACTTTCTTTTGCACTTAGAATTGAATAATCAAGTTGTGGCCACTTTACATTTCCTACTTACAACCTAAAGAAAAAAGATAATATCTGAAACATACATACATGGGACGGGTTCCCCCATATTATGGTTTTTATACCTCAATGTCCATATTCACATGAAACCCTCACAAGAGCAAAACCCTATTTGTAACGGAACAGGCTTTAGAGACTGTGATAAAAATATACCCTTGCATCCTCCCATTCAGAACCAGGAGGGGATTCGCACATATGGGGTGCTTATAACTGAAAGGCTAGACCAGGCAATACAGCCGCAGTCACTTCCCAAAAAAGAGATCCCCTCCATCTAAAACAGGATCAATAAATCGCATACATGTAATAGCTGGATAAACAAAAGTCAGCAAGAAAAAAAGCTAACAAATTGCAACATAGGGTGTTGTAGGGTTAATTAGGGCACTGATAGGGTTAACCTGGAATGCTTTCAATTATTTCCAGTCCAAAATGCCATACTCAATACAACCCCATATCAAGCTAGCAAGTAAAAACTGGCTATGTGATCTAATATGCGACCCAAAAGCCCAGCTAGCAGCCCTGATAGTTGCTGGACAAGGTTGTGTTACTAGCCAGTTACACATCGGTCTAATTACTGACTGTCCCTATATAAAACACAGTCGCATTCTAAGGCCTCGGTCAGACGACCGTTTTTTGCCGCAATTTGTGGATCGCATGACGGATGCGCATCCGCAAATCGCGTGACCGGGCCGACGATTTGCCGAAAAATCTGCAGCTAGCAGCGTTTTCGGCGAAACGGGCCCGATCAAAGGAGCGCTGTCCAACCCATTGAAATTCAATGGAGCCAGCAATACAGCCATTAATTTTCGAGAGAGCTGCCTCTGATTGGTGAGGGCTGTGACCAATCAGAGGCAGCCCATTCAGCAGGCGGGGATTTTAAATCCCCGCCTGCTGAATACTACACAGAGCAGTTCAGGAGAACTGCTGGCCTGACGCGGCTGAACTCCGGCTGCAGGGGCAAGGTGAGTATATACATTTTTTTTATTTTTACACATTTTTGGATGTTTTTCAGGGAAGGGCTTATATTTTAAAGCCCTTCCCGAAAATTCATGCCGCGCTCGCCGGCAGCCCATTGCTTTCAATGGAGCCGGCTGTATTGCCGCCTCCATTGAATTCAATGGGCGAACATCGTTCTTCTCTGCCACAGCTGTTACAGCTGTGGCAGAGGAGAATGATCTTTGTAGTATATGTTCTCAATGGGGTCGGCGCTGCTGCCGCCGGCCCCATTGAGCGCATATATAGAACACAAGGAATCGCAGAACGCAGATAGGCGCGATCTGCGATCTGCGATTCCTCGTGTCCTATAATTTATCGGACATCTGCATAAAAAGCGGCCATGTGACCGATCCCATTGCAAAGCAATGATTCTATATATGCGCAGATCGCATGCGCAAATCGCGCGAAAAAACGCCCGTCTGACCGAGGCCTAAATAGTCACTTCATCAGGAGACAGTTTTTCAACATCTAAACTATAAAAATAATAAACACCAGACTGCCATGATGCTTGACAGCCGTCTTCCATGATGACGCTGGGTGCCCCAGCCCTGCTGGGTTTAAATGTTCCAGACCCCGCCTCCCTTATGTGGGGGCGTGGCACTGCTCACCAATGGGATGGCAATCAGAGGGCTGAGACCTGCCCCCTCTCCTGCAAATCCTCAAGTGAGACAACTGAGCCATATTCAGCTGCAAAGGCAGCCAGGGAAGGCGCAGTAGTGAAGGGGATGGGGGGACCCCAAGCCCTTCTAAAAGCTGGTTTCCCTAACGCTGAGGGCTCAACAGGGAGTTCTTAAATTATCCCAAATGAAATCTCACACACAGTAATGATTGTGTGACTAATATGCGGTTCACCTTATGTCACAAAGGGGTTAATCAAAGGGGTTAATTATATGGCTGTCATCTCCAGGCCAAAGGTGCATAAAATATGGAGTACTTATAGGCGCAGGTATGCATGTAGTCTTGTATATGAAAGGTTTAATCCACACCCATAGTGATGGTTATTTGGCAAGTATGTGGTTAACCTTATGTCATAGCAAAAAAAAAAATCATTCTTTCCAGGTCAGAGATGTTTGCAGGAGAACATAGGCCCATAAGGGCATATACGCATAGGGACAGGTATACATACCATCATGCACCATGGTGATGATTGTGCGGCAGATGTGCAGTTAGGCCTTTTTCACACGGGCAACGGCGATATCACCACTACAAAATAGTGCAATATCACAGCTCTGTATCTGTGATTTTGTAGCAGCAGTGATGAATTTTTCTTGTGAAAAGTCGCGCATCACATCACTACTGCCCGCAATAAAATCGCGTCATTTTATTGCGAGAAGGTTAAGCCCTCCCCCTGAACTAAGCTCTAGCTGCATTTGCTTAAAAAAAGGCATACTATCTAGCAGGCTCGGTCCAGGTCCTTCGCCATGCGCTCTGCAGTCTTTGTTCACAGAAGATCCCTTCCATTGATTGGTTCATCTAGCGCTACTCAGCCAATCAGAGCCATCGCTTCCTGGAGGCAGGATTTATGAAGCCCGTAACCAAGATGTGATCTTCTTTGGCCCAACAAAAACTGCAGGATGCACAGTGGAGCTCCAGACAGCAGTAGGAGGACCCGGATCGGTAAGTATTCATTTTTTTAAGGGAGTGCAGCTAGAGCTTAGTTTAGGGGTGGGGAATGGGGTAGGAATCTTGAACTGAGCAATTTGACCCACTTCAACTAAGGAACATCCTTTGTCCCCACAACCAAATATAACTCTTTCAATTAGGTGAAGGATATAGTGTTATTTACCTGCAAACTATAATGGTCTAAGTTTTTTAGTTCAGATGACCGTAGTCATGGACAGATTAACGTACCCAATGTGGTGTCAGGCGTCCATTGACTCCCATTGGGCTCCTTCCCATTTGCCCACTCTAGCAGGGGGCTAGTCCTTCTTGCCACCACCTTCTTTGTACTGGTGACGTAGCCATCTTGGGCTGGTCGCACTGCCTGGAGTTGCAAGAGTGCCCTATCTGTGTCTTCTGGTTAGGCACCTGTGGAACTTTTGTGTTCATGCTTCTCCCTAGCGTGGGGTGCTGCACTCAGGCTGAGAGTCGCTGCATGGAGGCTCACTAAAACTGCTTGCTGGCACCTGTGTGAATATGGCCTCGGGTGCGCTGCGGCTCCTGGAATCTATAGCCCTGCAATGCACAAAGAGAATGGAGAGATAAGAGACTATTACCCCCAGCAGTTTGAAACGTGGAGCTCTAGGTAAAAGTAGCTTAGGTGCTGCAGAGAAATCATTTTTCCCGGTCTTATTCTGCCTTATTCTTCCTCAGGGCTCAGTCACACGGGCGCCCGTACACGGCCGCCGATGCACCCCTTCAGGAACGACGACTCCTTGCAGTGCCGAAGAAAGAGCACATGACTGGCAATGGAGCTGGTCACATGTTCTTTCTTCCGGCGGTGCAGAGAGACGTCTTTTAGTGCAGGAACACGGGCACATTGACAAGCCCCTATGCACATTTAGATGCCATATTGAATATTGATTACACTAGGCAATGCGATTTTTGTGTCTAAGAAAAGTTTATTTGTTCCTGTTGGCTTATTGTAAAATATAATGGAAAATAACTTTCATTTAAAAAAAATATATGATTTTGAATTTTGAATGTTTCAAGGTCATACACAGTGAGACAAGAAATGACTTCCAATCATGAGCCATTAAAGTCGTTATACAATGCAGAGTATGTCCTTACAGTTCATAATTAATAAAAATTCTGGTTTATTTTGTTTGACGATTGTGTATTTGGTCACTCTCATGGACCGGCCCCCAGATGTAGTCACCCATCATATTCTCGTTGTATTGTCCTTGATAGAAATACTCAAACTGCTGCATATCTTGGTGGAAGCCTTCTCCTTGTTCCTCTGAGTATGCTGCCATATTCTGCTTAAATGTATGTAGATGAGAATCCAGGATATGAACCTTGAGTGATATCCTGCAGCCCATAGCGGGGTATTACTTCTCCATCGTTTCCACCAACTCCACATAGTTATCTGCTTTGTGATTGCCCAAGAACCCCTGAACCACGGCAAACTGTTCCAAGCTGCTCTCTGTACTTCTGTGAGCATGTCAGGACATTTCGGACATTTTATGATCCACTTGATTTGTGGTCCCACAAATATGCCAATTTTTACCTTGGCCTCAGTCAGCTTTGGGAAGAAGTTTAGTAGATGTTTGGGGGGTATGGCTTGGAGAGACACTGAGATGGCGGCAGCAGAGTGAGCTCCTCTCGGCTGAGGCACTGCATTAGCCATCCTAAGTGATCTGCAGGTGACAACGTAACACAACGAGGCTTAACACTCATCCAGGACAGCGGAGATGACTAGGACAAGGATTTCTAAAGCAAATCTAAGGAGGTTAAGCATTCTTTATGGCGTGCAGGTCCCCTCCAGCAATGGCCATGAAAGACACAGCCACTGCCGTCTCCCCGTTGGGAAGACAGCATCGTGGTGCAGAAAGGAGAGGAAAAGGGAACTCCAACAGTGCTAATAAGGTGGGTGCAAGCACTCGATCAGCTTTTTTGGCAGCAGATGGAGAGATGTGGAAGTGGAGGAGGCTGCATCAGCAAGGTATGAAAAAAAGAAAATGGCAGCGGCCACACTGGCACATGACAGTACCTCCCCCACTAGCAGCCCAGAGAAGCAGAAGGCAAGTGTAGAAAATGACACTGATGAGTCTGGGAGAGAAGGGGAAGGTTGCATTGATAACCGCTCCTCATTAGATAATAGTAATATATACAGGAGAGCACCAAATGGATTATTTTCATATAGCAGAATCTTACTAGAAATAAAAGTGACCCACCTGGCACCGAGCAGGGACCCCCAATGGAGGGATTTGCCCTCGGCACTTGTAATCCAGGTGTACTTGTCAATATTAAAATTTCCCTTGTTCCTCTGCTGTCCAGTAGTTCAAGGTGGCAGCAGAGAGAAAGCCCCAACACTCCAGAGTGAAAGGGTTAAATCTAGAAAACCATGTGAAGTTTGAAACTGCCTCAGCAGTTTTCAAAAAGACTCCTGCGCTCCAAAAAGTTGATGGCTACACAATTTAATATCCCCACTAGCAGGGGTTAAAATAGCAGAAAAAACTATTGACAGTCACAGTTTGGCAGAATAGACATAGGCTGCCGATATCCTCCATGCAATGCGGTTCTGCGCCTATAGCGCCTTTTTAATATCCCTGCTGATGGGGATATTAAATTCTGCCCAATAAGGGCTCAGTCAGGCAAGCGTTCTTGTGCATGCATGTTAGGCCCGTTTGCGATTTGCAACCATAAGGACCAATGCTTTCCAATGAAAGCTGTCCCATGTGCATTTTTTACATGCAAATAAAATTTGCACCTGCAAAAGATGGGACATGTGAGTTCCAGCGCAGCCTGTCACATGATTTTTTTCTACACGTGTTGTGCAATTTTTTTTTCCTGCACCTGTAATGTGTGAAAAATGTACTCGTCTGACTGAGGCCTCAGTCAGACGGGCGCTTTTTCGCGCGTTTTGCGCATGCGCATGCGTTTCGCGCATATATAGAACCAATAGTTCGCTATGATATCAGTCACATGTCCGCTTTTGCGAAAAATTATAGGACACGACGATTCGCAAATCGCGCCTATCTGCGTTCGCCGTTTTATGTGCGCACCAAAATCATTTTTTTCGCTGGTCAGACGAAGTTTCATGCGCATTTTGATGCGCACGGCGATTTTTCTCCGGTCAGACGGGCGTTTTGCAGCGACGATAAACGCGGGTAGGTGCAGATTTTTCCCGTGATTCTTCGCCTCCGGTCACGCGATTTGCGCATGCGCATCCGACATGCGATGCGCAAAACGCGCGAAAAAACGCCCGTCTGACTGAGGCCTGAGCCCTAAGACATTTCTATGTTTTATGATGTTTCTTTATCCCTGACTTTTTAATGTAAGTCTTTGCCATGCAACTATGGGGAAAATATTTTAGACAACAATTTTATAGAGATGAGCGAGTACCTTGCCCTTAGCGAGTACCTGCCGTTCGAGACCAAAGGTTCGGGTGCCGGCGGCGGGCAGGGAGCTGCGGGGGAGAGCGGGGCGGAACGGAGGGGAGATCTCTCTCTCCCTCTCTCCCCCCGCTCCCTCCTGCTGACTGCCGCTCCCCCGCGCCGAACCCCAAACCTTCAGTCTCGAGCAGGCAGGTACTCGCTAAGGGCAATGCTCGCTCAAGCAATTGCCTTTAGCGAGTATACTCGCTCATCTCTACAATTTTAATTAGAAGAGAATAGAGAAGAGCTCTCTTTTGAACTTAAAAGTTCTCCAATGGCAAAGGCATCGGGAATCCTTGCAGAAAATATTCATCTGTTGGTATCTAACTCCTACCAGACTTACCAAAATGAGCAACTCTATTCCACAACATGCCGGAGGGGATGCAGTTTAACAGGTGCTTATTTCCATATGGGGTGGTCTTGTTCTGTTGTTTATTTGTTTTGGAACATGACTCTGTTTATTCTGTAACACATGACTCTGTGGCCCCGGAGCAGGGGTCTTTGTGTTTTTTGTCTAGAAATAACTCCCATCTTCTTACTCAGTTCTTATTTCCCCCTTTGTTCTTGCATTTCAACTGGCCATTGCTAAAAAATTATTGGATGCACCTTCTTTAACCCCTTGAGTGGAACGCCTGGAAATTTTCCGGGACGAGCTCCACTGCTGATAGTGATATAGCCCGGAAGATTTCCGGGCTATGTATCACTATGGGAGCTGCAGAGCACAATACCACAAGCTGTGACATTGTGCTCTGCCTGCACTGACCCACAGAAAACAAAGCAGGACATTGAGAAGCAGGAAGATATTGCCGATATGCCGGCAATCTCCTGCTTCTAAGTCTCCTGCTTTGTTTGCAGGTTGCTATAGAGACCATGGGCTTGTCAGAAGCAAGCCGAGGGTCTCTGTGGCAGGGAGAGCTGGTGCTTGGCTGTTAGAGGACAGTCAGGCACCAGCTCTTACAGCAGAGATCAGAGAAAACCTCTGATCTCTGCTGTGTTAACCCTTTACATGCTGCAGTCTATGTGACTGCACCATGTAAAGGGCTGTCACAGCAGCATGTAAAGGGCTATCACCATCGGACCCCCCGGAGAGTGATGAGGGGGTCCTGTTGGATCCCTGTGGAAGTCCCCTAAAGGTACAAAAATAAGAAAAAAAATAAAAAAAAAAAAAGTAAAAAAATTATAAAAAAATAAAGTAAAAATAAAAACACTTATCTCCCTTTACTTTGTAAAAAATTTAAAATAAAATTACACATGTGGTATCCGTGCGTCGTAATGACCCAGAGAAGGAAGTTGGTACATTATTTAACCCCTTAATGACATGGGCTCTTTTTTCTTTTTTCCCCCATTTCTTTTTTTTTCTTCCCCCCGTTTAAAAAATCATAACTCCTTTATCTATCCATTGACGTCGCTGTATGAGGGCTTGTTTTTTGTGGGACGAGTTGTATTTTTCAGTGGTGCTATTTAAAGTACCACATAATGTACTGGAAAACTTTTACAAAATTCTAAGTGGAGTAAATAAAAAAAAAAATGACATTCCACCATCTTTCAGTGCGTCTTGTTTCTACAGCACACAAACTGCAACAAAAATGACCTGATAGCTTTATTCTATGGGTTAGTGCGATTACTATGATACCAAACTTGTATAGTGTTTTTTTTTTTTGGCTGTAGTACTTGTATTTTTTTCAAAGACATTTAATTTTTTAAAATTAGTTTCTGCTGCATCTTCTGCACACAATAACTTTTTTATTTTTCCATCTATGTAGTTAAGTGAGGGCTCATTTTTTGCAGGATGTCCTGTAATTTACGTTGGTACCAATCCGGAATGCATACGTCTTTTTGTTTGCTTTTTATTGCATTTTTTCTGGGAAACAGGGTGACTGAAAAAGTGCATTTGTGGCGTTCTTTATTTTTTTTTCAGACTAGGTTCACTGTGCAGGGTAAATAATGCACTATTTTGATAGATCGGACATCTATGGACGCGGTGATACCAAATTTGTATTTTTCTTTTAGGATTTAGATTTTTTTTATTATAGATATAGCAAAAGGAGGGTGATTTAAACTTTTATTATTTATTTATTTTTTTGTGAAAAAGTCGTGAAAAAGAAAGAAAACCTATTACAATTTGGTCTTGGTATAATCGTACCGGACTGTAGAATTACTTTAATACATTATTTATACTGTTGAGAGAATGCATTGAAAAATAAAAATAAAAGACATGCCAAAATTACAGATTTTGTTAATCTTGCCACTAGAAAAAATAGAATAAAAAGTGATCAAAATTTTACATGTTCCAAAAAAAAAAGGATAAATAAAGACTAGAGTTCGTCCCGCAAAAACCAAGCCCTTCTAGGGCTCTAGCAATGGAAAAATAAAATAGCGAAACATAAAAACTTGGTATCGCCAGAATCATGCTGACTCAGAGAATAATGATATCACATTATTTATTCTGCATGTTGAAAGCCGTAAAAATGAAATCCAAAAAACAAAAAGGCACAATTTCTCTTTTTCTCTCCAATCTCCGTACAAATGTTTTTACAAAAGTTATGCAATACATTATATATACCCAAAAATGATGCCATCAAAAAGTACAACTTGTCCCACAAAAAAACAAGCCCTCATATGGCCGTGTTAATGAAAAAATGAAAAAGTTATGGATCTTGGAACGCAACTGCAAAATTTGTTGAAATTCAATGATTAGACCATTTAAAAAACCTGCCCTGGTGGGTCTGACAGCGTGGTAGGAAATCCGCCACTCAAGGGGTTAAGGGAAGTTATTATTCCATTGATCTCATGTATCATATGTAGGAATTGTATTTCTATAAATAGCTTACTAAAGCTTCCACATTTACTTCCCGGTCACTCTGGACAGAATAGCTTGCCCCCTCATAGTTATGCTTACTGTTTATACTGCTCCATTACTGAGGGTGTGTTGTTGTTGGTCTGTAGACTGCATGAGATAATATGGTACATTATTTGTATACCCCTGTTTCCTCTATTCATTTTGTTTTCTTATTTCTTTACATGACATTAAGACGTGGTGAACACCTTACTTTTAACCTGTCCATTTTTTCCCTACATGCACATGCGTTTATTTCATATGTATACTTTCTTTTAGACATGCATCTGTTTAAACATTGTGGTATGTTTATTAAGTCTACATTCTGTTACATCTCTCGTTTGTTTTGTTACATATTTCAAAATAATGTCAATAAAAGAATTATTAGAAAAAAAAGAAGCAAAGAATGTCCAATAACAAAAAAAAAACCTGAATAAAACAGCGTTCACCTCCTCAGTCTCCCTCCGATCCAGCACCGATGCTTTGGTGGTTGTCTGCTGGTCTTTGCTTACAGGCTGCCATCATTGAACTGTGGCAGCACCGCTGATCACGTCCCATTTTTACTGCTATTGTCGCACGGCAGAGAGGAGGTTTTTCATTTCAGGAAAAATCTTATGCTGCTTTATTAACTTCAAGACAACAACTCTGTGAGACAGCACCACAACTTCAAGGTCTGTGCTGTATGCCAAGCCACATTGTATAGTTAGAAAACAGGCTATTGAGCACTCCCAGGCATTGTTCTAGGAGTACAGCGCCACTTTCTTTCACTGCCTTCAAAAATAACATGTAAACACAACATAGGGAATGTGTTGGTTGTAATAGACGCACCCTAAGGCATTACCATACCACAGAACTGGCTCAAAAGTATTATATATCGTTACATCACTTCAATACAGAAGCAGCTACCTAACAGTCATAACTTTACACCTGATATTACCTCTTGATGAAGAGTTAGACACTAAACATGACTTAGTTATCACAGAGGATGACCAGCTTTATATGACAATGACTAATGGGCTAAAAACCCGCACATAATTTTTTTTTAAGACAGGGACATAACTGTCTACTGAAAGCCAGGTTCAAGCTGAAACTTCCAGGAATGGAGAAACCTCAGATCCTGGCAGTTTAAGCCTTAAGATTCCACAATCTACAGCAACTGCAGCATGTAAGGAGATGATTAGAGATAAGCGAGCACCAAAATGCTCGGGTGCTCGTTACTCGAGACGAACTTTTCGCGATGCTCAAGGGTTCGTTTCGAATAACGAACCCCATTGAAGTCAATGGGTGACCCGAGCATTTTTGTATATCACCGATGCTCGCTAAGGTTTTCGTTTGTGAAAATCTGGGCAATTCAAGAAAGTGATGGGAACAACACAGCAACGGATAGGGCAGGCGAGGGGCTACATGTTGGGCTGCATCTCAAGTTCCCAGGTCCCACTATTAAGCCACAATAGCGGCAAGAGTGCACCCCCCTCCCAACAACTTTTACTTCTGAAAAGCCCTCATTAGCAATGCATACCTTAGCTAAGCACCACACTACCTCCAACAAAGCACAATCACTGCCTGCATGACACTCCGCTGCCACTTCTCCTGGGTTACATGCTGCCCAACCCCCCCCCCCCCCCCCAGGACCCAGTGTCCACAGCGCACACCAAACTGTCCCTGCCCAGCCTTCAGCTGCCCTCATGCCACGCCACCCTCATGTCTATTTATAAGTGCGTCTGCCAGAGGAACCGCAGGCACACACAGCAGAGGGTTGGCACGGCTAGGCAGCGACCCTCTTTAAAAGGGGTGGGGCGATAGTCCACAATGCTGTACATAAGCAATGAGAAATCCAATCCTGTGCCACCTCCATCTGGAGCTGCACACGAGGGCATAGCAATGGGGAACCTATCTGCCACACACTATTCATTCTGTCAAGGTGACTGCATGCCCCAGTCAGACCGCGTTTTTTTATAAATAGTCACAGGCAGGTACAACTCCGCAATGGGAATTCCGTGTGCACCCACAGCATGGGTGGCTCCCTGGAACCCACCAGCTGTACATAAATGTATCCCATTGCAGTGCCCTGGACAGCAGAGCTAACGTCAGATTAAATGCAGGTGGGCTTCGGCCCACACTGCATGCCCCAACCTGACCGGGGTTTTTAATTCATAGACACAGGCAGGTACAACTCCCTATTGTGAAGTCCCTGTGGACCGACAGCATGGGTGGGTGCCAGGAAGCCACCGGCGGTACATAAATATATCCCATTGCATTGCCCATCACAGCTGAGGTAATGTCATGTTTAATGCAGGTGGGCTTCGGCCCACACTGCATGCCCCAGTCAGACTGGGGTTCTTTAGAAGTGGACACATGCAGTTACAACTCCCTGTGGACCCACAGCATGGGTGGCTCCCTGGAACCCACCAGCGGTACATAAATATATCCCATTGCATTGCCCATCACAGCTGAGGTAATGTCATGTTTAATGCAGGTGGGCTTCGGCCCACACTGCATGCCCCAGTCAGACTGGGGTTCTTTAGAAGTGGACACATGCAGTTACAACTCCCTGTGGACCCACAGCATGGGTGGGTGCCAGGAAGCCACCGGCGGTACATAAATATATCCCATTGCATTGCCCATCACAGCTGAGGTAATGTCATGTTTAATGCAGGTGGGCTTCGGCCCAAAATGCATGCCCCAGTCAGACTGGGGTTCTTTAGAAGTGGACACATGCAGTTACAACTCCCTGTGGACCCACAGCATGGGTGGCTCCCTGGAACCCACCGGCGGTACATAAATATATCCCATTGCAGTGCCCAACACAGCTGATGTAACGTCAGCTGTAATGCAGGTGGGCTAAAAATTAATTTGATTACACTGTAGGCGAGGGCCCCCCAAAATTGGTGTATCAACAGTACTAATGTACCTGAGAAAAATTGCCCATGCCCAACCAAGAGGGCAGGTGAAACCCATTAATCGCTTTGGTTAATGTGGCTTAATTGGTAACTAGGCCTGGAGGCAGCCCAGTTAAAATAAAAATTGGTTGAGGTGAAAGTTTCAACGCTTTAATGAGCATTGAAACGTATAAAAATTGTGTACAAAAATTATATGACTGAGCCTTGTGGGCCTAAGAAAAATTGCCCGTTCGGCGTGATTACGTGAGGTTTCAGGAGGAGGAGCAGGAGGAGGAGGAGGAATATTATACACAGATTGATGAAGCAAAAAGGTCCACGTTTTTGATGGGGATAGAGAACGATGCTTCCATCCGCGGGTGCAGCCTACGTATTGCTTAGGTATCGCTGCTGTCCGCTGGTGGAGAAGAGAAGTCTGGGAAAATCCAGGCTTTGTTCATCTTGATGAGTGTAAGACACTGTCGGTTGACAGGCGGGTATACGCTTATCTGTGATGATTCCCCCAGCCACACTAAACACACTCTCTGACAAGACGCTAGCCGCAGGACAAGCAAGCACCTCCAGGGCATACAGCGCGAGTTCAGGCCACGTGTCCAGCTTCGACACCCAGTTGTTGTAGGGGGCAGAGGCGTCACGGAGGACGGTCGTGCGATTCGCTACGTACTCCCTCACCATCCTTTTACAGTGCTCCCGCCAACTCAGCCTTGACTGGGGACCGGTGACACAGTCTTGCTGGGGAGCCAGAAAGCTGGCAAAGGCCTTGGAGAATGGTCCCCTGCCTGCGCTGTACATGCTGCCTGATCTCCGCGCCTCTCCTGCTACCTGGCCCTCGGAACTGCGCCTTCGGCCACTAGCGTTGTCGGATGGGAATTTTACCTACAGTTTGTCCGCCAGGGTCCTGTGGTATAGCATCACTCTCGAACCCCTTTCCTCTTCGGGTATGAGAGAGGAAAGGTTCTCCTTATACTGTGGGTCAAGCAGTGTGTACACCCAGTAATCCGTAGTGGCCAGAATGCGTGTAACGCGAGGGTCACGAGAAAGGCATCCTAACATGAAGTCAGCCATGTGTGCCAGGGTACCTGTACGCAACACATGGCTGTCCTCACTAGGAAGATCACTTTCAGGATCCTCCTCCTCCTCCTCCTCCTCCTCCTCCTCAGGCCATACACGCTGAAAGGATGACAGGCAAGCAGCATGTGTACCCTCAGCAGTGGGCCAAGCTGTCTCTTCCCCCTCCTCCTCATCTTCCTCCTCCTCCTCCTCACCGCGCTGAGATATAGACAGGAGGCTGCTCTGACTATCCAGTGACATACTGTCTTCCCCCGGCTCTGTTTCCAAGCGCAAAGCGTCTGCCTTTATGCTTTGCAGGGAACTTCTCAAGAGGCATAGCAGAGGAATGCTGACGCTAATGATTGCAGCATCGCCGCTCACCACCTGGGTAGACTCCTCAAACTTTCCAAGGACCTGGCAGATGTCTGCCAACCAGGCCCACTCTTCTGAAAAGAATTGAGGAGGCTGACTCTCACTGCGCCACCCATGTTGGAGTTGGTATTCCACTCTAGCTCATAGAGCCTGGCCAACATGTGGAGCGTAGAGTTCCACCGTGTGGGCACGTCGCACAGCAGTCGGTGCACTGGCAGATTAAACCGATGTTGCAGGGTCCGCAGGGTGGCAGCGTCCGTGTGGGACTTGCGGAAATGTGCGCAGAGTCGGCGCACCTTTCCGAGCAGGTCTGACAAGTGTGGGTAGCTTTTCAGAAAGCGCTGAACCACCAAATTAAAGACGTGGGCCAGGCATGGCATGTGCGTGAGGCTGCCGAGCTGCAGAGCCGCCATCAGGTTACGGCCATTGTCACACACGACCATGCCCGGTTGGAGGCTCAGCGGCGCAAGCCAGCGGTCGGTCTGCTCTGTTAGACCCTGCAGCAGTTCGTGGGCCGTTTGCCTCTTATCTCCTAAGCTGAGTAGTTTCAGCACGGCCTTGCCCACCGCTGTGCTGCCACGCCGCGCGACACCGACTGCTGTCGACGTGCTGCTGCTGCTGACACATCTTGATTGCGAGACAGAGGTTGCGTTGGAGGAGGTGGAGGAGGAGGAGGAGGGTGCTTTGGTGGAGGAAGCATACACCGCTGCAGATACCACCACCGAGCTGGGGCCCGCAATTATGGGGGTGGGTAGGACGTGAGCGGTCTCAGGCTCTGACTCGGTCCCAGCCTTCACTATGTTGCTGGAGACGTGGTCGTGCAGGGCTGGGACGGCACATCGGGAAAAGTAGTGGCGACTGGGAACTGAATAGCGCGGGGCCGCCGCCGCCATCATACTTTTGAAGGACTCCGTTTCAACAACCCTATACGGCAGCATCTCAAGGCTGATGAATTTTGCTATGCGGACGGTTAACGTTTGAGCGTGCGGGTGCGTGGCGGTGTACTTGCGCTTGCGCTCCAACAGTTGCGCAAGCGACGGCTGGACGGTGCGCTGAACTACACTGGTGGATAGGGCCGAGGACAGCGGAGGTGAGGGTGTGGGTGCAGGCCAGGAGACGGTAGTGCCTGTGTCCTCAGAGGGGGGTGGGATCTCAGTGGCAGGTTGGGGCACAGGGGGAGAGGCAGCAGTGCAAACCGGAGGCGGTGAAAGGCCTTCGTCCCACCTTGTGGGGTGCTTGGCCATCATATGTCTGCGCATGCTGGCGGCGGTGGCTCCCCAGCTGATTTTGGCGCGACAAAGGTTGCACACCACTGTTCGTCGGTCGTCTGCACTCTCAGTGAAAAACTGCCAGACCTTTGAGCACCTCGGCCTCTGCAGGGTGGCATGGCGCGAGGGGGGGTTTGGGAAACAGTTGGTGGATTATTCGGTCTGGCCCTGCCTCTACCCCTGGACACCGCACTGCCTCTTGCAACCTGCCCTGCTGCTGCCCTTGCCTCCCCCTCTGAAGACCTGTCCTCAGTAGGCGTAGCAAACCAGGTGGGGTGAGTCACCTCATTGTCCTGCTGCTCTTCCTCCGAATCCTCTGTGCGCTCCTCCCTCGGACTTACTGCCCTTACTACTACCTCACTGATAGACAACTGTGTCTCAACGTCATCGTCCTCCTCACCCACTGAAAGGTCTTGAGACAGTTGCCGGAAGTCCCCAGCCTCATCCCCCGGACCCCGGGAACTTTCCAATGGTTGGGCATCAGTCACGATAAACTCCTCTGGTGGGAGAGGAACCACTGCTGCCCAACCTGAGCAGGGGCCCGAGAACAGTTCCTGGGAGTCTGCCCGCTCCTCAGAATGTGTCATTGTAATGGAGTAAGGAGGCTGGGAGGAAGGAGGAGCAGCAGCCAGAGGATTCTGACTTGCAGCAGTGGACGGCGCAGAACTGTGGGTGGACGATAGATTGCTGGATGCACTTTCTGCCATCCACGACAGGACCTGCTCAGACTGCTCATTTTCTAATAAAGGTCTACCGCGTGGACCCATTAATTGTGCGATGAATGTGGGGACGCCAGAAACGTGCCTCTCTCCTAATCCCGCAGCAGTCGGCTGCGATACACCTGGATCAGGAGCTCGGCCTGTGCCCACACCCTGACTTGGGCCTCCGCGTCCTCGGCCGTGTCCACGTCCTCTAGGCCTACCCCTACCCCTCAGCATGTTGTATTACCAGTAATGCAGAAATAGAACGCTGTAATTAAATGTGCCGCTTATTGGCCTGTGGTTGGAGGCTGACTTCGCTTACGGAATGCCAGGAAATAATTTTGCGCAAGCCTGCTGTAACACTTAGCTGGCTGCATATGAATTTGGAGAACTACTACACCCAGCAGAGACCCAGAACACTGAGGACAGTGACAGGCAGCCCAAATAGATTTTTTTCCCCAAATTTTTTTGCAAAGGCCCACTGCCTATATTCAATCAATATGTCTTCTGTCCCTGCCTAAGCGCTTCTGGCCCTGGAGTATGTCAAAGAACTGCAGAGTGTTGCACTGTGAACTGCAATACAGCGGTGATTTCACAGCCCAGACAGAGCCAGGAAATAATTTTGCGCAAGCCTGCTGTAACACTTAGCTGGCTGCGTATGAATTTGGAGAACTACTACACCCAGCAGAGACCCAGAACACTGAGGACAGTCACAGGCAGCCCAAATAGATTTTTTTCCCCAAATGTTTTTGCAAAGGCCCAATGCCTATATTCAATCAATATGTCTTCTGTCCCTGCCTAAGCGCTTCTGGCCCTGGAGTATTACTGCAGGGCGCAATGCTCTGCACGGCCGATATACCAAAAAAAAAAAAAGTGCAACACTGCAAAAAGCAACCTCCACAGTACTGCACACGGTTAGATGTGGCCCTAAGAAGGACCGTTGGGGTTCTTGCAGCCTAAAATACTCCTAACACTCTCCGTATAGCAGCTCCACCAAGATACCACTTTCCCTCCTCTATGTCAGAACGCATCTGTGGCGAGCCGCGGGAGGGGCCGATTTTTATACTCGGGTGACACCTGATCTCGCCAGCCACTCACTGCAGGGGGGTGGTATAGGACTTGAACGTCGCAGGGGGAAGTTGTAATGCCTTCCCTGTCTTTCAATTGGCCAGAAAAGTGAGCTAACGTCTCAGAGATGAAAGTGAAAGTAACCCGAACATCGCGTGGTACTCGTCACGAGTAACGAGCATCTCGAACACGCTAATACTCGAACGAGTATCAAGCTCGGACGAGTACGTTCGCTTATCTCTAGAGATGATAAGGGAGGGGGCTCCTCCTGTCACCAATCGCAAGGTACCAATGTGTTCCTATGGCAGCCAGAAGCCTTCATGTCTGCCATGTAACTCAGCCTATTAGACCCAACCTTTGGCATCTAATAAGCTGATGTCAAAGGTTTAGTAGAAAATGCTACATAAAAAATGCACCATACTATCCTAATGATCGAATAATCCCATCTATTTTTGAAGGACTAAAAATATTGTCAAAAAAATTTATTTTAATGAAGTTTAAAAAAAATACACATTTTTGCCCCAAACCCCATATTAAAAGGATAAAAACAAAAGAAAAAAAATTAAAATCAGCACATAATATGTATTACTGTGTTTGTAATTATCCAAACTATATAAATATTTGGTTATTTATTAGAGATGAGCGAGCACTAGAGATGAGCGAACGTACTCGTAATGAGTACTTACGCACCCGAGTACCGCCATTTTCGAGTACTTCAGTACTCGGGCGTAAAGATTCGGGGGGCGCCGGGGGGCAGGGAGAGGCGCGGCGGTGCGGGGGTAGCAGCGGGGAACAGGGGGGAGCCCTCTCTCTCTCCCTCTCCCCCCCACTCCCCACTGCTACCCCCCGTGCCGCCACGGCGCCCCCCGAATCTTTACGCGCGAGTACCGCTGTACTCGAAAATGGCGGTGCTCGGGTGCGTAAGTACTCGTAACGAGTACGTTCGCTCATCTCTAGCGAGCACCCAAATGCTCGGGTCTGCGTTATTTGAGTCGAGCTTTTCGTAAAATTCGAGAGCTCTACTCTAGTAACGAACCCCATTGACTACAATGGGAGACTCAAGCATTTTTGTATGTGGAACGCCGGGTGCCGAGCTTTTTCTTTGTTTTTTTTCTTGGTTCGTGTTTCTCTCTCTCTCTCTCTCTGTCTCTCTCTCTCTTCCCCTTCGCCTTCCAGCTAGACCAAAAATTTTCAAATGACGCGCGCTACGCCGTGGCAGGGAGGGGCCAAAACAGGCACGTCACAGCAGGGAGGAGCCAAAAGCTTGGGCGGGGTCGAACGGGATTTGATGCTCGTTCGAGTAACGAGCACCATCGAGTACGCTAATACTCGAACGAGCATCAAGCTCGCCAGAGTATGTTCGCTCAACTCTACTATTTATCTCAAATGATGGCCATAAAAATATTTTAAAGTGTAATGCCAGATTTTTTCTTTTGTTTGCCTCCCAAAAAATCCTAACGTCACATGGTACAATTATACATTGCAACTCTTCATACAAAAAACAAGATCCCACTTTGCTCCAAAGCTAGAAAAATAAAAGTCTTATGTATCTTAGAATGCGCTAATGCAGATTCAATTATTTTTCTTTAAAATGTGATGTTTTTTTGTGCTAAAGTAAAAAACTTCTATTTGAATTATATAAATTTGGTTTGACAGTAATCATGCTGATGCAGATAAGAAAATTAGCATAATGTTTTTCCCAAATGGCGAACAGCATGAAAAAACAAAAGCCCAAAATATTTGTGGAATGTTTGGGGGGTTTTCCATCATCAAAGGAGAATTAATAAACATTATACGATATATTACATGTACCCCAGAGTGGTGCTATTAAAAAATATAACTTGTCACACAAAAAACAAGCCCTCATACGTCTATGTCAACGAGTTATGGTTCTTGCAAAGCGACTATGAAAATTGCTTGGTCCCTAAGGCATAAAATTAGCTAGTTACTAAGGGGTTAATAGTATAAAGAAAACTGTTAAGTGTTCCCACTTTACTGAAATTGTAAGATGTCCACACCAAGGTTCTGGTAAACTATCTAAAGATACAGGCTAAAAGGAACGTTTTATCGTAAAGCACACTCCAGGAATACAGCAAGAGGATGTTCATGATGTTGAGCCATTTGTATTGCACACAGTCAGATACCGGGTGGGTATGTGTATAAGAACACAGTTTAGGAGTCAGTTCAGGGTCAGTGGAGCAAGTTGATGTTTGTGAATAAGAACAGTAAAATTCAAAAACAGTGGCCCAAAAGAAGAGGCCCCCAAAAGATCCCTTCCGCGCTCCAAGAATCAGGGAAAAAAAGGCTTACCACTGTGTCTATATATTGATAATCCACATTTATTAGCTATGTATCGCAGCGCTTTCATGCGCCTTTTTGAGGGATTCTAGACATGGTAGCCAGCACACATTTATATATAAAATACATCAAACTTACTTTGATAGTGGACTTTTTCCATGCAGAGGATGCCAGGCTGTTGCTGCTGTGCCATTTTCTGGGTTTGGGTAGGAGGAGTTTGTGCCAAGCACATAGCTTGTAGTTGGAAAGCATGTTGCATTTCACCTGGATTTAATATAGAAGGAGCGCGAACGTACACTTCATACTTGCATGATGACATCACGCACGAGCACTGAAGCAAAAGTGAAATCTGTTCTGTGATCAGATGAATCAAAGTTTAAAATTCTTTCTGAAAACCACAGAGGCCATGTTCTGTGGACTGCAGAGGGGAGGAACCATCCAGCTTGTTATCAGCGCACAGTTGAAAAGCCTGCATTTCTGATGGTATGGGGTTGCATTAGTGCCTATGGCATGGGCAGTTTATACATCCTGAGAGGCACTATCAATGTTAAGCCATATATAGAGGTTTAGAACAACATATGCTCCCATCCAGGCAGCGTCCCTCAGGGAAGGCCTTACATATTTCATCAAGACAGCGCTAAACCACATACTGCATCCATCACAACAGCATGGCTTCACAGAAGAAGAGCCCAGGTGCTGAACCAGACTGCTTGCAGTCTAGACCTTCTACCGAATCCAACATCAAACAAGAATGGGACAGCATGCTCTCTAAAAACTCCTGCAATTGGTCTCCTAACTTCCCAGATGTTTACAGACAGTTGTAAGAGGGGATGCTACACCATGGTAGACATGGCCCTGGCCCAACGTTTTGAAGATGAGTTTCTGCCATCAGTTTCTAAATGAGTAATTTTTTAAAATAAAATAAAAAAATGTCTCCCTTTCACTTTTTGATGTATTCTATTGTGAATAAAATATGGTTACATGAGATTTTCAAATTATTACATTACCTTTTTCTTTTCATTTATTTAGATTCTATCTATCTATCTATCCTCTATCTATCTATCTCTCTATCTATCTATCTCCTATCTATCCTCTCTCTCTCTATCTATCTATCTCCTATCTATCCTCTCTCTCTCTATCTATCTCCTATCTATCTATCTCCTATCTATCTATCTCATATCTATCTATCTATCTATTTATCATCTATCTATCTATCTATCTATCTATCTATCTATCTATCTATCTATCTATCTATCATCTATCTATCTATCTCATATCTATCTATCTATCTATCTGGGTTATTGCATACAGTCTATCTATCTATCTATTTATCATCTATCTATCTATCTATTTATCATCTATCTATCTATCTATCTCCTATCTATCTATCTATCTCCTATCTATCTATCTCCTATCTATCTATCTCCTATCTATCTATCTCCTATCTATCTATCTATCTATCTATCTATCATCTATCTATCTATCTATCATCTATCTATCTATCTTCTATCTATCTATCTATCATCTACTATCTATCTCCTATCTATCTATCTATCTATCTATCTATCTATCTATCTATCTATCTATCTATCTATCTCATATCTATCGATCTATCTCCTATCTATCTATCTATCTATCTATCTATCTATCTATCTATCTATCTATCTCATATCTATCTATCTATCTATCTATCTCCTATCTATCTATCTCCTATCTATCTCATATCTATCTATCTATCTATCCCATATCTATCTATCCCATATCTATCTATCTATCCCATATCTGTCTATCTATCTATCTATCTATCTATCTAATCTATCCCATATCTATCTATCCCATATCTATCTATCCCATATCTATCTATTCCATATCTATCTATCTATCTCATATCTATCCCATATCTATCTATCTATCTATCTATCTATCTATCTATCTATCTATCTATCTATCTATCTATCTATCTATCTATCCTCTATCTATCTCTCTATCTCATATCTATCTATCTCTCTATCTCATATTTATCTATCTATCTCATATCTATCTATCTATCTCTCTATCTCATATCTATCTATCTCCTATCTATCTCCTATCTATCTATCATCTATCTCATATCTATCTATCTATCATCTATCTCATATCTATCTATCTATCTATCTATCTATCTATCTATCTATCTATCTATCTCCACTTGCTCTCTGCTCCCTGGGAGGTTCTGTCCTCCCTGAGCTCACCTGTATTGAATACTAATAAAGTTTGGTCTGATGGTCTATTATTGGGACATAGATAAATAACACAATGTAAGTTAACCAATACAATGCAAACAATTTAATGTTCATGTATTTTATTGAGCAGAAAAAGTAACTTGCAAAGTTTAGAGAGAAAAAGTAAGTAAACTTCTTTTAATGACTTCTTCAACAGCCTACTGACAAAAGATGTTTCAAATAAGAATATAAAATCAGAATTGGAGGTTTCACAGATGCATTGGCCATTAAATAAAGACACACATAGCCTGGTTACTGACAAATCTGTTCTTCTCAAGAAAAACTAATTAGTGAAAACCATCATACTTACTGATGTAGTGATACAAAGATACACAAGGGCAGGTATGAACATCACTTCCCAAAATAATATGGACAGGCACATTGGCTATATTGCATAGGTTGGCCCAAATAGTAACTACTACCTCATATTTATTGCTATTTATCAGTGTTTTTGCAAGGAAGTAATCTGGCTTTAAAATGCTGCAGTAGCCTGGAGTGTCAATGTTAGTGTAGTTAAATTGTGAGGTGCAGAACTGCCTGCTGGGCTTCATTGTATACGGGGTCCTTTATAGGCTGTTAGCTTGAATGGTGCACTACATATATGATTGACTGACACCCTTTCTATGCCTTATCTATGAGCAAGTATAATACTAATCAGCCAAATATCTAATATCTGGTAGGTATGGGAGTGGCTGTTAATCAGTATATTGCACTTGTGCAATGATCCTCCATATAGCAATCTTCCTTTCTGCAATATTTTGGGGAATAGTGTTGGCTCTACTCTTGTATTTTGTATCAGTATATCACTATGACCACTTCCTGGGATTTTTGAATTGATTTGGCCTTTTTCTGTAATGTTTGTAATGATAATGCAGGTACTAGCAAGATAACAAGGACCCTTGTTGTGGGTTGTGAGCCTGCCTATTTTGGCCAAAATCTAATTTTTATCATTATTAATTATTATCTTTGCAGGAAGCAATCTGACTTCTAAATTCTGCGGGAGCCTAGGGTGTTAGTATTAGTGAGATTAACTTAGAAGGTGCAAGGTACCCCATCAGCCTTTTTTTTATGCGGCATCATTGAAAGGCAATAAGCCTGCATGGTGCACATTAGGTATCTGTGGGGAACCCCTTCTATTTCTTATCTATATGCAGATATAATACTAAGCAAATTACACTGTCCTTCCTGCAGGCAAAGATGTTGCAGGTGTTAGCTGCTCATGCTCAGTTGATCTTCACATTCACCACCAGTCCACCATCAGGGCTAGTGGTGCATCTTTTCTCTATTTCTTGATAGGCATATTAAGCTGCTTACGTGAAACATTTTTATGTATAGCCTGATAATCTTCCTATACACTATAATATCTTGGTCAGTAGTTGTAATTTATTAATTTTTGCTCTTGAAGAACTCCGTAGTGAGGGAAACTTGCTAAGCAGTCTTGGTTATGGACAGTTAAGAGCAGACATATCTATGATAGGACACTAGTACTAGACTATCAGTTAGGAGGGACAGAAAGTTTTTGGCATTTTGACTTGATTTGATTATGTGCCAACTTTGCCTCAGTATTAGTAATAAGAAGACCATTTTGGGTCCATATTTAGTAATGTGGAGGCCTAAGTTGACTATTTAGGTGGATGTAAGTTTTATCAACACTTCTTAGTAGCCATTTGACATTCCGCACATCACCTTTTTTATGAGCTTATATTAAATATTTTCTAGGGGGATCTATTTAATACACTAAGAAAACAGTTTATTATCTTTTTCTGTTGAATTCTCCTTTAGTTTTTCATCTTTTTTTTTAGGGTTAGGCTATTTGATTGGAAGGTATTTTTATGCCCCTAGCCTTGTTTGATGGGCTGTCCTTCCATCGCTGGGATGAAGTGGAATTCCAGATTAGTTTTTATTCACTTAGCGGGGCCACCCTGTCCTTGACTATCTTTTATCTTTAAGGCATAGTGTGGTGGAAATATTTTTAGAACATTAGTCTAATATTTTAAAGGGGCCTTCTCAGTGGTTTACAATCCTGTGGTGTTGTGCTGATGCATCTTGAGATTGATTGCACAAAATAGTGAAATAGAAATCATAGAGAAATCTCAATATTGAAATGATGCCTAATAAGTATCAGACAGGAGGCTGCATTGCATGAAAGTGACTGCAATATACATAAGATACCTCCAGAGTGTGACTGGCAATCATTTGAGGGGTGCAGGGATGAAATAATGAGTTTTCTTAAGCATGGCCCTTTAGGCACAGGAGACATTGGGTGAGACAGCAAGGAAATGTTCCAAAGCACACATGTAAATCAACTGAAGAAAGGTTTTAGAATGATCAAATACTTTGTTTAGAGGATTAGAGAATTGTTGCCAAAGGAGCAATAATAACTACTAAACTCAATGGTTCACTTACTTTTTTTCCCCTGCACTGTGGATTAATACTCAATGTGCTCAATAAAAGACATGAAAGGTACAACTAGGCATTATATGTTTTGGGATTTATAAAACAAGCAGACCACATTTTATTGGTCAATGTAAAAAACCAAGTACTTCCAAAGCGCTCTCTATGGGATAGATAGTAAAACTTCTTCATGTCAACTTTTTACTTTGCTTGGTAACTAGAGATGAGCGAGCACCAAAATGCTCGGGTGCTCGTTACTCGAGTCGAACTTTCAGTGATGCTCGAGAGTTCGTTTCGAGTAACGAACCCCATTGAAGTCAATGGGCGACTCGAGCATTTTTGTATATGACCGTTGCTCGCTAAGGTTTTCATTTGTGAAAATCTAGGAAATTCAAGAAAGTGATGGGAACGACACAGAAACGGATAGGGCAGTCGAGGGGCTACATGTTGGGCTGCATCTCAAGCTCCCAGGTCCCACTATTAAGCCACAATAGTGTCAAGAGTGAGAACCCCCCCCCCCACTGTCAGCATAAAGATCGTTCTCCTCTGCCTGCTGAATGAGCTGCCTCTGATTGGTCACAGCCGGACGAATCAGAAGCAGATCTCACTCACACCCATTTATGAATTTATGAATGGGTGAGTGAGTGCTGCCTCTGATTGGCTCAGTGCAGGGCCAATCAGGGGCAGCTCTCAGCTGAATACTACTCACAGCTGTTCAGAGCAGTTCAGGAGGACTGCAGCCGGCCACGCTCAACTCCGTCTGCCGGGAGTTGAGCGCGGCCGGCTGCAGTTCTCCTGAACTGCTCTGAACAGCTGTGAGTAGTATTTAGCAGCTGGGGATTTAAAATCCCCGCCTGCTGAATGAGCTGCCTCTGATTGGTCACAGCCGGACGAATCAGAAGCAGATCTCACTCACACCCATTTATGAATTTATGAATGGGTGAGTGAGTGCTGCCTCTGATTGGCTCAGCGCAGGGCCAATCAGGGGCAGCTCTCAGCTGTCATTCAGCTGAGAGCTGCCCCTGAGCCAATCAGAGGCAGCACTCACTCACCCATTCATGAATTCATGAATGGGTGTGAGTGAGAGCTGCCTCTGATTGGTCAGGCTGTGACCAATCAGAGGCAGCTCATTCAGCAGGCAGGGATTTTAAATCCCCAGCAGCTGAATACTACTCACAGCTGTTCAGAGCAGTTCAGGAGGACTGCAGCCGGCCACGCTCAACTCCGTCTGCCGGGACCAGGTAAGTATATATATATTTTTTATTTTTACACATTTCTGGATGAATTGCAGGGAAGGGCTTATATATTTAAGCCCTTCCCGACAATTCGTCCCGCAATCGCCGGCAGCCCATTGCTTTCAATGGAGCCGGCTGTATTGAGCATCAAGCTCGGACGAGTATGCTCGCTCATCTCTATTGGTAACCTATACCTAAATGCAAGCAGGGAGAGACCTGTCAATCTATATGATGTGGGTGGTAAGAGGCTGGCAGGACTCCACGACCATGACTCCAAGTATCGTTTCATGTTAAAACAGCACTTCAAAATAGGACATACACCCCTCCAATGTATGTTCCTGTCCTAGGTTTATGCTCTCTCTGAATCTCATGCCAGGTTCACTTTAAGGTCTCTTCATTATGGTAATTAGACAAATAAATTGCAGAATGAAGTCATTATTCCATTGTTTCAGCTATGAGAAAAACTCATCTAACCGAATGTGAAGTTAAAAAACAATGCATTTCTCATCAAAAGAGGAATCTTAATTAAAATATATCCCTAAAAAGCTATATATTAGAGATGAGCGAGCATACTCGTCCGAGCTTGATACTCGTTCGAGTATTAGGGTGTTCGAGATGCTCGTTACTCGTAACGAGTACCACGCGATGTTCGGGTCACTTTCATTTTCTTCCCTGAGAAAGTTGCGCGCTTTTCTGGCCAATAGAAAGACAGGGAAGGCATTACAGCTTCCCCCTGCGACGTTCAAGCCCTATACCACCCCCCTGCTGTGAGTGGCTGGCGAGATTAGGTGTCACCCGAGTATTAAAATCTGCCCCTCCCGCGGCTCGCCACAGATGCGTTCTGACATAGAGGAGGGAAAGTGGTGTTGATGCCGGAGCTGCTATGAATTGTCGGGAAGGGCTTAAATATATAAGCCCTTCCCTGCAATTCATCCAGAAAAGTGTTAAAATAAAATATATATATATATATATGCTCACCTGCTCCCGGCAGCCGGAGTTCCGCGCAGCCGGCCTGCAGTGGGTGTGAAGGGGGTGTGAGTCAGACCTGCCCCCTGATTGGCTCAGCGCTTCGGGCGATTTTCGGGCACCGATCACGCGATTTGCGGATGCGCATCCGTCATGCGATCCGCAAATCGCACGAAAAAACGCCCGTCTGACTAAGGGTGCCTACCCACTAGCGTTTTTTTTCCCTGCGAAATTCGCAGCATTTTTTTCTCTGCAGTGGTCTATGGGACTTGTAATGTTAAAATCGATTTTGAGCGATCGCGATTTTAACATTACAAGTCCCATAGACCCCTGCAGAGAAAACAATGCTGCGAATTTCGCAGGGAAAAAAAACGCTAGTGGGTAGGCACCCTAAGGCCTTAGGCCATAGAAATCGCAGATTGCACCTATGTGCGATCTGCGATTTCTGTTCTCTTCTCTATATGCGCTCAACGGGGCCAGCGGCGGCAGCAGTGCCGACCCCATTGAGAACATATAGAAGACAAATCATTCTTCTCTGCCACAGCTGTAACAGCTGTGGCAGAGAAGAACGATGTTTGCCCATTGAATTCAATGGAGCCAGCAACACAGCCGGCTCCATTGAAAGCAATGGGCTGCCGGCGATCGCAGGATGAATTGTCGGGAAGGGCTTATATATTTATAAAGCCCTTTCTCTACGAAGGGCTTTAAATCCCCGCCTCCAGAAACACACGTGCCTTCAGCCAATCACAGCTAATGACAATGATGTCATTGAATGGCTGTGATTGGCTGTGTTTCTGGAGGCGGGGATTTCAAGCCCTGGGTCCAGAAAGCAATGCTCTGCCGGGAACCAGGAAGGAGCGACAGCCTGCAGCAGCGCCGCAGAACGTCAGAAGAAGTGAGTAATGATTTTTATTCTTTGCTCCACTGTATTGCCGGCGTATAAGGTGACAGTTGGGGGGTCGTCTTATACGCCCCGTCGCCTTATACGCCGGTATATATTTTTATTGTAACACATTTCTGGATGAATTGCAGGGAAGGGCTGATATATTTAAGCCCTTCCCGACAATTCATTCCCGCGCACGCCGGCAGCCCATTGCTTTCAGTGGAACCTGCTGTATTGCTGGCTCCATTGAATTCAATGGGCAAACATCGTTCTTCTCTGCCACAGCTGTTACAGCTATGGCAGAGGAGAACGATCTTTACGCTGACAGTGCGGGGGGGGGGGGCACTCTTGCCGCTATTGTGGCTTAATAGTGGGACCTGTGAACTTGAGATGCAGCCCAACATGTAGCCCCTCGCCTGCCCTATCCGTTGCTGTGTCGTTCCCATCACTTTGTTGAATTGCCCAGATTTTCACAAACGAAAACCTTAGCGAGCATCGGCGATATACAAAAATGCTCGGGTCGCCCATTGACTTCAATGGGGTTCGTTACTCGAAACGAACCCTCGAGCATTGCGAAAATTTCGTCCCGAGTAACGAGCACCCGAGCATTTTGGTGCTCGCTCAGCTCTACTATATATATCTCAACAGGGACCTACACATTTTGGCAAAAAACTAAGCCTTGGTCATGTGAAAACCTTAGATAGATAATTTATCAGATCACACACTTATAAAGTGTTTCCTGTACGGCTTTCCTAATGTCTTTATTTCTCAGACTGTATACAATAGGATTGACCAGAGGAGTAAGCACAGTATATAGCAGTGATAGGATTTTACTCATGGTAAGAGTTAGGCCTTTTGTTGGGACAACATAAACACAGAATATAGTCCAGTAGAATATGGAGACCACAATGAGGTGGGAGCTGCAGGTGGAGAAGGCTTTATGTCTACCAGTACTGGATGGGATCCTTAAGACTGTTAGAACAATATAAGTATAAGACATTACAATGATTGAAGTTGGAATGAGGATGATTGGAACACCCATAACATAAATCTCCAAGTGGATAATAAAGGTGTCAGAGCAGGAAAGATCTAGTAGGGGGACGATGTCACAGAATAAATGGTCAATGATATTTGGTCCACAAAAATTTAGCTTTGCTGTTTTTATGATGTAAATCAAAATAATAGAAAATCCAAACAACCAACAGATTATGGCCAATATCACACAATGTCCACTTGTCATTATGGTAGAGTATCGTAGGGGGTTACAGATGGCCACATATCTGTCATAAGACATCACAGCGAGAAGGAAACACTCAAATGCTTCTGGAGCACATAAAAAATAAAACTGAGTGATGCAATTAATCAAAGTAATGGTGCCCCCATTATTCAGTAGGATGTGGAGCAAGTTGGGGACAATATCTGTGATGACCAAGATGTCACTGATGGACAGTTGTGCGATGAAGAAGTACATTGGGGTGTGGAGGGTCTTGCTGGTGGACACCAGAGTGATGATCAGGAGGTTCCCACATATTGTCCCAAAGTAAATCACAAAGAAAAGACAAAACAGGGAAATCCTAAAACATTGGCTGATTTGAAATCCTAAGAGGAAAAACTCAGTGAATGCAGTCTGATTGCTTTCCTGTAAGTAGGACAGATAGCAGTTGTACTAATGTAAGCCAAAAAGAGAAACTTAAAATAACTAGATATTTATGTCCTTGACCAATATCGTACTATCTATTGCTAAATATTCTGTAATATGCTTATTCTTTTATATGTAACAAATTATGAAGCAATTGCCCCCCTAAAAATTATCAATATGAAGAAATTACATATTCTGCACAATTTTGTGTTACTGTGCAAAAGTTTTAGGCAACATAAGAATTTATTTTCAAAAATAGAAGGTATCTGAATCCAATTTTCTTTTCTGTAGCAGGACAAATACACCAAACATCCAGCCAATGTCACCAATCCGTTAGGGACTACCCCATAGTGTTTTTACATTCTGCTTTAGTGGGCTTGTATGCCCAGGGATGTAAAAGCATGTTGTCTCTGAGGATGTGGAAATGAGAGCTCCATGCTGTCAGTCCCTGGAGGTAGCTGACAATCTGGAGCTGCCATCGGGGGCCAGGAACCCCCCCCCCCCCACACACACACACACACACCTGTCACTCTACCGCATTAAAGTAAACATAAAGTTAAAGAAATTCAATATTCAGCTGCCCTAATGGATCGGCGTACTCACCCCCATCCTATGCGATGTCCCACAGTGATCTGGTCCTCCAGGACCTGACGCTGGCCTTCTGCAAATGCACACCAGACGTCATTACAGCAGCAGTATGCTTCGAAGCTGGGAGGCCTGGGAAATTTGAAATCTCTTGGCTCTCGGCTACTGAAGGTACCTGGGAGGCAGGAGATTTTACTGGGGACTACAGTGACCGATTCCCAGGTCGGAAAAAAGTTTTAAAAAGTTAAAGTTTCAGCTGCCTTCATGGATCGGATCTATGAGGGCAGCTGAAAATACTCACCCCTGTCCTCCATGATGTTCTGCGGCGGTCTGGACCTGCACATGGTTTGATGTGGTGCATATGTGTAAAAGGCCAGAGAGCCCGGCAAAATTAAAATCTCCCTGCACCCAGCTGTCAGAAATAGCCAGGTGCGAGAAGAAAAGTTAAAGTATTCCTAATGAGAGATGAAATCAAATACCTAAGGTGCCTGGATTTGTCCCCGATCGGATCTTTATCCGCAGACCCTTCTCAGCTTCAGTGCATGTGCCCGTCAGCAAAATGAGGGGCGCATGTGTAAAATTCAAGAATTGTCCGGTAAATTTAAAATCTCCCTGCTCCTGGCTACCAAAGGTAGCCGAGAGCCTAGTAATGTCATGGGGGCCGCGGTATAATGAGTAATGGAAATCACGTAAAAGTTAAAAAAAAGTTGAGGTTTCATCTCCCCTCACCAATGCGATCGGTAAGAAGAAATGAAACTTCTTACCAGAGACATCCACATTTGAACGCTGATGCGATCATCCTTCATGGACCCTTCTGGCTTCTGCACATGTGCCCACCGGCAAAATGTCAGAAACATGCGTAGAAGCCGGGGAGACCTGGAAATTTAAAATCTCCTTGCTCCTGGCAACTAAAAGTAGCCAAGAGCCGGGAGCAGTGACCGATGGCCTCATTATATTAAGGGGTGTCGTTTTTAAAATGCAGTAATTTCTGAGGGTATCTATCATTCTGACACCGATGAGCCTTTGCAATCTTGGCTTGGTGTAGAAAAACAAAGTGTTCCTCAAAATGTTGAAAATCAATGTTAAATTTGTACGTCTCCTAAGTAGTTAGAAAAAACTAACGTTTTTCTAAAGTGCATCCAGAATAAAGTAAATAGATGGAAATATATATCTGAGCAAACATGTGTACAGTATGTTTGCACATATTTAAGATATTTTCCAATTTTGGTGCTTTTAATAAATCTGCACAAATTCTATCAGTCTATTTTTACCACCTAAATGAAGTACAATATGTGTCGAAAAAACAAAGTCAGAATCACTTGGACATGCAAAACTCCGACTCAGTTATTATATGTTAAAGTGACTTATTAGATTTTCAAAATTTGGCCTGGTGATAAAGGAGCAAACAGGCTTGGTCACTAAGGGGTTAAGAACTATCTTCAGTGTAAAGAATAGCAAGGAGCCCTGTAAGTGATGATATGGCCCACACAAAGCCCTGATCTCAATGCCATCCAGTCTGTCTGGGATCAGATGATGAGATGGAATGATTAGTGCTAGCCGAACGTCCACAAAAGATCTGTGCTTAGTTCTCCAAGATGTTTGGAATCACCTACCTGCTGAGATCCTTATATATCTAATATTGATGGGATTTTCATTTCTCTTTTGTTCAATCATTTGCATTTTGTTAATTGACAAAAATAAACCATTAGCACTTCTTTTTTTAAAGCATTCTTATGCTGCAGCGTTGTTTCCACTCCTGCCTAAAACATTTGAACAGTACTGTATACATTGGCTAGAAAATATAACACTGACCTACAATATTGTAGAAAAATCAGTCCATGTCAATGATTCAACTTTTTCTTTTGAAAACCCAGTTTTACAATATTCACTTAATAATAAGAAAACATTTGGCCATGAGTCTTAGAAGTCTCCAGTACTTCTCGTTACACAGAGGCTACTAACCGCACTTACATCAGATAATTCCTTCTTGATTGCCATGTTCTGTATTAATTTTTATGAATTCCAATTAGTTTTTGAAAAAATATCCCAGAAGAGATGAAAAAGCCTCCCAGTCATGTTGTGCGGTCAGAAGCGTGACTATGAAGCCTAATGAGATGAAGGCTGGATGTTTATATACTAGATACGAGCTAACACAAGCGTTTGGAGATTTGATGTCATCGTCTCAGGAGTCCTCTTTGTTTAAGGCTATTAAATAATATAAATATACAACTATAATTAACAGCTTATTTGAAGAACAGGCAAATCAATAAATTAGTTTCAAAATTTGTGTAATTAACATGTAAGATGTAGCATAGATTAGGAGGATTAAAGACACAAGTCAAATGTTATGTGAGGCCTCATGTCCACGGGGAAAATCAGGCCTGCTACGGATTCTACATGGAGAATCTGCAGCGGGTCCCTCCTGCCCCGCGGACATGAGAGCTGAAAATAGGAATTTAAAAGAATTTACCCATCCGTAGCGGGCGGGGAAAGTCTTCTTTTCCTCACGGCTGGATCTTCTTTTTCGGCCGGCAGATAAACTCGTCACGGCTGCGGCACGTCACCGACGTGCCGCGCGCATGCGCCGGGCACATCCGCCGAGCCGAAGCAAGAAAGATGCGGCCGTGAGAAAGAGAAGACCTTCCCGGTCCGCTCCGGATGGGTAAATTCTTTTAAATTCCTATTTTAGGTCTCCCGCGGATCCGGACGACTTCCATAGGCTTCAATAGAAGCCCGCGGGAGCCGTCCCCGCGGGAGACCCGCATGAAAATGGAGCATGGTCCAGATTTTTTCATGCTCCATTTTAAAAAAAATCCCTTTTATTGACCATCCGCGGGTATTTATCTACCCCGCGGGTGGTCAATGCATCCCTATGGGGTGCAGATCCGCGGGCAGGAGAAGAGTTAAAATCTGCTGCGGATTTTAATTCTTATTTTGCCTGTGGACATGAGCCCTAAGTGATTTTTTTTTTCAATTTCCGATTGTTATTATTAATCATTTACAATTAATAATTTATTTTACACAGTAGCATATTATGCTGGGCTGAAAGAAGACAATATCCAACTAATTCAACCTGTTTCCACCCCCCACCCCCCTTGTTGATCCAGAGGAAGGCAAGCCAATTCCAATGAGGCAGAAGCCAATTTAGTGCATTTGGTAGAAAAAATTCCTTCCTGACTTCATAAAGGCAGTCAGAACATTCCCTGGATCAACTTTAAAGTTCTTACCTGACAGAGGTTCTCCTCTGAAGAGGGGTGGTCAGAAACGTGTGTCAGGGATCTAGTCTCCACATGTGGACCTCTGGGGAGCCTTATACTATTAATAGGTATTTCAAATGCTTTGCATTATCTGTGACATGCACTTTACTCTTTCCTGGAGATGCGTTGATGGCTATTGCCCTGGACATATCTAGTAGTATACATCTATCTGGATTTGCAATATCAGGATTTTTTTTTGCTTTAACATTAGAGATGAGCGAGCACCAAAATGCTCGGGTGCTCGTTGCTCGAGTCGAACTTTCAGTGATGCTCGAGAGTTCGTTTCGAGTAACGAACCCCATTGAAGTCAATGGGCGACTTAAGCATTTTTGTATATGACTGGTGCTCCGCTAAGGTTTTCATTTGTGAAAATCTTAGCAAATTACCAAAGTCATGTAAAAAACACAGAAATGGATTGGGCAGGTGAGGAGCAACATGCAGGGCTGCATTTCGGGCTCTGAGGTCTCACTATTAAGCCACAATAGTGGCAAGAGTGAGACCCCACCCCCCCGCACTGTCAGCATAAAGATCATTCTCCTCTGCCACAGCTGTAACAGCTGTGGCAAAGAAGAACGATGTTAGCCCATTGAATTCAATGGAGCCGGCAATACAGCCGGCTCCATTGAAAGCAATGGGCTGCCGGCGAGCGCGGGATGAATTTTCGGGAAGGGCTTAAAAATATAAGCCCTTACCTGAAAATCATCCTAAAATGTGTAAAAAAAAAAAAAAAAAATTATACTACTCACCTTTCCGCTGCAGCCGGAGTTCAGCCGCGTCTGCCGGCAGTTCTCCTGAACTGCTTTCTGTAGTATTCAGCAGCCGGGGATTTAAAATCCGCGCCTGCTGAATGAGCTGCCTCTGATTGGTCACAGCCTCACCAATCAGAGGCAGCTCTCACTCACCCATTCATGAATTCATGAATGGGTGAGTGAGTGCTGCCTCTGATTGGCTCAGTGCAGGGACCAATCAGGGGCAGCTCTCAGCTGAATGACAGACGTGGCTGAACTCCGGCTGCAGCGGAAAGGTGAGAATACATTTTTTTTTTATTTATACACATTTTAGGATGATTTTCAGGTAAGGGCTTATATTTTTAAGCCCTTCCCGAAAATTTATCCCGCGCTCGCCGGCAGCCCATTGCTTTCAATGGAGCCGGCTGTATTGCTGGCTCCATTGAATTCAATGGTCAGTGCTCGTTTAATCGAGACAAGTACCGCGTGGTGCTTGTCTCGAGTAACGAGCATTTCGAGCACCCTAATACTCGAACGAGCATCAAGCTCGGACGAGTATGCTCGCTCATCTCTATTTAACATGTTTTTATACTTATATGTGTGCTTCTGTGTTTTTCTTTTTTGTATGACTTTTCTATGTTTAATAAACATATTTGTATATGTCTGGCACTGCAGTTTGTTTTTCTTCTGTTTGATTATATATATGGGGGACTTTGTGCTATATGTATGGGTTTTATGAACTAGATATTATCTACTCCAAACATATGATTTATGATGCCCTGTGGTTTTTGTTAAACTGTTCCTTATAGGGGGCGGAGCCTGACCACTGACCAAGATGGCTGCCTGAGCCCGGAGCTCCGTCAGCACGGCGCCCACCAGAGTCTCTAACTATCTCCTATAAGCGCGGACATGAGAGGGGGCACAAAGGAGAGGAGCGGAGAACAGCTGAGCACTCCCCGCTCAGCCAAAAACCTGATAGGAATGCAGAAATACCTTAAGGAGCACGGCTCCCGGTCTCCACACCCTGCGTCCAAGATGGCCCCGGCCCGCGGAGCTGCTGCATCTCACAGTAAGGAGGGGGAAGAGGGAGCTTCATCAGAGGAGGAAGATGAGGAAGTGATTTCAATGGGATTCATGAAAGAGCTTATCATGAATGCCCTTCACCCAGTCATTGCAGATCTGGCTGAGATCAAAGATGACATTAAGCAGATGGGGCGCAGAATTGAGGAGCTGGAGACAACTTCTGCATCTGTTACTTCTCATTCTCTGGTAATAGCCCAAGTACCCGGAGACCAGCATAACCACCTTAACCGGGCACTTACACTCCAGGAAGATTTAAAAAATTGCAACCGCCGTATCAAGATCCGTATCATAAATCTCCCAGAGTTCTGGGCCTCTGAATCCCTAACTAAGGTGGCTACTGAAATTTTTGAAAGCTTACTGGGGGCAGACAGAGTGGCCTCTATAACAGTGGAACGCATTCACAGAGCGCTCAGACCCCCCCTCCCCTTGCAGCCACAGATCCCCCTAGGGACATCATCTGCACGTTGTTGTCCTACCAGGACTCCTCCGCCATTTTAAAAGCAACTAGAACCTGCAGAAACCTTAAATACGGCGACCAGTCTATCCAAATATACCAAGATCTCTCCCCCTCCACCCTGACTAAAAGACGGCTCCTACGTCCACTTCTAGAAGCCCTCAGGGCAAGGGACATCAGATACATGTGGCTCTTTCCCTTTGGGATAGGTATCACTTATAAGGGACGCAGGCTCACTATCCGATTCCCAGAAGACCTCCGCAACAGCTGGGAACATCTGGAGCTTGACCCCATTGAACTCCCATGCTGGCTCCTTCTACCAGAGTTCCCCAAACTGCCGAAACTACCCCCGCCAGAGGTCTGGCAACAAGCTGGAAACCTAAAATCTCCAAGAGGAAAGAAAAAGAAGCCTAAAGATCCCTCTAACAACATGGACACCTGATGGGACTGCCCCTCACCTTTTTCTCTCTCTCGGACCCACACTGGACTAGCTTCTCTCGGACTTTTGTCACCTGAGTCCCCGGGAGCTTTGCTCCAGATTTCCAGGGTCACCTTTTACGGTCCTATCCCCCTGACCGCTTGTTCATCCTAAAGTTCCAGGATTACTGATGGTGTCTGCAGAAGCCCGTAGCTGATCTCCATATGTGCCGTTACTTATTGCCGTATGACAGACCGCATTGTTTGAGGTCTTAGCTTATTCCGTTATAATAATGAAAAAAAGAAAAAAAGTTTTTTCTACCTCAATATATATATATATGCTTAGATAAATGCATACTGTTTTGGAAGACTCGGTGGGCGCCTGTTTGTACAGGCTGTTTTGATAGTTGACTGCCCTTCGTTAACTCGAGGCCCAGTCAACTCGCCCCCACCTGAGAGTGGGCCCACGATTTCCGGGCTTGCCCTCTAGCAATTACTGTGTCTCTGACCGGTTGTTTTTGTCTGTTACTGTCTTGTACTCTCTCTTACCTGCTGTGTACTACCCACCCTCCTCTTCACAGATCCACTCCTTTCTCCTGCGAGGCCCAATACTCCGACGAGGAGGGCAGGGTCCTGTTCGTAAGGGGAACCTTCAACAACAACAAAATCCCCCTAGCCAATCTCTACGCACCAAATACTGACCAAGTACCCTGGCTGATTAGGCAGTTAGAGGTCCTCAGACATTTTGCCAGTGGCCAGATTCTACTGGGCGGCGATTTTAACCTCACTATGTGCCCCTTAATTGACTCATCAGTGGGGAAATCCCAGACCTCCCAAAGGAAACTAAAAAGGCTTCTCCATGCACTCTCGGAGATGGGTTTGGTCGACACCTGGAGACCCCTAAACCCCTCTTCAAGGGACTACACCTTCTACTCCCCTGTCCACTCCTCCTTCCAACACCTCGACTACATCTTCGCCTCCTCCTCCCTTTTACTCTCCACAGTGAAATCCTATATCGGACCTATCAGCATTTCGGATCATGCCCCCGTCCACACCAATCTTTCCATACCTAATACCCCGCCTCGGGAATGGCGCTGGAGACTTAATCCCTCCCTTCTTGACCTAGAAACTGACAGAGTGCATCTCGCCAAGCAGATAGAGGGATTTTTCCTACTCAACAATATAGAGGGCTCGCCGGTTCCCATTGTCTGGGAAGCTCGTAGCGAAATTGGTGAACCCAGAACAGACGGGCTTTGTTAAAGGGAGAGAGGGTAAGGACAATTGTCTGAAATTACTTCACGCAGCAAGATACGCCCAATCCTGCAAGGTTCCACTGGTTCTGGTTGGAACCGACGCCGAAAAGGCGTTCGATCGCGTCAATTGGCTATATATGGAATCCGTCCTCCTACACTACAATATCCCCCCAAATTTGTCTCAGCAATCTTGTTGTTATATGCTATGCCCCACGCACGACTCCAAATCAATAACTCCCTCTCCCCTCCCTTTGACATAAGTAATGGCACTCGCCAGGGCTGTCCCCTCTCCCCCACCCTGTTCATCCTAGCCCTTGAGCCCCTCCTCCAAAAAATTAGACTAGATCCCATGATTAAGGGCCTGAGAATTGGCGATAAGAACTTGTCTACTGCCGCATACGTGGATGATATAATCTTTCTGATAACAAACCCAGAGAAGGGCCTCCGCCGCCTAATCTCAATACTAGAGGACTATGGAACGCTCTCCAATTTTAAAACCAACCTAACTAAGTCCACAGTGCTTAACATATCATTACCATACAAAATCCTTCAGCATAACTCCCCCTTTACTTGGTCCGATACGGACATGGAATTTCTTGGCATTAAATTCACCAAAAACGCAGAGGATCTATTCAAGGTCAACTTTCTCCCCTTGATCCCTAAGATCAAAAATCTCTTGCGATCATATGACCTCCCATTCATCTCCTGGCTAGGTAGAAAAAATATACTAAAATCATACGTCACACCTATCATCCTCTACAAAATCCGTCTTCTCCCAATCTCCATCCCATCCAGCTTCTTTAAGACCCTCCGCACGATCTTCTCTAGGTACCTGTGGGTGGGGAAGAGACCCAGACTTCCACACTGCCTGCTAGTTAAAAGGCGCTCGGAGGGAGGAGTGGACCTTCCTTGTATGAGGGATTTCTACCTCGCCACCCAGATAAACTACTGGCTAGAACTCTCCCACCCGGTGGGAGACTCCATAACCCAGGCGCTGGCTGCTGGATCCTATGGTCCCTCCTTACTTGCGGACCTATGGTTCCCCAATACTAGAATCCTCAGAGGCAAGAAAATTAACCCACTCCTGAAGGGACCCCTTGAGACATGGGGAGCGCTGAGAGAAATATTGGCACCTAGACCTTCCCCATGCACTCCACTGTGCGCCCTTTATAAATTGATGGACCTCCCCCTGGAAGCCTGCTCCGCCTGGAAAGTCTTCATGAATAGATGCTTACAGGAGGTTATCTCCCTGTCCCACAAACCCCCCCACACCATTTTACAGGAACTTCTACCCAATCACCCACTACCGTTTCTGGTATCTAACCACGACCTAGGTGTAATTAGGGACTTTCTTAAATTGTATAAGTCTTCGAGACCTATGACCCCCTTTGAGAAGGTGATTATATCCAGCTCCTCCTCCACGAGAAAAATATCTTTTACTCGAAAAAACTTTGTCTCCCGCCCTGTGGACACGAAGCCTGCCTTCCCTCTCCCCGACTGAGACTAAACTAATCCTCAAGACAGCCCTTGGCCTGTCCCCGTGTGTCATCGCACAAGAATCCCATTATAAACTCTTAACGAGGTGGTACAGAACCCCACAGTGGCTGTCTGACCATAAACTGACCTCGCAGGACAAGTGTTGGAGATGTGAAGCCTCTTCTGGCACCTATGTACACATATGGTGTGAGTGCCCCCTAATATTGCCCTTCTGGAGGGATGTCGAGAGGGTGCTGAGAAAGCTCTCCCCCGGGCTATCGCTGACCCCTGAGGTGGTTCTCCTGTGGAGACCCGCTCCTGCCTTCCATCCTCTTAAACATAAGCTGATAGCCCAGCTAATTGACACTGCTAAGGCCCTGATCCCTGCGCTGAGAGCTGCCCCTGATTGGGCAGCTCTCAGCTGAATGACAGCGTGAGAGAGAGATCTGCCTCTGATTGGTGAGGCTGCAGCGGAAAGGTGAGTATACATTTTTTTTTAATTTTTACACATTTTAGGATGATTTTCAGGTAACGGCTTATATTTTATAAGCCCTTCCCGAAAATTCATCCCGCGCTCGCCGGCAGCCCATTGCTTTCAATGGAGCCAGCTGTATTGCCGGCTCCATTAAATTCAATGGGCTAACATCGTTCTGCCGGGA
This sequence comes from Eleutherodactylus coqui, assembly GCF_035609145.1. Taxonomy (NCBI): domain Eukaryota; kingdom Metazoa; phylum Chordata; class Amphibia; order Anura; family Eleutherodactylidae; genus Eleutherodactylus; species Eleutherodactylus coqui. Next base: position 336,374,381 of record NC_089838.1, on the reverse strand, counting down.
CAAGGTGAGTATATATTTTTTTTAACTTTTTACACATTTGTGGATGAATTTCAGGGAAGGCCCTATATTTTTAAGCCCTTCCCGAAAATTCATCCCGCACTAGCCGGCAGCCTATTGCTTTCAATGGAGCCGGCTGTATTGCCGGCTCCATTGAATTCAATGGTCAGTGCTCGTTTAATCGAGACGAGTACCGCGTGGTGCTCGTCTCGAGTAACGAGCATCTCGAGCACCCTAATACTCGAACGAGCATCAAGCTCGGATGAGTATGCTCGCTCATCTCTACTGTTCAAGCTTGTCTAGGTCTTTTTGAATCCTCTTTCTTTCTTCTCTAGTGTTAGCTATCCCTCTTAGCTTTGTGCTGTCTGTAAATCTGATCAGTTTCCCTTCAATTCCCTCCTCTAGATCATTTATAAAAATGTTGAGCAACACTGGGTCCAGGAGAGAGCCTCGTGGTACCCCATTTAACACAGTCTTCCAGCTGGATGTGCAGTCATTTATAGCTACTCTTTGAGTATGATCACTCAGACAGTTGTGAATCCACCTAACAGTTGCCTTGTAAATCTCATAGTCATTTTTTTTTAATAAGGATGGTTTGTGATACTTTGTCAAATGCTTTACTAAAGTGAAGATATGCTATATTTACTAGAGATGAGCGAACGTACTCGTCCGAGCTTGATACTCGTTCGAGTATTAGCGTGTTCGGGATGCTCAGTACTCGTAACGAGCACCACGCGATGTTCGGGTTACTTTCACTTTCATCTCTGAGACGTTAGCGCGCTTTTCTGGCCAATTGAAATACAGGGAAGGCATTACAACTTCCCCCTGCGACGTTCAAGCCCTATACCACCCCCCTGCAGTGAGTGGCTGGCGAGATCAGGTGTCACCCGAGTATAAAAATCGGCCCCTCCCGCGGCTCGCCTCAGATGCGTTGTGACATAGCTGAGGGACAGTGCTGTTGGTGCCGGAGCTGCTATAGGGAGAGTGTTAGGAGTTAGTGTAGGCTTCAAGAACCCCAACGGTCCTTCTTAGGGCCACATCTAACCGTGTGTAGTAGTGTGGAGGCTGCTTTTAGCAGTGTTGCAAATTTTTTTTTTTTGGTATATCGGCCGTGCAGAGCATTGCGCCCTGCAGTAATAGTCCAGGGACAGAAGTGTGGAGGCAGGGAGAGCGTTAGGAGTTATTGTAGGCTTCAAGAACCCCAACGGTCCTTCTTAGGGCCACATCTAACCGTGTGCAGTAGTGTGGAGGCTGCTTTTAGCAGTGTTGCAAATTTTTTTTTTTGGTATATCGGCCGTGCAGAGCATTGCGCCCTGCAGTAATACTCCAGGGACAGAAGTGTGTAGGCAGGGACAGAAGACATATATTATTGATTGAATATACGCAGTGTGGTCCTTTTCAAAAAAATATTGGAAAAAAAATTATTTGGCCTGCCTGTCACTGTGCTCAGTGCTCTGGGTCCGTGTCTGCTGGGGGTAGTAGTTCTCCAAAATCATACGCAGCCAGCTAAGTGTTACAGCAGGCTTGCACCAAATTATTTCCTGGCGTTCCGTAAGTGAACTCAGCCTCCAACCACAAGCCAATAAGCGGCACATTTAATTACAGCGTTGTGTTTCTGCATTCCTGGTAATACAGCATGCTGAGGGGTAGGGGTAGGCCTAGAGGACGTGGGCGCGGCCGAGGACGCGGAGGTCCTAGTCTCGGAGTGGGCACAGGCCGAGCTCCTGATCCAGGTGTATCGCAGCCGACTGCTGCGGGATTAGGAGAGAGGCACGTTTCTGGCGTCCCCACATTCATAGCACATTTAATGGGTCCACGCGGTAGACCTTTCTTAGAAAATGAGCAGTGTGAGCAGGTCCTGTCGTGGATGGCAGAAAGTGCTTCCAGCAACCTATCGACCACCCAGAGTTCTGCGCGGTCCACTGCTGCAACTCAGAATCCTCTGGCTGCTGCTCCTCCTTCCTCCCAGCCTCCTCACTCCATGAAAATGAGACATTCTGAGGAGCGGGCAGACTCCCAGGAACTGTTCTCGGGGCCCTGCTCAGATTGGGCAGCAGTGGTTCCTCTCCCACCAGAGGAGTTTATCGTCACTGATGCCCAACCATTGCAAAATTCCCGGGGTCCGGGGGATAAGGCTGGGGACTTCCGGCAACTGTCTCAAGACCTTTCAGTGGGTGAGGAGGCCGATGACGATGAGACACAGTTGTCTATCAGTGAGGTAGTAGTAAGGGCAGTAAGTCCGAGGGAGGAGCGCACCGAGGATTCACAGGAAGAGCAGCAGGACAATGAGGTGACTGACCCCACCTGGTTTGCTACGCCTACTGAGGACAGGTCTTCAGAGGGGGAGGCAAGGGCAGCAGCAGGGCAGGTTGCAAGAGGCAGTGCGGTGGCCAGGGGTAGAGGCAGGGCCAGACCGAATAATCCCCCAACTGTTTCCCAAAGCGCCCCCTCACGCCATGCCACCCTGCAGAGGCCGAGGTGCTCAAAGGTCTGGCAGTTTTTCACTGAGAGTGCAGACGACCAACGAACAGTGGTGTGCAACCTTTGTCGCGCCAAGATCAGCCGGGGAGCCACCACCACCAGCCTCACCACCACCAGCATGCGCAGGCATATGATGGCCAAGCACCCCACAAGGTGGGACAAAGGCCGTTCACCGCCTCCGGTTTGCACCGCTGCCTCTCCCCCTGTGCCCCAACCTGCCACTGAGATCCAACCCCGCTCTGAGGACACAGGCACTACCATCTCCTGGCCTGCACCCACACCCTCACCTCCGCTGTCCTCGGCCCCATCCACCAATGTCTCTCAGCGCACCGTCCAGCCGTCGCTAGCGCAAGTGTTTGAGCGCAAGCGCAAGTACGCCGCCACGCACCCGCACGCTCAAGCGTTAAACGTGCACGTAGCCAAATTTATCAGCCTTGAGATGCTGCCGTATAGGGTTGTGGAAACAGAGGCCTTCAAAAGTAGGATGGCGGCGGCGGCCCCGCGCTACTCAGTTCCCAGTCGCCACTACTTTTCCCGATGTGCCGTCCCAGCCCTGCACGACCACATCTCCCGCAACATTGTACGCGCCCTCACCAACGCGGTTACTGCCAAGGTCCACTTAACAACGGACACGTGGACAAGCACAGGCGGGCAGGGCCACTATATTCTCCCTGATGGCACATTGGGTGAATTTAGTGGAGGCTGGGACAGAGTCAGAGCCTGGGACCGCTCACGTCCTACCCACCCCCAGAATTGCGGGCCACAGCTCGGTGGTGGTATCTGTAGCGGCAGTGTATGCTTCCTCCACTAAACCACCCTCCTCCTCCTCTTCCTCCTCCAACGCAACCTCTGTCTCGCAATCAAGATGTGTCAGCAGCAGCACGTCGCCAGCAGTCGGTGTCGCGTGGCATGGCTGCACAGCGGTGGGCAAGCGTCAGCAGGCCGTGCTGAAACTACTCAGCTTAGGAGATAAGAGGCACACGGCCCACGAACTGCTGCAGGGTCTGACAGAGCAGACCGACCGCTGGCTTGCTCCGCTGAGCCTCCAACCGGGCATGGTCGTGTGTGACAACGGGCGTAACCTGGTGGCGGCTCTGCAGCTCGGCAGCCTCACGCACGTGCCATGCCTGGCCCACGTCTTTAATTTGGTGGTTCAGCGCTTTCTGAAAAGCTACCCACGTTTATCATTCCTGCTCGGAAAGGTGCGACGGCTCTGCGCACATTTCCGCAAGTCCCACACGGACGCTGCCACCCTGCGCACCCTGCAACATCGGTTTAATCTGCCAGTGCACCGAATGCGGTGCGACGTGCCCACACGGTGGAACTCTACGCTACACATGTTGGCCAGGCTCTATGAGCAGCGTAGAGCTATAGTGGAATACCAACTCCAACATGGGCGGAGTTGGTATTCCACTATAGTCAGCCTCCTCAATTATTTTCAGAAGAGTGGGCCTGGTTGGCAGACATCTGCCAGGTCCTTGGAAAGTTTCAGGAGTCTACCCAGGTGGTGAGCGGCGATGTTGCAATCATTAGCGTCACCATTCCTCTGCTATACCTCTTGAGAAGTTCCCTGCAAAGCATAAAGGCAGACGCTTTGCACTCGGAAACAGAGCTGGGAGAAGACAGTATGTCGCTGGATAGTCAGAGCACCCTCCTGTCTATATCTCAGCGCGGTGAGGAGGAGGAGGAGGAGGAGGAGGAGGAGGAAGATGAGGAGGAGGGGGAAGAGACAGCTTGGCCCACTGGTGAGGGTACACATGCTGCTGGCCTGTCATCCTTTCAGCGTGTATGGCCTGAGGAGGAGGAGGAGGATCCTGAAAGTGATCTTCCTAGTGAGGACAGCCATGTGTTGCGTACAGGTACCCTGGCACACATGGCTGACTTCATGTTAGGATGCCTTTCTCGTGACCCTCGTGTTACACGCATTCTGGCCACTACGGATTACTAGGTGTACACACTGCTCGACCCACGGTATAAGGAGAACCTTTCCACTCTCATACCAGAAGAGGAAAGGGGTTCGAGAGTGTTGCTATACCACAGGACCCTGGCGGACAAACTGATGGTAAAATTATGATACGACAGCGCTAGTGGCCGAAGGCGCAGTTCCGAGGGCCAGGTAGCAGGGGAGGCGCGGAGATCAGGCAGCATGTACAGCACAGGCAGGGCAACACTCTTTAAGGCCCTTGACTGCTTTATGGCTCCCCAGCAAGACTGTGTCACCGCTCCCCAGTCATGGCTGAGTCGGCGGGAGCACTGTAAAAGGATGGTGAGGGAGTACGTAGCCGATCGCACGACCGTCCTCCGTGACGCCTCTGCCCCCTACAACTACTGGGTGTCGAAGCTGGACACGTGGCCTGAACTCGCGCTGTATGCCCTGGAGGTGCTTGCTTGTCCTGTGGCTAGCGTCTTGTCAGAGAGGGTGTTTAGTGCGGCTGGGGGAATCATCACAGATAAGCGTACCCGCCTGTCAACCGACAGTGCCGACAGGCTAACACTCATCAAGATGAACAAAGGCTGGATTTCCCCAGACTTCTCTTCTCCACCAGCGGACAGCAGCGATACCTAAGCAATACGTAGGCTGCACCCGCGGATGGAACCATTGTTCTGTATCCCCATCAAAAACGGGGACCTTTTCGCTTCATCAATCTGTGTATAATATTCCTCCTCCTCCTCCTGCTCCTCCTCCTGAAACCTCACATAATCACGCCGAATGTGCAATTTTTCTTAGGCCCACAAGGCTCAGTCATATAATTTTTGTAAACAATTTTTATACGTTTCAATGCTCATTAAAGCGTTGAAACTTTCACCTGAACCAATTTTTATTTTAACTGGGCTGCCTCCTGGCCTAGTTACCAATTAAGCCACATTAACCAAAGCGATTAATGGCTTTCACCTGCCCTCTTGGTTGGGCATGGGCAATTTTTCTGAGGTACATTAGTACTGTTGATACACCAATTTTTGGGGGCCCTCGTCTACAGTGTAATCAAATTAATTTTTAGCCCACCTCCATTACATCTGACGTTACCTCAGCTGTGATGGGCAATGCAATGGGATATATTTATGTACCGCCGGTGGCTTCCTGGCACCCACCCATGCTGTGGGTCCACAGGGAGTTGTAACTACATGTGTCCACTTCTAAAGAACCCCAGTTTGACTGGGGCATGCAGTGTGGGCCGAAGCCCACCTGCATTTAATCGGACGTTAGCTCTGTGTCAGGACAGTGTCCGGGATATGGGGGTCCCTGGGATATCCCGCAACCCCTGTCCCTGCCTACTTGCCCCCCTGGGCTAACCCCCAGGGCGACAACTGGGCGACGGTCCCTACCCTCACTAGGGAAGCGGGACACGGGAGACAAACAGACACTGAGACAAGCAACGGTAGAATGGTCAGACAATCCGGGTCGGCAACAAGAGGGTACGCAGTACGGAGGGGTCAGGCAAAAACGTAGTCAAGTCCAAAAGCAGGTGTCAGAAAAGCCGAGGTCACAAGAGCAGTCAGGATAAACGCGGGTGCAGCTGGAGAACCAAACTAACACTGGCGAGGCCTGAGAGGAAAACACACCTATTTAAATGCTGTCAGCGCTCCCGCCCCAGAAGCTGATTGGGGCGGGGAGCCTGACAGCAGCAGGGCTAATCAGGGCGGTGCTGGGGACACGCCCCCAGTCTAGCTGCACAGACAGTTACTAGGGAAGCCAGCCTGGTAGTCAGGACACTAGAAGCACCAGCTGCCTCCCTAGCAACCCGGCGGCGACCAGTCTTACAGCGGCCCGGGGAGATCACAAGAACCGGGGTACCTCTGCGCCGCGCTCCTGCACCCCGGGTGGCCGGACCGGTGGTGCGGGCACGGCGGCCCCGAGAGTTGCCGGTTCTGACAGTACCCCCCCTTCTACGGGGGTACACCGGACCCCCATGGCCAGGTGCGGGCTTAAGCGGGAAAGCCCTGTGGAATGCCTGGACTAGGCGTGGCGCATGAACGTCCCTGGCAGGGACCCACGTCCTATCCTCAGGGCCAAATCCTCTCCAGTGGACCAGGTACTGCAGCCCACCTCTAACCCGTCGGGCATCCACAAGCCTTTCTACTTCATACTCCAGTTCCCCCTGTACCAGAGAGGGAGGAGGCGGGTTCTGGGTGGGGAGAACTGGAGTCACATACTTCTTAAGCAAGTTCTTGTGAAAAACCTTGTGGACCTTCCAGGGGTCAGGAAGTGCCAACTTATATGACACCGGGTTGATAACCTGAGAAACCGTAAATGGGCCAATGAACCGAGGAGCAAGTTTCAGGGAGGGAACCTTAAGTCTCAGATTCTTAGATGATAATAAAACCTGCTCCCCGACCACAAAAGGTGCAGAGATAGTACGTCTTTTATTTGCGTATTTACGCAGTTTCTCTTGGGAACCCTGAAGGTTCTTACGAACCTGGGCCCAAACTGTGCACAGTTCTTCGGCGGATATGTCGGCGGCCGGATTGTTCGAGACCAAAGGAGTAGAAAGCGAGAACCGGGGATGGAACCCATAGTTACAAAAAAAAGGTGACAGTTGGGTCGACGAGTTACCATGGTTGTTAATAGCAAATTCGGCGAGAGGTAAGTAGTTGGCCCACTGATGCTGGTTATCCGAGACAAACAGTCGCAGATACTGGATAAGTTCTTGGTTCATCCGTTCCGTTTGTCCGTTACTCTCGGGATGGAAAGCGGAGGAAAAGGACAAATTAACGTTTAGATTTTTACAGAAGGCTCGCCAGAAGCGAGCGACGAACTGAACCCCTCTATCAGACACAATATCCTCGGGGATCCCATGTAACCGAACAATCTCCTTGATGAACATCTCAGACAAAAGTTTGGCGTTAGGCAACTTGCCAAGTGGAACAAAATGAGACATTTTGGAGAAACGGTCAACTATTACCCAAATGACCGTATTCCCCAGCGAGGATGGCAGATCAGTAATAAAATCCATGGACAGCTGGGACCATGGCCTGGACGGAATGGGCAAGGGCAGAAGAGGCCCCTCAGGACGTCTCCTGAGGTTCTTCCCCCTTGCGCAAACCGGGCACGCGGACACAAATACCCGTACATCCTTGGCCATGTGCGGCCACCAATAGAGTCTGGCCGCTAACTCCAGAGTACCCCTGATACCGGGGTGTCCAGCTAGGACTGAAGCATGTGTCTCCTCTAACACTTTCAATCTCAGTGACAACGGGACAAATAATTTGCCTTCCGGAAGGGCTTCAGGAGCAGATTGTTGAGCGGCGTGAATGAGAGGTGAAAGGTCGGAGGAGACAGCAGCGAGGACCACCCCAGGGGAGAGAATGCTCTCAGGCTCGGGCTCGGAAGGTTCCGGAGAACCAAAACTCCTAGACAGGGCATCAGCCTTGACATTCTTAGAACCGGGTCTATAGGTAACAACAAAATTGAACCGAGAGAAAAACAAGGCCCAGCGGGCTTGCCGAGCATTTAACCTCTTAGCGGAATCTAGATAAGTGAGGTTTTTATGGTCAGTGAGTACCGTAATCTGGTGATGGGCTCCTTCCAAAAAATGCCTCCACTCTTCAAAAGCCCACTTAATCGCCAGCAATTCCCGGTTGCCTATATCATAGTTCCGTTCGGTGGACGAAAACTTCCTAGAAAAATAGGCACACGGTCTAAGGTTGGTGAGAGTGGAGGGACCTTGGGACAGTACCGCTCCCACACCAAACTCAGAGGCATCTACCTCCACCACAAAAGGACTGGACAGATCCGGTTGTACTAGGACAGGTGCAGACGAGAACGCCGCCTTTAGGGTATTGAAGGCCCTCAGAGCCTCAGAAGACCAGGTCCTCACATCTGCCCCCTTTCTGGTGAGGTCCGTTAGAGGTTTAGCCACCACGGAGAAGTCTTTAATGAATTTGCGATAGTAGTTGGCGAAGCCGAGGAAGCGTTGAAGGGCTTTCAACGACCCTGGCTGGGCCCACTCCGTGATGGCCTTCACCTTTTCAGGATCCATCTGGAAGTCGCATGGCGTGATGATATACCCCAAAAATGATATCCTTTGTACCCCGAAAACACATTTCTCGAGTTTAGCAAACAGCTTGTTATGTCTGAGTCGAGCTAGCACAGTCTGAACGTGAGTATGGTGACTCGGCAAGTCGGAGGAAAAAATCAAAATGTCGTCTAGATATACAACCACGAACACCCCCATGATATCCTGAAACACTGAGTTCATGTACCCCTGAAAAATGGCGGGGGCGTTACACAATCCAAAAGGCATAACTAGGTATTCAAAATGCCCGAGGGGCGTATTGAAGGCGGTTTTCCACTCATCCCCCTCCCGAATGCGGATGAGGTTGTATGCTCCCCTGAGATCAAGTTTGGAAAACCATCGGGCACCAGCGACCTGGTTGAGGAGGTCAGGAATGAGTGGAAGAGCATACTGGTTTCGGACTGTGATTTTATTTAGCTCTCTATAGTCAATACAGGGCCGGAGACCCCCATCCTTCTTCTCAACGAAGAAAAACCCGGCACCCACCGGGGATTCTGAGGGCCGGATGTGCCCCTTGGCCAGGCTGTCCTGGATGTAGTCCCTCATGGATTCTCTCTCTGGAACCGTAACGTTATAAATGCGGCCCTTAGGAAGTTTGGCCCCAGGAATCAAGTCTATTTTACAGTCCCATTCCCTATGAGGGGGCAGAGCTTCAGATAATTGTTTGGAGAACACGTCAGAAAACTCGGAGAGGTATTCTGGTAGGGGGCTCCCCTCGCAGGTGGAGATTCCCACCTTCACCGCACGAAGGTGGTTGGCACAGCGGGGACCCCACTTTACCAGTTCCAACGTGTCCCAATTTACTACCGGGTTGTGCTCCCGGAGCCAGGGGAGGCCTAGGACGACGTCCACAGACAAATCTCTCATCACTAGAAAGGTGCAGGTTTCCACGTGTAAGGCTCCTATAGTAAACCTTACTTCAGGGGTCACCAGATTAACCACCCCTGCTTGCAAAGGAGTGGAGTCCACTCCTGAAACCAGAATCGGAGTTTCTAAACGTAACAAAACCCCGGACAGTTGAGCAACGAAATTAAAGTTAACGAAATTAGCCGCAGCCCCCGAATCAACAAAGGCTTGCCCAGTACGGTGGAAAGCATGAAATTCTAGGGTGCAAGGCACTAACATTTTGGACAACACAGGGAGTACCTTGGCTCCTAGACAGTCCCCCCGACAACTGCCTAGGAGCGGGAGTTCTTCCTGCCGTGGCTTCTTAGCGCAGGTAGCAATGCGGTGACCCGGCTCCCCACAGTAGAAGCAGAGGTTCTTCTTCAGGCGGTGTTCCCGTCGTTGCTCGGGGTTCACGGCTCCCAGCTCCATGGCCTCGGTGGTGGGAGGGTAACAGGTCGGGTCAGTCGAAGAAGTAGACGTGGGGAGTGGGGTGGTCCGAGCGGCGTGTCTGGCCCTCAAACGTCGGTCGGCTCGAATAGCCAGCGACATGGCTTGCTCCAGGGTTTTAGGCTCTGGGTGGGCCACAAGTAGGTCCTTGAGACCCTCAGACAGACCGGTCAAAAATAAGTCTTTTAGGGCGGCATCGTTCCACCGGGATTCCGTACAATGTTGACGGAATTGGGAACAGTAGTCCTCCGCCATCTTACAACCCTGGCGCAGGGCCAGAAGTTTGGAGACTGCGTAGCCCGCCCGGTCGGGTTCGTCATAAATTTGACCCAGGGCGGAAAAAAAGGCGTCAAGGGATAGTCGGGCTGGAGAGCCAGCTGGTAGCGAGAAAGCCCAATTTTGGGGCTCTCCCCTCAGGCGGGTAATTACGATTCCCACTTTCTGGTATTCAGTACCAGAGGAGTGGGGGCGGAGATCAAAGTAGAGCTTGCAGCTCTCTCTAAATGCAAAAAACTGATCTCTCTCTCCGGAGAAGCAATCCGGAAGCGTGGCTCGAGGTTCTGACATCGTTCCTGGAGCGGACGAGGGCTGCATGGGACCTGCAGCTGCCACTTGTTCCCGTGGCTGCAAGCGGGCTGTTAGGTCCTGGGCAAGGGTCGTAAGGACCTGGACCTGGTTCGCTACAGCCGCCACGGCCTCCATCGAGGGGCTCAAAGTTGCCGGGCGGATGCAAGGGTCTGACCTTAGTTCGGCCAGTGTTACTGTCAGGACAGTGTCCGGGATATGGGGGTCCCTGGGATATCCCGCAACCCCTGTCCCTGCCTACTTGCCCCCCTGGGCTAACCCCCAGGGCGACAACTGGGCGACGGTCCCTACCCTCACTAGGGAAGCGGGACACGGGAGACAAACAGACACTGAGACAAGCAACGGTAGAATGGTCAGACAATCCGGGTCGGCAACAAGAGGGTACGCAGTACGGAGGGGTCAGGCAAAAACGTAGTCAAGTCCAAAAGCAGGTGTCAGAAAAGCCGAGGTCACAAGAGCAGTCAGGATAAACGCGGGTGCAGCTGGAGAACCAAACTAACACTGGCGAGGCCTGAGAGGAAAACACACCTATGTAAATGCTGTCAGCGCTCCCGCCCCAGAAGCTGATTGGGGCGGGGAGCCTGACAGCAGCAGGGCTAATCAGGGCGGTGCTGGGGACACGCCCCCAGTCTAGCTGCACAGACAGTTACTAGGGAAGCCAGCCTGGTAGTCAGGACACTAGAAGCACCAGCTGCCTCCCTAGCAACCCGGCGGCGACCAGTCTTACAGCGGCCCGGGGAGATCACAAGAACCGGGGTACCTCTGCGCCGCGCTCCTGCACCCCGGGTGGCCGGACCGGTGGTGCGGGCACGGCGGCCCCGAGAGTTGCCGGTTCTGACACTCTGCTGTCCAGGGCACTGCAATGGGATACATTTATGTACAGCGGGTGGGTTCCAGGGAGCCACCCATGCTGTGGGTGCACACGGAATTCCCATTGCGGAGTTGGGGATTCCCAGTTGTACCTGCCTGTGACTATTTATAAAAAACCGAGGTCTGACTGGGGCATGCAGACACCTTGACAGAATGAATAGTGTGTGGCACATAGGTTCCCCATTGCTATGCCCACGTGTGCAGCTCCTGATGGCGGTGGCACAGGATTATATTTCTCATTGCTTCTGTACAGCTTTGTGGGCTATCGCCCCGCCCCTTTTAAAGAGGGTCACTGCCTAGCCGTGCCAACCCTCTGCAGTGTGTGCCTGCGGTTCCTTTGGCAGACGCACTTATAAATAAACATGAGGGTGGCGTGGCATGAGGGCAGCTGAAGGCTGCGCAGGGACAATTTGGTGTGCGCTGTGGACACTGGGTCGTGCAGGGGGGGTTGGGCAGCATGTAACCCAGGAGAAGTGGCAGCGGAGTGTCATGCAAGCAGTGATTGTGCTTTGTTGGAGGTAGTGTGGTGCTTAGCTAAGGTATCCATTGCTAATGAGGGCTTTTCATAAGTAAAAGTTGTTGGGGGAGGGCCACTCTTGCCGCTATTGTGGCTTAATAGTGGGACCTGTGAACTTGAGATGCAGCCCAACATGTAGCCCCTCGCCTGCCCTATCCGTTGCTGTGTCGTTCCCATCACTTTCTTGAATTGCCTTGATTTTCACAAATGAAAACCTTAGCGAGCATCGGCGATATACAAAAATGCTCGGGTCGTCCATTGACTTCAATGAGGGTTCGTTATTCGAAACGAACCCTCGAGCATCGCGAAAAGTTCGTCTCGAGTAACGAGCACCCGAGCATTTTGGTGCTCGCTCATCTCTAATATTTACCCCATTGCCCTGCACTTTGTTTCCCAGTCTGCTCCCTGTGTGAACACAATCTTATGTTCTTTCTGGGTGTGTCTTTCAGAGTGAACGTGACAGAGTATTCAAATTTTCATATTCCTGTATTTTTTGTTGCTTCAACATGGATTCAATAGAGAAATTATCTAATCAGCTTAGGGTCCTTTCCTAAGAAGTAGCCGGAATCAAGCAGCAATATTCAGGTAGAATAGACCCAATTAAGGAGCCTAAATTGGATTACCCAATCATTTTTCGGGCAAGAGGCAGGAAGTTTATTACTTTTAGAACGTCCTGTAGGATTTATTTTGAATTGTGCCTTACTTCTTAGGGTGATGAGTCTCAGAGGGTGGGGATTGTCATCTCTAGATTACAGGCTTGGTTCATCTCTTTGCTGCCCACCTCGGGGGCTCTGTTATCAGTTGAAGCCTGCATCAGGAGAAGTCATCTTTTGAAGATTTTTACATAGAGTTTCATTGATGGGCCATTCAGACCCAATGGAATGAGCCAGCTTTACAAAGTCAATTTAATTTTGCTTTATGCAATGACATTAAGCATTTTACATTGGATGAGGCTATGTCCTTGGCCATCCGAATTGGTTGGCGGATAAGGGAGCATACTTCTGAGCATACTATGGTAGCACCTGCCGAATCCTCCATTACTGAGGAATATAGATGAGCGAACATACTCGGTAAGGGTGATTTCGCAATCGAGCACCGCGATTTTCGAGTACTTCACTACTCGGGTGAAAAGTACTCGGGTGCGCTGTGGGTGAGCGGGGGGGTTGCAGAGGGGAGTGGGGGGTAGAGGGAGAGAGAGAGGGCTCCCCCCTGTTCCCCGCTGCTACCCCCCGCTCCGCTGCGCTTCCCCCTGCTCCCCGGCGCACCCGAGTACTTTTCACCCGAGTAGTGAAGTACTCGAAAATCGCGGTGTTCGATTGCGAAATCGCCCTTACCGAGTACGTTCGCTCATCTCTACTGAGGAACCTATGCAATTAGGTTAATTATCTATAGGACATAGCTACAGAGGAAGGCAGTTGGATGGTGGTCGCTGTTTTTTCTGCGGTCGCGTTAGACATTTTGTTCAGGTGTGCCTGCTCCAAAGGTGCCAGTCTGAAAACTAGCTGGCCTGGGGTTTAAGGGGGAGGTTCATCCAGGTCAGCAGGTCACCTGGGTATCATTTTCCAGGCTAGTTCTTCATGCTGAGATTATCCATATCACAGGTAATTCTCCATGGCAGTGTCTTTAGATAGTGGAGCTGGACTTAATTTGATTCAGCTTGATGTGGCTAAAAGTTTGGGACCAGGCTTAAGGACTTTGGGCTATCCCATTACTGTATCCGCTGTTGGTGCTACTCCACTGTCCCATGGATGTTTAAAATTCTGCATTCTGGAGGTTTTTTTGAAGAGATTGTTATTTCATGCTTCTCATGTCTGTCAGGTATTGGAAGCACTTTGGCAAAATGATTTTGGTTTTTTTCAGTGATTGTGAAACCTTTGACAAGCATGGCCAAGAAGGGTGCAACTTTTTCAAAGTGGTCCTCAAGAGGACTAAAAGCCTTCAATACTCTGAAGGTGATTTTCTCTTTGACTCCTGTTCTTATTCAACATGATTCTTCTAAACCTTTTGTAGTTGAGGTAGATCCATCGGAAGTGGGAAGGAGTTCTGTCTCAAGGCACTGATGACTTGAAGAGTCTCAATTAAGGATGAGCGAGTATACTCGCTAAGGCACTACTCGTCCGCGTAATGTGCCTTAGACGAGTATCTCCCTGCTCTTCCATAAAGATTCGGGGACCGCTGCGGCTGACAGGTGAGTCGCAGCGGGGACAGGGGAGAGTGGGCGGGAGAGAAGGAGAGAGAGATCTCCCCTCCGTTCCTCCCCGTTCTCCCCCACAGCTCCCCGCTCCACGGCGGCCCCTGAATCTTTAAGGACGAGCAGGGAGATACTCGTCTAAGGCACATTACTCGAACGAGTAGTGCCTTAGCGAGTATACTCGCTAATCCTTAGTCTCAATCCTTGTGGTTTCCTTTCACGGAAGTTTTTTTGGTTGAAGAAAATTATGATATTGGGGACAGGGAACTACTAGCTATAAAGTGGGCTTTTCAGGAGTAGTGGCATCTTTTGGAGGGGGCTCAACGTAAGGTGACAGTTTTTACTGACCTCAAAAATCTGGTGCATTTGGAGTCTGCTAAGAGATGTAATCAGAGTCATGAACAATTATTGTGGTGTTTTGTTTCTGACAGACAAGAGGACTGGTCACGATTTTTACCTTTGGCAGAGTTTGCCATGAATAATTGGTATTTGATCTCTCCCTTTTTCAGCAATTATGGTTATCATCCATGTTTTGAGTTTTTTTAGATTCCTTTCTGAGGTACGTAAAGAAAATACATTTTCATTCCAACTTGAGAATGTTTGGGTGGAAGAACAAAGAAACCACAGAAGATCTGTAAAAGACTACAAGAGGGGGGGCTGATAGCAGGCAGTCAGATGCATGTAACTTTCGAGCTGGTGACTTGGTGTGGTTATCTACAAAACAAATTAAGCTGAAAATACCCTCTTTTAAGCTGGGACCGTGTTTTATTAGTCCTTACAAGATTAAAGAGATTATCAACCCCATTCAGACCGGGAATTCTTGGTTCTTTTTAGATCATCAATGTTTTTCATAAATTACTGATTAGGAAGTATGTTAATCCAGTGACTGGAGAGTCTCCTCCACTTCCTCCACTTGATGTGGATGAAAATTTTTAAGCTAGTCAAATTATTGACTTTCATCATGTAAGGAATTCTTTGCAGTATGTAGTACTTTGGCGGGGGTTCGGATCTGAGGTAAAGATGAGGGGTCCAGCTGACTAACATCAGAACAGATCGTCTTGTTAAGATGTTTCATTAGCGGAATCTTAATAAACTGGGTCTAAAGGGTCCTATGGCCCCTCCTCAGAGGGGAGGTACTGCCACAGTTTGTAGTCTGCAACAGGGTTGTGGCACGGGGGTCTTGATGCTTAGATGGGCTGGCTACACTGTTTCAGTCTGTCCTACGGATTGATTTTTGTGTTTCTGTTCTTTGGCATTTCTTTAGGTGTTACTTGGGTAGTTTGTCTGAATTCCCTCAGTGGTTCTCCTTTCATTGATTTTGTTCCCCTGTGTCATATGTTGATTTTGTCCTGTTGTTTGTGGAACTTTGTCTGTCCTATTGTATTACCTCTGCCACTATACAAGGGTGCTTTCAGGTGTGGTTGTTGCTGAATATTGTCTCAGTCTTGGTGGAGTGAGTTCGTATTCCTTGCTAAACCAAGTAGTGCTTTTGTTATTTTTCCTGCTGTAATGCAAAGTTGAGTTTTTGTTGTCTGTTTTGGTTTTGCAATATATACATATATAATAAAACTGTCCAAGTGCCAATTTGAAACCTCCTTCTGGCTGCTGATTACATGTTTGGTGAAAGAGATATGTGTCCTTTGACCCAAGCAAAGGTGATCACAAACTATATAGTATAGGGTTTGTACCTTCTGAACATTTTGTCTTATTTTCTACCATGCCTGATGTCAGCAAATTTGTAGATTTAATAGCCCTACGTAGACATTTCTTCTGTCAAGGTAACAAAGAGGATGATGAATTGATTAACAACACTGCAACCGCCAGTAGGAATGATTTTGTGGGTCTGATGTTCCAAGAACAGGGTTCTTTATTGAATCTGTTACAACTGGAACATGAGAATCATCAGCGTGAATTGGGCAATATTCAGACTATCAATTTTTCCACACGCAATGCTTCTTATTATCCCACCCATGCAAGAGTACAGGCTATTGACAACTTCCAGACAGCTGTTGAGAGGAATCTTATTAAACTATATGATGCTTCTAGAATGCAAAAAATGCAGCACGACTTGTATTATCATAAGCGATTAGCACTAGAGATGAGCGAGCACACTCGTTCGAGCATTAGGGTGCTTGAGATGCTCGTTACTCGAGACGAACACCACGCGGTACTCGAGTCAATTCCATTTCCTTCCCTGCATGTTTAGCACCATTTTTTAGCCAATAGACATGCAGGGAAGGCATTACCACTTCCTCCTGTGACGTGCCAGCCATATCCCACCCCCCTGCAGTGAGTGGCTGATGAGATCAAGTGACCGCTGAGTACTTAAAGCGGTCCCGCCCGTGGCTCGCCTCAGACTCACACTGGGAGAGATTGGGGAGAGTGCTGCTGCTTATTCAGGGATAGTGTTAGTGTAGGATCCTGTCCTCAAGAACCCCAACGGTCCTTCTTAGGGCCACATCTGACCGTCTGCATAACTGTGCGGCTGGCTGGGAGCAGTTTTGTACTTAAAAAAAAAAAATCTTGGGCTGTGCAGGCTATTACAGCTATAGCGTTCTAAGTCTGCAGTCTGTAATACAGAGTATAGGGACAGTGCTGGTGAGACAGGGACAGTGGTAGTGTAGGATCCTGTCTACAAGAACCCCAATGGTCCTTTTTAGGGCTACCTCTGACCGTCTGCATTTTACAGGGTTCTGGTGGCAGTTGTAGTGCAATACTATTGCACAGCCAGCCCTTTTTGCAGCCTTCCGTATAATTTTTTTCTGGCTGCAGTTTGCGTTACAATACGGCTCTCAGCGTCAAACTGTACGCCAATAATTCCATAATTTTTTACACCGGTCTGTGTCTGCAGTGAACTTAACGCACAGCGTACGGCCACAGCCACTGATAGAGGGAAAGTCATATACACGCTATATAGCCTGTATTCTTTTAAAAAAAAATTTTTAAAAAAAGCTCCTTCATTGGGCTACCTCTGACCGTCTACATTTTACAGGGTAATTCCAAAATAGAGAAAGACAAGGCAGCACTTAGGAACCAATCTTCTTACGCATAGTAAATCATAAAATAATCTTTATTGCAGTCCAAACTTACGTGTAAGTGTCTGGTGGGAGTTATAGTGCATCACTATTGCACAGCTAGGCCTGTTTGTAGTCTTCCGTATTCTTTGTTTCTGCCTGGAGTTAGCGTTACAATGCCGCTCTCAGCGAAAGTGTACGCAAATATATCCATAATTATTTACACCGCATCTAGCAATGTATTGACCAACCTGTCTTCTAAGCAGTCCACTGCTGCAACTCTGAATCCTATGGCTGCTGCTCCTCCTTCCTCCCAGCCTCCTCACTCCATGAAAATGACACATTCTGATGAGCAGGCAGACTCCCAGGAACTGTTCTCGGGTCCCTGCCATGCTTGGGGAAAAATGGTTCCTCTCTCACCTGACGAGTTTGTCGTGACGGATGCCCAACCTTTGGAAAGTTCCCGGGGTCTGAGTGATGAGGCTGGGGACTTCCGGCAACTGTCTCAAGAGCTTTCAGTGGGTGAGGAGGACGATGACGATGAGACACAGTTGTCTATCAGTGAGGTAGTAGTAAGGGCATTAAGTCCGAGGGAGGAGCGCACCGAGGATTCTGAGGAAGAGCAGCAGGACGATGAGGTGACTGACCCCACCTGGTTTGCAACGCCTACTGAGGACAGATCTTCAGAGGGGGAGGCAAGTGCAGCAGCAGGTGAGGTTGGAAGAGGCAGTGCGGTGGCCAGGGGTAGATTCAGGGCCAGAGTGAAGAATCCCCCAACTGTTTCCCAAAGCACCCCCTCGGGCCAAAGCACCAAGCAGAGGCCTAGGTGTTCAAAGGTGTGGATGTTTTTCACTGAGAGCGCGGACGACAGACGAACAGTGGTGTGCAACCTGTGTCGCGCCAAGATCAGCCGGGGAGCCACCACTACCAGCCTCACCACCATCAGCATGCGCTGGCATATGATGGCCAAGCACCCCACAAGGTGGGACAAAGGCCGTTCACCGCCTCCGGGTCACACCACTGCCTCTTCCCCTGTGCCCCAACTTGCCACCCAGATCCAACCGCCCTCTTAGGACACAGGCACGAGCATCTCCCGGCCTGCACGCACACCCTCACCTCCACTGTCCTCGACCCCATCCAGCAATGTCTCTCAGTGCAGCATCCAGCTGTCCCTAGCGCAAGCATTGGAGCGAAAGCGCAAATACGCCGCCACGCATCCGCACGCTCAAGCTTTAAACGTGCGCATTGCCAAATTAATCAGCCTGGAGATGCTGCCGTACAGGCTTGTGGAAACGGAGGCTTTTAAAAACATGATGGCGGCGGCGGTCCCACGCTACTCGGTCCCCAGTCGCTACTATTTTTCCCGGTGTGTCGTCCCAGCCCTACACCAGCACGTCTCCCGCAACATCCATAGTGCCCTCACCAATGCAGTTACTGGGAAGGTCCACTTAACCACGGACACGTGGACAAGTACTGGCAGGCAGGGTCACTATACCTCCCTGACAGCACATTGGATGAATTTGTTGGAGGCTGGGCCCGAGTCACAGTCTGGGACCGCACCCGTCCAACACACACCCAGAATAGCGGGTCCTTCCTTGGTTCTGGTATCTGTGGCAGTCTATGCCACCTCCTTTAAACCCTCCCCCTCCTCCTACACAACCTCTACCTCTCAATTAAGAAATGTGAGCAGCATGTTGCCAGCAGTCGGTGTGGCGCGACAGCACAGCAGTGGGCAAGCGTCAGCAGGCCGTGCTGAAACTACTCAGCCTAGGTGACAAGAGGCACACGTTGCAGGGTCTGACAGAGCAGACCGACCTCTGGCTTTCGCCGCTGAGCCTCCAACCAGGCATGGTCGTGTGTGACAACGGCCGTAACCTGGTGGCGGCTCTGCGGCTTAGCAGCCTCACACACGTGCCATGCCTGGCCCACGTCTTCAATCTGGTGGTTCAGCGGTTTCTGAAAAACTACCCCCACTTATCTGACCTGCTCAGACAAGGTGCGTCGCGTCTGCGCACATTTCCGCAAGTCCACCAAGGGCGCTGCCACCCTGAGGACCCTGCAACATCGGTTTAATCTGCCAGAGCACTGAATGCTGTGCGACATGCCCACACGGTGGAATTCTATGCTGCACATGTTGGCCAGGCTCTATGAGCAGCGTAGAGCAATAGTGGAATACCAACTCCAACAGGGCGGTGCAGTGGTAGTCAGCCTTCCCAATTCTTTACCGAGGAGTGGGCCTGGATGGCAGATATCTGCCAGATCCTCAGAAACTTTGAGGAGTCTACCCAGATGGTGAGTGGCAACGCTGCAACATTAGCGTTACCATCCCGCTGCTATGCCTGCTAAGAAGTTCGCTGCAAGGCATAAAGGCTGACGCTTTGCGGTTGGAACAGGAGACGGGGGATGACAGTATGTCGCTTGATAGCCAGACCACCCTCATATCTATATCTCAGTGCGTTTTGGAGGAAGAGGAGGAGGAGGAGGGGAAGAGACAGCTGGGCACTTTGGAGAGGGTACCGATGCTGCTTGCTTCTCATCTGTTCAGCATGTATGGCTGTAGAGGAGGAGAAGGAGGAGCCTGAAAGTCATCTTGCTAGTGAGGACAGCCATGTCTTGCGTACTGGCACTGACTTCATGTTAGGCTGCCTTTCTCGTGAGGAGAAACCTTTCCACTCTCATTCCTGAAGAGGAAAGGGGTACGAGAGTGATGCAATACCACAGGGCCCTGGTGGACAAAGTGATGCTAAACTTTCCATCTGACAGCGCTAGCGACAGAAGGCGCAGTTCCGAGGGCCAAGTAGCAGGGGAGGCGCGGAAATCAGGCAGCATGTTCAGCGCAGGCAGGGGAACACTCTCCAAGGCCTTTGCCAGCTTTATGGCTCCCCAGAAAGGCTGCGTCACCACTCCCCAGTTAAGGCTGAGTCGGAGGGAGCAGTGTAAAAAGATGGTGAGGGAGTACGTAGCTGATCGTACCACTGTCCTCCGTGATGCCTCTGCTCCATACAACTATTGGGTGTCAAAGCTGGACACGTGGCACAAAGTTGCGCTGTATGCCCTGGAGGTGCTGGCTTGCCCTGCCGCTAGCGTCTTGTCAGAGAGGGTGTTTAGTGTAGCTGGGGGAAACATCACGGATAAGCGTACCCGCCTGTCAACTTCCAGTGCCGACATGCTTACACTCATAAAGATGAACAAAGCCTGGATTTCCCCAGACTTCTCTTCTCCACCGGCGGAGAGCAGCGGAACCTAAAGATTCTTTTCACTGCAACCGCAGATAAAAGCACTGTTCTCTATCGCCGTAAAAATGGGGCATTTAGCTTTGCCAATCTGTCTCTGATATTATCCCTCCTCCTGCTACTCCTCCTCCAGAAACAACATGTCATCGCGCTGAACTGCCAATTTTTCTGCGGTCCAAAAGGCACATTTAAGAATTTTTTTACAATTTTTTAATGTTTCAAAAGTATTGATACTTTAACATGAACCAATTTTTTTAACAGAGCTGCCTCCAGGCTCTGTTACAAATTAAGCAACAGCGAGCTGTATCTTCCCAAAATTATTTATGGGTTTCACCTGCCCTCTCGGTTGATAAATTTTTCAGAGGTAAAATTGTACACTTGGTACACTAAACTTTCGGGCCCACGCCTACACTCTTATCCCACTAATTTTTCCGGCCTTCGCCTACAGTCATGGTACCCCAATTTTCAGATGTTCACCTATACTCTTGCTGCGGAAATGTTACAGGGGCCTGCCTATACTTCTGCTACAGAAATGAAGATAACGAAAAAATAGGGTTCCTGCGCTACTTTGTATGGAGCAAAAAAACAATCCTTCTTTTTTAAAGGGAATTCGCAGCGGTCAGTGATAATTCATAATAAAAACATTTATTAGGTATAACAAATTAAGGTCAAAACCTTATATAAAATAAGTAAAACAAGTAGATAAATACTTGCAACGTGAAATATGCGACGCGTTTCGACGTACTAGACGTCTTTCTCAAGCATACATAAACACAAATCAAGCCAGGTATATATAGCACCACACATAATTGCATACTTTACCCTGAAAGGTCACCGGTGTTGTACCACGTTACGGTGTCCGGCGCCATCTTGGGCCGTGGATGATGACGTAACTGGAGGCCGGCATACAGGATTACGTCCCTTGACCCCCGGTCAGGAGCTACGTTATATAGATGGCACGCAGCGCTGCGTTCCAAACCTCGGTGGTTTACCGAAGGCGGCGGCTGAATGCCGTACCCCGTCACATGACTCCCCACGTGGGGTCGCGCGGCGTAAGTGACACGCAGCGCTGCGTTCCATGGAGCGGGGACGGGCCGTGGGCGGCAACCAGGAGCCGTGTCACGTGACAGCTCAATAATGAAATCGAGCCAAGTCCCGGGACTCATTTCCTGCAGCCGACTAAGTAAGGAAAAGCTTATATATAAGTAGCCATCCACTTTATCAATGTGTTAAAAACTGATTTAGAAATAAATTACCTCAGTACACTAATTAGGGTCATGTTGGGCATAATAACCACAAAATAATGAGGAGGAAAAAGAAATAGACTAAATAGGGAAAGGGGAGAGGAAATAAAAAATATATATATATATATACACCTACATAATATATACATACATATATATAAAGAGTCCTTTAGGATAACTCGCGTATACAAACATGACCATGAACATGACCATGGTCGTGAGACACTGTGTTTTTGAAAACCCCTAACAATATTATACCTGTGTTGGTTAATTCTCGTCCTAAGTGTTTTGGTGGTGCGTCTTATTTATCTCTTAGAATGTCCGTGCGGCCTACAATATATTGGACGCACCACCAAAACACTTAGAACTAGAATTAACCAACACAGGTATAATATTGTTAGGGGTTTTCAAAAACACAGTGTCTCACGACACTTTTTAGAAAAACATCAAAAGAATGCTTCATTATTAAGAGTCACTCCGGTTGAATGCATCACTTCTAGGTCATTTTCTCGCCTTAAAACGAGAGAAATGTTTTGGATTTTCCGTATGGATACCCTTTATCCAAGAGGTTTGAATGAATCTTTGGAAAAGATATTTTAACAACTTGATAAATTAGTATCTTCTGTGAAGGATAGAGTCATTTATTCTGAAAAGTATTAGTTTCAGTTAAGTATTCATTGGTAACCACGAATTTATATTTTGTACAAATAGGGTCAGTAATGAATTTAATATTTTAATATTTTTATATTTATATGCATGTTTATCTCTATATGGTCATGTTTGTATACGCGAGTTATCCTAAAGGGCTCTTTATATATATGTATGTATATATTATGTAGGTGTATATATATATATATATTTTTTATTTCCTCTCCCCTTTCCCTATTTAGTCTATTTCTTTTTCCTCCTCATTATTTTGTGGTTATTATGCCCAACATGACCCTAATTAGTGTACTGAGGTAATTTATTTCTAAATCAGTTTTTAACACATTGATAAAGTGGATGGCTACTTATATATAAGCTTTTCCTTACTTAGTCGGCTGCAGGAAATGAGTCCCGGGACTTGGCTCGATTTCATTATTGAGCTGTCACGTGACACGGCTCCTGGTTGCCGCCCACGGCCCGTCCCCGCTCCATGGAACGCAGCGCTGCGTGTCACTTACGCCGCGCGACCCCACGTGGGGAGTCATGTGACGGGGTACGGCATTCAGCCGCCGCCTTCGGTAAACCACCGAGGTTTGGAACGCAGCGCTGCGTGCCATCTATATAACGTAGCTCCTGACCGGGGGTCAAGGGACGTAATCCTGTATGCCGGCCTCCAGTTACGTCATCATCCACGGCCCAAGATGGCGCCGGACACCGTAACGTGGTACAACACCGGTGACCTTTCAGGGTAAAGTATGCAATTATGTGTGGTGCTATATATACCTGGCTTGATTTGTGTTTATGTATGCTTGAGAAAGACGTCTAGTACGTCGAAACGCGTCGCATATTTCACGTTGCAAGTATTTATCTACTTGTTTTACTTATTTTATATAAGGTTTTGACCTTAATTTGTTATACCTAATAAATGTTTTTATTATGAATTATCACTGACCGCTGCGAATTCCCTTTAAAAAAGAAGGATTGTTTTTTTGCTCCATACAAAGTAGCGCAGGAACCCTATTTTTTCGTTATCTTCATTTCTGTGCGATCCGACCTCTTAGGAGGTTCGGATTCTTCTGGGTGATACCTGCAGCTCTCCATTGCATTATAATTCGGTGGATTTTTTGTGATAGCAAAAAAGAAAAATGCTATATGCCTGCTTGGATACTAGGTGCTGACATGTTCACCCTAGGGTGTCATGTCTGGCGCCAGGTGAGTGAATAGTAGTTACCAACCCACATTTGAAAAGTGTTTGGCGCTCTCCTTGACTTCCTTTCTTCTGCTACAGAAATGTTACTGGGGTCTGCCTATACTGCTGCTACAAAAATGTCACAGTGGTCTGACTATACTTCTGCTACAGAAATGTTACAGGTGTCTGCCTATACTGCTGCTACAAAAATGTTACTGGGGTCTGCCAATACTTCTGCTACAAAAATGTTACAGGGGTCTGCCTATACAGCTGCTACAAAAATGTTACAGGGGTCTGACTATACTTCTGCCAGATAAATGTTAATGGGGTCTGCCTAAACTTCGGCTAAATAAATGTTACAGGAGTCTGCCTATACTTCTGCTACAGAAATGTTACAGGGGTCTGCCTATGCTTCTGCTACAGAAATGTTACTGGGGTCTGTTTATACCTTTGCTACAGGAATGTTACAGGGGTCTCTCTATACTATGGGTGCACTATATAAGTCTTTCCATCGCGGTGTTTTACCTATATGGCACAAATAATACAGTGACGGACTAGGCCAGAATTGTGGGCCGAGACCAATTTCCTAGGCAGGGTGAAACTCTCCCATGGTTGGGCAGTCTGATTTCTTCCTGTGTAATACCATCTTTGTGCACCTACAGCGTAGACAAGCTCAAGGAACTCAAAGACTTTCCCTTGCACTGTTGAGTTATCTGTGTTGGGACACATGGATTAACCATTGCTATGTAACTCAGGGCACCTTGGGTCACATAAGGTGGAGACTGGGACCTAGCCTGACCCTGGGCCCACTAACGTGCTTACCACACAGACTATAGCGGGTCCTGGTCATGGTGTCTTGGCCTTGTAATGCCACCTCCTCCTCCTACTGTGTGGAGTCGGGGATCTGCTCTGGGCATCATGTATTTTCTTCTGTGTTACCACAGTTATTTGTGACACTGGTTTGGGCCAAAGAAGAGCAGCGTTACTGCATTAATGAGACGTTCACAGCTGTACTAGCATCGGAGTCCGCTCTATGCCCACGATTGCTGAGGGTGTATGCAGAGGCCTATGTCCTCTACGCAGTGCAAGTCTGCCATGTTCGGGCACTATCATTTCTACATGTTTATTACTGTCTTTGGGTTCCTTTATCTCGCCTAAGCTGTGGGTGCACAAAGACTTCCCATAGCGGTGTTTAAGCGGTCTACCACAAATACACTGACTGACTTGGGTAGGGTGCAGAGTGCAGATGGCTTTCCCCTTTGTGTTGTCGGTGAGGTATCCGGCACCCAAACAGAATGACTAGTGTGTGGACACATGGCTTCCTCATTGCTATGTCACTCGCGGCACCTTGGGCCACACAAGGTGTGTGCTGGGACCGAGCCTTACCAAGGGCCCGCCCACATACTTCCCACACAGGCTACAGTGGGTCCGGGTCATGGTTTCTTGGCCTTGTAAGGCCACCTCCTCCTGCTTGGGGTCAGGGGATCAGCACTGGGCATCATGTATTTGCTCTCGTGTTACCACAGTTATCTGATACACTGGTTTGGGCCAAAGAAGAGGAGCGTTACTGCATTAATGAGACGTTCAATGCTGTACTAGCATTGAAATCTGCTTCATGCCCGCGATTGCTGAGGGTGTGGGCTGAGGCCTATGTCCCAGGGGAACTGCAACTGTGCCAGGTTGGGCCTGTGGGCCTGTGGAACTTTTTCCTGGCTAATCCAGTCATTGGACTGGTGAAAGAAAACGTAACTGATTTAATGAGCCCATCGCAGATGAACTAGAATCGAAGTCCGCTTCATGCCCGCGATTGCTGAGGGATGTGGGCTGAGGCCTATGCCCTCAACGCAGTGAAAGTCTGCCTTGTTGGGGCACTCTGATTTCTTCATGGTGCATATCTTGAGTTGCCTAGGACCCACCTATGCCGTGGGTGCACACAGACTTCCCATAGCGGTGAATTACCTGTCTGGCACAAAGACACTGACTGATTTGGGTAGGGGGCAGAGTGCAGATGACTTTCCCCTTGCGGTGTCGATTGAGCTATCCAACACCAACACAGCATGAATAGTGTGTAGGCACATGGATTCCCCATTGCTATGTAACTCGAGGCACCTTGGGTCACACAAGATGGAGGCTCGGAACGAGCTTGACCCTGGGCCTGCTCACGTACTTCCCACACAAACTATAGGGGGTCCTGGTTAGAGTATTGCTGCATTGTGGAGATGTGTAGAAGTGCTGGCACCTGAGTCCCCTTTATGCCCACATTTGCAGCTCCTGGCAGAGGTGGCACAGGATTGGAATGAAGATCAAAAGTCAATTTCTTATCAATTGTCAACAGAATTGTGGGCTATCGCCACCCCCCCACCTTTCAAAGAGGGTCGCTGCCTGGCCCTGCCAACCCTCTGCAGTGTGTGCCTCCGGTACCTCCTCATCGCAGACGCACTTGCAAATAGACATGAGGGTGGTGTAGCTATGAAGCGAGCGTGTGGCATGAGGCAGCTGAACGCTGCGCAGGGACACTTTTGTGTGCGCTGTGGATGCAGGGTCATGAGGGGGGGTTGGGCAGCATGTAACCCAGGAGAAGAGGCAGCGGTGTGACCGCCAGGCAGTGATTGTGCTTGGTTGCAGGTAGTGTGGTGCTTTGCTAAGGTGTGCCTTGCTAATGAGGGTTTGTCCGAAGTAAAAATTGTTAGGGGGGGGGGGGGGGGCAGACTCTTGCCGCTATTGTGGCTTAATAGTGGAACCTGGGAGCCTGAGATGCAGCCCTGCATGCTGCCTCTGCCCTGCCCTATCCGTTTCTGTGGTGTTTCCATGACTTTCAGATGTTTTCTGGTTTTTCACAAGTGAAGACCTATCCGGAGCATCGGTCATATACAAAAATGCTCGAGTCCCCTATTGACTTCAATGGGGTTCGTTAACCCCAGGGGGAAAACTGGGCGCCGGTCCCTGCGCTGGCTAGGGACCTGGTGACTACCTAGCTGGAACTACTAATGGGGGACAGAGTGCCGACAGAAGAGGCAGGTGGAACAGACCAACAGAACTTACAAGCAGAGAAAGGCTGGAGATGGAGCTCACAGGCAAACTGAAAGGACACTGACGAGCAACTAGAGCAGACTGAGACAGACCTGACCAGAGGCTAGCAGAACCAATAACTGGCAGTGAGCTCAGGTCACTGCCAGCCACCGAAGGGACAAAAGGTTTCAATAGCGACCTATGGAATACCTTGTGAACCCTCCATGTGGCTGGCAACCCCAGCTCGTAGGCGAGTGGGTTCACCACACGTGTGATGGCAAACTGCCCCACGTAACGTGGCGCCAGCTTCAAGGACGGGACCCGCAATTTGAGATTTTTAGAAGACAGGTATACCTTCTGTCCCACCCTGTAAGGTTCAGACACAGACAGACTCTTCCCACTACGCAACTGCATACGGGTCCCCGCTGCCTCCAAGTTTCTCTGTACCTCTTTCCATACTCCCTGAAGCGTATCTGTGGCGTCATCAGCTGCCGGACAGACCGACGGAGTAGGGATTGCTGTAAGGAAGCGAGGATGCTGACCGTATACACTAAAAAATGGAGACACCCCAGTGGAAGAACAAAGGCGGTTGTTTAGTGCAAACTCTGCCAGCGGCAGGAACTCTGCCCACTGATGAGCCTTTTCGCTAGCAAGCAACCGTAAATATTGCACTAAATCTTGGTTCTTCCGCTCAGTCTGACCATTAGTCTGCGGGTGGAACGCTGAAGAGAAGGAAAGCGACGTTCCCAGGTTTCTGCAGAAGGCACGCCAAGACTGCGACACAAACTGAACCCCGCGATCAGATACAATAATTTGGGGAACCCCATGTAGGCGAATTATTTCCTTTACAAAAATCGTGGCGAATTCTTTTGCCGAGGGTAGCTTTTTTAACGCCACAAAATGTGCCATCTTTGAGAACCGGTCGACCACCACTAAGATAGTGGTGCACTTCTGGGATTCTGGTAGGTCAGTGATGAAATCTACTGATAAGTGCGACCATGGACTGGACGGAAGCGGTAGCGGTCTTAGAGGACCCTCCGGAGGACGCTGCCGACTCTTATTGCGAGCACAGACCGAGCAACCCCTTACAAAGTTGCGGATCTCCTGAGACATGCCTGGCCACCAGAAGTGTCTGGAACAAAGCTTCAGGGTCCCCTGGAACCCTGGATGCCCGGCGAAAACCGTCGAGTGACACTCATCCATGACTCTAGGGCGTAGGGTCTCTGGCACAAACCATCTGCCCTCCGGCACCCCCGAAGGAGCGTCCTGCTGAGCATCCTGTAGTTGAGGGATGAAGTTAGACTCTACAGCTGCCACCACCACGCCGGGGGCTAAGATATTCTCGGGAGTCTTGGTTTCACTATTCGGTACCCCGAAACTCCGTGACAGGGCGTCTGCCTTCACGTTCTTCTCTCCTGGGATATATGTCACGACGAAATTAAACCTGGCGAAGAACAACGCCCACCTGGCTTGACGAGTTGTGAGTCTTTTTGCATTGGCGAGATATACCAGATTCTTGTGATCAGTATATACGGTAATTGGGTGTCTAGCACCCTCAAGATGTTGTCGCCACTCTTCCAGAGCCCATTTGATAGCCAATAATTCACGGTTACCCACGTCGTAGTTGCGCTCTGCTGAATTGAACTTCCGCGAAAAGAACGCACATGGGCTATAGCCAGACCTCCCACTGACTTCCTGCGATAATACTGCTCCTGTCCCCACTTCAGACGCGTCTACCTCAATAAAAAAGGGTAGTCGTGCGTCCAGCTGTATTAGCACCGGGGCAGTCGTGAATGCCTTTTTTAGACGGCTAAAGGCCTCAAGGGCTGCAGGCGACCACTTACCCAAGTCGGCCCCCTTCTTAGTCAGGTCGGTCAGAGGTTGAGCAATAACTGAGTAATTCCTAATGAATTTGCGGTAAAAATTTGCAAAACCTAAGAACCGCTGGAGAGCCTTGAGGTTGTCGGGTCTGACCCATTGGGAGATTGCTGCTACTTTATCAGACTCCATCTGAATCTCTGTGGGTGAGATTACATAACGAAGGAAGGATACTTGTTTAGAACCAAATGTACATTTCTCTAACTTGACAAAAAGTTGATACTCGCGCAAACGGGTCAGGACCAACCTCAGGTGCCGCACATGTGAGTCCCAGTCAGGCGAGTACACCAGAATGTCGTCAAGATAGATGACCAGAAATACCCCAAGGAAGTCGTGGAAGACCGCGTTCATAAAACCCTGAAACATAGCGGGGGCATTACAAAGTCCAAAAGGCATGACCAGACATTCAAAATGTCCTAACGGGGTGTTGAACGCCGTCTTCCATTCATCTCCCTCTCTAATGTGAATTAAATTGTAAGCCCCCCGCAAGTCCAGTTTGGAGAACCAGTGGGCCCCTATCACCTGATTCAACAAGTCAGGAATTAGGGGCAAGGAGCACTGGTTCTTCACAGTGATTTTATTCAAGGCCCGATAATCCACACAAGGCCTTAGTGTCCCATCCTTCTTCTCTACAAAGAAGAGACCTGCCCCGGCAGGTGACCTGGACGGCCGGATATGTCGGTTGGCCAGAGCCTCCGAGACATAGGACTTGAGGGCTTCATGCTCACGGCCTGACAAATTAAAAATGGCTCCCTTAGGGATGGGGCTGTCGGGAATCAGAGCCAATCAGAGGCAGCCCTCACTAACCCATTCATGAATTCATGAATGGGTGTGAGTGAGGGTGGCCTCTGATTGGTCAGGCTGTAACCAATCAGAGGCATCTTATTCAGCAGGCGGGGATTTTAAATCCCCGGCTGCTGAATACTACACACAGCTGTTCAGAGCAGTTCAGGAGAACTGCAGCCTGCCGCGCTGAACTCCGTCTGCCGGCACCAGGTGAGTATATATATATTTTTTATTTTTACACATTTCTGGATGAATTGCAGGGAAGGGCTTATATATTTAACCCTTTCCCGACAATTCATCCCGCGATCGCCGGCAGCCCATTGCTGTCAATGGAGTCGGCTGTATTGCGGCTCCATTGAATTCAATGGGCTAACATCGTTCTTCTCTGCCACAGCTGTTACAGCTGTGGCCGAGGAGAACGATCTTTATGCTGACAGTGGGGGGGTGGCACTCTTGCCGCTATTGTGGCTTAATAGTGGGACCTGTGAACTTGAGATGCAGCCCACCATGTAGCCCCTCGCCTGCCCTATCCGTCACTGTGTCATTCCCATCACTTTCTTGAATTGCCCAGATTTTCACACATGAAAACCTTAGCGAGCATCGGCGAAATACAAAAATGTTCGGGTCGCCCATTGACTTCAATGGGGTTCGTTGTTCACATCGCGGGAAGTTCGTTCCGGATAGCGAACACCCGAACATTTTGGTGTTCGCTCATCTCTAGTGGACACCTTTTTTTTTTTTTTTTTTTCAAAATCAGATTTTATTCCAAATTTTTCGATACATACATGGAAAATTACTTGTCATATAAACAATAACCTTACACAGGTATCTACTGCCCTGACAAGATAATTTGCAACAAAAGCATATTACACCAATTCAGGGTACTGCAGCCGCAGTATATCCACTCCCGGAATGGGCCTAATTGGCCCTGGGGGCGCATGCTTGTAATTCCATACCTGTGTAACAACTTGTGGGGAAAGCCGGGGGCGGTAATGAGGGGATGGGGTGAGGGTTGGGGGGGGAATATAGGATATCAGCATTGACTACTGGGATAGTATGTCTAGGAGCCTCAGATCATGCCAGGGGTGCCACGTTGTAATGAATTTCTCTTGTGTATTATTTTGCCAGCTAGCGAGTTCTTCTAAGTTATAAATCCAATCTACCTTCTCCTTCCAATGCGAGAGAAGGGGTGGAGTCTCGTCCCTCCAATGCAACGGAATCAGGGCTTTAGCTGCATTGATCAGTTGGGCTACCAACCTGTCTCTCAGCGGATGGAACGTCTGGGACGGTCTCCATAGAAAGATCATCTCAGGCGTTAAAACAAAATTTTGTTTAATCTTACCCAGCACCACGCCTACTCCCCTCCAGAAGGACTCAAGTTTCACGCATGACCACCATATATGCAGATATGAGCCAACCTCCACTCCACATCTCCAACATCTGTCATGTGATGCCAGCTTGTATGCATGCAACCATTGTGGGGTTTTATACCAGCGTACCAGTAATTTATAGTGAGATTCCTGGGCAAGGATGCAAGGAGAGAGGCCATAAGCGGAGGCCAGGATTGACTTAGTGTCCTCTGATGTCAGCCGGATACCCAATTCCCTTTCCCAGGAGGTCAAGAATGCGGGTTTATTTATCACCTGAGGGACTATAAATTGACCTCTAAGCCGTGAAATTCTACGCGCCCTGGGGTCAGGATCTATTAAGGAGCGTTCAAATGGAGTTTTGGGTCTGGTGGATCTATTGGTTCCAAGGAAATCTTCAAAGACTTTTGTCACTGAGGCTCTCACCAGGAATGAAGGGCTCCAGTCCAGTAGGAGTGTTTGGATAATTTCTGCCGCCGGCTTATGAGCCATCACTTGGAGATCACCCACTGTGAAAGGGTAAATTTTTTTCCAAATGGAGGAAGAAACCGGATCTCCTTGCAGAGTCAGATATCTAGGTAATAAATTTAGTGGGGCCACCGGAGATGGTCCCGGAGTCAAACTCTCCCTTGCTTTATCTACTACTTCTCAAGGGCCTTTCAGCAGTAGAGAAAAATCTTTTGCACAGTATCTTTTCCTCTCCGGGAACCACAAGTCACCCAGTGAACCGCTCTTAGAGTGGTCCAGTGCTAGTTTTGGCAGAAGATTGTCTCCTAAAGGGCGTGTCAAATCCATCCAGTAATTTAACTGGGCCGCCCGATAATAATCTAGAATATTTGGTAGACCTATGCCTCTCTCCGACTTCCTCCTGATCATTAGACTGTATGCTAGTCTAGGTCTTCTTTGCCTCCACACGTAGGCTGCAAATAACGTACGAAGCGGCTTGAAAAAGCTCGGGGGAAGGTATATTGGCAACATCCTGATCTTGTATAGAATGATCGGTAATATGTATGATTTAAGTATGTTGCGTCTCCCGAACCAGGAGATGCTTGGCAAATCGTAGTCCTTAACTAGTTTTTTCACCTTATCCAGTAGTGGGGCAAAACTAGTTGCAAATAAATCATCTACATTTTTTGGGATTTAAACTCCTAGATAGTCCAGAGCTGTTTCCGACCACGCGAACAGTGAAGAGCTAGAGAGTCTTTTGCCAAGCGCAGGCGGGATGGATACGTTCAAGACTGTGGACTTGTCGAAATTAATCTTGAAATTTGAAATCTCGCCGTATGCTTTCAGAATTTCGATCAGTCTACATAGTCCCTCCTCCGGGTTGGTGATAATGAAGACAATGTCATCCGCGAAGGCCGCGGTGGATATGGATGTGTCACCCACAGTTAAACCAGCTATACCCGGGTCTTGTCTGATCTGCGACAGTAGGGGCTCCAGGGCCAAGACGAATAAGGAGGGAGAAAGGGGGCACCCCTGACGAGTACCATTCTTGATTTCAAAGGGGGGGGGGACAAAATGTCGTTCACCCTGATCCTGGCGTGAGGGGAATCATAAAGGGAAAATATCGCTGACACGAAGCTGACTGGAATATTATAGTTAAATGGGTACTTTTCATATACTGCCAGTCCACCCGGTCAAACGCCTTTTCCGCGTCGGTTCCTACAAATGCTAAGGGGATCTTATTTAAGCGCGCTATGCGTGAAGCATGCAATAGTCTTCGACAGTTGTCTTTTCCCTCCCTTCTCCTCACGAACCCCGCCTGTTCGTCATTAATAAGGTCCGGTATGAATTTGCCTAGCCTCTTGGCCAGAAGCTTGGCCCAGAGTTTAACATCCAAGTTAATAAGGGAAATAAGTCTGTAGCTACTACAGAGGGCCTCATCTTTTTTATCTTTAGGGATTAGCGTAATATGCGCCTCTTGTGTCTGTCTGGGAAGTGGGGCCCCCTCAAGCAGGGAATTAAATAAGACTGTAATTCTAGGAATCAGAGTGTCTTGGAAAGTTTTATAGTACGGCATGGAGAGGCCATCTGGGCCTGGGCTTTTGTTCGGGGGGGAAGAGGCTATCATTTCTTTGATTTCGTTTTGTGTGACCGGAACTAATAAAGAATTTGCGTCCTCTTCACTTAGTCTCGGAAGGGGGATCTGTTTGAGAAAGGAGTCGATCTTGGATTTGGCTAATAACGCCTCCTCGGGGGAAGGTTGGTTGCGTAAGTTATAGAGGCCTGCATAATATTGTTGGAACTCCTTGGCCATAACATTCGTATCTGAGGATAGTTTGCCTGTTTTTGTTTTGATCGCGGTAATTGTGTTTCTAACCCTTGCTTTTTTGATTATGGAAGATGTTAGTTTGCTTCCCTTATTACCTTGGATGTAAAATATGTGTTTCCAGAACAAATGTTTCTTGTTAAACTTGGCATTGAGGCAGAGCAACAGCTCTTTTCTGATTTCCGTCAGCTTCCCTAGCTCGATCTTTGATTGGGAGAGTTTAACTATTTGTTCTAGCCTGGCAATTTGATTTAATTTGTCATGAATTTCCTTTTGGGATTTCTTTTTGGCCCTGGAGCCCATTGCAATCAATAGGCCTCTAACATAGGCCTTGTGTGCTTCCCAAACCATGGGTTCTCTCACTTCCCCTCCTGCATTTAACTGAAAGAACTCCTCCACTTGAGCTGAGAGTGTGGAAACATTTTCTATTGAATCGAACAATGAAGCATTCAATCTCCAATGCCACTCTCTGGGGGACTGTCTGAAGGGGTGAAGTACCACATGGACTGGAGCATGGTCGGAAACAGTCTTCACATCTATATGGGTCCCATGCAGAGCCTGGGTGGACACCT
Organism: Eleutherodactylus coqui; assembly: GCF_035609145.1. Classification (NCBI taxonomy): domain Eukaryota; kingdom Metazoa; phylum Chordata; class Amphibia; order Anura; family Eleutherodactylidae; genus Eleutherodactylus; species Eleutherodactylus coqui. Next base: position 336,341,182 of record NC_089838.1, on the reverse strand, counting down.
TATTGAAACAATTGGTACAGAGAACAGCAGGATATATTAGGGACTCCAAACAAGCATTAGAAACTTTTATGGATTTTCAATGTTAAGATTTGTTTTCTTGGTGAACATGTGATATCAGAGCGCTATATTCTAGTATAGCAGACACTATTGCCTTAACACCTTTGGCCTCCCATCTTTAGACTTATAATGATCACACATGTAAATTGAAAGAATATATCCTTACAGCAGTCAAATATTTATTGGAGCATAATTATTTCATGTTTGACGAGCAATACTATCTATAAGCATGTGGAGCGCCTATGGGAGCCAAACTCTTACCTTCTCTTGCTCATCTATTTGTCTCTTGGTGGGAGGAGAGAAACATCTTTCCCTTTGACAATTGATATCTCCGCCATATACACTGGTATGGTCGTTTCATTGACAATATTTTCATTGTGTGGAATAGAGATGTGGATAATATATCCAATATTATCTCATTTTTGAACAATAATTATATTAATTTACAATTTACTAGTACTTTTGACAAAAACTCTATTAAGTTTTTAGATATAACTTTGCTTGGTAACTCTTAATCACAGTGTACAGTAACAACGCCTTTTTGCAAGGACACAGCTAGACATACAGTCAAATCCATACCAGTGGGTGAACTCATTAGACATAAATAGGCGTGTTCAGATACCGTGACTTTTGCCAAGCAAGAGAAAGCAGTAATAGATAGGTTCTCCAAACGAGGTAATCCTGGTTGGGTTTTGAATAGCGCTAGGAACCTAGCCCATGGTATAGATAGAAAGGATCTTCTGAGCTCCAATTGCAATAGACATAACCCACACCATTATAGAAATACTCAAAACCAGATGGGTCACATTGTCTACCGCATATAGTCATGAGTACAAACAAGTAGTTGGTGTTATTAAGAAAAATATTGGATTGCTGCTACAGGATGGAACCTTACAGACATTTTGGAGCATGGGTGTCCATGTAGCAAGGAGGGCTTGTACTTTAGAGAATCAACTGTCACCTAGCCTTTTTATACATAATGTTGCAGAAAACACATTGGAACATCATAATAGAAACTATAAGTGTGGTAAAAACATCTGTTAAACATGTTCATTTACATCTGTCACAAAGCAATTTAGTGATACTGAAGGCGCTTGTTGTTTTCACATTAATTCCTACATAAATTGCGATAGTGATTTTGTGATTCACATTATTGAATGCCAGTCATGTTGTCTTAAATATGTGGAATGCAGGCCTAGACAACTGAAACACAGGATTCCTGAACACATTTCTGACATCTATCATGTTGATGAAAGACGTGTCAGGAGATGCCAAGCATTTTATATCCAAGCACAATCGTGACCTCTCCTCTTTTCGACACTATAGCATAGAAAGGGTTTAAGGTGTCTAGAGGGATGTAAGGGGGGGGGGGTAGAGAGTGGAGTGTTCCTGTTTTTTTGTTTGTTTGTTTGTTTTTCTTGTGCTTTTTTTTACGTTTTTCTTTTTCTTTTCTTTTCCTCCTGATTTAATTATAAAAATTATGTATTTTATATATATTGAGAGTTATTCAGTATCTAGGGAGATGTAGGGGATGAGGAGTGGAGATCATTTTTTCCCCCACTCTTTGAATGATGTGTGCTTAACATGTGATGTGTATTATACCACTTGATTGGGTAGTGTTGCTTTTCAATTTTAGTGTTTTCATTCTACTGTATGCCATGACTAACAGCAGTAACTCTTGAAACGCATAGGAGCTGTTGTGCATAGTCACCATGTTTGACATTGTTATGGATTAATAATACAGTTGAACTTTTTCAGGAAGTGCTGGGATTTTTTTTTCTAATTTTTGGATTACTATACATATCTCCAAGGGTCCCTTAGAGCTTCCCTGTGCACTCCTCCAAGCAGCTTTCAGGTTGAGAGCAACATTAGCAAGATTGGGTGAGCTGACCTTTTTCTGTTTTTCGGAAAGTACTTTCTATGAACACTACACTATCTGTAGATTACAAATTACACATTTATGGATTACTTCTTGTAGAGATTTTTTTATTTCCTTATTTCTTAGACTGTATATTATGGGGTTGATCAATGGGGTAAATATAGTGTAAAGCAGTGATAGGAGTTTACTAAGGTTTAATGTTTGGCCTTTTGGGAAGATATAAACGCTCAACAGAGTAATGTAGAATATAGAGACCACAGTGAGGTGGGAGCTACAGGTGGAGAAGGCTTTTTTTCTACTGATTTTGGACTGAAATCGTAGAATAGTGACCATAATATGAACATAGGATATAAAAATTATTGTAATGGGGATGAGCACTGCCACAAAACATGCCATACGGACCTCTACCTCTACAGCATAAGTATTAGAACAGGCGACTTCTACTAAGGGAACAAGATCACAGAAAAAATGGTTAATGATATTTGGTCCACAAAAAGTCAGCATTGATATTTCTAAGCAGTAAATCAATGCATATGAAAAACCAACCAGCCAACACATGGCAGCCAATCTCACACAGTGGGCATTTGCCATGACAGTGGTGTACCGGAGAGGGTTACAGATGGCCACATATCTGTCATAAGACATCACTGTGAGAAGAAAACATTCAAATATTATTGTGCCACTGAAAAAATAAAATTGAGTTATACAACATATAAAGGTAATGGTCCCCCCATAACTAAGTTGAATGTGAAGTGTGTTGGGGGCAATAGCTGTGGATAGCAAGATGTCACTGATGGACAGTTGTGAGATGAAGAAGTACATTGTGGTGTGGAGGCTTTTGCTGGCAGACACCAGGATGATGATCAGGAGGTTCCCACATATTGTCCCACAATAAACCACCAAGAGAACACAGAACAGGAAAATATTTGAAAGTTGGCTGCTTTGAAATCCTAAGAGGAAAAACTCTGTGTCAGCACTCAGCTTGTTCTCCTACATAGACAGCAAATAAATAAATAAATGTGGAAAATTAGTCATCTGTTTATTTAAGTTGATAACATACATGATAGTAATAAACTATTGCTAGCTATTGGTAATATATGTGGTACTAGCTGACATACTTGGCTTTGCCCGAGGAAATTTGGTACAAGTGTTTAGCTGTTGTTTGCATGGAAAAATGTATGAAGTCATGGTTACTTCAATGGAACCGAGGAGTAAAATATGAATACACATAGAGGATTGTTAGATGCTCCTCAGACTGCATGTACCAATGTCCCTCTGCAGAATATGCCACTCGCCCACTCTCATCACTTTTTGCCCTTAAAGGTACCACTCTTTTTATTCAAATTTACCCCATCCTGGAGGTTTCAGCCCCTTCTTAGCCTTAAAGACATACTTTACAGCCTTTAAGTATATGCACACAGAGGTCAGTTATATTCTCCTCAGTATATACACACAGATGTAAGTTATATTCTTCTCAGTTGTGAGGGATTAGCGTTAGAATAGGTAGCAACCTGGGCGCCCACAGGCCAGAGACAGTGAAACACGGAATAAAGTTCGTAGTCCAGGCCTTGCCTGGGTTTATTTCAGTAGAAAATAAAGAAAAACAGGCCTTAACTCCAGGCCAATATAAATTAACACCTGCTCGTCTGAGCACTGACTAGACATAGACCGGCCCTGTCTACTCACTTGAAAACAACCGCTTGCTGCGCACAGCCAGCCTGGTCCATAGACCTGCAGAGGTCTCAGCACACCCTCTCTAGGAGCTGCAGGCCCAGGCTTTATGAGGCCTGGTACCGGCCTCACCTGGTACGTGGGAATGGCCATCCCACCCTTCACTTTGACCACTCCAGGAAAAGCCGGCCCGGATTATGCGGCTTGGAGCCACTTACCAACTACAACGTGTCAGTAACTTAATGTTACTGACACACAACTGCTGGCTTCCTCCACCGAGCCCAGGCTGCTCGGTGGCACGTATCTGCCCAAGTGCTCCCTAACTCCGCATACGAGAGCATCCTAGGCGAAACATATCTGCCCTCCAGCACTTTACCAGTCACTGTCTCACACAGTATATACATATAAAAGGTAAGGTAGCTTCTCCTCAGTACACAAATCATTTCCCTAGGCTTTATGGTTTCTGAGAAAAGAACTATCTGATGTATTGTGCATTTGCACACTTAGAATTGAATATTGAAGTTGTGACCGCTTTACTTTTCCTATTAAGGACCAAAAGAATGGTTGTGGCAAATTTCAAGTTTGTACAGAACAGATTTATTGTCTGCCCGCTCGTCTCTAAAGATTCGGCTGCCGGCGCGGGTGACTGGTGAGTTGCGGGGGTGAGCAGGTGGGAGCGGGGGGGGGGGAGAGAGGGATCTTCCCTCGGTTCCTCCCCGCTCTCCCCTGCCACTCCCCGCCCCCCGCCAGCACCCGAATCTTTAGAGACGAGCGGCCAAATATTCGACTAAGGCACTACTCGCTCGAGTAGTTAGCCTTAGCGAGTATACTGGCTCATCTCTAGTTGTGACCCTTTTACTTTTCCTAGTTACGACCTAAAGAATGGTTGTGCCAAATATCACGTTTGTGCGCTACAGATGTGTGCTATTAGTTACATTATACAGGGGTCACATATTTTTGCACTTAGCATTGAATAAGCGAGTTGTGACCCCTTTACTTTTCCTATTTAGGGCATATAGAATGCTCCTGCCAAATTTCATGTTTGTACAACCCCGGGGAGTAAGAGAATTAGTGGCAATTCAGTCAGTGAGGGCCTCCGCCTTTATTTATATAGATTCGGGCATTTATGTTACATGGGTTCAGTAGTCTTCGATGAGCCCCATAACCTAAAGTTATGGACTCATAGCAGATGGGGAGCTGATTCTATGGACATGACTTCTGTTAGTGTTGAGTGATTTTTGAAATATTTGATTTGGGATCAAAATATTCAAAAAATAATTGTGAATCAGACTGTACTGATTTTGACTCCCATTAAAGTCAATAAAAAAAAAATTGTGCTCACTAATTCGGCAGAGCAGCTCTTAAACATGGTGGTGGTTCAGTGGTAAACACTGTTGCCTTTCAGTGCTGGGGTACTAAGTTCAAACACCATCAAAGATAACATCTGCATGGACGTTGAAAAACTCCATTAGGATCTCTCTCACACTCTCCTAGGATTCCTACTATTTGTCAGGATGATGCTCTAAGCGGACAGTCCTATTCTCATTGCAGTGGCCAGGCTTAGTATTGCAGGCCAAGTTCCTACTGAAGTGCCTACAATTCCAAGTCTGGACACTGTAGTGGAAACAAAGCTGTCTGTGTCCTGCAGAAATCCTTTTGGTATACGTGTGCACCATCTGGCAAACAGCTGATCAGTGAGGTTCTCAGGTGAAAAACCCCTGCCCATCTTATATAGATGATCTATGCTAAGGATACGACTAGAGTATTTTACAACTGGACAACCCCTTTAACAAGTAATTTCTATGTCAGCAAAGAAAAGCTATATCTAGCAAATACTAATTCCTTTGACAAAGTTACATTAACCCCTTAATGTCACACGCCATAAGTTTACATCATGTGTGCATGGTACTTAATAAAACAGGCCGTAATCTTACATCCTAGCATGGGCTCAGAAGTCAGCTACAAAAATCCTGCAGTGGGAGCCAGCTGTGATTGACAACTGGCCTCCAGCTGCAACAGCAGAGATCAGTGAGATGTCCATTGTTGAATCTGTGAGTGCTGCATCCAAACAGGATGTGCTGGATCCATAACCTGAAAGAACCTTACCCAGGGAAGTGACCTGCCTATACACAGGTAACTCACCCTGAAAAGGGAGAACCTGACCACGTACCTAGCCACTTTCTGACCCTACGTGGGATAGGAGAATACCACACCAAATAATATATAAATGATAATAACTGCTGTATTTAGCTTTGACTCAGGCAAACAGGAGATCCATCTCCACACTCTGACTTCAACCACAGCCAGAGGAAGACTGAAATTAAACAGCACTGAAGCCAAGCGCAAGGCCAGGTTAAATAGTCCTGACAAATTACCCACAGGTGAGGCCATACATATCTCACCTAATACCATTCCCATCAGAGCCAGAAGATATAGAAACACATATAAGACCTGAACCAAAATGCATAGATAGGAAATGATCCCAGAACAGTCACAACAGTAAGGTCCTCATTGTTAACCCTTTAAATGCTGTGATCAATGAAGATTTCAGCATGCAAAGGGTTCACAGAGGTAGCGCAATGGACATGAAGCAATGGGATCTAGGCCTGCCATGTCCTGTGATCACAATTAATGGTATTAGGAGGTAATGGTATTAGGAGGGCGCTCCAGACGGAATCCAATCCACAGTGTGCACACCAAAGTATAAAATCAATGGAACTTACCCGGTGAATAGTGAGGTCTGTCAGGACCCCACTATCACCTCCATATCCAAGTGTGCTTGTAATTATAAATATATACTCCTGTATATATCCACTGCAACAGTCTCAATCAATGCTTCACCAATCCAGGGCGGGCTAGGTCCGGAGAGCAGCTGATATTGTAGGTCTTATTGTAAAATAGTACCCACCATGGAAGAAATCATAAATAGTTGCACATAAGTGCACAAAAAAAGGTATATTAGCGCTACTTATAGTTATCAAAGGAATCCCAAAAAGTGATAATAACCAAAAGGATTCTTCATTTGGACACAAACGTCCTAGGTGCAACGCGTTTCGTCTATAAGACTTTGTCAAGCACAAAAATGAATATACAAATTACAGTGTTACAACACCTCTATATATATATACACATACATACTTGTAAACCTATGCTGTACACATAATGATGCCTGTCCTGGGGATGGAATGGTCAGCGCCATGATGGATAGGTCACGTGGCGTCCGCGTGATAAGTCACGTGATGTCGGCGTAATGACGAAATTCGCGTCATAACGCTGAAGAGCAGAGTTAGAAACGCCACTAGATGGTCGGCGCCATGTTGGATGGATCACGTGACGGCGTAATGACGAAATCTGCGTCATAACGCTGAAGGGCAGAGTTAGAAACGCCGGTGAATGGTCAGCGCCTTGTTGGATGGATCACGTGACTCCTGCGTGGTGAGTCACGTGGTATCAACGTGGTGATGAAATCCGCATCATAGTATTGAGGGGCGGAGTCAGGATACTCCGCTAAGAACTAAATGTTTAGGACATTCGATATATTTTATGGGTTGATGAAGAACAGTGTATCAAAAAGAGACACTGCCTACCCGAATATAAAAAATTTGAACTAAAAAGAAGTGGAAAAGGACCATCTTGATGTCGGGATACATCACATGAGGGGGCGTGGCTCTAAACGGAGCTGTATTAGGTCACTTGAAAAAAGTGATCTAAAAAAGTGGCAATTACCAAATATGAGATGGCCAATAAATTTATATATCGTAACAGATTTGGAAGTCAGAAAAAATGAGGGTGCAGATCAATCTAGTAATAATAAAAGAATTCTAGTCACATGTAGCGGCCCCGCCACTCCAATGCTACAGCAGTGCAGCACCTCTTCTCCTCGCCAGGTCTGCTTACAAGCTGCAATCAATCTACTGTATATACAGAACATCACAGACAGCTGCAGCCAATCACAGGAATCTGCTGTCCGGTGGAAAACTCCGCATCTGGGGATTTTGATGCAGAATTGAAATTTGGCAGAATTGTGTCAGCTAGAGATGAGCGAGTATACTTGCTAAGGCACATTGCTGGAGCTAGTAGTGCCTTAGCCGAGTATCTCCCCGCTCGTCTCTAAAGTTTCGGGGGCCGGCGCCGGTGACAGGTGAGTTGCGGCGGGCAGCGGGGGGGAGACAGAGATCTCCCCTCCGTTCCTCCCCGCTCTCCCCCGCCGCTCCCCGCCACCCTCCGGCCCCCAAATTTATGACAAGAAATCCCACTGTGCCCTGCAGAACAATGTGCACCCAGGTGAAAGGTCCCTTATGGGTATTAGAAGGCAACCATGAAAAATAAAGCTGTTTGCTCATTAAAGCCCCAAATAAGTCAGGTACTAAGAGGTTAAAGGAATTTCCCAGGACTTGAAAAAACGTTTATTACCCTCCCAGATTGGTGTAAAGAATAGACATAGTCATCTCATTCAGAGTCTTCCCATCCAGCTGTGGATATGGAACTACTGAAGGAGGTGAGAGTTTGTCATTTACATCACACCATTCCGTAGCTCTGAGTCCCGGAAACCCTTTTAAGGTGATAGTTGTGATTTTGTAATAACAATGATAGTAATAATTAAAGGGGTTTTCCAGGCAGCGCCCGCTGTCAGTGTTGGGGTAAACAGGGGTCAGCGCGGAAGCTGTTGCTCTGACCCCTGTGTACTGGCAGGTGCTTGTAATTGCAGGCGCAGCTCTGATTTCAATGAGACCCCAGCCTCCAATTACAAGTGCCGGCCACTACGTAGGGTTTGAAGCAGCAGTTTCCGCTGTGACCCCTGTTTATCCCGGTATTGACATCGGACGCTGCCTGGAAAACCAATTCAATTATTACCATCATTGCTATTACACAATAAAAACTATCCCCTTAGGGCTCCTTCACACTGGCGAAAACATTGTGCAATTTTCTCGCAATGCAAGAGTGAGTGAAAACACATGATTATGAAACTAATGATTTTCAATGCTTTCATTCTCATTAACGATGTTTTCGTTCCTGCGATGCTGATTGGAAAAAATACTCAGCATGTCCTTTCTGTTTACGATATAGCCATTGCTGTCAGTGGGGCCAGCAGCAGCAGCGATCTCCTACAGCCGCAGCGGGGATGAAGGGAACCCTGCAGTGATGCAAGGCTGTTTCTATGTGAAAACCCCCCACATCCAGAGGTTTATAGAAGGATTGCAGGGCGATATCGAGCCGTGAATCACCGCCTGATATCGCCCTCGCCAGTTAGCAGGAGCCCTCAAAGGGGTTTCCGGGACTTGAAAAAGATGGGTTTTTTTAGAGTTGTGGAATGGTGTAATGTAAGTGAAAGATACTCCCGGCTTTAGTGGCCCCTCATCCAGCGCTGGATGGGAAGACTCTGAAGGAGATGACTTGGTCTATTATCTTCACACCAATCTAGGAGGGTGACAAATGTTTTCTAACAAATTACTGCCGAACACTAAACAATTTGCGGATACTTAATACTCATAACAATATGATGCTTATTCTGCACCATTTTTCTGTTATATAAGAATATTTTCACACGTCGCAGTTTATTTATTTTTTATTTTTTTGCATTTAAATTCTTATGAACAAAAATGCCAAAAAAATGTGTTAACAGCCGTGGAGAAAACCCAAGAATGAACATAACTGAGGGGCTCATTGCTAGAGTGGCATATGCCAACAGCCAGCCGAAGGTGAGATTTCATCCGCAACGTACTTTCCCGTCATCTATGAAGGAGGATTTTCAAATGTTTTGTGTTAAGACTAGAGATGAGCGAACGTACTCGTCCGAGCTTGATACTCGTTCGAGTATTAGCGTGTTCGAGATGCTCGTTACTCGTGACGAGTACCACGCGATGTTCGGGTTACTTTCACTTTCATCTCTGAGACGTTAGCGCGCTTTTCTGGCCAATAGAAAGACAGGGAAGGCATTACAACTTCCCCCTGCGACGTTCAAGCCCCATACCACCCCCCTGCAGTGAGTGGCTGGCGAGATCAGGTGTCACCCGAGTATATAAATCGGCCCCTCCCGTGGCTCGCCACAGATGCATTCTGACAGAGATCAGGGACAGTGCTGCTGGTGCCGGAGCTGCTATAGGGAGAGTGTTAGGAGTATTTTTGGCTTCAAGAACCCCAACGGTCCTTCTTAGGGCCACATCTAACCGTGTGCAGTACTGTGGAGGCTGCTTTTTGCAGTGTTGCACTTTTTTTTTTTTTTTGTATATGGGCCGTGCAGAGCATTGCGCCCTGCAGTAATTATACATACTCCAGGGCCAGTAGTGGTGGTGAGGCAGGGATAGAAGACATATATTGTAAGGCAGGGACAGAAGACATATATTGTGAGGCAGGGACAGAAGACATATATTGTGAGGCAGGGACAGAAGACATATATTTATTGAATATAGGCAGTGGGCCTTTCCAAAAACATTTGGGGAAAACAAATCTATTTGGGCTGCCTGTGACCGTCCTCAGTGTACTGGGTCTGTGCTGGTGGTAGTTGTCCTAATTCATACGCAGCCAGCTAAGTGTTACAGCAGGCTTGCGCAAAATTATTTCCTGGCTCTGTGTTTGCTGTTACATCACATTCCAGTCCACAGTGCAACAGTCTGCAGTTATTTTACATACTCCAGGGCCAGTAGTGGTGACGCAGGGACAGAAGACATATACAGTGTATATAGGCAGTGGGCCTTTCCAAAAACATTTGGGGAAAAAAATCTATTTGGGCTGCCTGTGACTGTCCTCAGTGTTCTGGGTCTGTGCTGGGTGTAGTTGTCCTCCTAATTCATACGCAGCCAGCTAAGTGTTACAGCAGGCTTCCGCAAAATTATTTTCTGGCGTTCTGTAAGCGAAGTCAGCCTCCAACCACAGGCCAATAAGCGGCACATTTAATTACAGCGTTCTGTTTCTGCACTACTGGTAATACACCATGCTGAGGGGTAGGGGTAGGCCTAGAGGACTTGGACGCGGGCGAGGACGCGGAGGCCCAAGTCAGGGTGTGGGCACAGGTCAAGCTCCTGATCCAGGTGTATCGCAGCCAACTGCTGCGGGATTAGAAGAGAGGCACGTTTCTGGCATCCCCACATTCATCTCACAATTAATGGGTCCACGCGGTAGACCTTTATTAGAAAATGAGCAGTGTGAGCAGGTCCTGTCGTGGATGGCAGAAAGTGCATCCAGCAATCTATCGTCCACCCAGAGTTCTGTGCCATCCACTGCTGCAACTCTGAATCCTCTGGCTGCTGCTCCTCCTTCCTCCCAGCCTCCTCACTCCATTACAATGACACATTCTGAGGAGCGGGCAGACTCCCAGGAACTGTTCCCGGGCCCCTGCCCAGAATGGGCAGCAAGGGTTCCGAATCCTCTCCCACTGGAGGACTTTGTCGTGACCGATGCCCAACCTTTGGAAAGTTCCCGGGGTCCGGGGGATGAGGCTGGGGACTTCCGGCAACTGTCTCAGGAGCTTTCAGTGGGTGAGGAGGACGATGACGATGAGACACAGTTGTCTATCAGTGAGGTAGTAGTAAGGGCAGTAAGTCCGAGGGAGGAGCGCAGAGAGGATTCGGAGGAAGAGCAGCAGGACGATGAGGTGACTGACCCCACCTGGTTTGCTACGCCTACTGAGGACAGGTCTTCAGAGGGGGAGGCAAGGGCAGCAGCAGGGCAGGGCAGGTTGCAAGAGGCAGTGCGGTGGCCAGGGGTAGAGGCAGGGCCAGACTGAATAATCCACCAACTGTTTTCCAAAGCGCCCCCTCGCGCCATGCCACCCTGCAGAGGCCGAGGTGCTCAAAGGTCTGGCAGTTTTTCACTGAGAGTGCAGACGACCGACGAACAGTGGTGTGCAACCTTTGTCGCGCCAAGATCAGCCGGGGAGCCACCACCACCAGCCTCACCACCACCAGCATGCGCAGACATATGATGGCCAAGCACCCCACAAGGTGGGACAAAGGCCGTTCACCGCCTCCGGTTTGCACCGCTGCCTCTTCCCCTGTGCCCCAACCTGCCACTGAGATCCAACCCCCCTCTCAGGGCACAGGCACTACCGTCTCCTGGCCTGCACCCACACCCTCACCTCCGCTGACCTCGGCCCCATCCACCAATGTCTCTCAGCGCACCGTCCAGCCGCCGCTAGCGCAAGTGTTGGAGCGCAAGCGCAAGTACGCCGCCACGCACCCGCACGCTCAAGCGTTAAACGTGCACATAGCCAAATTGATCAGCCTGGAGATGCTGCTGTATAGGGTTGTGGAAACGGAGGCTTTCAAAAGTATGATGGCGGCGGCGGCCCCGCGCTACTCAGTTCCCAGTCGCCATTACTTTTCCCGAAGTGCTGTCCTAGCCCTGCACGACCACGTCTCCCGCAACATTGTACGCGCCCTCACCAACGCGGCTACTGGCAAGGTCCACTTAACAACGGACACGTGGACAAGCACAGACGGGCAGGGCCACTATATCTCCCTGACGGCACATTGGGTGAATTTAGTGCAGGCTGGGACAGAGTCAGAGCCTGGGACCGCTCACGTCCTACCCACCCCCAGAATTGCGGGCCCCAGCTCGGTGCTGGTATCTGCGGCGGCGTATGCTTCCTCCACTAAACCACCCGCCTCCTCCTCGTCCTCCTCCTACGCAACCTCTGTCTCGCAATCAAAATGTGTCAGCAACAGCACGTTGCCAGCAGTCGGTGTCGCGTGGCATGGCAGCACAGTGGTGGGCAAGCGTCAGCAGGCCGTGCTGAAACTACTCAGCTTAGGAGATAACAGGCACACGACCCACGAACTCCTGCAGGGTCTGACAGAGCAGACCGACCGCTGACTTGCGCCGCTGAGCCTCCAACCGGGCATGGTCGTGTGTGACAACGGCCGTAACCTGGTGGCGGCTCTGCAGCTCGGCAGCCTCACGCACGTGTCATGCCTTGCCCACGTCTTTAATTTGGTGGTTCAGCGCTTTCTGAAAAGCTGCCCACGTTTGTCAGACCTGCTCGGAAAGGTGCGCCGGCTCTGCGCACATTTCCGCAAGTCCCACACGGACGCTGCCACCCTGCGCAGCCTGCAACATCGGTTTAATCTGCCAGTGCACCGACTGCTGTGCGACGTGCCCACATGGTGGAACTCTACGCTCCACATGTTGGCCAGGCTCTATGAGCAGCGTAGAGCTATAGTGGAATACCAACTCCAACATGGGCGGCGCAGTGGGAGTCAGCCTCCTCAATTCTTTACAGAAGAGTGGGCCTGGTTGGCAGACATCTGCCAGGTCCTTGGAAACTTTGAGGAGTCTACCCAGATGGTGAGCGGTGATGCTGCAATCATTAGCGTCACCATTCCTCTGCTATGCCTCTTGAGAAGTTCCCTGCAAAGCATAAAGGCAGACGCTTTGCGCTCGGAAACAGAGCCGGGGGGAGACAGTATGTCGCTGGATAGTCAGAGCACCCTCCTGTCTATATCTCAGCGTGTTGAGGAGGAGGAGCATGAGGAGGATGAGGAGGAGGGGGAAGAGACAGCTTGGCCCACTGCTGAGGGTACCCATGCTGCTTGCCTGTCATCCTTTCAGCGTGTATGGCCTGAGGAGGAGGAGGAAGAGGAGGAGGAGGAGGAGGATCCTGAAAGTGATCTTCCTAATGAGGACAGCTATGCGTTGCGTACAGGTACCCTGGCACACATGGCTTACTTCATTTTAGGATGCCTTTCTCGTGACCCTCGCGTTACACGCATTTTGGCCACTATGGATTACTGGGTGTACACACTGCTCGACCCACGGTATAAGGAGAACCTTTCCACTCTCATACCCGAAGAGGAAAGGGGTTCGAGAGTGATGCTATACCACAGGACCCTGGCGGACAAACTGATGGTAAAATTCCCATCCGACAGCGCTAGTGGCCGAAGGCGCAGTTCCGAGGGCCAGGTAGCAGGGGAGGCGCAGAGATCAGGCAGCATGTACAGCACAGGCAGGGGAACACTCTCTAAGGCCTTTGACAGCTTTCTGGCTCCCCAGAAAGACTGTGTCACAGCTCCGCAGTCAAGGCTGAGTCGGCGGGAGCACTGTAAAAGGATGGTGAGGGAATACGTAGCCGATCGCACGACCGTCCTCCGTGACGCCTCTGCCCCCTACAACTACTGGGTGTCGAAGCTGGACACGTGGCCTGAACTCGCGCTGTATGCCCTGGAGGTGCTTGCTTGTCATGCGGCTAGCGTCTTGTCAGAGAGGGTGTTTAGTGCGGCTGGGGGAATCATCACAGATAAGCGTACCCGCCTGTCAACCGACAGTGCCGACAGGCTTACACTCATCAAGATGAACAAAGCCTGGATTTCCCCAGACTTCTCTTCTCCACCAGCGGACAGCAGCGATACCTAAACAATACGTAGGCTGCACTCGCGGATGGAAGCATTGTTCTCTATCACCATCGAAAACATGGACCTTTTAGCTTCATCAATCTGTGTATAATATTCATCCTCCTCCTCCTGCTCCTCCTCCTGAAACCTGACGTAATCACGCCGAACGGGCAATTTTTCTTAGGCCCACAAGTTTCAGTCACATAATTTTTGTAAACAATTTTTATACGTTTCAATGCTCATTAAAGCGTTGAAACTTTCACCTGAACCAATTTTAATTTTAACTGAGCTGCCTCCAGGCCTAGTTACAAATTAAGCCACATTAACCAAAGCGATTAATGGGTTTCACCTGCCCTCTTGGTTGGGCATGGGCAATTTTTCTGAGGTACATTAGTACTGTTGGTACACCAATTTTTTGGGGCCCTCGCCTACAGTGTAATCCAATTAATTTTTTGCCCACCTGCATTAAAGCTGATGTTATATCAGCTGTGTTGGGCACTGCAATGGGATACATTTATGTACAGCCGGTGGGTTCCAGGGAGCCACCCATGCTGTGGGTGCACACGGAATTTCCATTGCGGAGTTGTACCTGCCTGTGACTATTTATAAAAAAACGCAGTCTGACTGGGGCATGCAGACACCTTGACAGAATGAATAGTGTGTGGCACATAGGTTCCCCATTGCTATGCCCACGTGTGCAGCTCCTGATGGCGGTGGCACAGGATTATATTTCTCATTGCTTCTGTACAGCATTGTGGGCTATCGCCCCGCCCCTTTTAAAGAAAGTCGCTGCCTAGCCGTGCCAACCCTCTGCAGTGTGTGCCTGCAGTTCCTCTGGCAGACGCACTTATAAATAGACACGAGGGTGGCGTGGCATGAGGGCAGCTGAAGGCTGCACAGGGACAGTTTGGTGTGCGCTGTGGACACTGGGTCGTGCGGGGGGGGGGGGGGGTTGGGCAGCATGTAACCCATGAGAAGTGGCAGCGGAGTGTCATGCAGGCAGTGATTGGGCTTTGTTGGAGGTAGTGTGGTGCTTAGCTAAGGTATGCATTGCTAATGAGGGCTTTTCAGAACACCTTGACAGAATGAATAGTGTGTGGCACATGGGTTCCCCATTGCTATGCCCACGTGTGCAGTTCCTGATGGAGGTGGCACAGGATTGGATTTCTCATTGCTTCTGTACAGCATTATGGGCTATCGCCCCGCCCCTTTTAAAGAGGGTCGCTGCCTGGCCGTGCCAACCCTTTGCAGTGTGTGCCTCCTCATGGCAGACGCACTTATAAATAGACATGAGGGTGGTGTGGCTATGAGGCCAGCGTGTGGCATGAGGGCAGCTGTAGGCTGCGCAGGGACACTTTGGTGTGCGCTGTGAACACTGGGTCGTGCGGGGTGTTGGGCAGCATGTAACCCAGGAGAAGTGGCAGCGGAGTGTCATGCAGGCAGTGATTGTGCTTTGTTGGAGGTAGTGTGGTGCTTAGCTAAGGTATGCCTTGCTAATGAGGGTTTTTCAGAAGTAAAAATTGTTGGGGGGGGCCACTCTTGCCGCTATTGTGGCTTAATAGTGGGACCTGGGAACTTGAGATGCAGCCCAACATGTAGCCCCTCGCCTTCCCTATCCGTTGCTGTGTCGTTCCCATCACTTTCTTGAATTGCCCAGATTTTCACAAATGAAAACCTTAGCGAGCATCGGCGAAATA
The DNA here is from genome assembly GCF_035609145.1 of Eleutherodactylus coqui. Taxonomy (NCBI): domain Eukaryota; kingdom Metazoa; phylum Chordata; class Amphibia; order Anura; family Eleutherodactylidae; genus Eleutherodactylus; species Eleutherodactylus coqui. Next base: position 336,325,553 of record NC_089838.1, on the reverse strand, counting down.
CTAAAATGCTCGGGTCGCCCATTGACTTCAATGGGGTTCGTTACTCGAAACGAACCCTCGAGCATCGCGATAATTTCGTCCCGAGTAACGAGCACCCGAGCATTTTGGTGCTCGCTCATCTCTAGTTAAGACACATGAACCTCCTGAATACTTATTTAATTTCTCAGAAACAGTTGGGGTGTGCCATTCCTGCATGGAGCCCCTCCATTTCTAGGCCATTTGCCTCTACTATTGAGTTCAATTCCATTAGCGTTATCTCCAACCCAATAGACACATGTAGCGTATATATTACAACAAGGATGCTTTTAGCAATGAAATCAGAGATAACAATCAACAAATAGATATGAAACTCCCAGCATTTTGGAATCCAGCTTGTCACAGCGGGTGTGTGAGCTGCCTTGTTCCTCATAACTCTCACCTCAGATCTGTTCATGTTCCTTATGATGAGAATGAATGTGGCTTATTATGGCAGCAGGTGGATCAAATATATCATTCAATGTATAATAGCATCAGTAAGAAGAAATGGACTGGCTTCATATATATAAGCAGGAGACAAAACCCGAGGAAGAGAGGCAATCTGTAGGAAACATAAGACAGCCGACGATAATCAGAGAGCACACAGGACAATTCATTAAGGCAAAATGAGAATCAAATCAGCATTTTTATGCTTAAGTCTAGAGACATGGGGAGGGCAGAAGGAGAGCGGCGGAGGTCAGCAAGGTCATTCATATTCATTAAACCACACCTAACACAAGAAGGGTAATGGGAATACCAGAATGTATATAAATGTGCAAAGTTTGTAATTTATTTAGGCTAGAAAAAGGCTCTTTAGGTGCAGAAACACATTGCATGTAAGGCATTCCCAACATTGTTGTTTACATTTTTTAAGATTGCCAGATCTGATTGTTCATTGTTGCTGTGTTGTTGTGATTTTAACCCCTGGGGACATTAAATGGTGTGCATATCAATTCTTTTTGGAGCACAAGAGAGTTTTTTTCCATGTATGATTTTTTGGATTTAAAGGGGTTCTGACATGAATAATTTTTTTATGCTTTAGCAGCCATTGTTTCCTGGTGTGCCTAATGGACCCAGGGAACCCATGGTTTAATGGCTGCTAAAGCATAAAAAGATAACACTTACCTTGTCTTCTGTTGTTATTGACATCGGGGGGTCAGCTCCCGGCAGGCAGTCTTCTTCCTCCAGCAGCCGCGCCGCTCCGGGATCGCGCGCATGCGCAGTGGAGAGGTGCCCTCTGACAGGAGTCAGGACGGGCTGCGTCTCCACTGCGCATGCGCAGCACTCCGGAGTTCAGCCGGACGGACGGGCCGCCAACAGCAAGCACTGCTTGTGACGTGCTTGCTGTGAGCGGTCCGTCCGTTAACCTCGGAAGTGCCTGACGGACGGACCAGAGCAGGAAGCGGTCTTTTTGACCGCTCCTGCTCTGCTTTAAAGGCACAGAAGAAGATGCCGGCTGGAGGGGACATGCCTGGCGATCGGGCCAGGCCAGGCAAGGTGAGTACAATTTTTTTTTCTTCATGTCAGAACCCCTTTAACCCTTTCACTGGGAGTGTTCTCTGCTGCCACCTTGGACCACTGGATACAGAGGACCTGGGATTAGCTTTGATATTGACAAGCACAGCTGGACTTCAGGTGCCGATCGGTTAGTCCCTCCATTGTGCGGTCCCTGCTCGGTGCCAGGTGAGTTAATTAGCTTACGTTCCAAAAAGAATTTGTCATATATGAAAAAGCCCATCTGCGGCTTACCTGTGGTCACTATCACGCTTTGTGCTCAATGGGTTCCGCTTGGTTGGTGCCAGGCTCTTTTTCTAGAAAACTTTTGGGATACAGCGACATGGATCAGCTAAAGAAGGAATGGTTCACATTAGTATTTGTAAAGCAAAACCATGACATTTTTTTTGTTTTCTATTGATGACCGACAGGCAAGGACTAGAGATGAGCGAGCACACTCGTCCAAGCTTGATGCTCGTTCGAGCATTAGGGTACTCGAGATGCTCACTACTCGAGACGAACACCACGCAGTACTCGAGAAAATTCCATTTCCTTCCCCGCGTGTTTAGCGCCATTTTTTAGTCAATAAACATGCAGGGAAGGCATTACCACTTCCTGCTGTGACGTGCCAGCCCTATCCCACCCCACAGCAGTGAGTGGCTGGGACGACCAGGTGACCGCCAAGTAATTAAACTGGTCCTACCCGCGGCTCGCCTCAGACGCATGCTGGCAGAGGTTAGGAAAAGTGCTAAGGCTTATACAGGGAAAGTGTTAGAGTAAGATCCTCATCAAGAACCCCAACGGTCCTTCTTAGGGCTAGTCCTCATCATGTGCATTACTGTTGTGGCTGGCTGAGGCAGTAGTGCACCAATTTTTTTTTTAAGCATCTAGGCCTGTGCAGACCATTCCAGCTATACTGTTCTATGTGTGCAGTGCATTAGTCCGAGGTATCATCGCTTAACAGTACTCTAATATTTTCTGGGCCACTGCAGACCATTTCACAGATACCATTCTCTTTGTTGGGTGAAGTAGCCGCAGTTATCAGTACTATCCACTGGCTTTAGAGTTTTCTGCCCCTGGGCTGAGCATCTCACAATACCCTTTCCTTGGGTGCAGTGAAGTAGCTGCAGTTATTAGCACTGTCCACTGGCTGTATAGCTTTCTGCCCCCCTGCAGATTGTCTCACAATACCCTTTCCTTGGGTGCAGTGAAGTAGCCGCAGTTATTAGCACTATCCACTGGCTGTATAGTTTTCTGCCCCTGTTACAGGGGTCTGCCTTAACACTTGCTACTGAAATGCTTGAGGGGTTTGCCTATACTCTTGCTACAGAAATGTTACTGGGGTTCGCCTATACTCTTGCTACAGAAATGTTACAGGGGTCCACCTATACACTTGCTACTGAAAGGTTTAAGGGGTTTGCCTATACTCTTGCTACAGAAATGTTACAAGGGTCTGCCTATACACTTGCTACTGAAAGGTTTGAGGGGTTTGCATATACTCTTGCTACAGAAATGTTCCAGGGGTCCGCCTATACACTCGCTACACAAATGTTACAAGGGTCTGCCTATACACTTGCTACTGAAAGATTTGAGGGGTTCGCTTATACTCTTGCTACAGAAATGTTACAGGGCTCCACCTATACACTCGCTACACAAATATTACAAGGGTCTGCCTATAGTCTTGCTAGTGAAATGTTTGAGAGGTCCGCCTATACTCTTGCTACAGAAATGTTACAGGGGTCTGCCTATACACTTGCTACTGAAAGGTTTAAGGGGTTTACCTATACTCTTGCTACACAAATGTTACAGGGGTCCACCTATACACTTGCTACTGAAAGGTTTGAGGGGTTCGCTTATACTCTTGCTACAGAAATGTTACAGGGCTCCACCTATACACTCGCTACACAAATATTACAAGGGTCTGCCTATAGTCTTGCTAGTGAAATGTTTGAGAGGTCCGCCTATACTCTTGCTACAGAAATGTTACAGGGGTCTGCCTATACACTTGCTACTGAAAGGTTTAAGGGGTTTACCTATACTCTTGCTACAGAAATGTTACAGGGGTCCGCATATACACTTGCTACAGAAATGTTACTGGGGTCCGCCTATACATTTGCTAAAGACATGAGGGTGGTGTGGCTATCGAGCGAGCGTGTGGCATGAGGGCAGCTGAACGCTGAGCAGGGAAAAATTTGAGTATGCTGTGGACACTGGCTCATGCGGATGATTGGATAGCAATGCCAGCTTGTAACTCAGGAGAAGATGCAGCAGTGTCACCCACAGGCAGTGATTGTCCTTGGTTGCAGCTAGTGTGGTGCTTAGATATGCCAGCACATGTGCCTTGCTAATGATGGTCTGTCCCAAGTAAATTGTTAGGGGGTGGTGACCGCCAGGCTCTTGCCACCAATTTGGCTTAATAGTGGGACCTGGGAGCCTCAGGTGCAGCCATGCATGCTGACCCTGCTATTCCCTATCTGTTTCAGTGGTGTTTCCATGACTTTCTCATGTTTTCAGGTGTTTCACACAACCTGCCCCATGTGGAGCATCGGTCAGCTTGAAAAATGCTCGAGTCCCCCATTGACTTCAAAACGAGCTCTCGAGCATTACAAAAAGTTCGACTCGAGCAACGAGCACCCGAGCATTTTGGTGCTCGCTCATCTCTAGCAAGGACCTGCTGCTCAGGTTTTTACTAATCAGCTGATTCTTAGGACTGCAATCACTGTGGTCAATGCAGGAAGCAAAAAGTGCTGACCATAGTGCAGCAGTCTGGGCTGTCATTGCAGCCACAGTGCCTGTTGAATTCAACGGGAGCTGTGCCTACATTACCAACCCAGGCTGCTGCACTATGTTTAGCACTTTTTACAGTGACAGCAGCCCCAGGTCCATGTTGGTCATCAATAGAAAAAAATAAAAAGTCCCAGAATACCCTCTTAACCATCTATCTTCCAGCTTGTGCACCACTTCTTCTCGAGATCTTCCACTATACATCATCCAGTTCCTCTACCACCTCTAATTTTACATTGCGTCTTTTCTAGCTCTTATACTTTTTCAGCTCCATCCCCATCTGATGTCTCCTCCACCAACTATCCTTCAGCTAATCTACAACCCTTCTCTAACATCTTCAGCACTTCTTCTCTAGTTCTCCTATTATTTTTCCTCCACTACTTCATCTCTCTTCCTTATCAGTAAAAACATGTAAAGGAATTACTTAATTGTATTGTTTAGTTGCAGTTTGTACATTTGTCAATTAATTGATACATTTAGTTAATCAGCCTATCTCATAGCATGTGTTACAATGTTACTGAGTATGACAGCAAGTAAATGTACACTGATAATAAATCAATGCTGATCAGCATTTACCATGATGTCACACAAATGTCCCTGAAATGAGTGAGAATTCTCACAATCTACAGCAATTACCTTACTCCGCATCAGAGGTTTCCATTTTCCTGCCAAGTCATTTCTGTAATGATGGTAATCAGATTTCATTCTTCTGCTTTTGTGAAAAATTTCTTAAGCACAAAGGAAAGAAAAGATAAATCATTCAGATGTAGAATATGACAAAGCAGATTTACAATGCAGAGATCTTCTATGGGATGATCAGGCACATAGTAACTGCAGGTATATATACTAGATAAACCTAATTACAGGAATAGGTGTTGGACTCATGTGTCTCCTGTGTACTGACTCCCTGAGGAGGAAAGCTCCTGATACCTAACGGATAATCAAGAAGTTAAGTAAAGTACAAAGAAAAAGTAAAACTATCTCAAGAAATAAAAGAAAAATCAAATGGTGTTAGAAAAGTAATGTAATGTAAAGCCCCTTAGGCCGAAAATTATGTTTTATCACCACAGGGTAGGTGCTAAAACTCTGATGGGGGGAGATTCGCCTCACCTTTAAGGGCTCTCACACACTTGCATTTTTTTAACGCTGCGTTTTTTTTAAAGACGATTGTCAATGGGACTTTCTGATGTTAAAGGGGTTCTGACATGAAAAAAAACAACTTGTACTCACCTTGCCTGGCCTGGCCCGATCGCCAGGCATGTCCCCTCCAGCCGGCATCTTCTTCTGTGCCTTTAAAGCAGAGCAGGAGCGGTCAAAAAGACCGCTTCCTGCTCTGGTCCGTCCGTCGGGCACTTCCGAGGTCAACGGACGGACCGCTCACAGCAAGCACGTTACAAGCAGTGCTTGCTGTGGGCGGCCCGTCCGTCCGGCTGAACTCCGGAGTGCTGCGCATGCGCAGTGGAGACGCAGCCCGTCCTGACTCCTGTCAGAGGGCACCTCTCCACTGCGCATGCGCGCGATCCCGGAGCGGCGCGGCTGCTGCAGGAAGAAGAGCAAGAGCAGCGCCTGCCGGGAGATGACCCCCCCGATGTCAACAACAACAGAAGGACAGGTAAGTGTTATCTTTTTATGCTTTAGCAGCCATTAAACCCTGGGTTCGCTGGGTCCATTAGGCAGACCAGGGAACAATGGCTGCTAAAGCATAAAAAAATTATTCATGTCAGAACCCCTTTAAAAACGCATCACACAAAAATTGTAAAGCACAAACTTGCGGTGCGTTTTTTCTTTTTTTTGTTAAATCACTTTTTATTGAAAGGTTTTGTTATTACAAACATTTTGTTACAGATATTGAGATTTATAATAATCAACAAAAGCAATTATAATTATAACCTCTTTTTTTGTTTAAACGGTGTGAGACCTTGAGTTATGTTGTTATAAACATCCAAAGCCTGAGTTGTCTCATTGTTGGTTCAGACCATATTTTATAAACAATATGTAACTTCTGGCTCGGTCTTCCGCCGCACACCCCCTCCGCCCTTCTAAATTGGGCTGATTGAAGGGGAGGATGCTTGACGGTCACCGAGCCAGTCGTCACCCTCAACCACAACTACATTAACACGCAATAAAGTGTACGGGGAGGTAAGAGGGAGGACGGGGAGGGGGATACACGGTTTGGGAAGGGGGGGGTGATGCGGTAGCGGGGGGGGGGGGGGTCAAGAAACACCAACCTAGCCTTCCTTCACACAAATTGTTTCACGTAATATATTTACCATATTCACCTTCCCCAAAGAGGGGCTGGTGGATCCCTATTTGATTAATGCCTTTAATTTTAGAAACCCTGAGAGAATACCCTGGTTTTGTTTATGTTTGTTATAATTGGATTAATCATTTCCAGTAATATGTGGGAGATGTTTCTCTCAAGGGGACCATATTTTCGTAAAGGAAGTGTGGGAGAAGTTTGACCAGCTAAGCAGTTTTTCAAACTGGTAAATTTGGCTCAGTTTGTCTCTCCACATCTCAACAGATGGGGGGGTTGTTTTTCCCCAGTAGAGGGGGATTAGGGCTTTGGCTGCCGCTATCATAAATGAAAGAAATTTGTCTTTGTTAGGGTTGGAGGACTCTTGTGGTCTATTGAGAATAATTTTTTCGGGGGTTAATATAACTCTCCTTTTGAGGGTCTTTGCCAAATCTCCCTCCACTTCCTCCCAAAAGGGTCTGATTTTATTGCAGTTCCACCAGATGTGTAGGTACGAACCTGTTTGTTCTTGGCACCTCCAACATTTGTCTGAGTCTGCCAACTTGTATGTGTATAACCATTCAGGCGTTTTATACCATCTGGTTAGTAATTTATAATGGTTCTCTTGAAGACGTACACATGGTGAGATCCCATAAGAGGATTTAAAGATTGTCTTAATTTCTGTGTCTGATAACTTTATGTTTAATTCCTTTTCCCAGGAGGAAATGTAGGTGGGTTTGCTGAAAGTACAATGTGCCGAGAGAATCCTGGTCAGGGCAGATGTTTTCCTTGCAGATTTATTTTTGTTAATCATTACTTTTTCAAAGTCGGTCAACGGTCTCGTCGACAGGAATTTTGTTTTAAAGTTAGTTATTACGGCCGAGAGATGTGCCATATGTAAATCCTGTAGATCTCTTTTTTGGGACAGTGTGTAAATTATGGCGATCGGGTCCTTATGGATGATCTTCTGCAGGTCCTGAATTGTGTGTTTTTCAAAAATGTTCCATAAATTGTCGGGAGTACGTGTCTCCTGTTGTTTGTTAATAAAGGGAAGTAGATTTAGTGGTGTATTTGGTGAGGGGGTATGTGCTAACCACTTTTGAGTTGAGTCCCAGGTCTCGCAGATGCCCCGCAGCAAGGTGTTGTAGCCTTTGGACCTGTAAAGTCTCGCATCGGGGATCCACATATCCTTTTGAAAATCTGGCCCATGCGCCAGCTGGGCTAGTCTTCCCAATTTCTGGCTGTTTATTGGGAACATCAGCTCAAGCCATCTGTTTAAATTGATAGCATTGTAGTATTCAGTGGTGTCCGGTAATCCAACCCCCCCCCCCCCCCCCACACTGTCTCCTCCTAATCATTAAAGAGTACGCCAGTCTGGGACGTTTGTATTTCCAAAAGAAACTTGCGAGCAACGAGTTTAATTTTTTAAAAAAGGATTTTGGAATGTGGACTGGGAGCATTTGCAATTTATAGAGAATCCTGGGTAATATATAGGTCTTGATTAGATTCTTTCTACTAAACCACGAGATGATAGGGATATTATAGGAGGACAAGAGAGATGTTATTTCCGTTAGTAAAGGGAGTAAGTTAAATTCAAAAAGTTTAGTGAGGTTATTTGTTATTTTAATGCCTAAGTAATCGATAGACTGCTCTGCCCATGCATATGGGGAACTGCCCTTTATCTCTGCTACTCTGTGCGGGGGTAATGAGATGTTTAAGATCACAGATTTATTTTTGTTGACTTTTAAGTTGGAAAAGCTGCCGTAGGTGTCAAGAAGCCGGTTCAAACTAGTTAAGCCCTGTTGGGGGTTTGAGATCAGGAAAAGGACATCATCCACAAAAGCTGCCGTTTGGATGTGATCTTCTCCCACTTTGAGCCCCTGTATCTCCGGGTTTTGTCTGACTGCTTGCAGCAGGGTTTCCAACGTCAGAATGAACAATGTAGGGGAAAGCGGGCACCCTTGGCATGTCCCATTTGTAATGTGAAAGGGTTTAGATAAGGAGTCATTTATTTTTATTCTGGCGTGAGGGTTCTTGTATAAGGAGAAAATCGCCTCAACTAATTGGGGTGGGAAGTTGAATTTGAGCAAAGTAGCTCTCATGAAAGACCAATCAACTCTGTCAAATGCTTTTTCAGCATCAATACCCAAAAAGACCAGAGGGATATTCTTTTTCTTCGCATAATAAATGGAATGGAGGAGAATTGCTGCGTTGTCTTTACCCTCTCTACCCTTTACAAAACCCGACTGTTCCTCATTTATTAGCTTGGGTATAATTGTGCTGATTCTACTAGCAAGTAGTTTTGCCCAGATCTTAATATCAAGATTTAACAGAGAGATTGGTCTATAATTATTGCATTGAGCGGGATCTTTTCCTTCTTTGTGTATCAGGGTAATGTGTGCTTCTTGTGTTTGTTTAGTAAAGGACGCCCCTTCTAGTATCGCATTTAGTGTGCGTAACAGAGGGGGTAGTAGCGTCTGTTGTAGTGTCTTGTAGTAAGCTATTGTGAGACCGCCAGGTCCAGGACTTTTACCGTTGGGGAAGCTGTTTATTACATCTATTAGTTCTTCCTGGTCGATGGGCGTTATTAATTTAGCAGATTCTTCTGAGCTCAATGTGGGAAGATTTAATTCTTTCAGAAAATTATTCATATCTTTTTGTTTGCTATTTAAGGCTGAGTGTGACTTTCCCTCATCAAGGTTATAGAGTTTAGCATAATAAGCTTGAAAGGCTGCAGCCATATCTTGCGTGGAGTTTGTTTTGACTCCATTTTCTTTCTTGATTTCCTTGATAGAGGTTTTTTCCCTCGCCTTTTTTATCAGAGAGGACATTAATTTGCCTCCCTTGTCCCCATGTGCATATAATTTGTGTTTATATGTCATATATGATCTGGAAAATTTCTTATCTAGTAATCCTATGAGTTGTTTTCTAAGGGAGTTTAGATCGGATTGTACCCTTTCTAACGCTGACAATTTTTTCGTCTGTTCTAAAGATTTGATCTTGCTTAGTATGTCGTCTATTTCTTTTTCTTTAAGTTTTTTGAGTTTAGCGCCCATGGAAATGAAGAGTCCTCTCATATACGCTTTATGCGTTTCCCAGATGATGGGGAAGTTTGTATTGTCTCTTGAATTTATTTCAAAAAATTCAGACAGACCTTTGTTCGCTTCCTGTCTAGAGGGCTCTTCTCTTAATAAAGTCTCATTTAATCGCCATCTCCACTCCCCTAGGTTGTTTGGAAGGATATTTAATTCGGTATGCACCGGGGCATGGTCTGATATTGTAATGCTATCAATTTGTGTTTTTTGTACAACATTAAGTAATTTTGTAGGGATGAAGATGTAGTCTAGTCTCTGTTGTGAGTCATGCACGTGTGAATAAAAGGTATAGTCCTTTTTTGTTGGGTTATTGTATCTCCAGGAATCAACCAGATTCAGTTCCTGTAGCGCCGAGTGAATCCGCTTGATAGCTTTCTGCGAGACCTGGGATCTCCCTCTTGAGGAGTCTAAGAGTGGATTCAATGTGACATTAAAGTCACCGCCTAGAATTGTGTGTCCGACAGCGAAGGATTTCAGTTTATTGATCATGTCAATTAACCATTTTGTTTGTTGTACATTTGGAGCATATATGTTAGCTAATATGTAATACATTCCATTTATTGAGCCCCTGATGAAGATAAATCGACCCTCTGAGTCTGAGTATTGTTGTTCAAAGAGGAAGGGAAGTCCCTTGTGGATAGCTATAGACACTCCTCTTTTAGCCGAGGTGGGGTTACTACTGTGAAACCACTGTGAGAAGTAATCTTTAGGGAGTCTAGGAATTTTATCGTTCTTGAAATGTGTCTCTTGTATAAAAGCAATTTTAGTATTTGATTTTTTCAAAAGCCATATCACGTGATGGCGTTTGTTAGGAGAATTTAGGCCTTTCGTGTTAAAGGAAGTGATAGTTGTTTTATCTTTTAGGGGCGGTGTTTTTGTTTGGTGTTGGGACATGTTGTTTCAGGAAAAAGAGGGGGGGGGGGTGATCAGGTAATGTGCACCCGATCGGCACCTAGTGGTGAACAATAATTAACTTCGAATTAGTGTAAACTGAGGAGTCCGTTCAGGTCACCAGACTGAGGGACTGATATGTCACCTACGGTGACCTGAGGGTAACTGAGAAGAAACAAAGAACAATTGTGGAGAACGAGCGCTATAGCACCGCCCACATCCAGGGCGCTATGCTAACGCTCCTTCTAACTTTGCTCTGAAAGGCAGGCTGGCCTAAAGTGTGTTTTTTTGTTGTAAGTGTCGAGTACTTACTACATGTTGTGTTCGCTTCCACCCTGGAGGATCAGGCGCTCCTTCCGGCGTGGTCCAGTTCCCCCCGAGGGGGATGAGAGTCTTCATCCGGGAAGGAGTCTGCGTGTTACCGTCCACAGGTAGGGGGGGGGGGAGCGAAGCGGGGAGGGGAAGAGGAGTGTAGACATAGGGGAGCAAGAGCAGAGGAGGAAGATGAGAAGGCGACATGGAGAAGAGGCAATACGAGAAAAAGGACATCAATTCCTTTAAGGTTGCATTATCTTATCTTACAATTATCACGTAAGACATTAGGCGTTAAATGCAAACAACATCCAGTGAGCAATATTTGGATTTTAGTACTTAAGACCATATATCTAAGTCTTATGGGGCGGCACGTCAGGCAGAGAGCCCCCGAGGACCGACCCCCGATCAGTCCCCGGAAGCCCTACAATGCCCCACACCCCGCCCCCAACCCCCAAAAAGGTCTCCTAGGCAGAACGTTCCCAATCTCCAGCCTCCTACCCCACCCCGCCACCCCCAAATATCACGACCGTGGTAGTGCCCTTTCTTGTGGGTCAATTCGCTGCCAAGACAGATGATCAGAAATAACCCGGCATAAGTGCCGTCCTGCTTGCTCAGTCGGCCCGATTCGGGAAGTCTCCGACAACATAAGGCACTCAATCCCAGAGCCGAAAGGGACCTCCTACCCCCGAGTCCAGAGTCCACCCCCCGAGCACCGTCCCCCCATAAAGGTCAGCCTGTAAGGATTAAAGTCTAAGATGCGGGTTTAGTTTGAGATCTCTTGCCTTTAGGAGATTTGAGTCTCGGAGTCGTCTTCCAGGAGTCCCCCTCCGGTAGGGGAGGGATATTCAGGTCGTACTGCGTGGGCATCCACGAGGGAATATCTATTGGTGTGATATCCAGTTGTTGCCAAACCATCTCCAGATCTTCTGGGGTTCTGACGACGATCCTTCGACCCGCTTTATTGATCGAAAGACCGAAAGGAAATAGCCATGAGTATGGGATATCTTTCGATCTCAGAATCTCCAGTAGTGGTTTCAGGATCCGTCTTTTTGCTAGCGTGGAGGGCGCTATGTCTTGGAAGAGTTGAATCTGAGAGTCATTATATTTTAAGGAGTTTAGTGATCTGGCAGCATTTAATATCGCGCTTGTGTCGGTAAATGAGAGCAAGCCGCAGATAACATCTCTTGGTGGATCTGTTAGTTTGGGTTTGGGTCTGATTGCTCTATGGATTCGTTCAATCTGGATATGAGCAGCTCTCTCCTCTCCCAATAAGTCAGCAAAAATTTCGCCAGCTACTTTTCGGAGTGACTCTGAGGCCCAAGACTCAGGCAGGCCTTTTATGCATATGTTACTTCTGCGGCTTCTATTTTCTTGATCCTCTATCAGGGTAAGGGCACGGTCTAAATAGGAGCGATGCACTTCTACCACCTGGGAGGTCGCTTTCGCATGTTTAATAATCGTCGAGCATGAACCCTCTAGATCTTCGACCCTATGCCCTATATGCTGGAGTTCAGATTTTATGTCTGCCAGTTCCACCATTATAGGCTGTGTGACCTTGAGAAGGGCTTTCTGGAGAAAGGATTTAGAAATTTGGGCTCCCAACTCGCCATCTTCCTCTATTTCACTTTCATCCTCTGAGTCTTGGTGAATTTGCTCTGGTATATGTTGTGTTGATTGTGATTTAGGGATAGCACCCGGTGACTGAGCGTTCTTTTTTTTTAGGAATTTTTGCATGTCTGCCTGGTTCTTCTGCCTCCTTGGAGTGTCTGGGGGGGTCACTGCTGCGATCCCTTATACCCTTCACCATTTCTGACCTCTTTTGAGTGTGGATAGCGGTGATGCGCTTAATGTCTTTCTGATGTTTACTGGCGTTTGAAATTATTTGCCCCGACCTGGGCGGCACGGCTCTGTCCCCCACTCAGTATCTTCTCAGTCTGCCATGTTTATGAAATATTTGTTGCCCGAAGGCGATGGGAAAAATTTGAGCTTGACTTTCTATGTGAGAGTCTTATTAGAGAGAAAAAAAATTGTTTCAGTTTAGAGCTCACTTAGTGAGTTCAGAAAAAATTAGAGCTGGGCTCTTGTACACCCTTGGGTGGTCTGATAGGGTGTGCTATGGAAGCTCAAGGGTTAATATGTTCCTCTTTGCAGTGTTTCCTCTGTTTACCCTCTCAAGGGAAAGGATGGTGGTGAGGTTTTGGCGGGAAAACACCGGGGGGGGGGGGGGAGAGAATGGAGGGGCGGCAGAGATCCCTTGTGGAGGCGATGATAGCCGTTCACATTAATGTGGGGCGGCTTGGGAGCGGTTAGGGAGCTGTTAGGGAGCTCATCGGGTGTTCAGCTCCTCTTGCTGGCTCTCTCTCTCCCACCCGGTACCCCTCCCCCTCAGCCGTCACTCTCACCCGTCCGTTCGACGACAATACCTCAGCTGTGATGGGCAATGCAATGGGATTTATTTATGTACCGCCGGTGGGTTCCAGGAAGCCACCCATGCTGTGGGTGCACACAGAGTTGAACCTACATGTGTCCACTTGTAAAGAACCCCAGTCTGACTGGGGCATGCAGTGTGGGCCGAAGCCCACCTGCATTAAGCACAACATTACCTCAGCTGTGATGGGCAATGCAATGGGATATATTTATGTACCGACGGTGGCTTCCTGGCACCCACTCATGCTGTGGGTCCACACGCAGTAGAACCTACATGTGTCCACTTGTAAAGAACCCCAGTCAGACTGGGGCATGCAGTGTGGGCCGAAGCCCACCTGCATTAAGCACGACAATACCTCAGCTGTGATGGGCAATGCAATGGGATTTATTTATGTACCGCCGGTGGGTTCCAGGAAGCCACCCATGCTGTGGGTGCACACGGAGTTGAACCTACATATGTCCACTTGTAAAGAACCCCAGTCTGACTGGGGCATGCAGTGTGGGCCGAAGCCCACCTGCATTAAGCACAACATTACCTCAGCTGTGATGGGCAATGCAATGGGATATATTTATGTAACGACGGTGGCTTCCTGGCACCCACTCATGCTGTGGGTCCACACGCAGTAGAACCTACATGTGTCCACTTGAAAAAAAACCCAGTCAGACTGGGGCATGCAGTGTGGGCTGAAGCCCACCTGCATTAAGCACGACATTACCTCAGCTGTGATGGGCAATGCAATGGGATATATTTATGTACCGCCGGTGGGTTCCAGGGAGCCACCCATGCTGTGGGTGCACACGGAGTTGAACCTACATGTGTCCACTTGTAAAGAACCCCAGTCTGACTGAGGCATGCAGTGTGGGCCGAAGCTCACCTGCATTAAGCATGACATTACCTCAGCTGTGATGGGCAATGCAATGGGATTTATTTATGTACCGCCGGTGGCTTTCTGGCACACACCCATGCTGTGGGTCCACACGCAGTAGAACCTACATGTGTCCACTTGTAAAGAACCCCAGTCAGACTGGGGCATGCAGTGTGGGCCGAAGCCCACCTGCATTAAGCATGACATTACCTCAGCTGTGATGGGCAATGCAATGGGATTTATTTATGTACCGCCGGTGGCTTTCTGGCACCCACCCATGCTGTGGGTCCACACGCAGTAGAACCTACATGTATCCACTTGTAAAGAACCCCAGTCAGACTGGGGCATGCAGTGTGGGCCGAAGCCCCCCTGCATTAAGCACAACATTACCTCAGCTGTGATGGGCAATGCAATGAAATATATATTTATGTAATGCCGGTGGCTTCCTGGCACCCACCCATGCTGTGGGTCCACACGCAGTAGTACCTACATGTGTCCACTTGTAAAGAACCCCAGTCAGACTGGGACATGCAGTGTGGGCCGAAGCCCACCTGCATTAAGCACGACAATACCTCAGCTGTGATGGGCAATGCAATGGGATTTATTTATGTACCGCCGGTGGGTTCCAGGAAGCCACCCATGCTGTGGGTGCACACGGAGTTGAACCTACATGTGTCCACTTGTAAAGAACCCCAGTCTGACTGGGGCATGCAGTGTGGGCCGAAGCCCACCTGCATTAAGCACAACATTACCTCAGCTGTGATGGGCAATGCAATGGGATATATTTATGTAACGACGGTGGCTTCCTGGCACCCACTCATGTTGTGGGTCCACACGCAGTAGAACCTACATGTGTCCACTTGTAAAGAACCCCAGTCAGACTGGGGCATGCAGTGTGGGCCGAAGCCCACCTGCATTAAGCACGACATTACCTCAGCTGTGATGGGCAATGCAATGGGATATATTTATGTAATGCCGGTGGCTTCCTGGCACCCACCCATGCTGTGGGTCCACACGCAGTAGTACCTACATGTGTCCACTTGTAAAGAACCCCAGTCAGACTGGGGCATGCAGTGTGGGCCGAAGCCCACCTGCATTAAGCACGACAATACCTCAGCTGTGATGGGCAATGCAATGGGATATATTTATGTACCGCCGGTGGCTTCCTGGCACCCACCCATGCTGTGGGTCCACACGCAGTAGAACCTACATGTGTCCACTTGTAAAGAACCCCAGTCAGACTGGGGCATGCAGTGTGGGCCGAAGCCCACCTGCATTAAGCACGACATTACCTCAGCTGTGATGGGCAATGCAATGGGATTTATTTATGTACCGCCGGTGGGTTCCAGGGAGCCACCCATGCTGTGGGTCCACACGCAGTAGTACCTACATGTGTCCACTTGTAAAGAACCCCAGTCAGACTGGGGCATGCAGTGTGGGCCGAAGCCCACCTGCATTAAGCACAACAATACCTCAGCTGTGATGGGCAATGCAATGGGATTTATTTATGTACCGCCGGTGGGTTCCAGGGAGCCACCCATGCTGTGGGTGCACACGGAGTTGAACCTACATGTGTCCACTTCTAAAGAACCCCAGTCTGACTGGGGCATGCAGTGTGGGCCGAAGCCCACCTGCATTAAGCATGACATTACCTCAGCTGTGATGGGCAATGCAATGGGATTTATTTATGTACCGCCGGTGGCTTTCTGGCACCCACCCATGCTGTGGGTCCACACGCAGTAGAACCTACATGTGTCCACTTGTAAGGAACCCCAGTCAGACTGGGGCATGCAGTGTGGGCAGAAGCCCCCCTGCAGTAAGCACAACATTACCTCAGCTGTGATGGGCAATGCAATGGGATATATTTATGTAATGCCGGTGGCTTCCTGGCACCCACCCATGCTGTGGGTCCACACGCAGTAGTACCTACATGTGTCCACTTGTAAAGAACCCCAGTCAGACTGGGGCATGCAGTGTGGGCCGAAGCCCACCTGCATTAAGCACGACAATACCTCAGCTGTGATGGGCAATGCAATGGGATTTATTTATGTACCGCCGGTGGGTTCCAGGAAGCCACCCATGCTGTGGGTGCACACGGAGTTGAACCTACATGTGTCCACTTGTAAAGAACCCCAGTCTGACTGGGGCATGCAGTGTGGGCCGAAGCCCACCTGCATTAAGCACAACATTACCTCAGCTGTGATGGGCAATGCAATGGGATATATTTATGTACCGACGGTGGCTTCCTGGCACCCACTCATGCTGTGGGTCCACACGCAGTAGAACCTACATGTGTCCACTTGTAAAGAACCCCAGTCAGACTGGGGCATGCAGTGTGGGCCGAAGCCCACCTGCATTAAGCACGACATTACCTCAGCTGTGATGGGCAATGCAATGGGATTTATTTATGTACCGCCGGTGGCTTCCTGGCACCCACCCATGCTGTGGGTCCACACGCAGTAGAACCTACATGTGTCCACTTGTAAAGAACCCCAGTCAGACTGGGGCATGCAGTGTGGGCCGAAGCCCACCTGCATTAAGCACAACATTACCTCAGCTGTGATGGGCAATGCAATGGGATATATTTATGTACCGCCGGTGGCTTCCTGGCACCCACCCATGCTGTGGGTCCACACGCAGTAGAACCTACATGTGTCCACTTGTAAAGAACCCCAGTCAGACTGGTGCATGCAGTGTGGGCCGAAGCCCACCTGCATTAAGCACGACATTACCTCAGCTGTGATGGGCAATGCAATGGGATTTATTTATGTACCGCCGGTGGGTTCCAGGGAGCCACCCATGCTGTGGGTCCACACGCAGTAGTACCTACATGTGTCCACTTGTAAAGAACCCCAGTCAGACTGGGGCATGCAGTGTGGGCCGAAGCCCACCTGCATTAAGCACGACAATACCTCAGCTGTGATGGGCAATGCAATGGGATTTATTTATGTAACACAGGTGGGTTCCAGGGAGCCACCCATGCTGTAGGTGCACACGGAGTTGAACCTACATCTGTCCACTTGTAAAGTACCCCAGTCTGACTGGGGCATGCAGTGTGGGCCGAAGCCCACCTGCATTTAATCTGACGTTAGCTCTGCTGTCCAGGGCACTGCAAAGGGATACATTTATGTACAGCCGGTGGGTTCCAGGGAGCCACCCATGCTGTGGGTGCACACGGAATTCCCATTGCGGAGTTGTACCGGGCTGTAACTATTTAAAAAAACCCGCGGTCTGACTGGGGCATGCAGACACCTTGACAGAATGAATAGTGTGTGGCACATAGGTTCCCCATTGCTATGCCCACGTGTGCAGCTCCAGATGGAGGTGGCACAGTATTGGATTTCTCATTGCTTCTGTACAGCATTGTGGACTATCGCCCCGCCCCTTTTGGGGGGGGTCGCTGTCTAGCCATGCCAACCCTCTGCAGTGTGTGCCTGCGGTTCCTCTGGCAGACGCACTTATAAATAGACATGAGTGTGGCGTGGCATGAGGGCAGCTGAAGGCTGCGCAGGGACAGTTTGGTGTGTGTGCTGTGGACACTGTGTCGTGCGCGGGGGGGTGGGGGGGTGGGCAGCATGTAACCCAGGAGAAGTGGCAGCGGAGTGTCATGCAGGCAGTGATTGTGCTTTGTTGGAGGTAGTGTGGTGCTTAGCTAAGGTATGCATTGCTAATGAGGGGGGGAGGCCCACTCTTGCCGGTATTGTGGCTTAATAGTGGGACCTGGGAACTTGAGATGCAGCCCAACATGTAGCCCCTCGCCTGCCCTATCCGTTGCTGTGTCGTTCCCATCACTTTCTTGAATTGCCAAGATTTTCACACAAGAAAACCTTAGCGAGCATCGGCGAAATACAAAAATGCTCCGGTCGCCCATTGACTGCAATGGGGTTCGTTATTTGAAACGAACCCTCGAACATTGCGATAATTTCGTCCCGAGTAACGAGCTGCCGAGCATTTTGGTGTTCGCTCATCTCTATTTTTTATAAATCACTGATTAGGAAGTATGTTAATCCAGTGACTGGAGAGTCTCCTCCACTTCCTCCACTTGATTTGGATGAAAATTGTTAAGCTAGTCAAACTATTGACTTTCATCATGTAAGGAATTCTTTGCAGTATGTAGTGCTTTGGCGGGGGTTCGGATCTGAGGTAAAGATGAGGGGTCCAGCTGACTAACATCAGAACAGATCGCCTTGTTAAGATGCTTCATTAGCAGAATCTTAATAAACTGGGTCCAAAGGGTCCTATGGCCCCTCCTCAGAGGGGAGGTACTGCCACAGTCTGTAGTCTGCAACAGGGTTGTGGCACGGGGGTCTTGATGCTTAGATGGGCTGGCTACACTCTTTCAGTCTGGCCTACGGATTGATTTGTGTGTTTCTGTTCTTTGGCATTTCTTTAGGTGTTACTTGGGTAGTTTGTCTGAATTCCCTCAGTGGTTCTCCTTTCATTGATTTTGTTCTACTGTGTCATATGTTGATTTTGTCCTGTTGTTTGTGGAACTTTGTCTGTCCTATTATATTACCTCTGCCACTATATAAGACTGCTTTCAAGTGTGGTTGTTGCTGAATATTGTCTCAGTCTTGGTGGAGTGAGTTCGTATTCCTTGCTAAACCAAGTAGTGCTTTTGTTATTTTTCCTGCTGTAATGCAAAGTTGAGCTTTTGTTGTCTGTTTTGGTTTTGCAATATATACATATATAATAAAACTGTCCAAGTGCCAATTTGAAACCTCCTTCTGGCTGCTGATTACATGTTTGGTGAAAGAGATATGTGTCCTTTGACCCAAGCAAAGGTGATCACAAACTATATAGTATAGGGTTTGTACCTTCTGAACATTTTGTCTTATTTTCTACCATGCCTGATGTCAGCAAATTTGTAGATTTAATAGCCCTACGTAGACATTTCTTCTGTCAAGGTAACAAAGAGGATGATGAATTGATTAACAACACTGCAATAGCCAGTAGGAATGATTTTGTGGGTCTGATGTTCCAAGAACAGGGTTCTTTATTGAATCTGTTACAACTGGAACGGAGAGTCATCAGCGTGAATTGGGCAATATTCAGACTATCAATTTTTCCACACGCAATGCTTCTTATTATCCCACCCATGCAAGAGTACAGGCTATTGACAACTTCCAGACAGCTGTTGAGATGAATCTTATTAAACTATATGATGCTTCTAGAATGCAAAAAATGCAGCACGACTTGTATTATCATAAGCGATTAGCACTAGAGATGAGCGAGCACACTCGTTCGAGCATTAGGGTGCTTGAGATGCTCGTTACTCGAGACGAGCACCACGCGGTACTCAAGTCAATTCCATTTCCTTCCCTGCATGTTTAGCACCATTTTTTAGCCAATAGACATGCAGGGAAGGCATTACCACTTCCTCCTGTGACGTGCCAGCCATATCCCACCCCCCTGCAGTGAGTGGCTGATGAGATCAAGTGACCGCTGAGTACTTAAAGCGGTCCCGCCCGTGGCTCACCTCAGACACACACTGGGAGAGATTGGGGAGAGTGCTGCTGCTTATTCAGGGATAGTGTTAGTGTAGAATCCTGTCCTCAAGAACCCCAACGGTCCTTCTTAGGGCCACATCTGACCGTGTGCATAACTGTGCGGCTGGCTGGGAGCAGTTTTGTACTTAAAAAAAAAAATCTTGGGCTGTGCAGGCTATTACAGCTATAGCGTTCTAAGTCTGCAGTCTGTAATACAGAGTATAGGGACAGTGCTGGTGAGACAGGGACAGTGGTAGTGTAGGATCCTGTCTACAAGAACCCCAACGGTCCTTCTTAGGGCTACCTCTGACCGTCTGCATTTTACAGGGTTCTGGTGGCAGTTGTAGTGCAATACTATTGCACAGCCAGCCCTTTTTGCAGCCTTCCGTATAATTTTTTTCTGGCTGCAGTTTGCGTTACAATACGGCTCTCAGCGTCAAACTGTACGCCAATAATTCCATAATTTTTTACACCGGTCTGTGTCTGCAGTGAACTTAACGCACAGCGTACGGCCACAGCCACTGATAGAGGGAAAGTCATATACACGCTATATAGCCTGTATTCTTTTTAAAAAAATTTTTTTAAAAAAGCTCCTTCATTGGGCTACCTCTGACCGTCTACATTTTACAGGGTAATTCCAAAATAGAGAAAGACAAGGCAGCACTTAGGAACCAATCTTCTTACGCATAGTAAATCATAAAATAATCTTTATTGCAGTCCAAACTTACGTGTAAGTGTCTGGTGGGAGTTATAGTGCATCACTATTGCACAGCTAGGCCTGTTTGTAGTCTTCCGTATTCTTTGTTTCTGCCTGGAGTTAGCGTTACAATGCCGCTCTCAGCGAAAGTGTACGCAAATATATCCATAATTATTTACACCGCATCTAGCAATGTATTGACCAACCTGTCTTCTAAGCAGTCCACTGCTGCAACTCTGAATCCTATGGCTGCTGCTCCTCCTTCCTCCCAGCCTCCTCACTCCATGAAAATGACACATTCTGATGAGCAGGCAGACTCCCAGGAACTGTTCTCGGGTCCCTGCCATGCTTGGGGGAAAATGGTTCCTCTCTCACCTGACGAGTTTGTCGTGACGGATGCCCAACCTTTGGAAAGTTCCCGGGGTCTGAGTGATGAGGCTGGGGACTTCCGGCAACTGTCTCAAGAGCTTTCAGTGGGTGAGGAGGACGATGACGATGAGACACAGTTGTCTATCAGTGAGGTAGTAGTAAGGGCATTAAGTCCGAGGGAGGAGCGCACCGAGGATTCTGAGGAAGAGCAGCAGGACGATGAGGTGACTGACCCCACCTGGTTTGCAACGCCTACTGAGGACAGATCTTCAGAGGGGGAGGCAAGTGCAGCAGCAGGTCAGGTTGGAAGAGGCAGTGGGGTGGCCAGGGGTAGATTCAGGGCCAGAGTGAAGAATCCCCCAACTGTTTCCCAAAGCACCCCCTCGGGCCAAAGCACCAAGCAGAGGCCTAGGTGTTCAAAGGTGTGGATGTTTTTCACTGAGAGCACGGACGACAGACGAACAGTGGTGTGCAACCTGTGTCGCGCCAAGATCAGCCGGGGAGCCACCACTACCAGCCTCACCACCATCAGCATGCGCAGGCATATGATGGCCAAGCACCCCACAAGGTGGGACAAAGGCCGTTCACCGCCTCCGGGTCACACCACTGCCTCTTCCCCTGTGCCCCAACTTGCCACCCAGATCCAACCGCCCTCTTAGGACACAGGCACGAGCGTCTCCCGGCCTGCACGCACACCCTCACCTCCACTGTCCTCGACCCCATCCAGCAATGTCTCTCAGTGCAGCATCCAGCTGTCCCTAGCGCAAGCATTGGAGCGAAAGCGCAAATACGCCGCCACGCATCCGCACGCTCAAGCTTTAAACGTGCGCATTGCCAAATTAATCAGCCTGGAGATGCTGCCGTACAGGCTTGTGGAAACGGAGGCTTTTAAAAACATGATGGCGGCGGCGGTCCCACGCTACTCGGTCCCCAGTCGCTACTATTTTTCCCGGTGTGTCGTCCCAGCCCTACACCAGCACGTCTCCCACAACATCCATAGTGCCCTCACCAATGCAGTTACTGGGAAGGTCCACTTAACCACGGACACGTGGACAAGTACTGGCAGGCAGGGTCACTATACCTCCCTGACAGCACATTGGGTGAATTTTTTGGAGGCTGGGCCCGAGTCACAGTCTGGGACCGCACCCGTCCAACACACACCCAGAATAGCGGGTCCTTCCTTGGTTCTGGTATCTGTGGCAGTCTATGCCACCTCCTTTAAACCCTCCCCCTCCTCCTACACAACCTCTACCTCTCAATTAAGAAATGTGAGCAGCATGTTGCCAGCAGTCGGTGTGGCGCGACAGCACAGCAGTGGGCAAGCGTCAGCAGGCCGTGCTGAAACTACTCAGCCTAGGTGACAAGAGGCACACGTTGCAGGGTCTGACAGAGCAGACCGACCTCTGGCTTGCGCCGCTGAGCCTCCAACCAGGCATGGTCGTGTGTGACAACGGCCGTAACCTGGTGGCGGCTCTGCAGCTTAGCAGCCTCACACACGTGCCATGCCTGGCCCACGTCTTCAATCTGGTGGTTCAGCGGTTTCTGAAAAACTACCCCCACTTATCTGACCTGCTCAGACAAGGTGCGTCGCGTCTGCGCACATTTCCGCAAGTCCACCAAGGGCGCTGCCACCCTGAGGACCCTGCAACATCGGTTTAATCTGCCAGAGCACTGAATGCTGTGCGACATGCCCACACGGTGGAATTCTATGCTGCACATGTTGGCCAGGCTCTATGAGCAGCGTAGAGCAATAGTGGAATACCAACTCCAACAGGGCGGTGCAGTGGTAGTCAGCCTTCCCAATTCTTTACCGAGGAGTGGGCCTGGATGGCAGATATCTGCCAGATCCTCAGAAACTTTGAGGAGTCTACCCAGATGGTGAGTGGCAACGCTGCAACATTAGCGTTACCATCCCGCTGCTATGCCTGCTAAGAAGTTCGCTGCAAGGCATAAAGGCTGACGCTTTGCGGTTGGAACAGGAGTCGGGGGATGACAGTATGTCGCTTGATAGCCAGACCACCCTCATATCTATATCTCAGTGCGTTTTGGAGGAAGAGGAGGAGGAGGAGGGGAAGAGACAGCTGGGCACTTTGGAGAGGGTACCGATGCTGCTTGCTTCTCATCTGTTCAGCATGTATGGCTGTAGAGGAGGAGAAGGAGGAGCCTGAAAGTCATCTTGCTAGTGAGGACAGCCATGTCTTGCGTACTGGCACTGACTTCATGTTAGGCTGCCTTTCTCGTGAGGAGAAACCTTTCCACTCTCATTCCTGAAGAGGAAAGGGGTACGAGAGTGATGCAATACCACAGGGCCCTGGTGGACAAAGTGATGCTATACTTTCCATCTGACAGCGCTAGCGACAGAAGGCGCAGTTTCCGAGGGCCAAGTAGCAGGGGAGGCGCGGAAATCAGGCAGCATGTTCAGCGCAGGCAGGGGAACACTCTACAAGGCCTTTGCCAGCTTTATGGCTCCCCAGAAAGGCTGCGTCACCACTCCCCAGTTAAGGCTGAGTCGGAGGGAGCAGTGTAAAAAGATGGTGAGGGAGTACGTAGCTGATCGTACCACTGTCCTCCGTGATGCCTCTGCTCCATACAACTATTGGGTGTCAAAGCTGGACACGTGGCACAAAGTTGCGCTGTATGCCCTGGAGGTGCTGGCTTGCCCTGCCGCTAGCGTCTTGTCAGAGAGGGTGTTTAGTGTAGCTGGGGGAAACATCACGGATAAGCGTACCCGCCTGTCAACTTCCAGTGCCGACATGCTTACACTCATAAAGATGAACAAAGCCTGGATTTCCCCAGACTTCTCTTCTCCACCGGCGGAGAGCAGCGGAACCTAAAGATTCTTTTCACTGCAACCGCAGATAAAAGCACTGTTCTCTATCGCCGTAAAAATGGGGCATTTAGCTTTGCCAATCTGTCTCTGATATTATCCCTCCTCCTGCTACTCCTCCTCCAGAAACAACATGTCATCGCGCTGAACTGCCAATTTTTCTGCGGCCCAAAAGGCACATTTAAGAATTTTTTTACAATTTTTTAATGTTTCAAAAGTATTGATACTTTAACATGAACCAATTTTTTTTAACAGAGCTGCCTCCAGGCTCTGTTACAAATTAAGCAACAGCGAGCTGTATCTTCCCAAAATTATTTATGGGTTTCACCTGCCCTCTCGGTTGATAAATTTTTCAGAGGTAAAATTGAACTCTTGGTACACTAAACTTTCGGGCCCACGCCTACACTCTTATCCCACTAATTTTTCCGGCCTTCGCCTACAGTCATGGTACCCCAATTTTCAGATGTTCACCTATACTCTTGCTGCGGAAATGTTACAGGGGCCTGCCTATACTTCTGCTACAGAAATGTTACTGGGGTCTGTCTATACTGTTACTACAGAAATGTTACTGGGGTCTGCCTATACTTCTGCCACATAAATGTTACAGGGGTCTGCCTATACTGCTGCTACAAAAATGTCACAGTGGTCTGACTATACTTCTGCTACAGAAATGTTACTGGGGTCTGCCTATACTGCTGCTACGAAATTGTTACAGGGGTCTGCCAATACTTCTGCTACAAAAATGTTACAGGGGTCTGCCTATACAGCTGCTACAAAAATGTTACAGGGGTCTGACTATACTTCTGCCAGATAAATGTTAATGGGGTCTGCCTAAACTTCGGCTAAATAAATGTTACAGGAGTCTGCCTATACTTCTGCTACAGAAATGTTACAGGGGTCTGCCTATGCTTCTGCTACAGAAATGTTACTGGGGTCTGTTTATACCTTTGCTACAGGAATGTTACAGGGGTCTCTCTATACTATGGGTGCACTATATAAGTCTTTCCATCGCGGTGTTTTACCTATCTGGCACAAATAATACAGTGACAGACTAGGCCAGAATTGTGGGCCGAGACCAATTTCCTAGGCAGGGTGAAACTCTCCCATGGTTGGGCAGTCTGATTTCTTCCTGTGTAATACCATCTTTGTGCACCTACAGCGTAGACAAGCTCAAGGAACTCAAAGACTTTCCCTTGCACTGTTGAGTTATCTGTGTTGGGACACATGGATTAACCATTGCTATGTAACTCAGGGCACCTTGGGTCACATAAGGTGGAGACTGGGACCTAGCCTGACCCTGGGCCCACTAACGTGCTTACCACACAGACTATAGCGGGTCCTGGTCATGGTGTCTTGGCCTTGTAATGCCACCTCCTCCTCCTACTGTGTGGAGTCGGGGATCTGCTCTGGGCATCATGTATTTTCTTCTGTGTTACCACAGTTATTTGTGACACTGGTTTGGGCCAAAGAAGAGCAGCGTTACTGCATTAATGAGACGTTCACAGCTGTACTAGCATCGGAGTCCGCTCTATGCCCACGATTGCTGAGGGTGTATGCAGAGGCCTATGTCCTCTACGCAGTGCAAGTCTGCCATGTTCGGGCACTATCATTTCTACATGTTTATTACTGTCTTTGGGTTCCTTTATCTCGCCTAAGCTGTGGGTGCACAAAGACTTCCCATAGCGGTGTTTAAGCGGTCTACCACAAATACACTGACTGACTTGGGTAGGGTGCAGAGTGCAGATGGCTTTCCCCTTTGTGTTGTCGGTGAGGTATCCGGCACCCAAACAGAATGACTAGTGTGTGGACACATGGCTTCCTCATTGCTATGTCACTCGCGGCACCTTGGGCCACACAAGGTGTGTGCTGGGACCGAGCCTTACCAAGGGCCCGCCCACATACTTCCCACACAGGCTACAGTGGGTCCGGGTCATGGTTTCTTGGCCTTGTAAGGCCACCTCCTCCTGCTTGGGGTCAGGGGATCAGCACTGGGCATCATGTATTTGCTCTCGTGTTACCACAGTTATCTGATACACTGGTTTGGGCCAAAGAAGAGGAGCGTTACTGCATTAATGAGACGTTCAATGCTGTACTAGCATTGAAATCCGCTTCATGCCCGCGATTGCTGAGGGTGTGGGCTGAGGCCTATGTCCCAGGGGAACTGCAACTGCGCCAGGTTGGGCCTGTGGGCCTGTGGAACTTTTTCCTGGCTAATCCAGTCATTGGACTGGTGAAAGAAAACGTAACTGATTTAATGAGCCCATCGCAGATGAACTAGAATCGAAGTCCGCTTCATGCCCGCGATTGCTGAGGGATGTGGGCTGAGGCCTATGCCCTCAACGCAGTGAAAGTCTGCCTTGTTGGGGCACTCTGATTTCTTCATGGTGCATATCTTGAGTTGCCTAGGACCCACCTATGCCGTGGGTGCACACAGACTTCCCATAGCGGTGAATTACCTGTCTGGCACAAAGACACTGACTGATTTGGGTAGGGGGCAGAGTGCAGATGACTTTCCCCTTGCGGTGTCGATTGAGCTATCCAACACCAACACAGCATGAATAGTGTGTAGGCACATGGATTCCCCATTGCTATGTAACTCGAGGCACCTTGGGTCACACAAGATGGAGGCTCGGAACGAGCTTGACCCTGGGCCTGCTCACGTACTTCCCACACAAACTATAGGGGGTCCTGGTTAGAGTATTGCTGCATTGTGGAGATGTGTAGAAGTGCTGGCACCTGAGTCCCCTTTATGCCCACATTTGCAGCTCCTGGCAGAGGTGGCACAGGATTGGAATGAAGATCAAAAGTCAATTTCTTATCAATTGTCAACAGAATTGTGGGCTATCGCCACCCCCCCACCTTTCAAAGAGGGTCGCTGCCTGGCCCTGCCAACCCTCTGCAGTGTGTGCCTCCGGTACCTCCTCATCGCAGACGCACTTGCAAATAGACATGAGGGTGGTGTAGCTATGAAGCGAGCGTGTGGCATGAGGCAGCTGAACGCTGCGCAGGGACACTTTTGTGTGCGCTGTGGATGCAGGGTCATGAGGGGGGGGTTGGGCAGCATGTAACCCAGGAGAAGAGGCAGCGGTGTGACCGCCAGGCAGTGATTGTGCTTGGTTGCAGGTAGTGTGGTGCTTTGCTAAGGTGTGCCTTGCTAATGAGGGTTTGTCCGAAGTAAAAATTGTTAGGGGGGGGGGGGGGGGGCAGACTCTTGCCGCTATTGTGGCTTAATAGTGGAACCTGGGAGCCTGAGATGCAGCCCTGCATGCTGCCTCTGCCCTGCCCTATCCGTTTCTGTGGTGTTTCCATGACTTTCAGATGTTTTCTGGTTTTTCACAAGTGAAGACCTATCCGGAGCATCGGTCATATACAAAGATGCTCGAGTCCCCTATTGACTTCAATGGGGTTCGTTAACCCCAGGGGGAAAACTGGGCGGCGGTCCCTGCGCTGGCTAGGGACCTGGTGACTACCTAGCTGGAACTACTAATGGGGGACAGAGTGCCGACAGAAGAGGCAGGTGGAACAGACCAACAGAACTTACAAGCAGAGAAAGGCTGGAGATGGAGCTCACAGGCAAACTGAAAGGACACTGACGAGCAACTAGAGCAGACTGAGACAGACCTGACCAGAGGCTAGCAGAACCAATAACTGGCAGTGAGCTCAGGTCACTGCCAGCCACCGAAGGGACAAAAGGTTTCAATAGCGACCTATGGAATACCTTGTGAACCCTCCATGTGGCTGGCAACCCCAGCTCGTAGGCGAGTGGGTTCACCACACGTGTGATGGCAAACGGCCCCACGTAACGTGGCGCCAGCTTCAAGGACGGGACCCGCAATTTGAGATTTTTAGAAGACAGGTATACCTTCTGTCCCACCCTGTAAGGTTCAGACACAGACAGACTCTTCCCACTACGCAACTGCATACGGGTCCCCGCTGCCTCCAAGTTTCTCTGTACCTCTTTCCATACTCCCTGAAGCGTATCTGTGGCGTCATCAGCTGCCGGACAGACCGACGGAGTAGGGATTGCTGTAAGGAAGCGAGGATGCTGACCGTATACACTAAAAAATGGAGACACCCCAGTGGAAGAACAAAGGCGGTTGTTTAGTGCAAACTCTGCCAGCGGCAGGAACTCTGCCCACTGATGAGCCTTTTCGCTAGCAAGCAACCGTAAATATTGCACTAAATCTTGGTTCTTCCGCTCAGTCTGACCATTAGTCTGCGGGTGGAACGCTGAAGAGAAGGAAAGCGACGTTCCCAGGTTTCTGCAGAAGGCACGCCCAGACTGCGACACAAACTGAACCCCGCGATCAGATACAATAATTTGGGGAACCCCATGTAGGCGAATTATTTCCTTTACAAAAATCGTGGCGAATTCTTTTGCCGAGGGTAGCTTTTTTAACGCCACAAAATGTGCCATCTTTGAGAACCGGTCGACCACCACTAAGATAGTGGTGCACTTCTGGGATTCTGGTAGGTCAGTGATGAAATCTACTGATAAGTGCGACCATGGACTGGACGGAAGCGGTAGCGGTCTTAGAGGACCCTCCGGAGGACGCTGCCGACTCTTATTGCGAGCACAGACCGAGCAACCCCTCACAAAGTTGCGGATCTCCTGAGACATGCCTGGCCACCAGAAGTGTCTGGAACAAAGCTCCAGGGTCCCCTGGAACCCTGGATGCCCTGCAAGAACCGACGAGTGACACTCATCCATGACTCTAGGGCGTAGGGTCTCTGGCACAAACCATCTGCCCTCCGGCACCCCCGAAGGAGCGTCCTGCTGAGCATCCTGTAGTTGAGGGATGAAGTTAGACTCTACAGCTGCCACCACCACGCCGGGGGCTAAGATATTCTCGGGAGTCTTGGTTTCACTATTCGGTACCCCGAAACTCCGTGACAGGGCGTCTGCCTTCACGTTCTTCTCTCCTGGGATATATGTCACGACGAAATTAAACCTGGCGAAGAACAACGCCCACCTGGCTTGACGAGTTGTGAGTCTTTTTGCATTAGCGAGATATACCAGATTCTTGTGATCAGTATATACGGTAATTGGGTGTCTAGCACCCTCAAGATGGTGTCGCCACTCTTCCAGAGCCCATTTGATAGCCAATAATTCACGGTTACCCAAGTCATAGTTGCGCTCTGCTGAATTAAACTTCCGCGAAAAAAACGCACATGGGCTATACCCAGACCTCCCACTGACTTCCTGCGATAATACTGCTCCTGTCCCCACTTCAGACGCGTCTACCTCAATAAAAAAGGGTAGTCGTGCGTCCAGCTGTATTAGCACCGGGGCAGTTGTGAATGCCTTTTTTAGACGGCTAAAGGCCTCAAGGGCTGCAGGCGACCACTTACCCAAGTCGGCCCCCTTCTTAGTCAGGTCGGTCAGAGGTTGAGCAATAACTGAGTAATTCCTAATGAATTTGCGGTAAAAATTTGCAAAACCTAAGAACCGCTGGAGAGCCTTGAGGTTGTCGGGTCTGACCCATTGGGAGATTGCTGCTACTTTATCAGACTCCATCTGAATCTCTGTGGGTGAGATTACATAACCAAGGAAGGATACTTGTTTAGAACCAAATGTACATTTCTCTAACTTGACAAAAAGTTGATACTCGCGCAAACGGGTCAGGACCAACCTCAGGTGCCGCACATGTGAGTCCCAGTCAGGCGAGTACACCAGAATGTCGTCAAGATAGATGACCAGAAATACCCCCAGGAAGTCGTGGAAGACCGCGTTCATAAAACCCTGAAACATAGCGGGGGCATTACAAAGTCCAAAAGGCATGACCAGACATTCAAAATGTCCTAACGGGGTGTTGAACGCCGTCTTCCATTCATCTCCCTCTCTAATGTGAATTAAATTGTAAGCCCCCCGCAAGTCCAGTTTGGAGAACCAGTGGGCCCCTATCACCTGATTCAACAAGTCAGGAATTAGGGGCAAGGAGCACTGGTTCTTCACAGTGATTTTATTCAAGGCCCGATAATCCACACAAGGCCTTAGTGTCCCATCCTTCTTCTCTACAAAGAAGAGACCTGCCCCGGCAGGGGACCTGGATGACCGGATATGTCGGTTGGCCAGAGCCTCCGAGACATAGGACTTGAGGGCTTCATGCTCACGGCCTGACAAATTAAAAATGGCTCCCTTAGGGATGGGGCTGTCGGGAATCAGAGCCAATCAGAGGCAGCCCTCACTCACCCATTCATGAATTCATGAATGGGTGTGAGTGAGGGTGGCCTCTGATTGGTCAGGCTGTGACCAATCAGAGGCATCTTATTCAGCAGGCGGGGATTTTAAATCCCCGGCTGCTGAATACTACACACAGCTGTTCAGAGCAGTTCAGGAGAACTGCAGCCTGCCGCGCTGAACTCCGTCTGCCGGCACCAGGTGAGTATATATATATTTTTTATTTTTACACATTTCTGGATGAATTGCAGGGAAGGGCTTATATATTTAACCCTTTCCCGACAATTCATCCCGCGATCGCCGGCAGCCCATTGCTGTCAATGGAGTCGGCTGTATTGCGGCTCCATTGAATTCAATGGGCTAACATCGTTCTTCTCTGCCACAGCTGTTACAGCTGTGGCAGAGGAGAACGATCTTTATGCTGACAGTGGGGGGGGGGGGGGGTGGCACTCTTGCCGCTATTGTGGCTTAATAGTGGGACCTGTGAACTTGAGATGCAGCCCACCATGTAGCCCCTCGCCTGCCCTATCCGTCACTGTGTCATTCCCATCACTTTCTTGAATTGCCCAGATTTTCACACATGAAAACCTTAGCGAGCATCGGCGAAATACAAAAATGTTCGGGTCGCCCATTGACTTCAATGGGGTTCGTTGTTCGAAACGAACACCCGGACATCGCGGGAAGTTCGTTCCGGATAGCGAACACCCGAACATTTTGGTGTTCGCTCATCTCTAGTGGACACCTTTTTTTTTTTTTTTTCAAATCAGATTTTATTCCAAATTTTTTGATACATACATGGAAAATTACTTGTCATATAAACAATAACCTTACACAGGTATCTACTGCCCTGACAAGATAATTTGCAACAAAAGCATATTACACCAATTCAGGGTACTGCAGCCGCAGTATATCCACTCCCGGAATGGGCCTAATTGGCCCCGGGGGCGCATGCTTGTAATTCCATACCTGTGTAACAACTTGTGGGGAAAGCCGGGGGCGGTAATGAGGGGATGGGGTGAGGGTTGGGGGGGGAATATAGGATATCAGCATTGACTACTGGGATAGTATGTCTAGGAGCCTCAGATCATGCCAGGGGTGCCACGTTGTAATGAATTTCTCTTGTGTATTATTTTGCCAGCTAGCGAGTTCTTCTAAGTTATAAATCCAATCTACCTTCTCCTTCCAATGCGAGAGAAGGGGTGGAGTCTCGTCCCTCCAATGCAACGGAATCAGGGCTTTAGCTGCATTGATCAGTTGGGCTACCAACCTGTCTCTCAGCGGATGGAACGTCTGGGACGGTCTCCATAGAAAGATCATCTCAGGCGTTAAAACAAAATTTTGTTTAATCTTACCCAGCACCACGCCTACTCCCCTCCAGAAGGACTCAAGTTTCACGCATGACCACCATATATGCAGATATGAGCCAACCTCCACTCCACATCTCCAACATCTGTCATGTGATGCCAGCTTGTATGCATGCAACCATTGTGGGGTTTTATACCAGCGTACCAGTAATTTATAGTGAGATTCCTGGGCAAGGATGCAAGGAGAGAGGCCATAAGCGGAGGCCAGGATTGACTTAGTGTCCTCTGATGTCAGCCGGATACCCAATTCCCTTTCCCAGGAGGTCAAGAATGCGGGTTTATTTATCACCTGAGGGACTATAAATTGACCTCTAAGCCGTGAAATTCTACGCGCCCTGGGGTCAGGATCTATTAAGGAGCGTTCAAATGGAGTTTTGGGTCTGGTGGATCTATTGGTTCCAAGGAAATCTTCAAAGACTTTTGTCACTGAGGCTCTCACCAGGAATGAAGGGCTCCAGTCCAGTAGGAGTGTTTGGATAATTTCTGCCGCCGGCTTATGAGCCATCACTTGGAGATCACCCACTGTGAAAGGGTAAAATTTTTTCCAAATGGAGGAAGAAACCGGATCTCCTTGCAGAGTCAGATATCTAGGTAATAAATTTAGTGGGGCCACCGGAGATGGTCCCGGAGTCAAACTCTCCCTTGCTTTATCTACTACTTCTCAAGGGCCTTTCAGCAGTAGAGAAAAATCTTTTGCACAGTATCTTTTCCTCTCCGGGAACCACAAGTCACCCAGTGAACCGCTCTTAGAGTGGTCCAGTGCTAGTTTTGGCAGAAGATTGTCTCCTAAAGGGCGCGTCAAATCCATCCAGTAATTTAACTGGGCCGCCCGATAATAATCTAGAATATTTGGTAGACCTATGCCTCTCTCCGACTTCCTCCTGATCATTAGACTGTATGCTAGTCTAGGTCTTCTTTGCCTCCACACGTAGGCTGCAAATAACGTACGAAGCGGCTTGAAAAAGCTCGGGGGAAGGTATACTGGCAACATCCTGATCTTGTATAGAATGATCGGTAATATGTATGATTTAAGTATGTTGCGTCTCCCGAACCAGGAGATGCTTGGCAAATCGTAGTCCTTAACTAGTTTTTTCACCTTATCCAGTAGTGGGGCAAAACTAGTTGCAAATAAATCATCTAAATTTTTGGGGATTTAAACTCCTAGATAGTCCAGAGCTGTTTCCGACCACGCGAACAGTGAAGAGCTAGAGAGTCTTTTGCTAAGTGCAGGCGGGATGGATACGTTCAAGACTGTGGACTTGTCGAAATTAATCTTGAAATTTGAAATCTCGCCGTATGCTTTCAGAATTTCGATCAGTCTACATAGTCCCTCCTCCGGGTTGGTGATAATGAAGACAATGTCATCCGCGAAGGCCGCGGTGGATATGGATGTGTCACCCACAGTTAAACCAGCTATACCCGGGTCTTGTCTGATCTGCGACAGCAGGGGCTCCAGGGCCAAGACGAATAAGGAGGGAGAAAGGGGGCACCCCTGACGAGTACCATTCTTGATTTCAAAGGGGGGGGGGACAAAATGTCGTTCACCCTGATCCTGGCGTGAGGGGAATCATAAAGGGAAAATATCGCTGACACGAAGCTGACTGGAATATTATAGTTAAATGGGTACTTTTCATATACTGCCAGTCCACCCGGTCAAACGCCTTTTCCGCGTCGGTTCCTACAAATGCTAAGGGGATCTTATTTAAGCGTGCTATGCGTGAAGCATGCAATAGTCTTCGACAGTTGTCTTTTCCCTCCCTTCTCCTCACGAACCCCGCCTGTTCGTCATTAATAAGGTCCAGTATGAATTTGCCTAGCCTCTTGGCCAGAAGCTTGGCCCAGAGTTTAACATCCAAGTTAATAAGGGAAATAGGTCTGTAGCTACTACAGAGGGCCTCATCTTTTTTATCTTTAGGGATTAGCGTAATATGCGCCTCTTGTGTCTGTCTGGGAAGTGGGGCCCCCTCAAGCAGGGAATTAAATAAGACTGTAATTCTAGGAATCAGAGTGTCTTGGAAAGTTTTATAGTACGGCATGGGGAGGCCATCTGGGCCTGGGCTTTTGTTCGGGGGGGAAGAGGCTATAATTTCTTTGATTTCGTTTTGTGTGACCGGAACTAATAAAGAATTTGCGTCCTCTTCACTTAGTCTCGGAAGGGGGATCTGTTTGAGAAAGGAGTCGATCTTGGATTTGGCTAATAACGCCTCCTCGGGGGAAGGTTGGTTGCGTAAGTTATAGAGGCCTGCATAATATTGTTGGAACTCCTTGGCCATAACATTCGTATCTGAGGATAGTTTGCCTGTTTTTGTTTTGATCGCGGTAATTGTGTTTCTAACCCTTGCTTTTTTGATTATGGAAGATGTTAGTTTGCTTCACTTATTACCTTGGATGTAAAATATGTGTTTCCAGAACAAATGTTTCTTGTTAAACTTGGCATTGAGGCAGAGCAACAGCTCTTTTCTGATTTCCGTCGGCTTCCCTAGCTCGATCTTTGATTGGGAGAGTTTAACTATTTGTTCTAGCCTGGCAATTTGATTTAATTTGTCATGAATTTCCTTTTGGGATTTCTTTTTGGCCCTGGAGCCCATTGCAATCAATAGGCCTCTAACATAGGCCTTGTGTGCTTCCCAAACCATGGGTTCTCTCACTTCCCCTCCTGCATTTAACTGAAAGAACTCCTCCACTTGAGCTGAGAGTGTGGAAACATTTTCTATTGAATCGAACAATGAAGCATTCAATCTCCAATGCCACTCTCTGGAACATGGAGTCTGAACTGTGTTTTCACTAGTTTGTTGGCTTGAAAAAGACCTTGTTTGTAGGTCGAAACGTCGCCTCTTTTAAAACTGTGAAACAATAAAATATGCTCCTTTAATCAAGAAGCCTTTTTTTTGCATCATTATATGCTGCCACAGCTTTGCTATAGTATTGGACTCTCTGGGGGACTGTCTGAAGGGGTGAAGTACCACATGGACTGGAGCATGGTCGGAAACAGTCTTCACATCTATATGGGTCCCATGCAGAGCCTGGGTGGACACCTTATTGAAACAATTGGTACAGAGAACAGCAGGATATATTAGGGACTCCAAACAAGCATTAGAAACTTTTATGGATTTTCAATGTAAAGATTTGTTTTCTTGGTGAACATCTGATATAAGAGCGCTGTATTCTAGTATAGCATACACTATTGCCTTAACACCTTTAGCCTCCCATCTTTAGACTTATAATGATCACACATGTAAATTGAAAGAATATATCCTTACAGCAGTCAAATATTTATTGGAGCATAATTATTTCACGTTTGACGAGCAATACTATCTATAAGCATGCGGAGCGCCTATGGGAGCCAAACTCTTACCTTCTCTTGCTCATCTATTTGTCTCTTGGTGGGAGGAGAGAAACATCTTTCCCTTTGACAATCGATATCTCCGCCATATACACTGGTATGGTCGTTTCATTGACAATATTTTCATTGTGTGGAATAGAGATGTGGATAATATATCCAATATTATCTCATTTTTGAACAATAATTATATTAATTTACAATTTACTAGTACTTTTGACAAAAACTCTATTAAGTTTTTAGATATAACTTTGCTTGGTAACTCTTAATCACAGTGTACAGTAACAACGCCTTTTTGCAAGGACACAGCTAGACATACAGTCAAATCCATACCAGTGGGTGAACTCATTAGACATAAATAGGCGTGTTCAGATACCGTGACTTTTGCCAAGCAAGATAAAGCAGTAATAGATAGGTTCTCCAAACGAGGTAATCCTGGTTGGGTTTTGAATAGCGCTAGGAACCTAGCCCATGGTATAGATAGAAAGGATCTTCTGAGCTCCAATTGCAATAGACATAACCCACACCATTATAGAAATACTCAAAACCAGATGGGTCACATTGTCTACCGCATATAGTCATGAGTACAAACAAGTAGTTGGTGTTATTAAGAAAAATATTGGATTGCTGCTACAGGATGGAACCTTACAGACATTTTGGAGCATGGGTGTCCATGTAGCAAGGAGGGCTTGTACTTTAGAGAATCAACTGTCACCTAGCCTTTTTATACATAATGTTGCAGAAAACACGTTGGAACATCATAATAGAAACTATAAGTGTGGTAAAAACATCTGTTAAACATGTTCATTTACATCTGTCACAAAGCAATTTAGTGATACTGAAGGCACTTGTTGTTTTCACATTAATTCCTACATAAATTGTAATAGTGATTTTGTGATTTACATTATTGAATGCCAGTCACGTTGTCTAAAATATGTGGAATGCAGGCCTAGACAACTGAAACACAGGATTCCTGAACACATTTCTGACATCTATCATGTTGATGAAAGACGTGTCAGGAGATGCCAAGCATTTTATATCCAAGCACAATCGTGACCTCTCCTCTTTTCGACACTATAGCATAGAAAGGGTTTAAGGTGTCTAGAGGGATGTAAGGGGGGGGGGGGGTAGAGAGTGGAGTGTTCCTGTTTTTTTGTTTGTTTGTTTGTTTTTCTTGTGCTTTTTTTTACGTTTTTCTTTTTCTTTTCTTTTCCTCCTGATTTAATTATAAAAATTATGTATTTTATATATATTGAGAGTTATTCAGTATCTAGGGAGATGTAGGGGATGAGGAGTGGAGATCATTTTTTCCCCCACTCTTTGAATGATGTGTGCTTAACATGTGATGTGTATTATACCACTTGATTGGGTAGTGTTGCTTTTCAATTTTAGTGTTTTCATTCTACTGTATGCCATGACTAACAGCAGTAACTCTTGAAACGCATAGGAGCTGTTGTGCATAGTCACCATGTTTGACATTGTTATGGATTAATAATAAAGTTGAATTTTTTCAGGAAGTTCTGGGATTTTTTTTCAATTTCGGGATTACTATACATATCTCCAAGGGTCCCTTAGAGCTTCCCTGTGTACTCCTCCAAGCAGCTTTCAGGTTGAGAGCAACATTAGCAAGATTGGGTGAGCTGACCTTTTTCTGTTTTTCGGAAAGTACTTTCTATGAACACTACACTATCTGTAGATTACAAATAACACATTTATGGATTACTTCTTGTAGAGATTTTTTTATTTCCTTATTTCTTAGACTGTATATTATGGGGTTGATCAATGGGGTAAATATAGTGTAAAGCAGTGATAGGAGTTTACTAAGGTTTAAGGTTTGGCCTTTTGGGAAGATATAAACGCTCAACAGAGTAATGTAGAATATAGAGACCACAGTGAGGTGGGAGCTACAGGTGGAGAAGGCTTTTTTTCTACTGATTTTGGACTGAAATCGTAGAATAGTGACCATAATATGAACATAGGATATAAAAATTATTGTAATGGGGATGAGCACTGCCACAAAACATGCCATACGGACCTCTACCTCTACAGCATAAGTATTAGAACAGGCGATTTCTACTAAGGGAACAAGATCACAGAAAAAATGGTTAATGATATTTGGTCCACAAAAAGTCAGCATTGATATTTCTAAGCAGTAAATCAATGCATATGAAAAACCAACCAGCCAACACATGGCAGCCAATCTCACACAGTGGGCATTTGTCATGACAGTGGTGTATCGGAGAGGGTTACAGATGGCCACATATCTGTCATAAGACATCACAGAGAGAAGAAAACATTCAAATATTATTGTGCCACTGAAAAAATAAAATTGAGTCATACAACATATAAAGGTAATGGTCCCCCCATAA
Organism: Eleutherodactylus coqui; assembly: GCF_035609145.1. NCBI lineage: Eukaryota > Metazoa > Chordata > Amphibia > Anura > Eleutherodactylidae > Eleutherodactylus > Eleutherodactylus coqui. The sequence continues at coordinate 336,288,794 of NC_089838.1, read as the reverse complement.
CTGAGTTGAATGTGAAGTGTGTTGGGGGCAATAGCTGTGGATAGCAAGATGTCACTGATGGACAGTTGTGAGATGAAGAAGTACATTGGGGTGTGGAGGCTTTTGCTGGCAGACACCAGGGTGATGATCAGGAGGTTCCCACATATTGTCCCACAATAAACCACCAAGAGAACACAGAACAGGGAAATATTTGAAAGTTGGCTGCTTTGAAATCCTAAGAGGAAAAACTCTGTGCCGGTACTCAGCTTGTTCTCCTACATAGACAGCAAATAAATAAATAAATAAATGTGGAAAATTAGTCATCTGTTTATTTAAGTTGATAACATACATGATAGTAATAAACTATTGCTAGCTATTGGTAATATATGTGGTACTAGCTGACATACCTGGCTTTGCCCGAGGAAATTTGGTACAGGTGTTTAGCTGTTGTTTGCATGGAAAAATGTATGAAGTCATGGTTACTTCAGAGGAACCGAGGAGTAAAATATGTATACACATATAGGATTGTTAGATTCTCCTCAGACTGCATGTACCAATGTCCCTCTGCAGAATATGCCACTCCGCCCACTCTCATCACTTTTTGCCCTTAAAGGTACCGCTCTTTTTATTCAAATTTACCCCATCCTGGAGGTTTCAGCCCCTTCTTAGCCTTAAAGGCATGCTCCCTCCCTGCAGTCCATGGCCACTTCCTTATGTACTTTACAGCCTTTCAGTATATGCACACAGAGGTCAGTTATATTCTCCTCAGTATATACACGTAGATGTAAGTTATATTCTTCTCAGTTGTGAGGGATTAGCGTTAGAATAGGTAGCAACCTGGGCGTCCACAGGCCTGAGACAGTGACACACGGAATCAAGTTCATAGTCCAGGCCTTGCCTGGGTTTATTTCAGTAGAAAATAAAGAAAAACAGGCCTTAACTCCAGGCCAACATAAATTAACACCTGCTCGTCTGAGCACTGACTAGACATAGACCGGCCCTGACTACTTACTTGAAAACAACCGCTTGCTGCGCACAGCCAGCCTGGTCCGTAGACCTGCAGAGGTCTCAGCACACCCTCTCTAGGAGCTGCAGGCCCAGGCTTTATAAGGCCTGGTACCAGCCTCACCTGGTACGTGGGAGTGGCCATCCCACCCTTCACTTTGACCACTCCAGGAAAAGCCGGCCCGGATTATGCGGCTTGGAGCCACTTACCAACTACAACGTGTCAGTTATAGCCCAGGCTGCTCGGTGGCACGTATCTGCCCAAGTGCTCCCTAACGCCGCATACGAGAGCATCCTAGGCTAAACATATCTGCCCTCCAGCACTTTACCAGTCACTGTGTCACACAGTATATACATATAAAAGGTAAGGTAGCTTCTCCTCAGTATACAAATCATTTCCCTAGGCCTTATGGTTTCTGAGAAAAGAACTACCTGATGTACTGTGGATTTGCACACTTAGAATTGAATATTGAAGTTGTGACCGCTTTACTTTTCCTATTAAGGACCAAAAGAATGGTTGTGGCAAATTTCAAGTTTGTACAGAACAGATGTGTTGTCTGCCCGCTCGTCTCTAAAGATTCGGCTGCCGGCGCGGGTGACAGGTGAGTTGCAGGGGTGAGCAGGTGGGAGCGGGGGGGAGAGAGGGATCTTCCCTCCGTTCCTCCCCGCTCTCCCCTGCAGCTCCCCGCCCCTCGCCGGCACCCGAATCTTTAGAGACGAGCGGCCAGATACTCGACTAAGGCACTGCTCGCTCAAGTAGTTAGCCTTAGCGAGTATACTGGCTCATCTCTAGTTGTGACTCTTTTACTTTTCCTAGTTACGACCTAAAGAATGGTTGTGCCAAATGTCACGTTTGTGCGCTACAGATGTGTGCTATTAGTTACATTATACAGGGGTCACTTACTTTTGCACTTAGCATTGAATAATCGAGTTGTGACCCCTTTACTTTTCCTATTTAGGGCACATAGAATGCTCCTGCCAAATTTCATGTTTGTACAACCCCGGGGAGTAAGAGAATTAGTGGCAATTCAGTCAATGAGGGCCTTCACCTTTATGTATATATAGATTCAGGTATTTATGTTACATGGGTTCAGTAGTCTTCTATGAGCCCCATAACCTAAAGTTATGGTCTCAAAGCAGATGGGACGCTGACTCTATGGACATGACTTCTGTTAGTGTTAAGTGATTTTTGAAATATTTGATTTGGGATCGAAATAATCAAAAAATATTTGTGAATCAGACTGTACTGATTTTGACTCCCATTAAAGTCAATTAAAAAAATTGTGCTGACTAATTCGGCAGAGCAGCTCTTAAACATGGTGGTGGTTCAGTGGTTAACACTGTTGCCTTTCAGTGCTGGGGTACTAAGTTCAAATACCATGAAAGATAACATCTGCATGGACATTGAAAAACTCCATTAAGATCTCTCTCACACTCTCCTAGGATTCCTACTATTTGTCAGGATGATGCTCTAAGCGGACAGTCCTATTCTCATTGCAGTGGCCAGGCTTGGTATTGTAGGCCAAGTTCCTACTGAAGTGCCTACAATTCCAAGTCTGGACACTGTAGTGGAAACAAAGCTGTCTGTGTCCTGCAGAAATCCTTTTGGTATACGTGCGCACCATCTGGCAAACAGCTGATCAGTGAGGTTCTCAGGTGAAAAACCGCTGCCCATCTTATATAGATGATCTATGCTAAGGATAGGACAAGAGTATTTTACAACTGGACAACCCCTTTGACAAGTAATTTCTATGTCAGCAAGGAAAGCTATATCTAGCAAATACTAATTCCTTTGACAAAATTACATTAACCCCTTAATGTCACAGGCCATAAGTTTACATCATGAGTGCATGGTACTTAATAAAACAGGGCGTAATCTCACATCCTAGCATGGGCTCAGAAGTCAGCTACAAAAATCCTGCAGTGGGAGCCAGCTGTGATTGACAACTGGCCTCCAGCTGAAACAGCAGGGATCAGTGAGATCTTCATTGTTGAATCTGTGAGTGTTGCATCCAAACAGGATGTGCTGGATCCATAACCTGAAAGAACTTAACCCAGGGAAGGGACCTGCCTATACACAGGTAACTCACCCTGAAAAGGGAGAACCTGACCACGTACCTAGCCACTTTCTGACCCTACGTGGGATAGGAGAATACCACACCAAACAATATGTAAATGATAATAACTGCTGTATTTAGCTTCGAGAAGACTCAGGCAAACAGAAGATCCATCTCCACACTCTGACTTCCACCACAGCCAGGGGAAGACTGAAATTAAACAGCACTGAAGCCAAGCGCAAGGCCAGGTTAAATAGTCCTGACAAATTACCCACAGGTGAGGCCATACATATCTCACCTAATACCATTCCCATCAGAGCCAAAGATATAGAAACACATATAAGACCTGAACCAAAATGCATAGATAGGAAGTGATCCCAGAACAGTCACAACAGTAAGTTCCTCATTGTTAACCCTTTAAATGCCGTGATCAATGAAGATTTCAGCATGCAAAGGGTTCACAGAGGTAGTGCAATGGACATAAAGCAATGGGATCTAGGCCTGCCATGTCCTGTGATCACAATTGTAAGTGATAATACATTGCAGTACAGAAGTATTTCAATGCATTATGATAGTTCAAGTCATCTACAGGAATGTAAAAAAATAAAATAGTAAAATAAAGTAAAAAGCATATAAAAAATAGTAGCAGAAAAATCGCTTACTTGTGCATTTTCCCCTCTGTATAAAATGGAAAATAAAAAAAACACATATTTGGTATCATATCCATAACAACCTGCACAATGAATTGAACATTATTTATCCTGCATGGCAAAAACTATAAGAAAAAAATTCTAAAATACACAGCCAAAATGCTTATTTTGTTCATTTTGCATCCCAAAAAATGCAAAAAAGTCATCAAAAAAGCCATATATACACCAATATACTACCAATAAAAACTTCTGCTTGTCATGCAAAATACAAGCCCTCATAGAGCTCCGGAAATGGAAAAAATAAACTAGTTATGAGACTTTGAATGCAGCGACGTAAAAAAAAAAAACGCTAAAAGAAGAAAATGTATAAAAGTGGTAAACAATTGTACCAATAAAAACTGTAGTTCACCATGCAAAAAAACAAGCCCTCATATGACCATGTCAATGGACAGATTAAAAATGTTATGGCTTTTGATAAGTGGAGATGAAAATCCCCTGAAAATAAAGGTTGCGGCTCTGAGAATATGACGAAAGCAATGATAGTCAATTAAAAGAGTTTTTAATGCAAAAAAACAGTATTAAATAAAGTGAAAAAACTGTATGTTTGCTATCACTCTAACCATACTGAGTCATTCATACCGAGCGCCATAAAGGAATCCCCCAAAACAATGATGGAGACGCTGAGTTCTTCTAAGTTTATGAAAATAAATGAATTTCAGTTATTCAGTTTATAACACGCACCTCAAATTGGTGTCATTATAGAGGGGTTTTTTTCAGGTTTTTTTTTGACTGCTGGCACTGTAGAATCTAATATAAATAAGCCCACATGCTTTTTCTTGCCCCGCACGTTGCCCTCTTTGCTGTAACTTTGGTGTATGATGTTGGTGTCATTAGATGACACACACGCTCACCGCTGCCGTAAAATAATCAAATGTCAGGCGGGTTGGAAGTTACAATGTTAAGTCTATGGGTGGCGCTGCTGTGCTTCAGGCATGCGCTGAAATGAGTGAAGCATTGCTAAGCAACACAGCATACACTGCTAGGCTGCACTATACACTGCCCAACAAAGAGCAATAGAGAGACAGACAGAGAGGGAGACAGAGAGACAGCAATAGAGAGATAGAGTGAGAGAGCCATAGAGACAGAGAGAGCGATAGAGAGACAGTGAGAGAAAGAGTGGTAGAGAAACAGAGAGAGAGACAGTGATAGAGAAAGAGACAACGAAAGAGAGAGCAATAGAGAGACAGAGTGAGAGAGTGATAGAGAGAGAGGGGGATAAAGATTGAGAGAAAGAACAATAGAAACACAGAGAGAAAGCGGTAGAGAGACAGAGAGAGAGAGTGATAGACATAAGGAGAGTGATAGATTAGTGAGACAGACAGAGAGAGAGAGTGATAGACATAAGGAGAGCGATAGATTAGTGAGACAGACAGAGAGAGCAATAAAGAAACAGAGAGAAAGAGATAGAGAAACAGAGGAAGAGTGATAAAGAAACAGAGAGGGGGAGAAAAATAAAAAGAGAGAACAATAGTGAGACAGACAGAAAGTGAGATCGATAGAGAGACAGAGATAGTGATAGAAAGACAGAGAGAGAGCGATAGAGAGACAGAGAAACAGAGAGAGAGCGTAGAGACAGAGCGTAGAGAGACAGAGAGCGATAGACAGACAGTGATGAACAGACAAATAGAGAGAGATAGCAATAAACAGATAGAGAGAGCAATAGTAACAGAAAGAGTGATAGAGAGATAGAGAGGGGCAGAGTGAGACAGAAAGATAACAAAAGAGACATACTGACTGAGAGACAGAGCGATACTGAGATAGAAAGAGAGAGAGAAACAGAGGAAGAGTGATAAAGAAACAGAGAGGGGGAGAAAAATAAAAAGAGAGAACAATAGTGAGACAGACAGAAAGTGAGATCGATAGAGAGACAGAGATAGTGATAGAAAGACAGAGAGAGAGCGATAGAGAGACAGAGAAACAGAGAGAGAGCGTAGAGACAGAGCGTAGAGAGACAGAGAGCGATAGACAGACAGAGTGATGGACAGACAAATAGAGAGAGATAGCAATAAACAGATAGAGAGAGCAATAGTAACAGAAAGAGTGATAGAGAGATAGAGAGGGGCAGAGTGAGACAGAAAGATAACAAAAGAGACATACTGACTAAGAGACAGAGCGATACTGAGATAGAAAGAGAGAGAAACAGACAGAAAGAGAGAGAGAGACAGGGAGACATAGCGATACTGAGACAGAAAGAGAGATAGACAGACAGAAAGAGAGAGAGACAGACAACAAAAGAGACAGATAGAAAGAGAGGCAGACAGTGACAGAAAATGAGAGAGACAGACAAACAGAGAGAGTGAGACAAATAGAGACAGACAGAGAGAGAGACCTGTAGGCTTTTTTATATTAGATATTTGCTCCAAATACAAAGTGACTCTAAATCATCACCCAACCAGCAGATTTGAAGTTCACAACCACCTTGGAAACATTTTATGTTCGTGTAGCGAACAGCAGGTCAATCTAGTAATAATAAAAGAATTCTAGTCACATGTAGCGGCCCCGCCACTCCAATGCTACAGCAGTGCAGCACCTCTTCTCCTCGTCAGGTCTGTTTACAAGCTGCAATCAATCTACTGTATATACAGAACATCACAGACAGCTGCAGCCAATCACAGGAATCTGCTGTCCGGTGGAAAACTCCGCATCTGGGGATTTTGAGGCAGAATTGTGCCAGCAATTGAAACGTGGATTTAGATGCAAATTTATGACAATAAATCCCACTGTGTCCTGCAGAACAATCTGCACCCAGGTGAAAGGTGCCTTATGGGTATTAGAAGGCAACCATGAAAAATAGAGCTCTTTGGTCATTAAAGCCCCAAATAAGTCAGGTACTAAGAGGTTAAAGGAATTTCCCAGGACTTGAAAAAACATTTATTACCCTCCTAGATTGGTGTAAAGGAAATAGACATAGTCATCTCATTCAGAGTCTTCCCATCCAGCTGTGGATATGGAACTACTGAAGGAGAGGAGAGTTTGTCATTTACATCACACCATTCCGCAGCTCTGAGTCCCGGAAACCCTTTTAAGGTGATAGTTGTGATTTTGTAATAACAATGATAGTAATAATTAAAGGGGTTTTCCAGGCAGCGCCCGCTGTCAGTGTGGGGGTAAGCAGGGGTCAGTGTGGGAGCTGTTGCTCTGACCTCTGTGTACTGGCAGGTGCTTGTAATTGCAGGCGCAGCTCCCACTGATTTCAATGAGACACCAGCCTCCAATCACAAGTGCCGGCCACTACATAGGGGTTGAAGCAGCAGCTCCCGCGCTGACCCCTGTTTATCCCGGCATTGACAGCGGACGCTGCCTGGAAAACCAATTCAATTATTACCATCATTGCTATTACACAATAAAAACTATCCCCTTAGGGCTCCTTCACACTGGCGAAAACATTGTGCGGTTTTCTCACGATGCAAGAGTGAGTGAAAACACATGATTATGAAACCAATGATTTTCAATGCTTTCATTCTCATTAACGATGTTTTCGTTCCTGCGATGCTGATTGGAAAAAATACTCAGCATGTCCTTTCTGTTTGCGATATGGCCATTGCTGTCAGTGGGGCCAGCAGCAGCAGCGATCTCCTACAGCGGCAGCAGGGATGAAGGGAACCCCAGTAGTGATGCCAGGCTGTTTCCATGTGAAAACCCCCCACATCCAGAGGTTTATAGAAGGATTGCAAGGGCGATATCGGGCCGTGAATCACCGCCTGCTATCGCCCTCGCCAGTTAGCAGGAGCCCTCAAAGGGGTTTCCGGGACTTGAAAAAGATGTTTTTCTTAGAGTTGTGGAATGGTGTAATGTAAGTGAAAGGTGCTCCCGGCTTTAGTGGCCCCTCATCCAGCGCTGGATGGGAAGACTCTGAAGGAGATGACTTGGTCTATTATCTTCACACCAATCTAGGAGGATGACAAATGCTTTCTAACAAATTACTGCCGAACACTAAACAATTTGCGGATACTTAATACTCATAACAATATGATGCTTATTCTGCACCATTTTTCTGTTATATAAGAATATTTTCACACATTGCAGTTTATTTATTTTTTATTTTTTTGCATTTAAATTCTTATGAACAAAAATGCCAAAAAAATGTGTTAACAGCCGTGGAGAAAACCCAAGAATGAACATAACTGAGGGGCGCATTGCTAGAGTGGCATATGCCAACAGCCAGACGAAGGTGAGATTTCATCCGCAACGTACTTTCCCGTCATCTATGAAGGAGGATTTTCAAATGTTTTGTGTTAAGACTAGAGATGAGCGAACGTACTCGTCCGAGCTTGATACTCGTTCGAGTATTAGCGTGTTCGAGATGCTCGTTACTCGTGACAAGTGCCACGCGATGTTCGGGTTACTTTCACTTTCATCTCTGAGACGTTAGCGCGCTTTTCTGGCCAATAGAAAGACAGGGAAGGCATTACAACTTCCCCCTGCGACGTTCAAGCCCCATACCACCCCCCTGCAGTGAGTGGCTGGGGCGATCAGGTGTCACCCGAGTATATAAATCGGCCCCTCCCGCGGCTCGCCACAGATGCATTCTGACATAGATCAGGGAAAGTGCTGCTGGTGCCGGAGCTGCTATAGGGAGAGTGTTAGGAGTATTTTTGGCTTCAAGAACCCCAACGGTCCTTCTTAGGGCCACATCTAACCGTGTGCAGTACTGTGGAGGCTGCTTTTTGCAGTGTTGCACTTTTTTTTTTTTTTTGTATATGGGCCGTGCAGAGCATTGCGCCCTGCAGTAATTATACATACTCCAGGGCCAGTAGTGGTGGTGAGGCAGGGATAGAAGACATATATTGTAAGGCAGGGACAGAAGACATATATTGTGAGGCAGGGACAGAAGACATATATTGTGAGGCAGGGACAGAAGACATATATTTATTGAATATAGGCAGTGGGCCTTTCCAAAAACATTTGGGGAAAAAAAATCTATTTGGGCTGCCTGTGACCGTCCTCAGTGTACTGGGTCTGTGCTGGGGGTAGTTGTCCTAATTCATACGCAGCCAGCTAAGTGTTACAGCAGGCTTGCGCAAAATTATTTCCTGGCTCTGTGTTGGCTGTTACATCACATTCCAGTCCACAGTGCAACAGTCTGCAGTTATTTTACATACTCCAGGGCCAGTAGTGGTGACGCAGGGACAGAAGACATATACAGTGTATATAGGCAGTGGGCCTTTCCAAAAACATTTGGGGAAAAAAATCTATTTGGGCTGCCTGTGACTGTCCTCAGTGTTCTGGGTCTGTGCTGGGTGTAGTTGTCCTCCTAATTCATACGCAGCCAGCTAAGTGTTACAGCAGTCTTCCGCAAAATTATTTTCTGGCGTTCTGTAAGCGAAGTCAGCCTCCAACCACAGGCCAATAAGCGGCACATTTAATTACAGCGTTCTGTTTCTGCACTACTGGTAATACACCATGCTGAGGGGTAGGGGTAGGCCTAGAGGACTTGGACGCGGGCGAGGACGCGGAGGCCCAAGTCAGGGTGTGGGCACAGGTCAAGCTCCTGATCCAGGTGTATCGCAGCCAACTGCTGCGGGATTAGAAGAGAGGCACATTTCTGGCATCCCCACATTCATCTCACAATTAATGGGTCCACGCGGTAGACCTTTATTAGAAAATGAGCAGTGTGAGCAGGTCCTGTCGTGGATGGCAGAAAGTGCATCCAGCAATCTATCGTCCACCCAGAGTTCTGTGCCATCCACTGCTGCAACTCTGAATCCTCTGGCTGCTGCTCCTCCTTCCTCCCAGCCTCCTCACTCCATTACAATGACACATTCTGAGGAGCGGGCAGACTCCCAGGAACTGTTCCCGGGCCCCTGCCCAGAATGGGCAGCAAGGGTTCCGAATCCTCTCCCACTGGAGGACTTTGTCGTGACCGATGCCCAACCTTTGGAAAGTTCCCGGGGTCCGGGGGATGAGGCTGGGGACTTCCGGCAACTGTCTCAGGAGCTTTCAGTGGGTGAGGAGGACGATGACGATGAGACACAGTTGTCTATCAGTGAGGTAGTAGTAAGGGCAGTAAGTCCGAGGGAGGAGCGCACAGAGGATTCGGAGGAAGAGCAGCAGGACGATGAGGTGACTGACCCCACCTGGTTTGCTACGCCTACTGAGGACAGGTCTTCAGAGGGGGAGGCAAGGGCAGCAGCAGGGCAGGGCAGGTTGCAAGAGGCAGTGCGGTGGCCAGGGGTAGAGGCAGGGCCAGACTGAATAATCCACCAACTGTTTTCCAAAGCGCCCCCTCGCGCCATGCCACCCTGCAGAGGCCGAGGTGCTCAAAGGTCTGGCAGTTTTTCACTGAGAGTGCAGACGACCGACGAACAGTGGTGTGCAACCTTTGTCGCGCCAAGATCAGCCGGGGAGCCACCACCACCAGCCTCACCACCACCAGCATGCGCAGACATATGATGGCCAAGCACCCCACAAGGTGGGACGAAGGCCGTTCACCGCCTCCGGTTTGCACCGCTGCCTCTTCCCCTGTGCCCCAACCTGCCACTGAGATCCAACCCCCCTCTCAGGGCACAGGCACTACCGTCTCCTGGCCTGCACCCACACCCTCACCTCCGCTGACCTCGGCCCCATCCACCAATGTCTCTCAGCGCACCGTCCAGCCGCCGCTAGCGCAAGTGTTGGAGCGCAAGCGCAAGTACGCCGCCACGCACCCGCACGCTCAAGCGTTAAACGTGCACATAGCCAAATTGATCAGCCTGGAGATGCTGCTGTATAGGGTTGTGGAAACGGAGGCTTTCAAAAGTATGATGGCGGCGGCGGCCCCGCGCTACTCAGTTCCCAGTCGCCACTACTTTTCCCGAAGTGCTGTCCTAGCCCTGCACGACCACGTCTCCCGCAACATTGTACGCGCCCTCACCAACGCGGCTACTGGCAAGGTCCACTTAACAACGGACACGTGGACAAGCACAGACGGGCAGGGCCACTATATCTCCCTGACGGCACATTGGGTGAATTTAGTGCAGGCTGGGACAGAGTCAGAGCCTGGGACCGCTCATGTCCTACCCACCCCCAGAATTGCGGGCCCCAGCTCGGTGCTGGTATCTGCGGCGGTGTATGCTTCCTCCACTAAACCACCCGCCTCCTCCTCGTCCTCCTCCTACGCAACCTCTGTCTCGCAATCAAGATGTGTCAGCAACAGCACGTCGCCAGCAGTCGGTGTCGCGTGGCATGGCAGCACAGCGGTGGGCAAGCGTCAGCAGGCCGTGCTGAAACTACTCAGCTTAGGAGATAACAGGCACACGACCCACGAACTGCTGCAGGGTCTGACAGAGCAGACCGACCGCTGACTTGCGCCGCTGAGCCTCCAACCGGGAATGGTCGTGTGTGACAACGGCCGTAACCTGGTGGCGGCTCTGCAGCTCGGCAGCCTCACGCACGTGTCATGCCTTGCCCACGTCTTTAATTTGGTGGTTCAGCGCTTTCTGAAAAGCTACCCACGCTTGTCAGACCTGCTCGGAAAGGTGCGCCGGCTCTGCGCACATTTCCGCAAGTCCCACACGGACGCTGCCACCCTGCGCAGCCTGCAACATCGGTTTAATCTGCCAGTGCACCGACTGCTGTGCGACGTGCCCACATGGTGGAACTCTACGCTCCACATGTTGGCCAGGCTCTATGAGCAGCGTAGAGCTATAGTGGAATACCAACTCCAACATGGGCGGCGCAGTGGGAGTCAGCCTCCTCAATTCTTTACAGAAGAGTGGGCCTGGTTGGCAGACATCTGCCAGGTCCTTGGAAACTTTGAGGAGTCTACCCAGATGGTGAGCGGTGATGCTGCAATCATTAGCGTCACCATTCCTCTGCTATGCCTCTTGAGAAGTTCCCTGCAAAGCATAAAGGCAGACGCTTTGCGCTCGGAAACAGAGCCGGGGGGAGACAGTATGTCGCTGGATAGTCAGAGCACCCTCCTGTCTATATCTCAGCGTGTTGAGGAGGAGGAGCATGAGGAGGATGAGGAGGAGGGGGAAGAGACAGCTTGGCCCACTGCTGAGGGTACCCATGCTGCTTGCCTGTCATCCTTTCAGCGTGTATGGCCTGAGGAGGAGGAGGAAGAGGAGGAGGAGGAGGAGGATCCTGAAAGTGATCTTCCTAATGAGGACAGCTATGCGTTGCGTACAGGTACCCTGGCACACATGGCTTACTTCATTTTAGGATGCCTTTCTCGTGACCCTCGCGTTACACGCATTTTGGCCACTATGGATTACTGGGTGTACACACTGCTCGACCCACGGTATAAGGAGAACCTTTCCACTCTCATACCCGAAGAGGAAAGGGGTTCGAGAGTGATGCTATACCACAGGACCCTGGCGGACAAACTGATGGTAAAATTCCCATCCGACAGCGCTAGTGGCCGAAGGCGCAGTTCCGAGGGCCAGGTAGCAGGGGAGGCGCAGAGATCAGGCAGCATGTACAGCACAGGCAGGGGAACACTCTCTAAGGCCTTTGACAGCTTTCTGGCTCCCCAGAAAGACTGTGTCACCGCTCCCCAGTCAAGGCTGAGTCGGCAGGAGCACTGTAAAAGGATGGTGAGGGAATACGTAGCCGATCGCACGACCGTCCTCCGTGACGCCTCTGCCCCCTACAACTACTGGGTGTCGAAGCTGGACACGTGGCCTGAACTCTCGCTGTATGCCCTGGAGGTGCTTGCTTGTCATGCGGCTAGCGTCTTGTCAGAGAGGGTGTTTAGTGCGGCTGGGGGAATCATCACAGATAAGCGTACCCGCCTGTCAACCGACAGTGCCGACAGGCTTACACTCATCAAGATGAACAAAGCCTGGATTTCCCCAGACTTCTCTTCTCCACCAGCGGACAGCAGCGATACCTAAACAATACGTAGGCTGCACTCGCGGATGGAAGCATTGTTCTCTATCACCATCGAAAACATGGACCTTTTAGCTTCATCAATCTGTGTATAATATTCATCCTCCTCCTCCTGCTCCTCCTCCTGAAACCTGACGTAATCACGCCGAACGGGCAATTTTTCTTAGGCCCACAAGTTTCAGTCATATAATTTTTGTAAACAATTTTTATACGTTTCAATGCTCATTAAAGCGTTGAAACTTTCACCTGAACCAATTTTAATTTTAACTGGGCTGCCTCGAGGCCTAGTTACAAATTAAGCCACATTAACCAAAGCGATTAATGGGTTTCACCTGCCCTCTTGGTTGGGCATGGGCAATTTTTCTGAGGTACATTAGTACTGTTGGTACACCAATTTTTTGGGGCCCTCGCCTACAGTGTAATCCAATTAATTTTTTGCCCACCTGCATTAAAGCTGATGTTACATCAGCTGTGTTGGGCACTGCAATGGGATACATTTATGTACAGCCGGTGGGTTCCAGGGAGCCACCCATGCTGTGGGTGCACACGGAATTCCCATTGCGGAGTTGTACCTGCCTGTGACTATTTATAAAAAAACGCAGTCTGACTGGGGCATGCAGACACCTTGACAGAATGAATAGTGTGTGGCACATAGGTTCCCCATTGCTATGCCCACGTGTGCAGCTCCTGATGGCGGTGGCACAGGATTATATTTCTCATTGCTTCTGTACAGCATTGTGGGCTATCGCCCCGCCCCTTTTAAAGAAAGTCGCTGCCTAGCCGTGCCAACCCTCTGCAGTGTGTGCCTGCAGTTCCTCTGGCAGACACACTTATAAATAGACACGAGGGTGGCGTGGCATGAGGGCAGCTGAAGGCTGCACAGGGACAGTTTGGTGTGCGCTGTGGACACTGGGTCGTGCGGGGGGGGGGGGGGGGGTTGGGCAGCATGTAACCCATGAGAAGTGGCAGCGGAGTGTCATGCAGGCAGTGATTGGGCTTTGTTGGAGGTAGTGTGGTGCTTAGCTAAGGTATGCATTGCTAATGAGGGCTTTTCAGAACACCTTGACAGAATGAATAGTGTGTGGCACATGGGTTCCCCATTGCTATGCCCACGTGTGCAGCTCCTGATGGAGGTGGCACAGGATTGGATTTCTCATTGCTTCTGTACAGCATTATGGGCTATCGCCCCGCCCCTTTTAAAGAGGGTCGCTGCCTGGCCGTGCCAACCCTTTGCAGTGTGTGCCTGCGGTTCCTCCTCATGGCAGACGCACTTATAAATAGACATGAGGGTGGTGTGGCTATGAGGCCAGCGTGTGGCATGAGGGCAGCTGTAGGCTGCGCAGGGACACTTTGGTGTGCGCTGTGAACACTGGGTCGTGCGGGGGGTTGGGCAGCATGTAACCCAGGAGAAGTGGCAGCGGAGTGTCATGCAGGCAGTGATTGTGCTTTGTTGGAGGTAGTGTGGTGCTTAGCTAAGGTATGCCTTGCTAATGAGGGTTTTTCAGAAGTAAAAATTGTTGGGGGGGGCCACTCTTGCCGCTATTGTGGCTTAATAGTGGGACCTGGGAACTTGAGATGCAGCCCAACATGTAGCCCCTCGCCTTCCCTATCCGTTGCTGTGTCGTTCCCATCACTTTCTTGAATTGCCCAGATTTTCACAAATGAAAACCTTAGCGAGCATCGGCGAAATACTAAAATGCTCGGGTCGCCCATTGACTTCAATGGGGTTCGTTACTCGAAACGAACCCTCGAGCATCGCGATAATTTCGTCCCGAGTAACGAGCACCCGAGCATTTTGGTGCTCGCTCATCTCTAGTTAAGACACATGAACCTCCTGAATACTTATTTAATTTCTCAGAAACAGTTGGGGTGTGCCATTCCTGCATGGAGCCCCTCCATTTCTAGGCCATTTGCCTCTACTATTGAGTTCAATTCCATCAGCGTTATCTCCAACCCAATAGACACAGGTAGCGTATATATTACAACAAGGATGCTTTTAGCAATGAAATCAGAGATAACAATCAACAAATAGATATGAAACTCCCAGCATTTTGGAATCCAGCTTGTCACAGCGGGCTACTGGACGTTGCTGCAGAATTTCCCTACTGCTCCCACCAACCGTGATGTGTGAGCTGCCTTGTTCCTCATAACACTCACCTCAGATCTGTTCATGTTCCTTATGATGAGAATGAATGGGGCTTATTATGGCAGCAGGTGGAGCAAATATAGCATTCAATGTATAATAGCATCAGTAAGAAGAAATGGACTGGCTTCATATATATAAGCAGGAGACAAAACCCGAGGAAGAGAGCCAATCTGTAGGAAACATAAGACAGCTGGCGATAATCAGAGAGCACACAGGACAATTCATTAAGGCAAAATGAGAATCAAATCAGCATTTTTATGCTTAAGTCTAGAGACATGGGGAGGGCAGAAGGAGAGCGGCGGAGGTCAGCAAGGTCATTCATATTCATTAAACCACACCTAACACAAGAAAGGTAATGGGAATACCAGAATGTATATAAATGTGCAAAGTTTGTAATTTATTTAGGCTTGAAAAAGGCTCTTTAGGTGCAGAAACGCGTTGCATGTAAGGCATTCCCAACATTGTTGTTTACATTTTTTAAGATTGCCAGATCTGATTGTTCATTGTTGCTGTGTTGTTGTGATTTTAACCCCTGGGGACATTAAATGGTGTGCATATCAATTCTTTTTGGAGCACAAGAGAGTTTTTTTCCATGTATGATTTTTTGGATTTAAAGGGGTTCTGACATGAATAATTTTTTTATGCTTTAGCAGCCATTGTTTCCTGGTGTGCCTAATGGACCCAGGGAACCCATGGTTTAATGGCTGCTAAAGCATAAAGAGATAACACTTACCTTGTCTTCTGTTGTTGTTGACATCGGGGGGTCAGCTCCCGGCAGGCAGTCTTCTTCCTCCAGCAGCCGCGCCGCTCCGGGATCGCGCGCATGCGCAGTGGAGAGGTGCCCTCTGACAGGAGTCAGGACGGGCTGCGTCTCCACTGCGCATGCGCAGCACTCCGGAGTTCAGCCGGACGGACGGGCCGCCCACAGCAAGCACTGCTTGTGACGTGCTTGCTGTGAGCGGTCCGTCCGTTAACCTCTGAAATGCCTGACGGACGGACCAGAGCAGGAAGCGGTCTTTTTGACCGCTCCTGCTCTGCTTTAAAGGCACAGAAGAAGATGCCGGCTGGAGGGGACATGCCTGGCGATCGGGCCAGGCCAGGCAAGGTGAGTACAATTTTTTTTTCTTCATGTCAGAACCCCTTTAACCCTTTCACTGGGAGTGTTCTCTGCTGCCACCTTGGACCACTGGATACAGAGGACCTGGGATTAGCTTTGATATTGACAAGCACAGCTGGACTTCAGGTGCCGATCGGTTAGTCCCTCCATTGTGCGGTCCCTGCTCGGTGCCAGGTGAGTTAATTAGCTTACGTTCCAAAAAGAATTTGTCATATATGAAAAAGCCCATCTGCGGCTTACCTGTGGTCACTATCACGCTTTGTGCTCAATGGGTTCCGCTTGGTTGGTGCCAGGCTCTTTTTCTAGAAAACTTTTGGGATACAGCGACATGGATCAGCTAAAGAAGGAATGGTTCACATTAGTATTTGTAAAGCAAAACCATGACATTTTTTTTGTTTTCTATTGATGACCGACAGGCAAGGACTAGAGATGAGCGAGCACACTCGTCCGAGCTTCATGCTCATTCAAGCATTAGGGTGCTCGAGATGCTCACTACTCGAGACGAGCACCACGCGGTACTCGAGTCAATTACATTTCCTTCCCCGCATGTTTAGCGCCATTTTTTAGTCAATAAACATGCAGGGAAGGCATTACCACTTCCTCCTGTGACGTGCCCCCCTATCCCACCCCACAGCAGTGAGTGGCTGGGACGACCAGGTGACCGCCAAGTAATTAAACTGGTCCTACCCGCGGCTCGCCTCAGACGCATGCTGGCAGAGGTTAGGAAAAGTGCTAAGGCTTATACAGGGAAAGTGTTAGAGTAAGATCCTCATCAAGAACCCCAACGGTCCTTCTTAGGGCTAGTCCTCATCATGTGCATTACTGTTGTGGCTGGCTGAGGCAGTAGTGCACCAATTTTTTTTTTTAAGCATCTAGGCCTGTGCAGACCATTTCAGCTATACTGTTCTATGTGTGCAGTGCATTAGTCCGAGGTATCATCGCTTAACAGTACTCTAATATTTTCTGGGCCACTGCAGACCATTTCACAGATACCATTCTCTTTGTTGGGTGAAGTAGCCGCAGTTATCAGTACTATCCACTGGCTTTAGAGTTTTCTGCCCCTGGGCTGAGCATCTCACAATACCCTTTCCTTGGGTGCAGTGAAGTAGCTGCAGTTATTAGCACTGTCCACTGGCTGTATAGCTTTCTGCCCCCCTGCAGATTGTCTCACAATACCCTTTCCTTGGGTGCAGTGAAGTAGCCGCAGTTATTAGCACTATCCACTGGCTGTATAGTTTTCTGCCCCTGTTACAGGGGTCTGCCTATACACTTGCTACTGAAATGCTTGAGGGGTTTGCCTATACTCTTGCTACAGAAATGTTACTGGGGTCCGCCTATACTCTTGCTACAGAAATGTTACAGGGGTCCACCTATACACTTGCTACTGAAAGGTTTAAGGGGTTTGCCTATACTCTTGCTACAGAAATGTTACAAGGGTCTGCCTATACACTTGCTACTGAAAGGTTTGAGGGGTTTGCATATACTCTTGCTACAGAAATGTTCCAGGGGTCCGCCTATACACTCGCTACAGAAATGTTACAAGGGTCTGCCTATACACTTGCTACTGAAAGATTTGAGGGGTTCGCCTATACTCTTGCTACACAAATGTTACAGGGGTCCACCTATACACTTGCTACTGAAAGGTTTGAGGGGTTCGCTTATACTCTTGCTACAGAAATGTTACAGGGCTCCACCTATACACTCGCTACACAAATATTACAAGGGTCTGCCTATAGTCTTGCTAGTGAAATGTTTGAGAGGTCCGCCTATACTCTTGCTACAGAAATGTTACTGGGGTCCGCCTATACACTTGCTACTGAAATGTTACAGGGGTCCACCTATACTCTTGCTACTGAAAGGTTTAAGGGGTTTACCTATACTCTTGCTACAGAAATGTTACAGGGGTCCGCATATACACTTGCTACAGAAATGTTACTGGGGTCCGCCTATACACTTGCTACTGAAAGGTTTAAGGGGTTTACCTATACTCTTGCTACAGAAATGTTACAGGGGTCAGCATATACACTTGCTACAGAAATGTTACTGGGGTCCGCCTATACATTTGCTAAAGACATGAGGGTGGTGTGGCTATCGAGCGAGCGTGTGGCATGAGGGCAGCTGAACGCTGCGCAGGGAAAAATTTGAGTATGCTGTGGACACTGGCTCATGCGGATGATTGGATAGCAATGCCAGCTTGTAACTCAGGAGACGATGCAGCAGTGTCACCCACAGGCAGTGATTGTCCTTGGTTGCAGCTAGTGTGGTGCTTAGATATGCCAGCACATGTGCCTTGCTAATGATGGTCTGTCCCAAGTAAATTGTTAGGGGGTGGTGACCGCCAGGCTCTTGCCACCAATTTGGCTTAATAGTGGGACCTGGGAGCCTCAGGTGCAGCCATGCATGCTGACCCTGCTATTCCCTATCTGTTTCAGTGGTGTTTCCATGACTTTCTCATGTTTTCAGGTGTTTCACACAACCTGCCCCATGTGGAGCATCGGTCAGCTTGAAAAATGCTCGAGTCCCCCATTGACTTCAAAACGAGCTCTCGAGCATTACAAAAAGTTCGACTCGAGCAACGAGCACCCGAGCATTTTGGTGCTCGCTCATCTCTAGCAAGGACCTGCTGCTCAGGTTTTTACTAATCAGCTGATTCTTAGGACTGCAATCACTGTGGTCAATGCAGGAAGCAAAAAGTGCTGACCATAGTGCAGCAGTCTGGGCTGTCATTGCAGCCACAGTGCCTGTTGAATTCAACGGGAGCTGTGCCTACATTACCAACCCAGGCTGCTGCACTATGTTTAGCACTTTTTACAGTGACAGCAGCCCCAGGTCCATGTTGGTCATCAATAGAAAAAAATAAAAAGTCCCAGAATACCCTCTTAACCATCTATCTTCCAGCTTGTGCACCACTTCTTCTCGAGATCTTCCACTATACATCATCCAGTTCCTCTACCACCTCTAATTTTACATTGCGTCTTTTCTAGCTCTTATACTTTTTCAGCTCCATCCCCATCTGATGTCTCCTCCACCAACTATCCTTCAGCTAATCTACAACACTTCTCTAACATCTTCAGCACTTCTTCTCTAGTTCTCCTATTATTTTTCCTCCACTACTTCATCTCTCTTCCTTATCAGTAAAAACATGTAAAGTCATTACTTAATTTTATTGTTTAGTTGCAGTTTGTACATGTGTCAATTAATTGATACATTTAATTAATCAGCCTCTCATAGCATGTGTTACAATGTTACTGAGTATGACAGCAAGTAAATGTACACTGATAATAAATCAATGCTGATCAGCATTTACCATGATGTCACAAAAATGTCCCTGAAATGAGTGAGAATTCTCACAATCTACAGCAATTACCTTACTCCGCATCAGACGTTTCCATTTTCCTGCCAAGTCATTTCTGTAATGATGGTAATCAGATTTCATTCTTCTGCTTTTGTGAAAAATTTCTTAAGCACAAAGGAAAGAAAAGATAAATCATTCAAATGTAGAATATGACAAAGCAGATTTACAATGCAGAGATCATCTATGGGATGATCAGGCACATAGTAACTGCAGGTATATATACTAGATAAACCTAATTACAGGAATAGGCGTTGGACTCTGAAAGGCTTTGCCATTGCCTCATGTGTCTCCTGTGTACTGACTCCCTGAGGAGGAAAGCTCCTGATACCTAACTGATAATCAAGAAGTTAAGTACAAAGAAAAAGTAAAACTATCTCAAGAAATAAAAGAAAAATCAAATGGTGTTAGAAAAGTAATGTAATGTAAAGCCCCTCAGGCCTAAAATTATGTTTTATCACCACAGGGTAGGTGCTAAAACTCTGATGGGGGGAGATTCGCCTCACCTTTAAGGGCTCTCACACACTTGCATTTTTTTAACGCTGCGTTTTTTTTAAAGACGATTGTCAATGGGACTTTCTGATGTTAAAGGGGTTCTGACATGAAAAAAAACAACTTGTACTCACCTTGCCTGGCCTGGCCCGATCGCCAGGCATGTCCCCTCCAGCCGGCATCTTCTTCTGTGCCTTGAAAGCAGAGCAGGAGCGGTCAAAAAGACCGCTTCCTGCTCTGGTCCGTCCGTCGGGCACTTCCGAGGTCAACGGACGGACCGCTCACAGCAAGCACGTCACAAGCAGTGCTTGCTGTGGGCGGCCCGTCCGTCCGGCTGAACTCCGGAGTGCTGCGCATGCGCAGTGGAGACGCAGCCCGTCCTGACTCCTGTCAGAGGGCACCTCTCCACTGCGCATGCGCGCGATCCCGGAGCGGCGCGGCTGCTGCAGGAAGAAGAGCAAGAGCAGCGCCTGCCGGGAGATGACCCCCCCGATGTCAACAACAACAGAAGGACAGGTAAGTGTTATCTTTTTATGCTTTAGCAGCCATTAAACCCTGGGTTCGCTGGGTCCATTAGGCACACCAAGGAACAATGGCTGCTAAAGCATAAAAAAATTATTCATGTCAGAACCCCTTTAAAAACGCATCACACAAAAATCGTAAAGCACAAACTTGCGGTGCGTTTTTTTTTTTTTTTGTTAAATCACTTTTTATTGAAAGGTTTTGTTATTACAAACATTTTGTTACAGATATTGAGATTTATAATAATCAACAAAAGCAATTATAATTATAACCTCTTTTTTTGTTTAAACGGTGTGAGACCTTGAGTTATGTTGTTATAAACATCCAAAGCCTGAGTTGTCTCATTGTTGGTTCAGACCATATTTTATAAACAATATGTAACTTCTGGCTCGGTCTTCCGCCGCACACCCCCTCCGCCCTTCTAAATTGGGCTGATTGAAGGGGAGGATGCTTGACGGTCACCGAGCCAGTCGTCACCCTCAACCACAACTACATTAACACGCAATAAAGTGTACGGGGAGGTAAGAGGGAGGACGGGGAGGGGGATACACGGTTCGGGAAGGGGGGGGTGATGCGGTAGCGGGGGGGGGGGGGGGTCAAGAAACACCAACCTAGCCTTCCTTCACACAAATTGTTTCACGTAATATATTTACCATATTCACCTTCCCCAAAGAGGGGCTGGTGGATCCCTATTTGATTAATGCCTTTAATTTTAGAAACCCTGAGAGAATACCCTGGTTTTGTTTATGTTTGTTATAATTGGATTAATCATTTCCAGTAATATGTGGGAGATGTTTCTCTCAAGGGGACCATATTTTCGTAAAGGAAGTGTGGGAGAAGTTTGACCAGCTAAGCAGTTTTTCAAACTGGTAAATTTGGCTCAGTTTGTCTCTCCACATCTCAACAGATGGGGGGGTTGTTTTTCCCCAGCAGAGGGGGATTAGGGCTTTGGCTGCCGCTATCATAAATGAAAGAAATTTGTCTTTGTTAGGGTTGGAGGACTCTTGTGGTCTATTGAGAATAATTTTTTCGGGGGTTAATATAACTCTCCTTTTGAGGGTCTTTGCCAAATCTCCCTCCACTTCCTCCCAAAAGGGTCTGATTTTATTGCAGTTCCACCAGATGTGTAGGTACGAACCTGTTTGTTCTTGGCACCTCCAACATTTGTCTGAGTCTGCCAACTTGTATGTGTATAACCATTCAGGCGTTTTATACCATCTGGTTAGTAATTTATAATGGTTCTCTTGAAGACGTACACATGGTGAGATCCCATAAGAGGATTTAAAGATTGTCTTAATTTCTGTGTCTGATAACTTTATGTTTAATTCCTTTGCCCAGGAGGAAATGTAGGTGGGTTTGCTGAAAGTACAATGTGCCGAGAGAATCCTGGTCAGGGCAGATGTTTTCCTTGCAGATTTATTTTTGTTAATCATTACTTTTTCAAAGTCGGTCATCGGTCTCGTCGACAGGAATTTTGTTTTAAAGTTAGTGATTACGGCCGAGAGATGTGCCATATGTAAATCCTGTAGATCTCTTTTTTGGGACAGTGTGTAAATTATGGCGATCGGGTCCTTATGGATGATCTTCTGCAGGTCCTGAATTGTGTGTTTTTCAAAAATGTTCCATAAATTGTCGGGAGTACGTGTCTCCTGTTGTTTGTTAATAAAGGGAAGTAGATTTAGTGGTGTATTTGGTGAGGGGGTATGTGCTAACCACTTTTGAGTTGAGTCCCAGGTCTCGCAGATGCCCCGCAGCAAGGTGTTGTAGCCTTTGGACCTGTAAAGTCTCGCATCTGGCATCCACATATCCTTTTGAAAATCTGGCCCATGCGCCAGCTGGGCTAGTCTTCCCAATTTCTGGCTGTTTATTGGGAACATCAGCTCAAGCCATCTGTTTAAATTGATAGCATTGTAGTATTCAGTGGTGTCCGGTAATCCAACCCCCCCCCCCACCCCCACTGTCTCCTCCTAATCATTAAAGAGTACGCCAGTCTGGGACGTTTGTATTTCCAAAAGAAACTTGCGAGCAACGAGTTTAATTTTTTAAAAAAGGATTTTGGAATGTGGACTGGGAGCATTTGCAATTTATAGAGAATCCTGGGTAATATATAGGTCTTGATTAGATTCTTTCTACTAAACCACGAGATGATAGGGATATTATAGGAGGACAAGAGAGATGTTATTTCCGTTAGTAAAGGGAGTAAGTTAAATTCAAAAAGTTTAGTGAGGTTATTTGTTATTTTAATGCCTAAGTAATCGATAGACTGCTCTGCCCATGCATATGGGGAACTGCCCTTTATCTCTGCTACTCTGTGCGGGGGTAATGAGATGTTTAAGATCACGGATTTATTTTTGTTGACTCTTAAGTTGGAAAAGCTGCCGTAGGTGTCAAGAAGCCGGTTCAAACTAGTTAAGCCCTGTTGGGGGTTTGAGATCAGGAAAAGGACATCATCCGCAAAAGCTGCCGTTTGGATGTGATCTTCTCCCACTTTGAGCCCCTGTATCTCCGGGTTTTGTCTGACTGCTTGCAGCAGGGTTTCCAACGTCAGAATGAACAATGTAGGGGAAAGCGGGCACCCTTGGCATGTCCCATTTGTAATGTGAAAGGGTTTAGATAAGGAGTCATTTATTTTTATTCTGGCGTGAGGGTTCTTATATAAGGAGAAAATCGCCTCAACTAATTGGGGTGGGAAGTTGAATTTGAGCAAAGTAGCTCTCATGAAAGACCAATCAACTCTGTCAAATGCTTTTTCAGCATCAATACCCAAAAAGACCAGAGGGATATTCTTTTTCTTCGCATAATAAATGGAATGGAGGAGAATTGCTGCGTTGTCTTTACCCTCTCTACCCTTTACAAAACCCGACTGTTCCTCATTTATTAGCTTGGGTATAATTGTGCTGATTCTACTAGCAAGTAGTTTTGCCCAGATCTTAATATCAAGATTTAACAGAGAGATTGGTCTATAATTATTGCATTGAGCGGGATCTTTTCCTTCTTTGTGTATCAGGGTAATGTGTGCTTCTTGTGTTTGTTTAGTAAAGGACGCCCCTTCTAGTATCGCATTTAGTGTGCGTAACAGAGGGGGTAGTAGCGTCTGTTGTAGTGTCTTGTAGTAAGCTATTGTGAGACCGCCAGGTCCAGGACTTTTACCGTTGGGGAAGCTGTTTATTACATCTATTAGTTCTTCCTGGTCGATGGGCGTTATTAATTTAGCAGATTCTTCTGAGCTCAATGTGGGAAGATTTAATTCTTTCAGAAAATTATTCATATCTTTTTGTTTGCTATTTAAGGCTGAGTGTGACTTTCCCTCATCAAGGTTATAGAGTTTAGCATAATAAGCTTGAAAGGCTGCAGCCATATCTTGCGTGGAGTTTGTTTTGACTCCATTTTCTTTCTTGATTTCCTTGATAGAGGTTTTTTCCCTCGCCTTTTTTATCAGAGAGGACATTAATTTGCCTCCCTTGTCCCCATGTGCATATAATTTGTGTTTATATGTCATATATGATCTGGAAAATTTCTTATCTAGTAATCCTATGAGTTGTTTTCTAAGGGAGTTTAGATCGGATTGTACCCTTTCTAACGCTGACAATTTTTTCGTCTGTTCTAAAGATTTGATCTTGCTTAGTATGTCGTCTATTTCTTTTTCTTTAAGTTTTTTGAGTTTAGCGCCCATGGAAATGAAGAGTCCTCTCATATACGCTTTATGCGTTTCCCAGATGATGGGGAAGTTTGTATTGTCTCTTGAATTTATTTCAAAAAATTCAGACAGACCTTTGTTCGCTTCCTGTCTAGAGGGCTCTTCTCTTAATAAAGTCTCATTTAATCGCCATCTCCACTCCCCTAGGTTGTTTGGAAGGATATTTAATTCGGTATGCACCGGGGCATGGTCTGATATTGTAATGCTATCAATTTGTGTTTTTTGTACAACATTAAGTAATTTTGTAGGGATGAAGATGTAGTCTAGTCTCTGTTGTGAGTCATGCACGTGTGAATAAAAGGTATAGTCCTTTTTTGTTGGGTTATTGTATCTCCAGGAATCAACCAGATTCAGTTCCTGTAGCGCCGAGTGAATCCGCTTGATAGCTTTCTGCGAGACCTGGGATCTCCCTCTTGAGGAGTCTAAGAGTGGATTCAATGTGACATTAAAGTCACCGCCTAGAATTGTGTGTCCGACAGCGAAGGATTTCAGTTTATTGATCATGTCAATTAACCATTTTGTTTGTTGTACATTTGGAGCATATATGTTAGCTAATATGTAATACATTCCATTTATTGAGCCCCTGATGAAGATAAATCGACCCTCTGAGTCTGAGTATTGTTGTTCAAAGAGGAAGGGAAGTCCCTTGTGGATAGCTATAGACACTCCTCTTTTAGCCGAGGTGGGGTTACTACTGTGAAACCACTGTGAGAAGTAATCTTTAGGGAGTCTAGGAATTTTATCGTTCTTGAAATGTGTCTCTTGTATAAAAGCAATTTTAGTATTTGATTTTTTCAAAAGCCATATCACGTGATGGCGTTTGTTAGGAGAATTTAGGCCTTTCGTGTTAAAGGAAGTGATAGTTGTTTTATCTTTTAGGGGCGGTGTTTTTGTTTGGTGTTGGGACATGTTGTTTCAGGAAAAAGAGGGGGGGGGGGTGATCAGGTAATGTGCACCCGATCGGCACCTAGTGGTGAACAATAATTAACTTCGAATTAGTGTAAACTGAGGAGTCCGTTCAGGTCACCAGACTGAGGGACTGATATGTCACCTACGGTGACCTGAGGGTAACTGAGAAGAAACAAAGAACAATTGTGGAGAACGAGCGCTATAGCACCGCCCACATCCAGGGCGCTATGCTAACGCTCCTTCTAACTTTGCTCTGAAAGGCAGGCTGGCCTAAAGTGTGTTTTTTTGTTGTAAGTGTCGAGTACTTACTACATGTTGTGTTCGCTTCCACCCTGGAGGATCAGGCGCTCCTTCCGGCGTGGTCCAGTTCCCCCCGAGGGGGATGAGAGTCTTCATCCGGGAAGGAGTCTGCGTGTTACCGTCCACAGGTAGGGGGGGGGGGAGCGAAGCGGGGAGGGGAAGAGGAGTGTAGACATAGGGGAGCAAGAGCAGAGGAGGAAGATGAGAAGGCGACATGGAGAAGAGGCAATACGAGAAAAAGGACATCAATTCCTTTAAGGTTGCATTATCTTATCTTACAATTATCACGTAAGACATTAGGCGTTAAATGCAAACAACATCCAGTGAG
The DNA here is from genome assembly GCF_035609145.1 of Eleutherodactylus coqui. Taxonomy (NCBI): domain Eukaryota; kingdom Metazoa; phylum Chordata; class Amphibia; order Anura; family Eleutherodactylidae; genus Eleutherodactylus; species Eleutherodactylus coqui. Next base: position 336,263,366 of record NC_089838.1, on the reverse strand, counting down.
CAATATTTGGATTTTAGTACTTAAGACCATATATCTAAGTCTTATGGGGCGGCACGTCAGGCAGAGAGCCCCCGAGGACCGACCCCCGATCAGTCCCCGGAAGCCCTACAATGCCCCACACCCCGCCCCCAACCCCCAAAAAGGTCTCCTAGGCAGAACGTTCCCAATCTCCAGCCTCCTACCCCACCCCGCCACCCCCAAATATCACGACCGTGGTAGTGCCCTTTCTTGTGGGTCAATTCGCTGCCAAGACAGATGATCAGAAATAACCCGGCATAAGTGCCGTCCTGCTTGCTCAGTCGGCCCGATTCGGGAAGTCTCCGACAACATAAGGCACTCAATCCCAGAGCCGAAAGGGACCTCCTACCCCCGAGTCCAGAGTCCACCCCCCGAGCACCGTCCCCCCATAAAGGTCAGCCTGTAAGGATTAAAGTCTAAGATGCGGGTTTAGTTTGAGATCTCTTGCCTTTAGGAGATTTGAGTCTCGGAGTCGTCTTCCAGGAGTCCCCCTCCGGTAGGGGAGGGATATTCAGGTCGTACTGCGTGGGCATCCACGAGGGAATATCTATTGGTGTGATATCCAGTTGTTGCCAAACCATCTCCAGATCTTCTGGGGTTCTGACGACGATCCTTCGACCCGCTTTATTGATCGAAAGACCGAAAGGAAATAGCCATGAGTATGGGATATCTTTCGATCTCAGAATCTCCAGTAGTGGTTTCAGGATCCGTCTTTTTGCTAGCGTGGAGGGCGCTATGTCTTGGAAGAGTTGAATCTGAGAGTCATTATATTTTAAGGAGTTTAGTGATCTGGCAGCATTTAATATCGCGCTTGTGTCGGTAAATGAGAGCAAGCCGCAGATAACATCTCTTGGTGGATCTGTTAGTTTGGGTTTGGGTCTGATTGCTCTATGGATTCGTTCAATCTGGATATGAGCAGCTCTCTCCTCTCCCAATAAGTCAGCAAAAATTTCGCCAGCTACTTTTCGGAGTGACTCTGAGGCCCAAGACTCAGGCAGGCCTTTTATGCATATGTTACTTCTGCGGCTTCTATTTTCTTGATCCTCTATCAGGGTAAGGGCACGGTCTAAATAGGAGCGATGCACTTCTACCACCTGGGAGGTCGCTTTCGCATGTTTAATAATCGTCGAGCATGAACCCTCTAGATCTTCGACCCTATGCCCTATATGCTGGAGTTCAGATTTTATGTCTGCCAGTTCCACCATTATAGGCTGTGTGACCTTGAGAAGGGCTTTCTGGAGAAAGGATTTAGAAATTTGGGCTCCCAACTCGCCATCTTCCTCTATTTCACTTTCATCCTCTGAGTCTTGGTGAATTTGCTCTGGTATATGTTGTGTTGATTGTGATTTAGGGATAGCACCCGGTGACTGAGCGTTCTTTTTTTTTAGGAATTTTTGCATGTCTGCCTGGTTCTTCTGCCTCCTTGGAGTGTCTGGGGGGGTCACTGCTGCGATCCCTTATACCCTTCACCATTTCTGACCTCTTTTGAGTGTGGATAGCGGTGATGCGCTTAATGTCTTTCTGATGTTTACTGGCGTTTGAAATTATTTGCCCCGACCTGGGCGGCACGGCTCTGTCCCCCACTCAGTATCTTCTCAGTCTGCCATGTTTATGAAATATTTGTTGCCCGAAGGCGATGGGAAAAATTTGAGCTTGACTTTCTATGTGAGAGTCTTATTAGAGAGAAAAAAAATTGTTTCAGTTTAGAGCTCACTTAGTGAGTTCAGAAAAAATTAGAGCTGGGCTCTTGTACACCCTTGGGTGGTCTGATAGGGTGTGCTATGGAAGCTCAAGGGTTAATATGTTCCTCTTTGCAGTGTTTCCTCTGTTTACCCTCTCAAGGGAAAGGATGGTGGTGAGGTTTTGGCGGGAAAACACCGGGGGGGGGGGGGAGAGAATGGAGGGGCGGCAGAGATCCCTTGTGGAGGCGATGATAGCCGTTCACATTAATGTGGGGCGGCTTGGGAGCGGTTAGGGAGCTGTTAGGGAGCTCATCGGGTGTTCAGCTCCTCTTGCTGGCTCTCTCTCTCCCACCCGGTACCCCTCCCCCTCAGCCGTCACTCTCACCCGTCCGTTCGACGACAATACCTCAGCTGTGATGGGCAATGCAATGGGATTTATTTATGTACCGCCGGTGGGTTCCAGGAAGCCACCCATGCTGTGGGTGCACACAGAGTTGAACCTACATGTGTCCACTTGTAAAGAACCCCAGTCTGACTGGGGCATGCAGTGTGGGCCGAAGCCCACCTGCATTAAGCACAACATTACCTCAGCTGTGATGGGCAATGCAATGGGATATATTTATGTACCGACGGTGGCTTCCTGGCACCCACTCATGCTGTGGGTCCACACGCAGTAGAACCTACATGTGTCCACTTGTAAAGAACCCCAGTCAGACTGGGGCATGCAGTGTGGGCCGAAGCCCACCTGCATTAAGCACGACAATACCTCAGCTGTGATGGGCAATGCAATGGGATTTATTTATGTACCGCCGGTGGGTTCCAGGAAGCCACCCATGCTGTGGGTGCACACGGAGTTGAACCTACATATGTCCACTTGTAAAGAACCCCAGTCTGACTGGGGCATGCAGTGTGGGCCGAAGCCCACCTGCATTAAGCACAACATTACCTCAGCTGTGATGGGCAATGCAATGGGATATATTTATGTAACGACGGTGGCTTCCTGGCACCCACTCATGCTGTGGGTCCACACGCAGTAGAACCTACATGTGTCCACTTGAAAAAAAACCCAGTCAGACTGGGGCATGCAGTGTGGGCTGAAGCCCACCTGCATTAAGCACGACATTACCTCAGCTGTGATGGGCAATGCAATGGGATATATTTATGTACCGCCGGTGGGTTCCAGGGAGCCACCCATGCTGTGGGTGCACACGGAGTTGAACCTACATGTGTCCACTTGTAAAGAACCCCAGTCTGACTGAGGCATGCAGTGTGGGCCGAAGCTCACCTGCATTAAGCATGACATTACCTCAGCTGTGATGGGCAATGCAATGGGATTTATTTATGTACCGCCGGTGGCTTTCTGGCACACACCCATGCTGTGGGTCCACACGCAGTAGAACCTACATGTGTCCACTTGTAAAGAACCCCAGTCAGACTGGGGCATGCAGTGTGGGCCGAAGCCCACCTGCATTAAGCATGACATTACCTCAGCTGTGATGGGCAATGCAATGGGATTTATTTATGTACCGCCGGTGGCTTTCTGGCACCCACCCATGCTGTGGGTCCACACGCAGTAGAACCTACATGTATCCACTTGTAAAGAACCCCAGTCAGACTGGGGCATGCAGTGTGGGCCGAAGCCCCCCTGCATTAAGCACAACATTACCTCAGCTGTGATGGGCAATGCAATGAAATATATATTTATGTAATGCCGGTGGCTTCCTGGCACCCACCCATGCTGTGGGTCCACACGCAGTAGTACCTACATGTGTCCACTTGTAAAGAACCCCAGTCAGACTGGGACATGCAGTGTGGGCCGAAGCCCACCTGCATTAAGCACGACAATACCTCAGCTGTGATGGGCAATGCAATGGGATTTATTTATGTACCGCCGGTGGGTTCCAGGAAGCCACCCATGCTGTGGGTGCACACGGAGTTGAACCTACATGTGTCCACTTGTAAAGAACCCCAGTCTGACTGGGGCATGCAGTGTGGGCCGAAGCCCACCTGCATTAAGCACAACATTACCTCAGCTGTGATGGGCAATGCAATGGGATATATTTATGTAACGACGGTGGCTTCCTGGCACCCACTCATGTTGTGGGTCCACACGCAGTAGAACCTACATGTGTCCACTTGTAAAGAACCCCAGTCAGACTGGGGCATGCAGTGTGGGCCGAAGCCCACCTGCATTAAGCACGACATTACCTCAGCTGTGATGGGCAATGCAATGGGATATATTTATGTACCGCCGGTGGGTTCCAGGGAGCCACCCATGCTGTGGGTGCACACTGAGTTGAACCTACATGTGTCCACTTGTAAAGAACCCCAGTCTGACTGGGGCATGCAGTGTGGGCCGAAGCCCACCTGCATTAAGCACGACATTACCTCAGCTGTGATGGGCAATGCAATGGGATATATTTATGTACCGCCGGTGGCTTCCTGGCACCCACCCATGCTGTGGGTCCACACGCAGTAGAACCTACATGTGTCCACTTGTAAAGAACCCCAGTCAGACTGGGGCATGCAGTGTGGGCCGAAGCCCACCTGCATTAAGCACGACATTACCTCAGCTGTGATGGGCAATGCAATGGGATTTATTTATGTACCGCCGGTGGGTTCCAGGGAGCCACCCATGCTGTGGGTCCACACGCAGTAGTACCTACATGTGTCCACTTGTAAAGAACCCCAGTCAGACTGGGGCATGCAGTGTGGGCCGAAGCCCACCTGCATTAAGCACAACAATACCTCAGCTGTGATGGGCAATGCAATGGGATTTATTTATGTACCGCCGGTGGGTTCCAGGGAGCCACCCATGCTGTGGGTGCACACGGAGTTGAACCTACATGTGTCCACTTCTAAAGAACCCCAGTCTGACTGGGGCATGCAGTGTGGGCCGAAGCCCACCTGCATTAAGCATGACATTACCTCAGCTGTGATGGGCAATGCAATGGGATTTATTTATGTACCGCCGGTGGCTTTCTGGCACCCACCCATGCTGTGGGTCCACACGCAGTAGAACCTACATGTGTCCACTTGTAAGGAACCCCAGTCAGACTGGGGCATGCAGTGTGGGCAGAAGCCCCCCTGCAGTAAGCACAACATTACCTCAGCTGTGATGGGCAATGCAATGGGATATATTTATGTAATGCCGGTGGCTTCCTGGCACCCACCCATGCTGTGGGTCCACACGCAGTAGTACCTACATGTGTCCACTTGTAAAGAACCCCAGTCAGACTGGGGCATGCAGTGTGGGCCGAAGCCCACCTGCATTAAGCACGACAATACCTCAGCTGTGATGGGCAATGCAATGGGATTTATTTATGTACCGCCGGTGGGTTCCAGGAAGCCACCCATGCTGTGGGTGCACACGGAGTTGAACCTACATGTGTCCACTTGTAAAGAACCCCAGTCTGACTGGGGCATGCAGTGTGGGCCGAAGCCCACCTGCATTAAGCACAACATTACCTCAGCTGTGATGGGCAATGCAATGGGATATATTTATGTACCGACGGTGGCTTCCTGGCACCCACTCATGCTGTGGGTCCACACGCAGTAGAACCTACATGTGTCCACTTGTAAAGAACCCCAGTCAGACTGGGGCATGCAGTGTGGGCCGAAGCCCACCTGCATTAAGCACGACATTACCTCAGCTGTGATGGGCAATGCAATGGGATTTATTTATGTACCGCCGGTGGCTTCCTGGCACCCACCCATGCTGTGGGTCCACACGCAGTAGAACCTACATGTGTCCACTTGTAAAGAACCCCAGTCAGACTGGGGCATGCAGTGTGGGCCGAAGCCCACCTGCATTAAGCACAACATTACCTCAGCTGTGATGGGCAATGCAATGGGATATATTTATGTACCGCCGGTGGCTTCCTGGCACCCACCCATGCTGTGGGTCCACACGCAGTAGAACCTACATGTGTCCACTTGTAAAGAACCCCAGTCAGACTGGTGCATGCAGTGTGGGCCGAAGCCCACCTGCATTAAGCACGACATTACCTCAGCTGTGATGGGCAATGCAATGGGATTTATTTATGTACCGCCGGTGGGTTCCAGGGAGCCACCCATGCTGTGGGTCCACACGCAGTAGTACCTACATGTGTCCACTTGTAAAGAACCCCAGTCAGACTGGGGCATGCAGTGTGGGCCGAAGCCCACCTGCATTAAGCACGACAATACCTCAGCTGTGATGGGCAATGCAATGGGATTTATTTATGTAACACAGGTGGGTTCCAGGGAGCCACCCATGCTGTAGGTGCACACGGAGTTGAACCTACATCTGTCCACTTGTAAAGTACCCCAGTCTGACTGGGGCATGCAGTGTGGGCCGAAGCCCACCTGCATTTAATCTGACGTTAGCTCTGCTGTCCAGGGCACTGCAAAGGGATACATTTATGTACAGCCGGTGGGTTCCAGGGAGCCACCCATGCTGTGGGTGCACACGGAATTCCCATTGCGGAGTTGTACCGGGCTGTAACTATTTAAAAAAACCCGCGGTCTGACTGGGGCATGCAGACACCTTGACAGAATGAATAGTGTGTGGCACATAGGTTCCCCATTGCTATGCCCACGTGTGCAGCTCCAGATGGAGGTGGCACAGTATTGGATTTCTCATTGCTTCTGTACAGCATTGTGGACTATCGCCCCGCCCCTTTTGGGGGGGGTCGCTGTCTAGCCATGCCAACCCTCTGCAGTGTGTGCCTGCGGTTCCTCTGGCAGACGCACTTATAAATAGACATGAGTGTGGCGTGGCATGAGGGCAGCTGAAGGCTGCGCAGGGACAGTTTGGTGTGTGTGCTGTGGACACTGTGTCGTGCGCGGGGGGGTGGGGGGGTGGGCAGCATGTAACCCAGGAGAAGTGGCAGCGGAGTGTCATGCAGGCAGTGATTGTGCTTTGTTGGAGGTAGTGTGGTGCTTAGCTAAGGTATGCATTGCTAATGAGGGGGGGAGGCCCACTCTTGCCGGTATTGTGGCTTAATAGTGGGACCTGGGAACTTGAGATGCAGCCCAACATGTAGCCCCTCGCCTGCCCTATCCGTTGCTGTGTCGTTCCCATCACTTTCTTGAATTGCCAAGATTTTCACACAAGAAAACCTTAGCGAGCATCGGCGAAATACAAAAATGCTCCGGTCGCCCATTGACTGCAATGGGGTTCGTTATTTGAAACGAACCCTCGAACATTGCGATAATTTCGTCCCGAGTAACGAGCTGCCGAGCATTTTGGTGTTCGCTCATCTCTATTTTTTATAAATCACTGATTAGGAAGTATGTTAATCCAGTGACTGGAGAGTCTCCTCCACTTCCTCCACTTGATTTGGATGAAAATTGTTAAGCTAGTCAAACTATTGACTTTCATCATGTAAGGAATTCTTTGCAGTATGTAGTGCTTTGGCGGGGGTTCGGATCTGAGGTAAAGATGAGGGGTCCAGCTGACTAACATCAGAACAGATCGCCTTGTTAAGATGCTTCATTAGCGGAATCTTAATAAACTGGGTCCAAAGGGTCCTATGGCCCCTCCTCAGACGGGAGGTACTGCCACAGTCTGTAGTCTGCAACAGGGTTGTGGCACGGGGGTCTTGATGCTTAGATGGGCTGGCTACACTCTTTCAGTCTGGCCTACGGATTGATTTGTGTGTTTCTGTTCTTTGGCATTTCTTTAGGTGTTACTTGGGTAGTTTGTCTGAATTCCCTCAGTGGTTCTCCTTTCATTGATTTTGTTCTACTGTGTCATATGTTGATTTTGTCCTGTTGTTTGTGGAACTTTGTCTGTCCTATTATATTACCTCTGCCACTATATAAGACTGCTTTCAAGTGTGGTTGTTGCTGAATATTGTCTCAGTCTTGGTGGAGTGAGTTCGTATTCCTTGCTAAACCAAGTAGTGCTTTTGTTATTTTTCCTGCTGTAATGCAAAGTTGAGCTTTTGTTGTCTGTTTTGGTTTTGCAATATATACATATATAATAAAACTGTCCAAGTGCCAATTTGAAACCTCCTTCTGGCTGCTGATTACATGTTTGGTGAAAGAGATATGTGTCCTTTGACCCAAGCAAAGGTGATCACAAACTATATAGTATAGGGTTTGTACCTTCTGAACATTTTGTCTTATTTTCTACCATGCCTGATGTCAGCAAATTTGTAGATTTAATAGCCCTACGTAGACATTTCTTCTGTCAAGGTAACAAAGAGGATGATGAATTGATTAACAACACTGCAATAGCCAGTAGGAATGATTTTGTGGGTCTGATGTTCCAAGAACAGGGTTCTTTATTGAATCTGTTACAACTGGAACGGAGAGTCATCAGCGTGAATTGGGCAATATTCAGACTATCAATTTTTCCACACGCAATGCTTCTTATTATCCCACCCATGCAAGAGTACAGGCTATTGACAACTTCCAGACAGCTGTTGAGATGAATCTTATTAAACTATATGATGCTTCTAGAATGCAAAAAATGCAGCACGACTTGTATTATCATAAGCGATTAGCACTAGAGATGAGCGAGCACACTCGTTCGAGCATTAGGGTGCTTGAGATGCCCGTTACTCGAGACAAGCACCACGCGGTACTCAAGTCAATTCCATTTCCTTCCCTGCATGTTTAGCACCATTTTTTAGCCAATAGACATGCAGGGAAGGCATTACCACTTCCTCCTGTGACGTGCCAGCCATATCCCACCCCCCTGCAGTGAGTGGCTGATGAGATCAAGTGACCGCTGAGTACTTAAAGCGGTCCCGCCCGTGGCTCACCTCAGACACACACTGGGAGAGATTGGGGAGAGTGCTGCTGCTTATTCAGGGATAGTGTTAGTGTAGAATCCTGTCCTCAAGAACCCCAACGGTCCTTCTTAGGGCCACATCTGACCGTGTGCATAACTGTGCGGCTGGCTGGGAGCAGTTTTGTACTTAAAAAAAAAAATCTTGGGCTGTGCAGGCTATTACAGCTATAGCGTTCTAAGTCTGCAGTCTGTAATACAGAGTATAGGGACAGTGCTGGTGAGACAGGGACAGTGGTAGTGTAGGATCCTGTCTACAAGAACCCCAACGGTCCTTCTTAGGGCTACCTCTGACCGTCTGCATTTTACAGGGTTCTGGTGGCAGTTGTAGTGCAATACTATTGCACAGCCAGCCCTTTTTGCAGCCTTCCGTATAATTTTTTTCTGGCTGCAGTTTGCGTTACAATACGGCTCTCAGCGTCAAACTGTACGCCAATAATTCCATAATTTTTTACACCGGTCTGTGTCTGCAGTGAACTTAACGCACAGCGTACGGCCACAGCCACTGATAGAGGGAAAGTCATATACACGCTATATAGCCTGTATTCTTTTTAAAAAAATTTTTTTAAAAAAGCTCCTTCATTGGGCTACCTCTGACCGTCTACATTTTACAGGGTAATTCCAAAATAGAGAAAGACAAGGCAGCACTTAGGAACCAATCTTCTTACGCATAGTAAATCATAAAATAATCTTTATTGCAGTCCAAACTTACGTGTAAGTGTCTGGTGGGAGTTATAGTGCATCACTATTGCACAGCTAGGCCTGTTTGTAGTCTTCCGTATTCTTTGTTTCTGCCTGGAGTTAGCGTTACAATGCCGCTCTCAGCGAAAGTGTACGCAAATATATCCATAATTATTTACACCGCATCTAGCAATGTATTGACCAACCTGTCTTCTAAGCAGTCCACTGCTGCAACTCTGAATCCTATGGCTGCTGCTCCTCCTTCCTCCCAGCCTCCTCACTCCATGAAAATGACACATTCTGATGAGCAGGCAGACTCCCAGGAACTGTTCTCGGGTCCCTGCCATGCTTGGGGGAAAATGGTTCCTCTCTCACCTGACGAGTTTGTCGTGACGGATGCCCAACCTTTGGAAAGTTCCCGGGGTCTGAGTGATGAGGCTGGGGACTTCCGGCAACTGTCTCAAGAGCTTTCAGTGGGTGAGGAGGACGATGACGATGAGACACAGTTGTCTATCAGTGAGGTAGTAGTAAGGGCATTAAGTCCGAGGGAGGAGCGCACCGAGGATTCTGAGGAAGAGCAGCAGGACGATGAGGTGACTGACCCCACCTGGTTTGCAACGCCTACTGAGGACAGATCTTCAGAGGGGGAGGCAAGTGCAGCAGCAGGTCAGGTTGGAAGAGGCAGTGGGGTGGCCAGGGGTAGATTCAGGGCCAGAGTGAAGAATCCCCCAACTGTTTCCCAAAGCACCCCCTCGGGCCAAAGCACCAAGCAGAGGCCTAGGTGTTCAAAGGTGTGGATGTTTTTCACTGAGAGCACGGACGACAGACGAACAGTGGTGTGCAACCTGTGTCGCGCCAAGATCAGCCGGGGAGCCACCACTACCAGCCTCACCACCATCAGCATGCGCAGGCATATGATGGCCAAGCACCCCACAAGGTGGGACAAAGGCCGTTCACCGCCTCCGGGTCACACCACTGCCTCTTCCCCTGTGCCCCAACTTGCCACCCAGATCCAACCGCCCTCTTAGGACACAGGCACGAGCGTCTCCCGGCCTGCACGCACACCCTCACCTCCACTGTCCTCGACCCCATCCAGCAATGTCTCTCAGTGCAGCATCCAGCTGTCCCTAGCGCAAGCATTGGAGCGAAAGCGCAAATACGCCGCCACGCATCCGCACGCTCAAGCTTTAAACGTGCGCATTGCCAAATTAATCAGCCTGGAGATGCTGCCGTACAGGCTTGTGGAAACGGAGGCTTTTAAAAACATGATGGCGGCGGCGGTCCCACGCTACTCGGTCCCCAGTCGCTACTATTTTTCCCGGTGTGTCGTCCCAGCCCTACACCAGCACGTCTCCCACAACATCCATAGTGCCCTCACCAATGCAGTTACTGGGAAGGTCCACTTAACCACGGACACGTGGACAAGTACTGGCAGGCAGGGTCACTATACCTCCCTGACAGCACATTGGGTGAATTTTTTGGAGGCTGGGCCCGAGTCACAGTCTGGGACCGCACCCGTCCAACACACACCCAGAATAGCGGGTCCTTCCTTGGTTCTGGTATCTGTGGCAGTCTATGCCACCTCCTTTAAACCCTCCCCCTCCTCCTACACAACCTCTACCTCTCAATTAAGAAATGTGAGCAGCATGTTGCCAGCAGTCGGTGTGGCGCGACAGCACAGCAGTGGGCAAGCGTCAGCAGGCCGTGCTGAAACTACTCAGCCTAGGTGACAAGAGGCACACGTTGCAGGGTCTGACAGAGCAGACCGACCTCTGGCTTGCGCCGCTGAGCCTCCAACCAGGCATGGTCGTGTGTGACAACGGCCGTAACCTGGTGGCGGCTCTGCAGCTTAGCAGCCTCACACACGTGCCATGCCTGGCCCACGTCTTCAATCTGGTGGTTCAGCGGTTTCTGAAAAACTACCCCCACTTATCTGACCTGCTCAGACAAGGTGCGTCGCGTCTGCGCACATTTCCGCAAGTCCACCAAGGGCGCTGCCACCCTGAGGACCCTGCAACATCGGTTTAATCTGCCAGAGCACTGAATGCTGTGCGACATGCCCACACGGTGGAATTCTATGCTGCACATGTTGGCCAGGCTCTATGAGCAGCGTAGAGCAATAGTGGAATACCAACTCCAACAGGGCGGTGCAGTGGTAGTCAGCCTTCCCAATTCTTTACCGAGGAGTGGGCCTGGATGGCAGATATCTGCCAGATCCTCAGAAACTTTGAGGAGTCTACCCAGATGGTGAGTGGCAACGCTGCAACATTAGCGTTACCATCCCGCTGCTATGCCTGCTAAGAAGTTCGCTGCAAGGCATAAAGGCTGACGCTTTGCGGTTGGAACAGGAGTCGGGGGATGACAGTATGTCGCTTGATAGCCAGACCACCCTCATATCTATATCTCAGTGCGTTTTGGAGGAAGAGGAGGAGGAGGAGGGGAAGAGACAGCTGGGCACTTTGGAGAGGGTACCGATGCTGCTTGCTTCTCATCTGTTCAGCATGTATGGCTGTAGAGGAGGAGAAGGAGGAGCCTGAAAGTCATCTTGCTAGTGAGGACAGCCATGTCTTGCGTACTGGCACTGACTTCATGTTAGGCTGCCTTTCTCGTGAGGAGAAACCTTTCCACTCTCATTCCTGAAGAGGAAAGGGGTACGAGAGTGATGCAATACCACAGGGCCCTGGTGGACAAAGTGATGCTATACTTTCCATCTGACAGCGCTAGCGACAGAAGGCGCAGTTTCCGAGGGCCAAGTAGCAGGGGAGGCGCGGAAATCAGGCAGCATGTTCAGCGCAGGCAGGGGAACACTCTACAAGGCCTTTGCCAGCTTTATGGCTCCCCAGAAAGGCTGCGTCACCACTCCCCAGTTAAGGCTGAGTCGGAGGGAGCAGTGTAAAAAGATGGTGAGGGAGTACGTAGCTGATCGTACCACTGTCCTCCGTGATGCCTCTGCTCCATACAACTATTGGGTGTCAAAGCTGGACACGTGGCACAAAGTTGCGCTGTATGCCCTGGAGGTGCTGGCTTGCCCTGCCGCTAGCGTCTTGTCAGAGAGGGTGTTTAGTGTAGCTGGGGGAAACATCACGGATAAGCGTACCCGCCTGTCAACTTCCAGTGCCGACATGCTTACACTCATAAAGATGAACAAAGCCTGGATTTCCCCAGACTTCTCTTCTCCACCGGCGGAGAGCAGCGGAACCTAAAGATTCTTTTCACTGCAACCGCAGATAAAAGCACTGTTCTCTATCGCCGTAAAAATGGGGCATTTAGCTTTGCCAATCTGTCTCTGATATTATCCCTCCTCCTGCTACTCCTCCTCCAGAAACAACATGTCATCGCGCTGAACTGCCAATTTTTCTGCGGCCCAAAAGGCACATTTAAGAATTTTTTTACAATTTTTTAATGTTTCAAAAGTATTGATACTTTAACATGAACCAATTTTTTTTAACAGAGCTGCCTCCAGGCTCTGTTACAAATTAAGCAACAGCGAGCTGTATCTTCCCAAAATTATTTATGGGTTTCACCTGCCCTCTCGGTTGATAAATTTTTCAGAGGTAAAATTGAACTCTTGGTACACTAAACTTTCGGGCCCACGCCTACACTCTTATCCCACTAATTTTTCCGGCCTTCGCCTACAGTCATGGTACCCCAATTTTCAGATGTTCACCTATACTCTTGCTGCGGAAATGTTACAGGGGCCTGCCTATACTTCTGCTACAGAAATGTTACTGGGGTCTGTCTATACTGTTACTACAGAAATGTTACTGGGGTCTGCCTATACTTCTGCCACATAAATGTTACAGGGGTCTGCCTATACTGCTGCTACAAAAATGTCACAGTGGTCTGACTATACTTCTGCTACAGAAATGTTACTGGGGTCTGCCTATACTGCTGCTACGAAATTGTTACAGGGGTCTGCCAATACTTCTGCTACAAAAATGTTACAGGGGTCTGCCTATACAGCTGCTACAAAAATGTTACAGGGGTCTGACTATACTTCTGCCAGATAAATGTTAATGGGGTCTGCCTAAACTTCGGCTAAATAAATGTTACAGGAGTCTGCCTATACTTCTGCTACAGAAATGTTACAGGGGTCTGCCTATGCTTCTGCTACAGAAATGTTACTGGGGTCTGTTTATACCTTTGCTACAGGAATGTTACAGGGGTCTCTCTATACTATGGGTGCACTATATAAGTCTTTCCATCGCGGTGTTTTACCTATCTGGCACAAATAATACAGTGACAGACTAGGCCAGAATTGTGGGCCGAGACCAATTTCCTAGGCAGGGTGAAACTCTCCCATGGTTGGGCAGTCTGATTTCTTCCTGTGTAATACCATCTTTGTGCACCTACAGCGTAGACAAGCTCAAGGAACTCAAAGACTTTCCCTTGCACTGTTGAGTTATCTGTGTTGGGACACATGGATTAACCATTGCTATGTAACTCAGGGCACCTTGGGTCACATAAGGTGGAGACTGGGACCTAGCCTGACCCTGGGCCCACTAACGTGCTTACCACACAGACTATAGCGGGTCCTGGTCATGGTGTCTTGGCCTTGTAATGCCACCTCCTCCTCCTACTGTGTGGAGTCGGGGATCTGCTCTGGGCATCATGTATTTTCTTCTGTGTTACCACAGTTATTTGTGACACTGGTTTGGGCCAAAGAAGAGCAGCGTTACTGCATTAATGAGACGTTCACAGCTGTACTAGCATCGGAGTCCGCTCTATGCCCACGATTGCTGAGGGTGTATGCAGAGGCCTATGTCCTCTACGCAGTGCAAGTCTGCCATGTTCGGGCACTATCATTTCTACATGTTTATTACTGTCTTTGGGTTCCTTTATCTCGCCTAAGCTGTGGGTGCACAAAGACTTCCCATAGCGGTGTTTAAGCGGTCTACCACAAATACACTGACTGACTTGGGTAGGGTGCAGAGTGCAGATGGCTTTCCCCTTTGTGTTGTCGGTGAGGTATCCGGCACCCAAACAGAATGACTAGTGTGTGGACACATGGCTTCCTCATTGCTATGTCACTCGCGGCACCTTGGGCCACACAAGGTGTGTGCTGGGACCGAGCCTTACCAAGGGCCCGCCCACATACTTCCCACACAGGCTACAGTGGGTCCGGGTCATGGTTTCTTGGCCTTGTAAGGCCACCTCCTCCTGCTTGGGGTCAGGGGATCAGCACTGGGCATCATGTATTTGCTCTCGTGTTACCACAGTTATCTGATACACTGGTTTGGGCCAAAGAAGAGGAGCGTTACTGCATTAATGAGACGTTCAATGCTGTACTAGCATTGAAATCCGCTTCATGCCCGCGATTGCTGAGGGTGTGGGCTGAGGCCTATGTCCCAGGGGAACTGCAACTGCGCCAGGTTGGGCCTGTGGGCCTGTGGAACTTTTTCCTGGCTAATCCAGTCATTGGACTGGTGAAAGAAAACGTAACTGATTTAATGAGCCCATCGCAGATGAACTAGAATCGAAGTCCGCTTCATGCCCGCGATTGCTGAGGGATGTGGGCTGAGGCCTATGCCCTCAACGCAGTGAAAGTCTGCCTTGTTGGGGCACTCTGATTTCTTCATGGTGCATATCTTGAGTTGCCTAGGACCCACCTATGCCGTGGGTGCACACAGACTTCCCATAGCGGTGAATTACCTGTCTGGCACAAAGACACTGACTGATTTGGGTAGGGGGCAGAGTGCAGATGACTTTCCCCTTGCGGTGTCGATTGAGCTATCCAACACCAACACAGCATGAATAGTGTGTAGGCACATGGATTCCCCATTGCTATGTAACTCGAGGCACCTTGGGTCACACAAGATGGAGGCTCGGAACGAGCTTGACCCTGGGCCTGCTCACGTACTTCCCACACAAACTATAGGGGGTCCTGGTTAGAGTATTGCTGCATTGTGGAGATGTGTAGAAGTGCTGGCACCTGAGTCCCCTTTATGCCCACATTTGCAGCTCCTGGCAGAGGTGGCACAGGATTGGAATGAAGATCAAAAGTCAATTTCTTATCAATTGTCAACAGAATTGTGGGCTATCGCCACCCCCCCACCTTTCAAAGAGGGTCGCTGCCTGGCCCTGCCAACCCTCTGCAGTGTGTGCCTCCGGTACCTCCTCATCGCAGACGCACTTGCAAATAGACATGAGGGTGGTGTAGCTATGAAGCGAGCGTGTGGCATGAGGCAGCTGAACGCTGCGCAGGGACACTTTTGTGTGCGCTGTGGATGCAGGGTCATGAGGGGGGGGTTGGGCAGCATGTAACCCAGGAGAAGAGGCAGCGGTGTGACCGCCAGGCAGTGATTGTGCTTGGTTGCAGGTAGTGTGGTGCTTTGCTAAGGTGTGCCTTGCTAATGAGGGTTTGTCCGAAGTAAAAATTGTTAGGGGGGGGGGGGGGGGGCAGACTCTTGCCGCTATTGTGGCTTAATAGTGGAACCTGGGAGCCTGAGATGCAGCCCTGCATGCTGCCTCTGCCCTGCCCTATCCGTTTCTGTGGTGTTTCCATGACTTTCAGATGTTTTCTGGTTTTTCACAAGTGAAGACCTATCCGGAGCATCGGTCATATACAAAGATGCTCGAGTCCCCTATTGACTTCAATGGGGTTCGTTAACCCCAGGGGGAAAACTGGGCGGCGGTCCCTGCGCTGGCTAGGGACCTGGTGACTACCTAGCTGGAACTACTAATGGGGGACAGAGTGCCGACAGAAGAGGCAGGTGGAACAGACCAACAGAACTTACAAGCAGAGAAAGGCTGGAGATGGAGCTCACAGGCAAACTGAAAGGACACTGACGAGCAACTAGAGCAGACTGAGACAGACCTGACCAGAGGCTAGCAGAACCAATAACTGGCAGTGAGCTCAGGTCACTGCCAGCCACCGAAGGGACAAAAGGTTTCAATAGCGACCTATGGAATACCTTGTGAACCCTCCATGTGGCTGGCAACCCCAGCTCGTAGGCGAGTGGGTTCACCACACGTGTGATGGCAAACGGCCCCACGTAACGTGGCGCCAGCTTCAAGGACGGGACCCGCAATTTGAGATTTTTAGAAGACAGGTATACCTTCTGTCCCACCCTGTAAGGTTCAGACACAGACAGACTCTTCCCACTACGCAACTGCATACGGGTCCCCGCTGCCTCCAAGTTTCTCTGTACCTCTTTCCATACTCCCTGAAGCGTATCTGTGGCGTCATCAGCTGCCGGACAGACCGACGGAGTAGGGATTGCTGTAAGGAAGCGAGGATGCTGACCGTATACACTAAAAAATGGAGACACCCCAGTGGAAGAACAAAGGCGGTTGTTTAGTGCAAACTCTGCCAGCGGCAGGAACTCTGCCCACTGATGAGCCTTTTCGCTAGCAAGCAACCGTAAATATTGCACTAAATCTTGGTTCTTCCGCTCAGTCTGACCATTAGTCTGCGGGTGGAACGCTGAAGAGAAGGAAAGCGACGTTCCCAGGTTTCTGCAGAAGGCACGCCCAGACTGCGACACAAACTGAACCCCGCGATCAGATACAATAATTTGGGGAACCCCATGTAGGCGAATTATTTCCTTTACAAAAATCGTGGCGAATTCTTTTGCCGAGGGTAGCTTTTTTAACGCCACAAAATGTGCCATCTTTGAGAACCGGTCGACCACCACTAAGATAGTGGTGCACTTCTGGGATTCTGGTAGGTCAGTGATGAAATCTACTGATAAGTGCGACCATGGACTGGACGGAAGCGGTAGCGGTCTTAGAGGACCCTCCGGAGGACGCTGCCGACTCTTATTGCGAGCACAGACCGAGCAACCCCTCACAAAGTTGCGGATCTCCTGAGACATGCCTGGCCACCAGAAGTGTCTGGAACAAAGCTCCAGGGTCCCCTGGAACCCTGGATGCCCTGCAAGAACCGACGAGTGACACTCATCCATGACTCTAGGGCGTAGGGTCTCTGGCACAAACCATCTGCCCTCCGGCACCCCCGAAGGAGCGTCCTGCTGAGCATCCTGTAGTTGAGGGATGAAGTTAGACTCTACAGCTGCCACCACCACGCCGGGGGCTAAGATATTCTCGGGAGTCTTGGTTTCACTATTCGGTACCCCGAAACTCCGTGACAGGGCGTCTGCCTTCACGTTCTTCTCTCCTGGGATATATGTCACGACGAAATTAAACCTGGCGAAGAACAACGCCCACCTGGCTTGACGAGTTGTGAGTCTTTTTGCATTAGCGAGATATACCAGATTCTTGTGATCAGTATATACGGTAATTGGGTGTCTAGCACCCTCAAGATGGTGTCGCCACTCTTCCAGAGCCCATTTGATAGCCAATAATTCACGGTTACCCAAGTCATAGTTGCGCTCTGCTGAATTAAACTTCCGCGAAAAAAACGCACATGGGCTATACCCAGACCTCCCACTGACTTCCTGCGATAATACTGCTCCTGTCCCCACTTCAGACGCGTCTACCTCAATAAAAAAGGGTAGTCGTGCGTCCAGCTGTATTAGCACCGGGGCAGTTGTGAATGCCTTTTTTAGACGGCTAAAGGCCTCAAGGGCTGCAGGCGACCACTTACCCAAGTCGGCCCCCTTCTTAGTCAGGTCGGTCAGAGGTTGAGCAATAACTGAGTAATTCCTAATGAATTTGCGGTAAAAATTTGCAAAACCTAAGAACCGCTGGAGAGCCTTGAGGTTGTCGGGTCTGACCCATTGGGAGATTGCTGCTACTTTATCAGACTCCATCTGAATCTCTGTGGGTGAGATTACATAACCAAGGAAGGATACTTGTTTAGAACCAAATGTACATTTCTCTAACTTGACAAAAAGTTGATACTCGCGCAAACGGGTCAGGACCAACCTCAGGTGCCGCACATGTGAGTCCCAGTCAGGCGAGTACACCAGAATGTCGTCAAGATAGATGACCAGAAATACCCCCAGGAAGTCGTGGAAGACCGCGTTCATAAAACCCTGAAACATAGCGGGGGCATTACAAAGTCCAAAAGGCATGACCAGACATTCAAAATGTCCTAACGGGGTGTTGAACGCCGTCTTCCATTCATCTCCCTCTCTAATGTGAATTAAATTGTAAGCCCCCCGCAAGTCCAGTTTGGAGAACCAGTGGGCCCCTATCACCTGATTCAACAAGTCAGGAATTAGGGGCAAGGAGCACTGGTTCTTCACAGTGATTTTATTCAAGGCCCGATAATCCACACAAGGCCTTAGTGTCCCATCCTTCTTCTCTACAAAGAAGAGACCTGCCCCGGCAGGGGACCTGGATGACCGGATATGTCGGTTGGCCAGAGCCTCCGAGACATAGGACTTGAGGGCTTCATGCTCACGGCCTGACAAATTAAAAATGGCTCCCTTAGGGATGGGGCTGTCGGGAATCAGAGCCAATCAGAGGCAGCCCTCACTCACCCATTCATGAATTCATGAATGGGTGTGAGTGAGGGTGGCCTCTGATTGGTCAGGCTGTGACCAATCAGAGGCATCTTATTCAGCAGGCGGGGATTTTAAATCCCCGGCTGCTGAATACTACACACAGCTGTTCAGAGCAGTTCAGGAGAACTGCAGCCTGCCGCGCTGAACTCCGTCTGCCGGCACCAGGTGAGTATATATATATTTTTTATTTTTACACATTTCTGGATGAATTGCAGGGAAGGGCTTATATATTTAACCCTTTCCCGACAATTCATCCCGCGATCGCCGGCAGCCCATTGCTGTCAATGGAGTCGGCTGTATTGCGGCTCCATTGAATTCAATGGGCTAACATCGTTCTTCTCTGCCACAGCTGTTACAGCTGTGGCAGAGGAGAACGATCTTTATGCTGACAGTGGGGGGGGGGGGGGGTGGCACTCTTGCCGCTATTGTGGCTTAATAGTGGGACCTGTGAACTTGAGATGCAGCCCACCATGTAGCCCCTCGCCTGCCCTATCCGTCACTGTGTCATTCCCATCACTTTCTTGAATTGCCCAGATTTTCACACATGAAAACCTTAGCGAGCATCGGCGAAATACAAAAATGTTCGGGTCGCCCATTGACTTCAATGGGGTTCGTTGTTCGAAACGAACACCCGGACATCGCGGGAAGTTCGTTCCGGATAGCGAACACCCGAACATTTTGGTGTTCGCTCATCTCTAGTGGACACCTTTTTTTTTTTTTTTTCAAATCAGATTTTATTCCAAATTTTTTGATACATACATGGAAAATTACTTGTCATATAAACAATAACCTTACACAGGTATCTACTGCCCTGACAAGATAATTTGCAACAAAAGCATATTACACCAATTCAGGGTACTGCAGCCGCAGTATATCCACTCCCGGAATGGGCCTAATTGGCCCCGGGGGCGCATGCTTGTAATTCCATACCTGTGTAACAACTTGTGGGGAAAGCCGGGGGCGGTAATGAGGGGATGGGGTGAGGGTTGGGGGGGGAATATAGGATATCAGCATTGACTACTGGGATAGTATGTCTAGGAGCCTCAGATCATGCCAGGGGTGCCACGTTGTAATGAATTTCTCTTGTGTATTATTTTGCCAGCTAGCGAGTTCTTCTAAGTTATAAATCCAATCTACCTTCTCCTTCCAATGCGAGAGAAGGGGTGGAGTCTCGTCCCTCCAATGCAACGGAATCAGGGCTTTAGCTGCATTGATCAGTTGGGCTACCAACCTGTCTCTCAGCGGATGGAACGTCTGGGACGGTCTCCATAGAAAGATCATCTCAGGCGTTAAAACAAAATTTTGTTTAATCTTACCCAGCACCACGCCTACTCCCCTCCAGAAGGACTCAAGTTTCACGCATGACCACCATATATGCAGATATGAGCCAACCTCCACTCCACATCTCCAACATCTGTCATGTGATGCCAGCTTGTATGCATGCAACCATTGTGGGGTTTTATACCAGCGTACCAGTAATTTATAGTGAGATTCCTGGGCAAGGATGCAAGGAGAGAGGCCATAAGCGGAGGCCAGGATTGACTTAGTGTCCTCTGATGTCAGCCGGATACCCAATTCCCTTTCCCAGGAGGTCAAGAATGCGGGTTTATTTATCACCTGAGGGACTATAAATTGACCTCTAAGCCGTGAAATTCTACGCGCCCTGGGGTCAGGATCTATTAAGGAGCGTTCAAATGGAGTTTTGGGTCTGGTGGATCTATTGGTTCCAAGGAAATCTTCAAAGACTTTTGTCACTGAGGCTCTCACCAGGAATGAAGGGCTCCAGTCCAGTAGGAGTGTTTGGATAATTTCTGCCGCCGGCTTATGAGCCATCACTTGGAGATCACCCACTGTGAAAGGGTAAAATTTTTTCCAAATGGAGGAAGAAACCGGATCTCCTTGCAGAGTCAGATATCTAGGTAATAAATTTAGTGGGGCCACCGGAGATGGTCCCGGAGTCAAACTCTCCCTTGCTTTATCTACTACTTCTCAAGGGCCTTTCAGCAGTAGAGAAAAATCTTTTGCACAGTATCTTTTCCTCTCCGGGAACCACAAGTCACCCAGTGAACCGCTCTTAGAGTGGTCCAGTGCTAGTTTTGGCAGAAGATTGTCTCCTAAAGGGCGCGTCAAATCCATCCAGTAATTTAACTGGGCCGCCCGATAATAATCTAGAATATTTGGTAGACCTATGCCTCTCTCCGACTTCCTCCTGATCATTAGACTGTATGCTAGTCTAGGTCTTCTTTGCCTCCACACGTAGGCTGCAAATAACGTACGAAGCGGCTTGAAAAAGCTCGGGGGAAGGTATACTGGCAACATCCTGATCTTGTATAGAATGATCGGTAATATGTATGATTTAAGTATGTTGCGTCTCCCGAACCAGGAGATGCTTGGCAAATCGTAGTCCTTAACTAGTTTTTTCACCTTATCCAGTAGTGGGGCAAAACTAGTTGCAAATAAATCATCTAAATTTTTGGGGATTTAAACTCCTAGATAGTCCAGAGCTGTTTCCGACCACGCGAACAGTGAAGAGCTAGAGAGTCTTTTGCTAAGTGCAGGCGGGATGGATACGTTCAAGACTGTGGACTTGTCGAAATTAATCTTGAAATTTGAAATCTCGCCGTATGCTTTCAGAATTTCGATCAGTCTACATAGTCCCTCCTCCGGGTTGGTGATAATGAAGACAATGTCATCCGCGAAGGCCGCGGTGGATATGGATGTGTCACCCACAGTTAAACCAGCTATACCCGGGTCTTGTCTGATCTGCGACAGCAGGGGCTCCAGGGCCAAGACGAATAAGGAGGGAGAAAGGGGGCACCCCTGACGAGTACCATTCTTGATTTCAAAGGGGGGGGGGACAAAATGTCGTTCACCCTGATCCTGGCGTGAGGGGAATCATAAAGGGAAAATATCGCTGACACGAAGCTGACTGGAATATTATAGTTAAATGGGTACTTTTCATATACTGCCAGTCCACCCGGTCAAACGCCTTTTCCGCGTCGGTTCCTACAAATGCTAAGGGGATCTTATTTAAGCGTGCTATGCGTGAAGCATGCAATAGTCTTCGACAGTTGTCTTTTCCCTCCCTTCTCCTCACGAACCCCGCCTGTTCGTCATTAATAAGGTCCAGTATGAATTTGCCTAGCCTCTTGGCCAGAAGCTTGGCCCAGAGTTTAACATCCAAGTTAATAAGGGAAATAGGTCTGTAGCTACTACAGAGGGCCTCATCTTTTTTATCTTTAGGGATTAGCGTAATATGCGCCTCTTGTGTCTGTCTGGGAAGTGGGGCCCCCTCAAGCAGGGAATTAAATAAGACTGTAATTCTAGGAATCAGAGTGTCTTGGAAAGTTTTATAGTACGGCATGGGGAGGCCATCTGGGCCTGGGCTTTTGTTCGGGGGGGAAGAGGCTATAATTTCTTTGATTTCGTTTTGTGTGACCGGAACTAATAAAGAATTTGCGTCCTCTTCACTTAGTCTCGGAAGGGGGATCTGTTTGAGAAAGGAGTCGATCTTGGATTTGGCTAATAACGCCTCCTCGGGGGAAGGTTGGTTGCGTAAGTTATAGAGGCCTGCATAATATTGTTGGAACTCCTTGGCCATAACATTCGTATCTGAGGATAGTTTGCCTGTTTTTGTTTTGATCGCGGTAATTGTGTTTCTAACCCTTGCTTTTTTGATTATGGAAGATGTTAGTTTGCTTCACTTATTACCTTGGATGTAAAATATGTGTTTCCAGAACAAATGTTTCTTGTTAAACTTGGCATTGAGGCAGAGCAACAGCTCTTTTCTGATTTCCGTCGGCTTCCCTAGCTCGATCTTTGATTGGGAGAGTTTAACTATTTGTTCTAGCCTGGCAATTTGATTTAATTTGTCATGAATTTCCTTTTGGGATTTCTTTTTGGCCCTGGAGCCCATTGCAATCAATAGGCCTCTAACATAGGCCTTGTGTGCTTCCCAAACCATGGGTTCTCTCACTTCCCCTCCTGCATTTAACTGAAAGAACTCCTCCACTTGAGCTGAGAGTGTGGAAACATTTTCTATTGAATCGAACAATGAAGCATTCAATCTCCAATGCCACTCTCTGGAACATGGAGTCTGAACTGTGTTTTCACTAGTTTGTTGGCTTGAAAAAGACCTTGTTTGTAGGTCGAAACGTCGCCTCTTTTAAAACTGTGAAACAATAAAATATGCTCCTTTAATCAAGAAGCCTTTTTTTTGCATCATTATATGCTGCCACAGCTTTGCTATAGTATTGGACTCTCTGGGGGACTGTCTGAAGGGGTGAAGTACCACATGGACTGGAGCATGGTCGGAAACAGTCTTCACATCTATATGGGTCCCATGCAGAGCCTGGGTGGACACCTTATTGAAACAATTGGTACAGAGAACAGCAGGATATATTAGGGACTCCAAACAAGCATTAGAAACTTTTATGGATTTTCAATGTAAAGATTTGTTTTCTTGGTGAACATCTGATATAAGAGCGCTGTATTCTAGTATAGCATACACTATTGCCTTAACACCTTTAGCCTCCCATCTTTAGACTTATAATGATCACACATGTAAATTGAAAGAATATATCCTTACAGCAGTCAAATATTTATTGGAGCATAATTATTTCACGTTTGACGAGCAATACTATCTATAAGCATGCGGAGCGCCTATGGGAGCCAAACTCTTACCTTCTCTTGCTCATCTATTTGTCTCTTGGTGGGAGGAGAGAAACATCTTTCCCTTTGACAATCGATATCTCCGCCATATACACTGGTATGGTCGTTTCATTGACAATATTTTCATTGTGTGGAATAGAGATGTGGATAATATATCCAATATTATCTCATTTTTGAACAATAATTATATTAATTTACAATTTACTAGTACTTTTGACAAAAACTCTATTAAGTTTTTAGATATAACTTTGCTTGGTAACTCTTAATCACAGTGTACAGTAACAACGCCTTTTTGCAAGGACACAGCTAGACATACAGTCAAATCCATACCAGTGGGTGAACTCATTAGACATAAATAGGCGTGTTCAGATACCGTGACTTTTGCCAAGCAAGATAAAGCAGTAATAGATAGGTTCTCCAAACGAGGTAATCCTGGTTGGGTTTTGAATAGCGCTAGGAACCTAGCCCATGGTATAGATAGAAAGGATCTTCTGAGCTCCAATTGCAATAGACATAACCCACACCATTATAGAAATACTCAAAACCAGATGGGTCACATTGTCTACCGCATATAGTCATGAGTACAAACAAGTAGTTGGTGTTATTAAGAAAAATATTGGATTGCTGCTACAGGATGGAACCTTACAGACATTTTGGAGCATGGGTGTCCATGTAGCAAGGAGGGCTTGTACTTTAGAGAATCAACTGTCACCTAGCCTTTTTATACATAATGTTGCAGAAAACACGTTGGAACATCATAATAGAAACTATAAGTGTGGTAAAAACATCTGTTAAACATGTTCATTTACATCTGTCACAAAGCAATTTAGTGATACTGAAGGCACTTGTTGTTTTCACATTAATTCCTACATAAATTGTAATAGTGATTTTGTGATTTACATTATTGAATGCCAGTCACGTTGTCTAAAATATGTGGAATGCAGGCCTAGACAACTGAAACACAGGATTCCTGAACACATTTCTGACATCTATCATGTTGATGAAAGACGTGTCAGGAGATGCCAAGCATTTTATATCCAAGCACAATCGTGACCTCTCCTCTTTTCGACACTATAGCATAGAAAGGGTTTAAGGTGTCTAGAGGGATGTAAGGGGGGGGGGGGGGTAGAGAGTGGAGTGTTCCTGTTTTTTTGTTTGTTTGTTTGTTTTTCTTGTGCTTTTTTTTACGTTTTTCTTTTTCTTTTCTTTTCCTCCTGATTTAATTATAAAAATTATGTATTTTATATATATTGAGAGTTATTCAGTATCTAGGGAGATGTAGGGGATGAGGAGTGGAGATCATTTTTTCCCCCACTCTTTGAATGATGTGTGCTTAACATGTGATGTGTATTATACCACTTGATTGGGTAGTGTTGCTTTTCAATTTTAGTGTTTTCATTCTACTGTATGCCATGACTAACAGCAGTAACTCTTGAAACGCATAGGAGCTGTTGTGCATAGTCACCATGTTTGACATTGTTATGGATTAATAATAAAGTTGAATTTTTTCAGGAAGTTCTGGGATTTTTTTTCAATTTCGGGATTACTATACATATCTCCAAGGGTCCCTTAGAGCTTCCCTGTGTACTCCTCCAAGCAGCTTTCAGGTTGAGAGCAACATTAGCAAGATTGGGTGAGCTGACCTTTTTCTGTTTTTCGGAAAGTACTTTCTATGAACACTACACTATCTGTAGATTACAAATAACACATTTATGGATTACTTCTTGTAGAGATTTTTTTATTTCCTTATTTCTTAGACTGTATATTATGGGGTTGATCAATGGGGTAAATATAGTGTAAAGCAGTGATAGGAGTTTACTAAGGTTTAAGGTTTGGCCTTTTGGGAAGATATAAACGCTCAACAGAGTAATGTAGAATATAGAGACCACAGTGAGGTGGGAGCTACAGGTGGAGAAGGCTTTTTTTCTACTGATTTTGGACTGAAATCGTAGAATAGTGACCATAATATGAACATAGGATATAAAAATTATTGTAATGGGGATGAGCACTGCCACAAAACATGCCATACGGACCTCTACCTCTACAGCATAAGTATTAGAACAGGCGATTTCTACTAAGGGAACAAGATCACAGAAAAAATGGTTAATGATATTTGGTCCACAAAAAGTCAGCATTGATATTTCTAAGCAGTAAATCAATGCATATGAAAAACCAACCAGCCAACACATGGCAGCCAATCTCACACAGTGGGCATTTGTCATGACAGTGGTGTATCGGAGAGGGTTACAGATGGCCACATATCTGTCATAAGACATCACAGAGAGAAGAAAACATTCAAATATTATTGTGCCACTGAAAAAATAAAATTGAGTCATACAACATATAAAGGTAATGGTCCCCCCATAACTGAGTTGAATGTGAAGTGTGTTGGGGGCAATAGCTGTGGATAGCAAGATGTCACTGATGGACAGTTGTGAGATGAAGAAGTACATTGGGGTGTGGAGGCTTTTGCTGGCAGACACCAGGGTGATGATCAGGAGGTTCCCACATATTGTCCCACAATAAACCACCAAGAGAACACAGAACAGGGAAATATTTGAAAGTTGGCTGCTTTGAAATCCTAAGAGGAAAAACTCTGTGCCGGTACTCAGCTTGTTCTCCTACATAGACAGCAAATAAATAAATAAATAAATGTGGAAAATTAGTCATCTGTTTATTTAAGTTGATAACATACATGATAGTAATAAACTATTGCTAGCTATTGGTAATATATGTGGTACTAGCTGACATACCTGGCTTTGCCCGAGGAAATTTGGTACAGGTGTTTAGCTGTTGTTTGCATGGAAAAATGTATGAAGTCATGGTTACTTCAGAGGAACCGAGGAGTAAAATATGTATACACATATAGGATTGTTAGATTCTCCTCAGACTGCATGTACCAATGTCCCTCTGCAGAATATGCCACTCCGCCCACTCTCATCACTTTTTGCCCTTAAAGGTACCGCTCTTTTTATTCAAATTTACCCCATCCTGGAGGTTTCAGCCCCTTCTTAGCCTTAAAGGCATGCTCCCTCCCTGCAGTCCATGGCCACTTCCTTATGTACTTTACAGCCTTTCAGTATATGCACACAGAGGTCAGTTATATTCTCCTCAGTATATACACGTAGATGTAAGTTATATTCTTCTCAGTTGTGAGGGATTAGCGTTAGAATAGGTAGCAACCTGGGCGTCCACAGGCCTGAGACAGTGACACACGGAATCAAGTTCATAGTCCAGGCCTTGCCTGGGTTTATTTCAGTAGAAAATAAAGAAAAACAGGCCTTAACTCCAGGCCAACATAAATTAACACCTGCTCGTCTGAGCACTGACTAGACATAGACCGGCCCTGACTACTTACTTGAAAACAACCGCTTGCTGCGCACAGCCAGCCTGGTCCGTAGACCTGCAGAGGTCTCAGCACACCCTCTCTAGGAGCTGCAGGCCCAGGCTTTATAAGGCCTGGTACCAGCCTCACCTGGTACGTGGGAGTGGCCATCCCACCCTTCACTTTGACCACTCCAGGAAAAGCCGGCCCGGATTATGCGGCTTGGAGCCACTTACCAACTACAACGTGTCAGTTATAGCCCAGGCTGCTCGGTGGCACGTATCTGCCCAAGTGCTCCCTAACGCCGCATACGAGAGCATCCTAGGCTAAACATATCTGCCCTCCAGCACTTTACCAGTCACTGTGTCACACAGTATATACATATAAAAGGTAAGGTAGCTTCTCCTCAGTATACAAATCATTTCCCTAGGCCTTATGGTTTCTGAGAAAAGAACTACCTGATGTACTGTGGATTTGCACACTTAGAATTGAATATTGAAGTTGTGACCGCTTTACTTTTCCTATTAAGGACCAAAAGAATGGTTGTGGCAAATTTCAAGTTTGTACAGAACAGATGTGTTGTCTGCCCGCTCGTCTCTAAAGATTCGGCTGCCGGCGCGGGTGACAGGTGAGTTGCAGGGGTGAGCAGGTGGGAGCGGGGGGGAGAGAGGGATCTTCCCTCCGTTCCTCCCCGCTCTCCCCTGCAGCTCCCCGCCCCTCGCCGGCACCCGAATCTTTAGAGACGAGCGGCCAGATACTCGACTAAGGCACTGCTCGCTCAAGTAGTTAGCCTTAGCGAGTATACTGGCTCATCTCTAGTTGTGACTCTTTTACTTTTCCTATTTACGACCTAAAGAATGGTTGTGCCAAATGTCACGTTTGTGCGCTACAGATGTGTGCTATTAGTTACATTATACAGGGGTCACTTACTTTTGCACTTAGCATTGAATAATCGAGTTGTGACCCCTTTACTTTTCCTATTTAGGGCACATAGAATGCTCCTGCCAAATTTCATGTTTGTACAACCCCGGGGAGTTAGAGAATTAGTGGCAATTCAGTCAATGAGGGCCTTCACCTTTATGTATATATAGATTCAGGTATTTATGTTACATGGGTTCAGTAGTCTTCTATGAGCCCCATAACCTAAAGTTATGGTCTCAAAGCAGATGGGACGCTGACTCTATGGACATGACTTCTGTTAGTGTTAAGTGATTTTTGAAATATTTGATTTGGGATCGAAATAATCAAAAAATATTTGTGAATCAGACTGTACTGATTTTGACTCCCATTAAAGTCAATTAAAAAAATTGTGCTGACTAATTCGGCAGAGCAGCTCTTAAACATGGTGGTGGTTCAGTGGTTAACACTGTTGCCTTTCAGTGCTGGGGTACTAAGTTCAAATACCATGAAAGATAACATCTGCATGGACATTGAAAAACTCCATTAAGATCTCTCTCACACTCTCCTAGGATTCCTACTATTTGTCAGGATGATGCTCTAAGCGGACAGTCCTATTCTCATTGCAGTGGCCAGGCTTGGTATTGTAGGCCAAGTTCCTACTGAAGTGCCTACAATTCCAAGTCTGGACACTGTAGTGGAAACAAAGCTGTCTGTGTCCTGCAGAAATCCTTTTGGTATACGTGCGCACCATCTGGCAAACAGCTGATCAGTGAGGTTCTCAGGTGAAAAACCGCTGCCCATCTTATATAGATGATCTATGCTAAGGATAGGACAAGAGTATTTTACAACTGGACAACCCCTTTGACAAGTAATTTCTATGTCAGCAAGGAAAGCTATATCTAGCAAATACTAATTCCTTTGACAAAATTACATTAACCCCTTAATGTCACAGGCCATAAGTTTACATCATGAGTGCATGGTACTTAATAAAACAGGGCGTAATCTCACATCCTAGCATGGGCTCAGAAGTCAGCTACAAAAATCCTGCAGTGGGAGCCAGCTGTGATTGACAACTGGCCTCCAGCTGAAACAGCAGGGATCAGTGAGATCTTCATTGTTGAATCTGTGAGTGTTGCATCCAAACAGGATGTGCTGGATCCATAACCTGAAAGAACTTAACCCAGGGAAGGGACCTGCCTATACACAGGTAACTCACCCTGAAAAGGGAGAACCTGACCACGTACCTAGCCACTTTCTGACCCTACGTGGGATAGGAGAATACCACACCAAACAATATGTAAATGATAATAACTGCTGTATTTAGCTTCGAGAAGACTCAGGCAAACAGAAGATCCATCTCCACACTCTGACTTCCACCACAGCCAGGGGAAGACTGAAATTAAACAGCACTGAAGCCAAGCGCAAGGCCAGGTTAAATAGTCCTGACAAATTACCCACAGGTGAGGCCATACATATCTCACCTAATACCATTCCCATCAGAGCCAAAGATATAGAAACACATATAAGACCTGAACCAAAATGCATAGATAGGAAGTGATCCCAGAACAGTCACAACAGTAAGTTCCTCATTGTTAACCCTTTAAATGCCGTGATCAATGAAGATTTCAGCATGCAAAGGGTTCACAGAGGTAGTGCAATGGACATAAAGCAATGGGATCTAGGCCTGCCATGTCCTGTGATCACAATTGTAAGTGATAATACATTGCAGTACAGAAGTATTTCAATGCATTATGATAGTTCAAGTCATCTACAGGAATGTAAAAAAATAAAATAGTAAAATAAAGTAAAAAGCATATAAAAAATAGTAGCAGAAAAATCGCTTACTTGTGCATTTTCCCCTCTGTATAAAATGGAAAATAAAAAAAACACATATTTGGTATCATATCCATAACAACCTGCACAATGAATTGAACATTATTTATCCTGCATGGCAAAAACTATAAGAAAAAAATTCTAAAATACACAGCCAAAATGCTTATTTTGTTCATTTTGCATCCCAAAAAATGCAAAAAAGTCATCAAAAAAGCCATATATACACCAATATACTACCAATAAAAACTTCTGCTTGTCATGCAAAATACAAGCCCTCATAGAGCTCCGGAAATGGAAAAAATAAACTAGTTATGAGACTTTGAATGCAGCGACGTAAAAAAAAAAAACGCTAAAAGAAGAAAATGTATAAAAGTGGTAAACAATTGTACCAATAAAAACTGTAGTTCACCATGCAAAAAAACAAGCCCTCATATGACCATGTCAATGGACAGATTAAAAATGTTATGGCTTTTGATAAGTGGAGATGAAAATCCCCTGAAAATAAAGGTTGCGGCTCTGAGAATATGACGAAAGCAATGATAGTCAATTAAAAGAGTTTTTAATGCAAAAAAACAGTATTAAATAAAGTGAAAAAACTGTATGTTTGCTATCACTCTAACCATACTGAGTCATTCATACCGAGCGCCATAAAGGAATCCCCCAAAACAATGATGGAGACGCTGAGTTCTTCTAAGTTTATGAAAATAAATGAATTTCAGTTATTCAGTTTATAACACGCACCTCAAATTGGTGTCATTATAGAGGGGTTTTTTTCAGGTTTTTTTTTTACTGCTGGCACTGTAGAATCTAATATAAATAAGCCCACATGCTTTTTCTTGCCCCGCACGTTGCCCTCTTTGCTGTAACTTTGGTGTATGATGTTGGTGTCATTAGATGACACACACGCTCACCGCTGCCGTAAAATAATCAAATGTCAGGCGGGTTGGAAGTTACAATGTTAAGTCTATGGGTGGCGCTGCTGTGCTTCAGGCATGCGCTGAAATGAGTGAAGCATTGCTAAGCAACACAGCATACACTGCTAGGCTGCACTATACACTGCCCAACAAAGAGCAATAGAGAGACAGACAGAGAGGGAGACAGAGAGACAGCAATAGAGAGATAGAGTGAGAGAGCCATAGAGACAGAGAGAGCGATAGAGAGACAGTGAGAGAAAGAGTGGTAGAGAAACAGAGAGAGAGACAGTGATAGAGAAAGAGACAACGAAAGAGAGAGCAATAGAGAGACAGAGTGAGAGAGTGATAGAGAGAGAGGGGGATAAAGATTGAGAGAAAGAACAATAGAAACACAGAGAGAAAGCGGTAGAGAGACAGAGAGAGAGAGTGATAGACATAAGGAGAGTGATAGATTAGTGAGACAGACAGAGAGAGAGAGTGATAGACATAAGGAGAGCGATAGATTAGTGAGACAGACAGAGAGAGCAATAAAGAAACAGAGAGAAAGAGATAGAGAAACAGAGGAAGAGTGATAAAGAAACAGAGAGGGGGAGAAAAATAAAAAGAGAGAACAATAGTGAGACAGACAGAAAGTGAGATCGATAGAGAGACAGAGATAGTGATAGAAAGACAGAGAGAGAGCGATAGAGAGACAGAGAAACAGAGAGAGAGCGTAGAGACAGAGCGTAGAGAGACAGAGAGCGATAGACAGACAGTGATGAACAGACAAATAGAGAGAGATAGCAATAAACAGATAGAGAGAGCAATAGTAACAGAAAGAGTGATAGAGAGATAGAGAGGGGCAGAGTGAGACAGAAAGATAACAAAAGAGACATACTGACTGAGAGACAGAGCGATACTGAGATAGAAAGAGAGAGAGAAACAGAGGAAGAGTGATAAAGAAACAGAGAGGGGGAGAAAAATAAAAAGAGAGAACAATAGTGAGACAGACAGAAAGTGAGATCGATAGAGAGACAGAGATAGTGATAGAAAGACAGAGAGAGAGCGATAGAGAGACAGAGAAACAGAGAGAGAGCGTAGAGACAGAGCGTAGAGAGACAGAGAGCGATAGACAGACAGAGTGATGGACAGACAAATAGAGAGAGATAGCAATAAACAGATAGAGAGAGCAATAGTAACAGAAAGAGTGATAGAGAGATAGAGAGGGGCAGAGTGAGACAGAAAGATAACAAAAGAGACATACTGACTAAGAGACAGAGCGATACTGAGATAGAAAGAGAGAGAAACAGACAGAAAGAGAGAGAGAGACAGGGAGACATAGCGATACTGAGACAGAAAGAGAGATAGACAGACAGAAAGAGAGAGAGACAGACAACAAAAGAGACAGATAGAAAGAGAGGCAGACAGTGACAGAAAATGAGAGAGACAGACAAACAGAGAGAGTGAGACAAATAGAGACAGACAGAGAGAGAGACCTGTAGGCTTTTTTATATTAGATATTTGCTCCAAATACAAAGTGACTCTAAATCATCACCCAACCAGCAGATTTGAAGTTCACAACCACCTTGGAAACATTTTATGTTCGTGTAGCGAACAGCGGGTCAATCTAGTAATAATAAAAGAATTCTAGTCACATGTAGCGGCCCCGCCACTCCAATGCTACAGCAGTGCAGCACCTCTTCTCCCCGCCAGGTCTGTTTACAAGCTGCAATCAATCTACTGTATATACAGAACATCACAGACAGCTGCAGCCAATCACAGGAATCTGCTGTCCGGTGGAAAACTCCACATCTGGGGATTTTGAGGCAGAATTGTGCCAGCAATTGAAACGTGGATTTAGATGCAAATTTATGACAATAAATCCCACTGTGTCCTGCAGAACAATCTGCACCCAGGTGAAAGGTGCCTTATGGGTATTAGAAGGCAACCATGAAAAATAGAGCTCTTTGGTCATTAAAGCCCCAAATAAGTCAGGTACTAAGAGGTTAAAGGAATTTCCCAGGACTTGAAAAAACATTTATTACCCTCCTAGATTGGTGTAAAGGAAATAGACATAGTCATCTCATTCAGAGTCTTCCCATCCAGCTGTGGATATGGAACTACTGAAGGAGAGGAGAGTTTCTCATTTACATCACACCATTCCGCAGCTCTGAGTCCCGGAAACCCTTTTAAGGTGATAGTTGTGATTTTGTAATAACAATGATAGTAATAATTAAAGGGGTTTTCCAGGCAGCGCCCGCTGTCAGTGTGGGGGTAAGCAGGGGTCAGTGTGGGAGCTGTTGCTCTGACCTCTGTGTACTGGCAGGTGCTTGTAATTGCAGGCGCAGCTCCCACTGATTTCAATGAGACACCAGCCTCCAATCACAAGTGCCGGCCACTACATAGGGGTTGAAGCAGCAGCTCCCGCGCTGACCCCTGTTTATCCCGGCATTGACAGCGGACGCTGCCTGGAAAACCAAT